>NC_134104.1:10757500-11389166 GCF_040939455.1 Microcebus murinus | reverse complement strand
GCGAGACCCCATCTCTACTATAAATAGAAACAAATTAATTGGCCAACTAATATATATAGAAAAAATTAGCCGGGCATGGTGGCCCATGCCTGTAGTCCCAGCTACTCGGGAGGCTGAGGCAGGAGGATCGCTTGAGCCCAGGAGTTTGAGGTTGCTGTGAGCTAGGCTGACGCCATGGCACTCACTCTAGCCTGGGCAACAAAGCAAGACTCTGTCTCAAAAAAAAAAAAAAAAAAAAAAAAAAAAAGCATTTATTGAGTTCCTACTATGTCCAAGTTTATGATTGGAAGATGGGAGGGAAGGAGGGATAAGTATTTGCAAAGTGTACAAGCTGCTTGGCGGGGTTCAATACATCCCAGGTGGAGAACCACTGTGTTAGAAACTCTGGTAGGACAGACGGCGCGGTGGGGTTGTCCAGGCACATTTCAGGGGGTCAGGGCGGTGGTGTGCTGGGAAATGTTTAACAACCGGCTCTCCAGGGGAAAAAGTCCTGCCAGTTTCCATGGCGGAGATGCTCCCATCCTGGCCGATTTCAAGATGGGAATGTGGAGTTGGAAAGAGATGCCTTTCAACAGCTCTCAAAGGCAGGGCTGGCCTCAGGTCTCCTGTTGGAGGGCGAACCAAAGATTTTTTCAAGAGAATAATAAATAGGGAATAGCACAGTCCCCAGAAAAGCAACTAACCTGAGGGCTTACCAGGTAGCTCTGCTTAACTTGGTGCTGGGATGTTGGGATAATCAGGAGGTCCAGACTAGATGCTGGGCGGGGATTGTTTTGCCCAGGCCTCAGTTCCCCTGTAGGGCCATCCCCACATGGCTGCTTTGGCAGAGTCATGAAAAATATCACGTTGTTATTATTTTAAGCCACTAAGTCTTGGGTAGTTGGCCACAGAGGCACAGAGAACTAAGTATGGCGTTTCCCACAAAACTTCTATCGTTATGTCTAAATCTGGCCTTGAGCAAGATCAGGAGGGTTGTCTAATATATCTTGATGTTTAGACCTGTTTGCAAGACCACACTGTTTGCAGAAAGAGTGGCTTATTCTCAAGCATGGCTATGATACTGCTTACTAAAAAAAAAAAAGAACTGTGGTTTTTCCTAGCAACTGGCCGAATAATCACATAAAGTTGAAAGATAATGAGAATTAGGAAGTTTGGATATATGTTCATGTTCACACACACCACTAAGCACAAAATAAATGAAATGATATAATAATAAATTTCTCCAATTTATCACAATAATAAATTATGTATATTGGACCATCCAGTTATTTGAGAAGAGTTAGCTGGAATGTATGGAAGGCATATGTTGGTAGTACCCAGAAGAAAGACGTAATTACTATCTTCGGTTTGCCTGGTTCCCTAGCCTTATAATGAGTAAGATATTTAGAATCCCGAACTGTTTATGTGACATTTCAATAAGTAATGCAGAGATTTGACAACATTTCCATATTCCTCTTTTAAAGTCTGAATGCCTCTGCCTTAATCCAAGCTCCTTGGCATTTATTACTGTTTGTTACACTAACAAGTAAGATTATGAGAATTCTAATGAAGGCTTCCAGTGAAAAACTCTGTGATTAAAATGCCATAATAACAGTTGCATGCATTTATGTACCTGATTACCATAATCTATTTAGCACAAGTAAACATACAAACAGAAGGAGAAAAGCAAGCTCACTGACACTTCAGCTAAAGGAGAATTTGAAATGCGAGGACACAATGTAAATATGTAAATGTCTTTGTGTATTCTTTTCATCTCTCTCCTTTCTCATCCTTGCCTTTTTTTTTTTTTCTGTTTGCTAATGAGAAGACTATGCCATCCCATGTGGTCCCTGCTCTACCAGGCTGAGGTGCATTTGAGGGCCATCTGCTGGGGCCAGCATCCTAAACAATGCCACCCAGAAAGCGCTGGATATATTTGCAGCCACCTTTGACATCATGGACTAGAAGAAATGGTATCTCAAAGACTACAGTCTTTGATGTGTTCGCTCTGAACACTTAGTTCAGCTGTTACCCCATTAATGCAAGGGCTGGTTGAGCATGACCATGTTGTACCCTGCCTCCCCCCACCCTCCCTTCCCCCACAAACACCGCATTGTCAACAAATTAAAAGCAATCACGCCAGCTTTCTAAATTAGTCTCCCTCTCTATCTCTGCTGGCTTCATTATTTCTAATTCTTAATAAAATGTCAGGCAGGAGACTGACTGGCATCTTTCCCTTGGTAAGGGATTCTCAAGAACTTTTCAAAAAGTGGAACTGAATGCTCGAGCTGAAAAGTAGGATAATGGCAACAATGTCATTTGGAAAATAACTTAAAAGAAATTTGCAGAATCCCGGACATACTGGGCTGAGGAGAGAGCATAGGCATGTTCTTTTTTCAAAGAAGGAAATAATTTCTCAAAACATGAACAGGGAGGTGGCTGACCTAGCCTTAATGCAGAGGGAAGGGCTGAGGAAACATCCACGAGACAGCGTGGGAGAGGTAATTGGTGCCGAGGTTTCCTGCAGTATTAGAGAACTACTAAACCTTCGGGTTTGGTACCACCAATGCCTAAAGATAACCATGTTTGCTCTTGTTTATAAAGATAGTTTCGGCCGGGCGTGGTGGCTCACGCCTGTAATCCTAGCACTTTGGGAGGCCGAGGCGGGCAGATTGCTCAAGGTCAGGAGTTCGAAACCAGCCTGAGCGAGACCCCGTCTCTACCAAAAAATAGAAATAAATTAATTGACCAACTAAAAATATATATACAAAAAATTAGCCAGGCATGGAGGCGCATGCCTGTAGTCCCAGCTACTCGGGAGGCTGAGGCAGTAGGATCACTGAGCCCCGGAGATTGAGGTTGCTGTGAGCCAGGCTGACGCCATGGCACTCACTCTAGCCTGGGCAACAAAGCGAGACTCTGTCTCAAAAAAAAAAACAAAAAAAAAACATAGTTTCATTTTCATTTCCTACCAACACTCTTGAGGCATGCAAAAAAAAGATCCTAAAATACTCATATATAGGGAGCACTTGGAGCTAAATTGATTGAGCTTTTAGCCTATTCCAGGCTCTGAGCTATGTGCTTTACATACATTATTAAATTTGGCCCTCATAATAAATTTGGGAGGAAGATACTGCTACAGATGAGGACACGGAGACACAGAGAGGTTAAGTAGCTTACCCAGAGCAGCACTAGTTTAATAAGTTAGGAAATTAGAATTCTAACCCAGGCAACCTGAATCCAGAGCTTGCATTCTTAAGCAGAAAGCTTAAGAAGTGCAAGCAAAAGCAAAAGCTTAAAATCTTGTATTCTCCAGAGTTTAAGAATCATAGATCTTGGTGGAAAGCCACATAGGCTAAGAGAGACAATATCATACAATGCCTAATGCATAGTCATCCTGCAAGGCATGCTGGCTATAACCATTCATACAATAATAACAATATTATTATCATTATTCTTAGAAGAGGCTATTATTTCCATTCCCACACATTTATGTAGCACACATTGATATGCATTTTTCCAATTAAAAGATTTTGAAAGAAAGGAGGCCAGAGGCGTATGAAGGAGCAAGACTATTTCCCGCTAAAAGCAGAACGGCCCATTGTCTGGCCACCCGGCTCCACCCTCACCTGCACATATGGTGGCGCCCGGACGCCAGCGTGCTGACACCATATGTACCAAATAATCACAGGGGTGGGTGAGAGAGACAGCCTTCCCCCTAATTTGACCAATTTAGCATTTGGGGAGAAGTCTGTCTGTGCCTATCTTGGGAATTTTTAAACAATGGGTTGAAAGAGAAATTAGGGGAGGCAGACAATATTTTGGAATCGACCTAATAATAAATGTGAACAGCTGCGTTGCAGATCATCGGCACAATACACGATGGGCCCTTCCTCAAGGAGGAAAATAAATGTCGTCCTCCCCAGGGGTCTGTCCTCTGCTGGCAGCTCTGCGCCTGGGCAACCTCATCTACTCACAGAATGGTTTCCTCTTGCCCTGATGTGCTGTCGCGCTCCCTCCAGCCCTCTGGCTCGAACCCCTGCCAACTGGCCACTGAGCATCCCCCTGGGTGTTCCCCAACTCAGTGTATCCAAAACGCCAACTCTTGCTCATGGATCCTCCACCTCATTTGAGGAGATGGGGTGACCTCATCCGACAGGCCACCCCAGCTTAGAAAACTAAGAGCATTCTACACTTCTCTGCACCCCTACTTGTCCACATGAAGGCAGGCACCAAGGCTGGCTGATTTTATCTTCTAAAAACGTCTTTCATCTGCTCTCTCTTCTCCATATACCTGCCATGGCCCAAGGTCAAGGTCCGTGTTAATTTGCTTGGGTGGCCACGGCAACGTGCCACAGACCAAGTTGTTTAAACAACAGAAACCTACCGTCTCGTGATTCTGGAGCTGGAAGTCTGAGATCAAGATATCAGCTTGGTTTGCTGTCTTCTGAGGCTGCTCTCCTTGGTCTATCAATGGCTGTCTTCTCTGTGTGTCCTCACATCGTCTTCCCTGTGTGTGTCTGTGTCCTAATCTCTTCCTCTTAATAAGGACACCAATCGTATTAAATTAAGGGTCCATTCTAATGACCTCTTGTTAATTTAATGACATCTTTAAAGACCTCATATCCAAATACAGTCACATTCTGAGGCACTGGGGGTTAGGACCTGGACATACAAATTTATCGGGGAGACATCTCAGCCTATAATAGGGTCCTTGTCATCTCTCACCTTCACTATCATGAAACCCTGCATTTTGTAAGTTTTCTGCAACTATAAGGTATTTTTCAGCAAGGACCATGTATTACTTCTATTATCACACAAAAAAAATTAATTATTTTGAAGAAAATGATGGTAGTCTTCTTCCAAGTCCTTGGACACTCTCTCTGTTCCGCTTTAAGCCTTTTCTCCATTTTCCATCACATGGACCTCAAGTCTGGGTTCTGCTGTTATGTTTGCTTTCTACAGGCTAAGCCAGCCAGACTGACAGCTACATCTTGATTTGGGGCCACCCTCCTGGGTCCCACATTCCGTAGTGAACAGACAACAGGGATAGTGGTGAGCACAGAGTATTTGAATGGGGCAGGGGGTCATTTGTACACTGTCAGGGGACAATGAGACCCATTTCAAAATTGAAACATGGACTTCTGTTCTTCAATGCACGTAGTGGATTTCATGAATTTTTATCCTAATTCTGCAACTTGGACAATTTTTGTCTACTTACTGCCCCATGGAAATAATGAGGACATGGGGCCCTCTCTGTGTCCATCCATAGTCCAGTGTCCTGGGGGCTTTGCCAGGCAGGTAGTGCCTCACTCTGGCTGAGCCTCTGAGCATCAAAGAGACATCAACTGTGCCAAAGCACCATTCTAGACTTCAGCAGGGGCAGCATGCATGGCCCTCCAGAGAGTAGAGGCTGGGTCCGTGTCCCTGACACAGAGAAGGAGCCCAGATGCATGGGGCAGGGCTGGGAAGACCTCTGCAGAGCCCCATCCCTGGAGCTCTCCCCTGCCCCAGCTTTCGGAATATATGGATCTTTTCCTTGCAAAGTTCTGGCTCTCAGGAGACTTTCCCCCACCTTCTAAAGTTCTACACTGACTCCCACCCCCAGGAAAACCAGGGAAGTGGGGCCCTTGCTGGGCCCAACGGGTAATAGCACGCCCAAGTTAGGATACCTGGAGGGGGACAAATTTGCAAAGAGACTCATTACCATGATGGGACCAGGGTGTAGGGGAGCCCCAAGAGGCAGTACAGGAATACAGGAGCCAGCAGCACAGGAATAGCAGCACAGAGTTGTCCCCACCCATTGGCCCAAAAGGACAAAGGGAGGGAGAGGTTTCCAGAACCCAGAGGAAAGGGAATCGTGCACATGTTGCCTTAGGAGGAACAGTGACCTACTACTGGGGACATAGCCAGTTGCAAGAGATGTCACAGGGGAGAAGACAGGGAGATAAATGCCTCAGTCTCCTGCCACCCAGCAGGTTGATTAAGCCCCACGGAGGAAGCCATGGGGGAGAGCGGGGCAGAGGTGGTGGAGAGTGAGCCCCAGGAGGCCAAAGACAGTCACTTCTCCATCATCGCTGAGCTGCAGCGTGGTCTCACCTCCACCCACTGGTGGCTGAGTCTTTACTACGGATGCACTTCCTAGGGCTGCGGCCACAAACCATTGCAAACTCGCTAGCTTAGAACAACAGGTATTTATTCTCTCACGGTTCTGGAGGCCAGACATCCAAATGCAAGGTGCTGGCTGAGGCTGTGATCCCTTCAAAGGCTTGAGCGGAGAAGCCTCCCTTGCCTTGTCCAGACTCCGGTGGCCCCAGGCGTCCCTTGGCCTGCTGCTGCATCCTCCCATCTCTGCCCCATCGTCACCCGGCCTTCTCCTCCTCTGCGTGTATCTTCTCTCTTCGGTCTCTAACCTCACTCTGCCTTTCTCTTACAAAGACACTTGTCATGGGATTCAGGGCCTGCCTGGATTATCCAGGATGATCTCTTCTCAGGATCTTTAACTTAATTACATCTGCAAAGACCCTTTGTCCAAATAAGGGCACATCACCAGTTCCAGAGATCTGCATGTATATTTGGGGAGTGGGGGCACCATTCAACTCATGGCAAGGGGCAAACCTGTTAATTCTCGGAAAATCTTCCTGGAAGGAAGCCCCACAGGGTCAGAAGACCTGCTGGCTCTTGTTCAAGTCCATGCCATGGCCCCCGGGAGGGCTCTGCCCCACCCCAGGAAGGCTCGGGCGGCAGGTCCTGCCTGAATCAGTGTCAGAACAAGGGGCCAAGGGTGGCTTTATGGACCATGTCTGTCCCTCAAGCACAGCTGCCTCCCTGTGCACTTCACATCAGCTTCCCGCTGAACTGTCGTCCCTGCCACATGTTAGCCTCAGCTGTCCCCACTGTCCCAGACCCCAAAAACTATGCTGGAGGCAAGGAAGAGGACCACCAGGTCTTTTCCAGGAGCATCCTCCCCCAGTGCTTCAGAGCATTCACAGCTGCCCTGCAAGTGGTCACAGCAGCCAAAGGTAAAATTCTGAAGTGCGTCAAGCATCAGTAGCACTTGAAAAATGTTAGTGCCTAGCCCTTAAGATAGCTATTTCTAGGCATGACAAAGATTGCTGTCCCCCCTCCCCCCAATATCCATTCTCTTCTATTTCCTTTAGTATTGGAGCCTCTGATGGGCTTCACTAGGTGGCATTTGGCCACTCCTCTAACGACTACATTTCCCAGCCTCACCTGCCTTTAAGTGTAGTCATGTGACCAAGTGCTGGCCATTGGGCTGTGAGCAGAAGTGCTGTGTGCAGACTCTGAGCCTGGTCTTAAAGGAAGGGGGTGTGCCCTCCACATTCCCCTCTCTCCTCTGTTGGCTGGAATGTAGGCGTGATGGTGGGAACCACAGCAGCCATTAGCACAAGATAGAGAAGGCAACACGAGAGAGGATGACAAAGCAACAAGACAGGGAGACACTGTGGAGCCGCTGTCTCAGCCAAAGGATGCTCTCCCCAGACTGGCACATGAGAGAGAAATGTCAGCGCTACTGTTATGCTGAGGTGAGGGTTTCTGGGTAAGTGATTCACCAAAGAAAGTGCTCCCTCGTAAGGGAGTGAGGGAACCAGGCCAGAGAGGAAGCCAAGAGAAACTGAGATCTCAGGCAAAAGTCTTAAAGAGGCTGTGCTGCAGCCTGAACCCATGGGGCATCTCTGGAGTCAAAACTGTGCTGTGGACTTGTCTCGACCCAGAGCGAGGAAGCTGTGTGGATCATTGCTTTCAGCTCTCCCCACATTCAGCAAAGCATCTCCAGGAGTGCAAGTGCCCAACTGGGAAGACAGCCGCAGAAAGAGAAAGCACACTAAAGCCTTCAGGCGTGCACAGAAATGGTGAAGAGGACCTGAGGGGATCTGAGGAGTATCCACGCTGTCTGCTACAGATGTCTTTGCTGCATTCAAAAGCATATAACGAAAAGGCACTAACAGGAGTGAAGGAGCCACCAGGACCTACAACATCCATCGCACAAGCTGGCCTAGGGTGAGCCCTGACCAGCACCGCCACTTCCTGCCTGGCACTGCGAGTGGCCAGGACGTGCTCATTCATCCTTCCCTGAGAGTCTCCCCTAAAGGGAGGGATGGCCTCCTAGCATTGCAACACAATGCGATCCTTGCTTGAGTTTTATTATGATTTGGCCCCAGGAACAGGATTCAGGTTCCCCTGATAAAACAAAGGTGTCTGAAGCAGAAAGACAAATGCCCCTTCTGACATCCAAAAGTCCCCACTTGGCATGCAAAAGTCCTTTACCTTTGATTAGGATTTGATTAGGTGTAGCAGAAAACCCAACACAAGAACACTTTAACAAAGCAGAGGGGTTTCTCCCTGTCATCTAAGGGACCAGAGCATTGGTCCTCAGCAGATCAGGTACCCCATAACATCAGGGACCCAGGCTCCTTCTCTGTTCATTCTCTTTACATGTGGTCCCATGGCCACCTTATGATTCTTGATGGTTCTTCCAGTCTCGACCATCATGCTGAGGTTCCAGCAACCTGGAGACGAGAATAGAATGAGAAGCACATGCTCCCTTGCTGGAAGGACGCCTCTGGAAGTTGCCCACATCACAACACCATTTACATCCTACTGGCCAGAACTTGGTCACAAAGGAGGCTGGGAAATGTAGTCCTTATTCCCGGTGGCCACTCACCCAACCAAAAGGTCTATTTCTACACAGAAAGTGGAATAGATTTGGAAGAACAATTAGTCATGTTTGCCACCCTGCCACAAGTCCACCTGTGACTTGGAGGCCCATGGGTTAATCACATACATTCTACTGTAACCACCTCACAGGGCAGGGCTGTGGGGGAAATCAAAAGGAATTATAATAATAGTTTTGATTGTAAATACTTTTAACATAATGTTTGAGAGCAGAGATGCTGTCTCTTTCACTGTAGGACCCCTGGCTCCTAGTGCAGGTGACAGCCCAGCACAGGTGCTCTGTTGAATTGTTTGTTTCAAACATAAACATTCCTCAGCAGATATAATGTATGGACACCGTGGGCCACTCTACCCAACTGCATGGGAAAGTCATTAGTAAATCTCCGGAAGAATTGGAAATGGTACCAGATGTTGAAATCCACTGTAATTTGTAGCTTGATGTTTTGAAGAGGGAAATGACATTTTGTTATTTTCTCCTGTAGAGCCACCGCAGTCAGTCCCATCACCCGTTCTGACATCCACATTAGAGTTCATAATTTCCCTGGACTCAAGAAAATAAAAGTCGACCATTTAAACTAGCTATCAGGCAGGCAGTCTCTCTTATACCTTGCAAAATAAATTGGGACAAGACTTAAGTGACAATTTGGCAATATCTACCAACATTTCAAATGCACAGACTATGTGGCCCAGGAATACTAACTCTAGGGAATTATCCTTATGATATTCTACACGTGTACAAATGACAGTTTACAAGTTGTTTCACTGGAGCGTTATTTGCAACAGTAAAAAGCTGGAAACAATCTAAATGTCTTTCAACAGAGGACTAGATAAATAAATTATGGTACATCCATATTACAGAAGGGTAGAATTTTTTTTTTAAGGAAGAAGCTTTTAACACACAGCTAAGAAGTGATCTCCAAGACATTTACTAGAAAAAGGCAAGATGAAGAACAGCGCGTCTAGTATGTTACCATTTGTATAAAAAAGGGGGAAGTATATATACATTTATGTTTGCTTGTATTTGCATAGAATGCCTCTGGAAGGCTAGAGAGAAGAGTAACTGAGCAAGAGGACTGAATGGCTGGGGGAACAGGAATGGGAAGCAAACTTTTCCTTATTTGCTTTTGAATTCTGAATGACATGAATATATTACATATTCAAAAATAAACAAAAAATAAAATAACACTAGCTCATTAGCTTCATCTAGTGGTCTTCTATATATTCTTTATATAATAGTAAGTCTGTATAGATCTTCCTGATTGCTTGCCCTACAAATAGGAGAGAAGAAATACTATTCTTTTTGCAGTTACAAGGGGGGGGGGAGCCTGCAAGTTTCAGGCAGTAGCTAAAAGTGCCATTCTTGGGACAGCTTGGAGAAGCTTATTCAGTGCAGGAAGCTCCTTGAACTCCCGTCATCTGGGGCTCTGAGTGTCATAGCTTCTCTGTGACTGAGGGAAGCAGGGAAAAATCACCATCAGGAACTGAGTCGACTTTTTGAGGTGTGGGGTACTTGTCCTCATTGTGATTGGGTGGAGGATTTCCCTGCACCTCCAACCACTTTGGTGAAGATGCTTGAGGAGCAGATGTATTGTAAATGTGTGTTGTTGTGTGTGTTTGCGTGTGTGTAGGTGTAGAAAGAGAGCATTCTCCAGCAAAAAGAGCAAGGCATAGACAGTGTACGGAGTATGCTAGCACTTGTGTGCAAAAAGAAGAGAGAGAGATCTTTAAATATATACTTTGCATATGCAAAGATTGTTCCTGGAATACACAAGAAACTATAACAGTAGTTGCCTCTCAGAGCCTGGGGGAAGGAGGTCAGTTGCACCAAAGACTTTTAATCAAATACCCTTTATACTATTTGAGTTTTACTTTAGGCATGTGCTACACAGGACCTATTCAAAACACATTTCAAAGAAGAGGGAATTCCAGTTTATACGATGTCCTTTTTCTCTCTCCCTCCTCTCCTTCTCCCTCTCTCTGCAAACTGTGAATACTGCCTAAACAGAATGGCCTCTTTGCACACAT
Organism: Microcebus murinus; assembly: GCF_040939455.1. Lineage (NCBI taxonomy): Eukaryota > Metazoa > Chordata > Mammalia > Primates > Cheirogaleidae > Microcebus > Microcebus murinus. The sequence continues at coordinate 11,378,465 of NC_134104.1, read as the reverse complement.
GCCTCAGATTCATCCTGGAAGCAGATGACCTTTTTTCGTCGTTGTTGGAAATGGGGAAAGAAAAAAGAAATCAAATGTCTAAAACTCCCACGTCTTCCAAAATCACAGAACACAGTTCTGCCCTGGTCTCAGTCCCAGCCAAGGAATATTTCATTTCCACATTGAACATTCATTTTCCCTCAAGCCAATCAACTCACTTAAAGGCCAATGGGCCCAGCTTTCCCCGCAGATCTGACCTTCCTATGGGCAATGTGGGAACCAGTTATTCCCACTAGACCTACAAGGAAACACTCCTCAGAAACAGAACCAGGTCTGGGCACGGACCCCACAGGGGCGCAGTGTGCAGGCTTGATCCCAAGATCCTCCCAGCACAACCACACACGGTAGAAACGTGTTCAGGGGGTCCAGCTCTGCCTGCTTTTCATAGCTGGCAGGTCCTGGGCAACAGAGAAGAAGATCCAAAGGGTACTGATGGGTGACGTGCATACTGTTCAAAGGGGTCAGGTGGATCTTGTATTGATATGGAAAACGTGTAAGAGGTGCTAAGAAATGAAAAAAGCAAGTTACAGAGCCTATTCACAGAGACTCTAGAAGGACGTTCATCAAAATCTTCCCAGCAGTTTGTTGGGAAGAGCAAAGGTGTTGTAATGATAATGGTGACATTTGCTTTCTGTATTATTTGAGTGAGTGTGTGTGTGTGTGTGTGTGTGTGTGTGTGTGTGTTTTACAATGGGCATGCATCTTTAAAAAAAAAAAAAACACCTATTGAATTGAATTTAACAGGTGGTCAAGGAGCCGGGAGCACGACTATCCAGATGGTTGGGGAGGGGTTGCAGAATCTCAAGAAAATATTGCCAACCTTAGTGAGCCCTAGGTGGGGTCTTTGCCTGGGACTGGAAGACCCAGGGACCCTGGAGAGAGAGGCACACCAAGGACAAGCCCAAATGACCTAGTACAAGGCTGCCCAAACTCCTCCGTGCCGTGCATCGCCTGGGGACCGTGGTTTACGTAGGTTCTGTTTCACTGGTGGACCCGAGACTTTGCATTTCTGACAACACCCACGTCTGTCCCGGGACCACGGGGGTCTGGAGAGGTGCAGGGGCGCGCGGAGTCCTCCTGAGATTCCTGGCTCTCCAGAGCTGGGCATGTGTCATTTTATTAACAGGGGAAAATAAAAAATAAAATTCAGAGGTAAGTATTGGAGGGGAAATGAGAAGAAAGAGAAGGGAGAGGAACAGAGCAGGAAAGCAGAAAGGCAAAGAGGAAGGGGACCAGCTCGAGAGCGCGCGCAGCCTCCGATCCTTCCTGCCCCAGACCCAATCCAGGACCCAGGCTGGGCGCGCTGGGAGGGCGTCTCCACCCTCTCCCCCGCACTCCCAACCCGCCACCCGGCTGAAGCTGCGGGCCGCTGGTCCCGCACGGTGGCGATTTGCGGCGCAGGCCTGCAGAAATGCGCTCCCGAGGCGGGGCCCGGCTGCCGGCGCGCTCGCTCCCCAGCTCTGCGGGGCCGGGCTGGGGTTGGGGAAGCCCGGCGGCGCGTTCCGGCGGAGCCGGGCTAGGGAGCGGTCGCGAAGGGCCCTAATCGGGTCCCCTGAACGCCTTAGATCACCGCGGCTGCGTCTCGCCCAGTGCGCCTCTTCCTTCCCCAGGAGGCCCGGAGCAGCCAGAAGCCCGCGCGCAGCGGCCGGCCCATCGCCGGCTCCGCGGACCCTGGGCTCGCGCGGGAGTGTAGGCGGCCCCTCCGCCCCCGAGAGACGGAGAGCCGCTCCCGGGCGTCAGTCCGTCCCCGGGTGACCTGAGGGGCGGGGGCGTAGATATGGGAGGAGCACCCGGGAGGGGCGAGTCGACCCACAAACAGCCGGCCGGGTAGGCCTGGGGGGAGGAGGAAAGGGTTGTCACCCCGTCCCGTAAGGCAGGGAGTGAGCAGCCTCCTGCTGCATCAGGCATTTTTGGAACTGGGTTAATTAGGGGGAAATTGTACCACTGTTACCGTCTTTTGCAGTGTGTGGAAACTCGGATAAAACTCTGGGCAACCGTCTTACTCCGGCCCTTACTTTCGATGTACTGAGCCCTTCTGGAGCCGGTCTGCTCTGGGCCCGGGCATGCGAAGCGAGCTCAGGCTCAGTGAGGACCGTCAGGGAGCTCCCTGGCGGGCGAGGGAGTAGGGAGGAGCCAGACGCGGGTGGCGGGGAGGGGCGCTGGGTGCTAGAGGGGCGGAGGGTCCTTCCCAGGCTGACCTCTGAACAGCTAGAACCAGACACACAGATGGGGTTGGATGGGAGGAAGGGGGTGAGGGGACAGAGGTGGGGGGGAGGGGGGGCAAAAATGGGGAAAGAGCAGCGCCCGTCGGGTGTGGGAGGGCCGAGGATTAAGAAGCCGGCAGGGACCAGGTCAGGACCCCACAGGCAGGGCCGTTGGAGGGCTTGGACGTGATCCTGAAGGTGATGGGCAGACATCATATTGCCACCTACATGCGCAATGGTGTGGTCTCTCCATGAAATGTCCCCCCCATATAGCAAGCCAGGCGTCCACTCAGTGTTAGGTACGCCGAGGGGAGGGGTTCCACGCCGTCCACGCGTGCAGCAACCCCCGGGCCGTGTCCTGAGCGCAAGCACGTCCTGTCACCTATTCATAGTCTAGAGTCTCCAGTGCTCAGAGACCCGCTGTCCCCTCCCACCCAAGGTCTGCTGTGGCCCCCGACCTAGTCAAGGGTTGTCAGGTCCACCTTATAACCGAATAGAGCGCCCACACCTCAGAACTGCACCCAGCCGGGGACACCCCCACAGGCTCTCCCCGACTAGTTCGTCCTGGCTCCCAATTTCCGGATTAATCCCAGTTTGGGGAAGGGAGTGGCCTCCAGAGGGGCGGACACCTCGGGGCGGGGACGTCTGGCTCCGCTGGGTCAAAGCAACAGTTTGTGCCTAGTGTCTCCTGGATGGGGGGAGGGGGCGGTCGGATGAGGTAGGGGGTGTAGGAAGAAGCCACAGAAGCCCCAGGGACGTGGGAGGCAGTGGGCTGGAGATTGAACCTCAGCCCTGCTGTGACCTCTACTCTTCGGTATCTTCATCTGTAAAATGGGAACAACGTGCCTTCCTCCTAACCCCAATGGGGCTGTTCCTAAGCTGAGCTCAATAAAAGTTCTATTCTGTCACCCTTCAGTTCTATCCCTATGTCATTCCACTGCAGACTTGTGGGGTGGGGCAGGTTAACTTCAATGGTGCTGATCGCTGATCGTTAGGGTAAGTGGCTGTCATGCCTCCTTAAGAGGAAGGGAGGGTGATCCTCACGGAGGAGTTTTGGGGGAGGAGGAGAGGTTGTTAGTTTGGGTTTTCTTAGGTTGCTCTTTTGTTTGTTTTCCTTAGCTTCCCTGGTGCAGCACCCCTCTCCGTAATCTCTGGGCATTCCTCTTGAATTCTCCCTGTGCCCAGCCTCTGCTGACACCCAAGCCTAAGCCAGGCCAGGGCCAGGGCCAGGGGCCCTGGATTCACAGCATCTCACAATCCATCGAACAGACTATCAGCAAACTACAGAAATTGCAAGGGGCAGGTGCATTGGGCCCTTCCCACGCCCTCCGAATCAAGTGGCAGACCCTCTTACAGGCCACAGGTAGCTTCTAGAAACCCACTTTACCAATGAGAACCTGAGGCCGAGAGGGGACAACTAGAGATCTCTAAGTCTCTGATGTCCACACTCCTGCCTGCCTCCCAGCACCCCAGGGCTCTCTCCCTGGACCTGCCCCTCTCCTTGAGGGACCCTGGGCAGCTGAGCATCAGTGTCCCAGTCTGTAAAATGGGAGTGACACCTGCCTTCTAGGGCCAGCGAGAGATTAAATAAAATGAAGTCTTTCAAGACATGCCAAGTTCCTGGCATAATGTAAGGCTTGCCTTTAAGTGGTCATAGTTGTCATCGGATGGAAGTCAACAGATCAATCATTCTAAAGGCTCCCATACCACCTGAAATCTGGACGGCAGACCTTAGGGTTTATTGTGTACACCGAATAAACCCAGAACACACCTTTGCCCACGTTTGTGTGTATTTTACTAGCCATGTTGCATACCAGCCCACGTGCGCATCTGCACGCTTGCATTCAGAAGTATTTACCGAGCACTTGCCAAGTGCCAGGACCTGTAGTCCCCGCTGGAGTCCGGGACACTGGCATGGCCCTGGACGACTCCCCAGCTGAGTTTTGCAAGGAAGACAGCCATTTGTTTGCAGAGTTCTGACTTCTGAGGGGTCATGTCGCCCACGTTTGGGCGCCAAAAGCTGTCATTCCGCATGCCTCCTGGCTCCCGCACCAGGAGCGACGGCTGAAACGCTCTCTTTTCTTTCCGGTGTCGGGAGCCTTGCCTCCCACCGCCACTCCTGGTCAGCTCTGCGCAAGGACGTCGCGGTCCTTGGCAGCCCGGCCGAGACGCCGCGTGAATGAGAGCAGGAACTCGGAGAAGGGGAGGGAGAGAAGCAGAAAGGCCCGGGAGGGACCGGGAGGCAGTGGGAGGTCTGCGCCCCGGAGCCCCGCGCTAGCCCGCCCTGCCCGTTTGGCACAGGCTCCTCCGGGCCGCCAGGAGCCCCAGCAAAGGCCGGCCCCGACGCACACCCAGCCTTTTGTGTGAGGGAAACACAAAGGAGGGGGAAAGACGCGTCTTCCGATTTGACCGAGGAGGCCAACAGCTCCGGGACGCCCGGGCCAGCCAGGAACTCCCGGGGCCGGGGCCGCTCAGCCTCAGCAAGTGAGCGCTCCATCCCCCGGGAAGGGGCTGCGGCCCTGCTCCACGCGCTGCTGGGAACCGCGGCGCCCGGGACCTGCCCAGGCCATTCCTGCCAGGCGCCAGGCGTAAGACCCGGACAAGTGCTGGGGACGCATCCACGACACGCGAGGACAAGCGCCGGTGGCCCGGCTCTAGTTTCCGATTATTCCCGGGAGGCGTGGGGGAGGGGTACTGGAGACTGCCAGAGGTGCTCAGCGTCCGATTTGCCCCAGGACTAAAAGGAGCCCACGGGGACACAGACCGCCCCCACCTCCCAAGCTGCTCTCTGGCGCAGGGAGGAGACTGGGGGAAGTCTGCGGGGAGAAGAAGGGGCTCGCAGCCTGGAGCTGCCAGCCTGAGCTCTGGACGTGCGGAGCGAGGACCGCGAGGTGCCGCTGCACAGCCCCAGCACTGCCGCAGCTGCTTCGGCTCGGTGGCGCGGGACCAGGGCCGGGGGCGTCCTTAGGGGCGTCCACGAGGGGACTCGGCGAGCAAGCCAGCTCTCCTGCCTTCGGACTCGGCCTTCTAGGCTCTAGACTCGCGTTGTGCCGGATCAGGCCTCTAGACTTTCACCCCTGCCCCAACTCCAGCCACAGTAGCAAGCGTGTAATGAACCTCAGACCGCGCGCTCCCTCCGACGCATGCTGGACGCAGGACAGACACCAGTGAGAAGCAGCAAAAGGAGAAACCCGGGTTCCCGGACACGTGCCGGCGGCTGACTAACCTCAGCCGCAGCAACCAAGACGTAGCGCGCCTGCTGCTGATTATTAGACACACTGGCAGGCCCTCAACTCCACGCCCCGGCTGGTGGCCCCAGAGCGCACACCTCCACACACGTCCTCGCCGCGGCTGTCGGGGTAGGCCCAAAGGAGCGATCTTCAAATGCCCGATCTCTTTCCGATCCCCACCCAAGCCCCCAGCGTCGGTCCCTGTGACAGATTCTACTAATTGAACGGTTATGGGTCATCTTTGTAACCGTTGGACCACATATCACCACGCTTCAGTTCTTCATGTTTTAAATACATATTTAACGGATGGCTGCAGAGCCAGCTGGGAAACACGCGGCTTGAAAAATAATGCCCCAGAAGGCACAAGACTGGGGCGAAGGCGAGTGCCGGCTGGGCTTCTAGCGTTGGTGGCAAAGGGAGACTTATCCCCGAACTAGGGGCAATAACAGGAGTTTCTGTCCATTCTGTGATTTTGCTATTTGAAGACCAATCGCTGTTGTTTATGTGTTTGCTTGTTTTTAAAACCGCACATGCACATTAAAAGTTCCCAAACAAGGGAGGTACCAAAAGATCCTAACACTCCCTGGGAGAGAGCAGTGTGTCTGTGTGCGGTGTGAAACAAATTTCTGTATTCTAAATGTATGGACGTGAGAAATTCAGCTCGGGATGTGAGAAATTCAGTTAGGGCTTGGGGAGACAGGCGGCCACCTCCATGTGATGGACCCCCCCCCCGCCCCCCCTGTAGTCCAAGGAGGGCAGCGCTGTAAAAGCTTAGCAATTATTTTTTTTCTGCAGTGTCTAGCTTTTCCCGTGAGTAAAATGGGTGAACACACAGTTACTTTTAAACTATTATACCTCAGGTGCTTCTCCAGATCGGGCTTAATTCCTCATGGTAAAGAGCTTCCAGGTTTGAGTCAGGCTTCCATCAGTAAAACGTGATCCGTGTCCCAAAGCAGTCGCGAGGGACTCCATCTCGCTGTCTGGCCCACAGCGTGGAGACGCCTCTGCCCAGACCTGAGACTTCTCTCTGCAAACAAACCAGATGCCCTCTACCCCAAGGCGTCGTGCCGATCACAAAGATGATGCTAAAAATGCTATCAGGCTCCTCTGCTAATAAATGGAGGGGGAATTAACTCCAGGCACGACTCTGCCCTGGTGTGAGCGCGGTTACTGTGCTGAAATAACTCGTCCCTGCACTTACACCGTCCTCAACTTAATGAAGAGTTGTGATTTCTTTCTGAACACTGCTCTGGAGCTGGTCCCTCCTTCCTTGGCCACCCTCTGCCCCGCCAGGCCCTGCACCCAGCTGGGGGCGCTACCGGCCGCCCGCGGAGCTGCAGCGACTGCCACCTCCCAGACGCGCGCTAAGAGCGCGAAGAAAGTGGGGGCTTTGTGCCTGGTTATCATGTACATTTGGAGCCCCAAATGCCCACGTGCTGACGAAACCCATAAGATGAGAACAGGCGGCGGGAAATCATAAAGGGAGAGGAAGAGCTAGGGAGACTCCAGCCCGGGTTCCTGGGTAGCCAGGGTTATCCGCGCTCATCCCAAAAGACCTGGCTGCGTTAGGTATCAGATTACTTTGTCTACGGAGTCCCCACCCCACTCCACCCTACCCCATCCCCCAGCCTCACTCTGAGGCGACCGTATTTTTACAGAAATGCGACTATGTTCCCTTTCTCCCTGGGTCCCAAGCGCGCTCAGCCCTCTCTCCCTCCCCCGCGTGCCCGCCCTCCTTCCCCCGCCTCTCACACTGCCTCCCCAGGTCCCTCCTCCAGTCCCTCCCCAAGAAGCTCCTGGCCACGCGCGCCCATTGGCTGTGCGCTGGGAGGAGGCGTGTGCCCGGCCCGTTGAGTTTCATTGAGCGGAATTAGCCCGGATGACATCAGCTTCCCAGCCCCCCGGGCGGGCCCAGCTCATTGGCGCGGCTGCCCCTCCAGGACTAGCACATTGTTCCCCGCCCCCGCCCCGGCCACCGCTGCCGCGGTCGCAGCCGCCACCGGGCTATAAAAACCGGCCAAGCCCCGAAAGGTGCGGATGCTTATTATAGACCGACGCGACACCAGTGCCCGGTGCCAGGTTCTCCGTTGAGGCTTTTCGGAGCGAGCCTCCTGAATCGCATCCACAGTAAGTGTCTCCGCCCTCCAGCAGCCCCAGCCTAGATCCCAGGGACTGGCGGCCCCCAACTCGGCTGTGACTTAGGATGCTCCGATGTAGGGTGCCTGAATCCCTCCCCTGCCGGCCAGGTCCCCCGAGCGCCTTTGCTGCTCTGTCCTCCCTACACTCACCGCTGCACTTCCCTCGCCCGAAAACCAGAAGTCCGGGCGACAACAGAGCTTTTAGCCCCAAACCCAGTCAGCTGTGAGCTGGCCGCGGCCCCTGGGCGCAGCACATGGAATCTGGCCCCGCGCGGGTGCTCGGTGCATGCGTGTGTGCCTGTGTTTGCTGCGCGGTGTCGATGGAGATGCGTTTGAGGAACCAAATAAATAGTTCTCTATTTAGATCTCCACCCTCCCCAAAGAAAAACCTCACTTGCCACTCGTTTATTACAGCCCTGGAGGCCCAGCTCTGCCATTCCTAACTGAAGGCACAAAACCCCTAGAATGCCACCCTCACCGAGGGTCTCCCAATGCCCCCTGAAATAAAACAACCTGTTGGATGAGAGCAGAGAGGAGATGGTGGGGAGGAAAAGGGACAGATTAATTACTGGTACCTGCGTGCAGCTAGAAGGAAGGCCAGAGATAGCAGCGAGGAGCTGCGGGGCAGGCGGGAACAGCTTTCTGTCTCACTGACTCTCTTTTCTCTTTTTCCTCCTTTCCTTGGAAGTTCTGGGGACCGAGGGAAGGAGGATCCCGAGAAAGCTGAGACTATCCTCTGCTGGGGCCATGGACTCGGACGCCAGCTTGGTGTCCAGCCGCCCGTCGTCACCAGAACCCGATGACCTTTTTCTGCCGGCCCGGAGCAAGGGCAGCAGCGGCAGCGGCTTCACGGGGGGCACCGTGTCCTCGTCCACGCCGAGCGACTGCCCGCCAGAGCTGAGCGCTGAGCTGCGCAGCGCCATGGGCTCAGCGGGCGCGCACCCTGGGGACAAGCTGGGAAGCGGTGGCTTCAAGTCATCCTCGTCCAGCACGTCGTCGTCCACGTCGTCGGCGGCCGCGTCGTCCACCAAGAAGGACAAGAAGCAGATGACCGAGCCGGAGCTGCAGCAGCTGCGTCTCAAGATCAACAGCCGCGAGCGCAAGCGCATGCACGACCTCAACATAGCCATGGACGGCCTGCGCGAGGTCATGCCCTACGCGCACGGCCCGTCGGTGCGCAAGCTCTCCAAGATCGCCACGCTGCTGCTGGCGCGCAACTACATCCTCATGCTCACCAACTCGCTGGAGGAGATGAAGCGACTGGTGAGCGAGATCTACGGCGGCCACCACGCTGGCTTCCACCCGTCGGCCTGCGGTGGCCTGGCGCACTCGGCGCCCCTACCCGCCGCCACCGCGCACCCAGCGGCCGCCGCGCACCACCCGGCCGTGCACCACCCCATCCTGCCGCCCGCCGCCGCCGCCGCCGCCGCCGCTGCCGCCGCCGCCGCGGTGTCCAGCGCCTCTCTCCCAGGCTCTGGGCTGTCGTCGGTGGGCTCCATCAGGCCTCCGCACGGCCTGCTCAAGTCTCCATCTGCAGCCGCGGCTGCCCCGCTGGGGGGCGGGGGTGGCGGCAGTGGGGGTAGTGGGGGCTTCCAGCACTGGGGTGGTATGCCCTGTCCCTGCAGCATGTGCCAGGTGCCACCGCCACACCACCACGTGTCGGCCATGGGCGCGGGCAGCCTGCCGCGCCTCACCTCCGACGCCAAGTGAGCCTACCGGCGCCGCCGGCGCGTTCTGGCGAGCGGGCAGCCCCGAGGCCGCGGGTGGGGGGAAGCGAGGACTGGCCGGTGCTGCGCTCCGGAGCTCTGTTGCGAGGAGGGGCTCCTCGGGACCAAGGACTGGGGGTGGGGGATGGTGGGGATTCCAGCACCTGGGAACTGAAGCGATGGGGGTGCGCACAGAGCAGTGGGGAGTGAGGGGGATGTTCGCTCTGGGACCTCTTTGAGCCCTCACTGGCTCCAAACCGATGGTCCGGTAGACACTATTTTATAAAAAGGTACCTCTATGTGCATCCCTCACTCGAATTTACCCCCACCTCCCCCCGCCCCCGGAAAAGATGCTAAAAACTGTGGTTTCCTCAAGAGCACCTGCTTGACTCCCAGCCCCGGCTGGGGCAGCACTTCGTGGGTGGGAGGTTGAGGGAGAGACACAATGAGGACCTCTCCTCCTTCCTCCTTTCTTGGCGGGGAGGAAGCTCTGGGGAGCCGAACTGCAGAGGCGACCGCCCGGCCTCGCCCTCGAGGGTCGGCGAGCTAGCTGGAAGCTGGCGTTCGGTTCCAGAAGCACTTACGGTGGCACCGAGTCTCGGGGTCCGGGCGAACCCGCACCCTCTAAGAACTGTAGCCGTTCCCTGCTGTCTGTCCTGTTGATTGGGGTATGTGGTTTCCTAATAAATCGGCGGATGTTCCATTTTCGACAGTATGAGCAAGCTTTACAGACGCTCAGAGTGGAACCACTTGTGGATTGGAATAACTCAAAACTGCCGGCTTGCGGGGCGGGTGTTTCTTAGTTATTTTAAAATACAAACTACTCCCTCCATTCTTTCCGTCTCTGAGCACAAAGTGATTGGGTTTCTTACTCGACTGCGCATGTTGGCGTCTGAGGGCTTGCCAGAATTTAAAAGGCAGTGGCTGTGAGCATAGCTTTGGGTTATCTGGGGGCTTTTATTGGCTTTTAAAATTTTTCTTTCTTGGATGCGTGTAAATATAATATCAGTGGCGAGGTAAGCGCGCGATGCTAAGCCGTTTGCTCACGTGACTGCCAGCCCCACCGGAGTCTAAGCCTGCTTTCCTCTCTCTATCTGGGTTTCTTTTTGCCACGTTTAACACAAACGGTCACCTCCACGTGCTTCCTGCGTCCGCGCGACCCGCCTGGGCGCCTCCCGCGCTGCGTGCGACACTGGCTTCGTGGCGTCTCCGCGTAACATCCGTCCTCCGATCGCGCTGCCCCTCGCAGAAAGTGTATCGCCTGTTTTATTTTTGTAAAAACAAAGTGCTAAATAATATTTATTACTTGTTCGGTTGCAAAAACGAAATAAATGATGGAGTGTTGAGATTTTAAATAAAATATAAAGTCAAGTCGGGCGTTTGCCATCCGTGTGAGCGGGCGGCGCAGCGAGCCAGTCCCGAAGAGGGGTTCGGGCTGCGGTCGCTGGGGCGGGATCGGGGCGTCGTTCCGCCGGTTTCCGCACCAGGGGAAAGATAAGAGTTGTTTGTTTATTCCTCCTCCCCACATTCGCTTTGAAACTCGTTCTGAGCGCGTACTGCGGGCGTTTTTTCATAACTTTCTTGCTCTTATTTTTATTTCCAGCGCCTAATCCAGAATTCCCTACAGTTGCGTATTAAAGTACTTTACAAGTGAAATTTTCCTTCCCGGAGCGCGAAATTTTGGGTCTTCGGGGACGAAGGCAGTGGCTGCAGGCTGGGGGCCCTGGCTCTGGGGCGTCCTCCGCGGCTCGAATTTTCTCTTTCTGCTCGGTTGGGTCTCTGGCCACCGCCCGGCCCCACGGGTTTCCTGGGCTCCAGCTGCGGACCAGCCACTTGGGGGTCCTGGTCCCGCAGAGCCGCGGCGTCCCCAGCAAAGCCCCGCCGGAGTGTTTCCCGCGGGATCCAGGAACCCTTCTCGGAGCTTCCTTCGACCCTCCCCGGGCGCCCACCGTGGCCTTGAACTGCGACGTGTCAGGTACTGGGAACCGCCCGAGGTAGCGCGGCTCTCAACTTGCTGCGCTTCGGCCTCTGTGCTCTTTCCCGGGGCCACCTCTGTCTTCTTGCGTCCACCAAGGTCCCTCACAATCCAAAAACAGCAATACAAATTCGGGATGTGGCCCTTAAGAGAGATCCAGGGCATAAATTTAAAAGTTTTGGCCTTCCAAAAGGATAGGGACAGACCCTGTTGCAGTCTCTCCACCCCAGGGCTGGCCCCAAAACGTGTGCCCCCCCCCGAAAGGACAGCCTGGGGCGGACACAGTAGACACGTCCCCCCTCCCCCGTCCAGGGCCCTCTCAACCCACATCTTTGGTGGCCACCAGAGGAAGGCCCCGGGACCTGGGCGTGTATATTTCCCTAGTTAGAACCCCATGTCTTGAGTCTGGCCACTTGCCCAGGCCTGAGGATGGCTCGGTCCCCTAGTGAGGGGACAGGCACTTCCGGGTCCTCCAGCGGGGAATGTTGGGCTGCTGGCTGGAACAGTGGGGCCCAGGGACCCGTGCTGTAGGGCTAGCTTTCCTCAACGGGCTTTGCTTTTCACCTGACCGGTACAGAGGAGGTGGAAGGGTGGTGTAGAAAGGGGGCCGTGAATCCAAGAAAAGCGTGGGGCAGGTCTAGTTCTTTTTATTCCGGAAATCTTGTTTGAAACGAAACTTGGGAAGAATTCAAAACTCGGTCCGGCTCCAGCCACAGACACATAAAAAGACTCCAGGAGGCTGGAACTCAGGCCGGTGGAGCTGAGAACCAACTGGGCTGCGGGGTGGAGGTGGGGGGCTCACTTGCTGCCACGGCTTCCTCACCGCCCACCGCAAGGTAGGCGTGTGCAGGAGCAGGCTCTAGATGTGCCCGGTGAATGCATAGAAGGACAGTTCCTGAAAGGAAATAAATCAAGTCTCCCCCCTCCACTCCTGCACCCAAGCTCTCAGCTGTGCCCAGCCCCCGCCTAGACCTCGGAAGACCTGGGCCTCCGAGGAAGGAGGGGCTGTGTCCAGCCAAGCCCGGGCCCTCCCCCAGCCATTCTCCTGACCGGGAGCCCAGCTGGGGACCTAGACCACCATGTGAGAGACCCTAGCGTCCTGGACACAGAGGAGCAACACACAGACGCGCACTAGCTCACAGGGTTGCACTCCTGCCAGGGACAGGGGGCTCCCCGCAGAGGGTGGCCCTGAGCTGGCGAAGGGCCTGGGTGCATGGCTGAGGCCAGCGGCTGGGCTTGGATTTGGGGCAGGAGAAGACTGCGCACAACCACTTTGACTTCAGTGGGCTGTTAATTCATCTCCCCACTGAAAGAGAGGGGAAGGGAAAGAGAAGCAGGAGGGAAGGGGGTGGCTGCTGCCGGCACCGGGCACTGCAGGTCCCCTGAGTGGGGGCATTAGCCGGGAAATTCTCTCCAGTGCTGGGCTGCAGCTCAGCCTCCTCCCTCACCTCCCTGCATGGACCCCGCAGCTGCCTAGCTCTCAGACTCCAGGTCCCAGGTTCATCAGACTTCAAGGTCTGTGCGGCTCTCCCCAACCCTCCTTAGAAACCAGGGAGCTGGCTGGTTGAGGGAGCAGAGCCCAGTGGGCAGAACATGAACCTCCTCTGCTGCCTCTGTACCCCAGGGCATTGTCCCTGGGCTCCCCACTGTCTTGTGGGCAGGAGTCACAGAGAAATGCCAATTCCCTGGACTCAGTGTTGGGGGCTCAGCAGAGCTGCAGGGTGCCTTTGACGCCCATAGAGCGGGGGCTCTGCACCCCAGGGACAGGCAGTGAGCAGAGGGCTGAAGCAAACCCACAGAGGTGTCACACTCCCGGTGAGGCCAGGGCCTCTGATGGGGTAAGAAGACATGGGACGCACATGGTGATTTGGGGCTCCAACAGCCATCCAGCCAGGGACCTCCCCTTCTCATTCCCAGACTGGAACCAGTGAAGACCCCCTGGGCCAGGGCACTGCATTTTAAAGTCTCCTAGATGCTCTCATGCAAAACTGCCCCACTGCTGGAGAAATGTCTGTCTGTCTCCCATTAGGGCAGAATCCACCTAGCAATCTGTCTGAATTCCCTCTACTAAGTAGACTCCCTGATGCTTCCTAGAAGTTCATCTATGGCCAAGGATCCCCCCCATACCTGCCCTGGGTGTCATTTTAAAGCCTTCTTTCATTACAGATTTTATATCGGGTCTTCTCTCCCCACTCAAGTGCCCCATCATACCAGTAGGAGTTACGGGGCATTGGCAAGGGTGGTGGTATGGGCCCTACACCAAGGGTCTCAAGACACTTTGCAGGCGAGCAAGCCCCTTACTCATTGTCCCTGCATACCTGGAAGGGAGGCTGGAAGCAGGTCTGGCTGATCACAGCACTGCTCTTGGTCCCACCCTGACTATGGAGGGGAACAGGGGCAGCCTGGGTGAGTGTGGCTATTCCCTGCTTTGGCTGCTGCCAGCTGCTCATGGCCCAGACCCCTGGGGCTAAGCACCCCTTCTCCCCCCACCCCATCAGAGTCAGAGTGAGGGTCCGTTCTAGGCAGGACAGAGATGGGGTCACCCCCACACCTACACCCCTACTCCCCATCTCTCTCCTAGGGGTTATTGCTACACAGCTGCTTCTCCAGCTAGGGTTGGGGGGGGCTGCAGGGAGGAGCAGATGGGCAGAGCGGGGTGGAGGGAGGCAGGGCCAGGCTGCACCTCAGGGGAGCGCAGGACAGTAATCATTGGCAGAGGAGACTGGAAGAGGAGGCCACCAACATTTATTGAAAGCTGGTTCCTGTAAAGCCTGGTGCTCAGAGCATTAGGAGCATCAATTCATCCAATTCTCACATGACCATTTGAGGAGGGTTATTTACAGGTGCTCCTATTTTACAGGTGAGGAAGACTGAGGCACAGAGAGGGTAAGTGATTTGATCAGGGCAGACAGTAAATCAAGGAGGCAAGGCTGTAATCCGGAAGTCTAGCTCCCAGGCACACCCCAGCATGTCGCCTGGCCTGCACCCCTGCAGTCCCCAGACTCTGGCTCAGATACCTCCTGGAGAACCCTCCGATCTAGCGCTGCCACAGATGCCTCTCACACTCTAGCCCCCTTAGGTGACACTCCAGCTCCCCCTTCGTACCTGAACCCCATCTGTCCCTGACACCCCCATCTGGGCGGTGGACAGTGGGGACAGGCTTCAGCAATTAGCAGACTCTGCCGCATGGGGACAGGGCCGGAGCAGGTGAGCCAAGGCAGCCCCTCGTTAGGGCGGCGCTGCAATGATGAGGGACCGTGGTTAGTGCCAGTGCCTGCGGGACAGCTGCCGCCTGGCAGGCCTGAGGCCTTTCCGTTCCCTGCCTGCTTGTGCACTGCACACCTGGGCAGAGATTCCAGAAAGGCCGCAAAGGGAACCGCCTGCAGCGACAGTGCGTCTGAAGCACTAGGTGAAACAGCCGGAGCGCGCTCTTCTCCCTGGACCTCAGACCCCTTTACCACACGCGGAGGGCCTCACACACACGCAGGGCGACTGGTCCCACAGCTTCCGGTCTGCAACCCCTGGGAGCCGCCAGGACCACCAGGCGGGGCTCTGGGTTTGGAGGCCGAGTGGAGTCTTTATTTGGAGTCCTGGGGCCACAGTGTCGCAGTTCCGAGGGAAGACTGCTCAGGAAACTTGCTCGGAACTGTGCGCTGGTGTCCTCTCTGCCCCTTGCTTCCTGGGAAGTGGGTGCGGAGGGGTGGCCCCACACATGTGGGATCAGAGCAGGTGGTTTGAACCCTGAGCACAACTTTCTTTTGGTGACATTGTGGTGGCTGTGTAGCCACAGCCAGTTCACTGATGGTGAGAGGCTTGGGGTGCCTCAAGAAGGAGGCACATAGAACCTGCCAGAAGCACCTGCATTGTGTGGGCCCCCAACAGCTGCCCAGGGGAGCGACTGGGCACCCGAGCTCACACACGCAGCCTTTGTGCACAGGCTCATGTACATGCACTGGAATTCACGCTCAGGGATCCACACACACCAGCGCTTGCACACCTGGGGGCCTGGAAACTCCAAGCAGTGGCCTCTCTCTGCCCCCTCCCAGCCTGCTGAGCCTGTGAGCCAGCCAGAGGTGTGGGGAGCAGGGAAGCTGGATTTTCCACTCCCTCCCTGTCCCTTTCCCTGGGCCTTTTAAGACTTGAAGGCCCTGGTCCTCTCTCTTCCTCCCAGACCAGCCTGGCTCTCTGAGCTCCAAGCTCTGCAGACCCACATCCTAGAGCCTGGGTCAAGGGCCACAGGACCAGCACCATGAGCAATTCCTCCTCTTTCATCCTGAAATCTTGGCAGTAGAAGCTTATCTTACAGAGCAGGGTGGAGTGGCCTCTTAGAAACCATGTGACACTCTGACCCGGTTTCCTCAATTGCACAGCAGAGCCAGGATGGGTGATCTGGGAAGCTCAGTGGGCAGATTGGGCTCTGCTCCAATACCCGGGCCCTCTGGGGCCCCTGATCCACCTCAGAGCAGAGGTCCTGGGAGCCCCCAGCTGGCAGGGAGGGTGTGATGTCTCCTCCTCAATGTCTCCTGTGTGCACTATGGAATTTACCACTCTCCACTGAAGCAGGAGTGTAGACAGTTCTGGAAAGTTGTGGTCCTTGATTGTGAGACTTCCCCTGGGTAGAAACTGTGGTTTGAACATCTTTATTTACTAAGAGTGCCTGTTAGATGTAAGGGCTCAGAAAAAATGTGTCAATGAATGAACAAATGGTACGGGGGAGTGAATGAAGGACTCCAGGAAGGAAGAGGGTTGGAGAGTGTGGGTATCAAGGCAGAGAGTAAAGACCCTGAATCCTGCACTGATGGGGGACACTGAGGCCTCAAGACTGGTGACAATTTCTGCTTCCACCCAGAGCAGCTGGATTAAAACTTGGCCCTGACACTACAGTAAGCCACACTCCAAGACCTCCCTGGGCCTGTCTTCTTATGTAAATAGACTAATTAATAATAGTACCTGACAACTGTGTTGCTGTAAGGACTAAATGAAACCACTCTCTGCCTGGTCCCATCTATTGGTTGCCCTGGGCCCAGGGTGCAGCTGCTGCTGTGTGGGGACCCCACATCTGAGTTCCCCCAACCCCCATGGGGGGAGTGATCACTATGGAAACCATGCAGGGGCCGCTGGGTGTGGGGTGGTATGTTGCCTTGGCCAGGCTCCAGCTATGTGACTTTGGACAAGAGCCAAGGGCTTTCTGAGCCTCAGCTTCCTTATCTGCAAAATGGGGGTGATGCTAGTGCTGTCTTCACAGGGCACTGGGGCTTGAAAGGAGAACCTGGCACACCAAGCAGAAGGAGAAGGGTGTGCCTGGCCATGTGGGTGTCATCTCATGGAATCTTCTGGGAGGTCCTCCGACATAGGATCTCTGTTACTCTTAGTTACATGACCTGCCCTGCAGCACCCCAAGGGGCCTGCCTGCCTCAGGACCCCAGGGAGCAGCTCAGCAATGTCTCTGAGGTCTGTGCAGAGTCCAGTTCCCAACCTCCCCCCCCCCCCAGTGCAAGGCAAGGCCTCTGTTCTCACCTTCCCATGCCCCGGGGTGCCTGGTACAGAGCCTGACACACACAGTCCTTGGTGAATATTCTTTGCATTGTGCAGTGGACAAGGAGGGCTGATACTCCATGTAGAAACTAGAACTGGATCCTTTTAAGGGAGGGAGCCAGGATCAGAAAGGAATTAATGGAAGGAAAAGTTGCTTGTGAAGCCCAAGCCCCAGCCTCATGCTTCCAACTCTTGCCTCCCCAAGGACAGCCCTCCCTGTCGGGGCCAGGCCTGCTGGTCCCTCCATCTGTGCCCCTCTGATGCCTAGTGCCCATGGTCGGCTGGGCAGCTGTAGAGCTGCAGCTGGGAGCCACAGGGAGAACAAGCGGCCGGGTCTCCTGGGTTGGGCTGGAGGCTCGGCATTGCCCCCTGCCCCCACCTCTCCAGGCTGTTCCCCCAAGACAGCGGCGCTAATGAAGAAGCTGAGTACAGGGCGGCTTAGCCAGCACAGGAAGGAAATGACTTGGTGCAGTGTGGCCCTGGCAGGCGACAGGCAGGGGCAGGGAGCCCACAGGCTAGCACAGCCAGGAGGCCGCCCTCCCCCCTCCCACCCGGCCTGCCCTCCACCCCTCTCCTCCCTGGCACACCCCCCCTCCACCGATCTGCTTGTCATCACACACTTTTTGATGTTTAACCCATCAGCTTCTCTTAGCCCATGCGTTATTTTTTGGTTTTAATCAAGGTAAAATTCGTGTAACATAAAATGAACCATTTTAAAGTGAACAATTCAGTGGCATTCACAGTGCTGTCCACCCACCACCTTTATCTGCTTCCAAAACATTTTAATCACGCAAACTAAAACCCTGTCACCAGTAAGCCGTCACTCCTCACTTCCCCTCCCCCTGCCCCTGGCAACCACCAATCTGCTTTCCATCTCTACGGGTTCACTTATTCTAGATATTTCATATAAACGGAATCATACAGTACGTGACCTTCTGTGACTGGCTGTTTCACTTAACATGACGTTTTTGAGGCTCATGCACATTGTTGCATGTATCAGTGCTTCACTCCTTCTTCCGGCTGAATAATACTCCGTTGTGTGTATGTGCTGTGTTTTGTTAATCCATTCATCTGTTGCTGGTCTTATTCACGTCTGAGTAACTCCTCAGGCCCTTGGGTGCAACCTGCCATGATGGAAAGGCCTGGTCTATGAGTTTGAAAATCTAGGTCCTGAGCAGGCTGGGTATCCTCAGGTGAGTTGCTTGGCCTTTCTGGGCCTCTATCTACTCATGTATAAAGAAAAGGTTGGCAAGGGCCATTTCAAGTGATGGATCTCTGGGACCTGCACAACCCTGAAGTCCTCCCTGCCACCCGTAGAAGGAATCCAGATGTCCTCCCTGCCAGCCACAGGACCCCTTAACACATGCCCTGGGACTTGCACCGCACTGCTGGAGGATCAGGACCCCCTAACAAATCTGTACCTTTGGGTCTTAGGGAGACAGAATCTTAGCGAGAAGCCTGGCTGCAGTGGGTAGTGTTCCGTGAGCTGTTCCCTATTCCGTGTCCAGCCGGACTCTCACCAGCTGTGACTTGGAAATGGAATGGCCAAGTAACTTGTAGCATGTGCAGAGCCTCATTATGATACAGCTTAGAGCCACCTTTTAAGAAGTGGCCATTAAACTAGGTCTCAAGGATTCAGTTTATATCTGGGGGAGTGGGATTGGGTAGAGAAAAAACTGCTATCCTGACCCCTGTAACTCATCTTCTCAATGCTTTATTCAACACACATGTAACATGGTAGGGGGTCTGGGGGACACTCAGCGGTGACAAATGCACCAGGCACACGCTCAGCTCAAGGACCGCTGTGTTACCCCATCCCCTGCTTTGAGCAGGTGAGAACCATGCAGAGAAACAGACTTAAGAAACATGCTCCTTCTTCCCATTGAGGAGCTTTGAAACCTACGTGATCTTTCCCATTTGAAATTGAACTTAGAGGGGGAAAGACTTTGATGTAGGAAGGTCCATTATCTCAAGGATGCTTTGCATTTCTTTTCGGGATATGGCAGTTCAGTCCATTGAGAGCATAACTTCATACCCTTCCTTTTCAATAGTCCAACCTCACCCTGGCATTTTAAATTCCCTTACCCTATTCCACTTTTCCTTTCCCCATATGATATTTATTACTGATCAACTTTGTTGTTTACGTCCTGTCTACCCCATTGGACTATAAGCCCCACCAGGCAGAGATCTTTGTCCATCTTGGTCACTGATCAGTGCCCAGCCCATAGTAGGTGCTCAATAAACATTCATCGAATGAATGACTGAATGAAATGAGTGACATTTGCCACTGAGCCATTTTGTAACTAGAATGGAAGAGACATAAAGCTTCACTGCAACACCCATATGAGAAAAATACAGGCAAAATCTGATCTTATGAAAAGAGTATCACCAAACGCCTCTGTTTTCTTCCCCAAAAAAATGCTTTTTAAAAATCTGCCAAGTCTTAGAGGCTGGTCTTTTATTGGTCCTGTGGTAGGAGGCAAACAGGGCATTTTCTGAAATAATTTATCAGTATCAACAAATTTACTAAAGCTTAAAGTAGAATATTCTCCACCGTGAATGAAAGCTGCCTCCTTAGGTCCCTTGGATGGTCTTTGAGCACAGTAAGGATCCAGACCTTGAGGCATAAGACTGACCTTGAAATTAAATGGATTCATAGTTGGATAATTTGTTCTAATCCTTTGAAAGGCAAGTTCTTTGGATTTAAAAAAAAAAAAAAAGGACAACTATTCAATTGGCTGTATCCTTCCAATGAGGAGCATAAAAACATCTCCTGGTGAATCAGCAGCTTCTACAGATCATCCAAGTCAATGTCACAAACAGAGAGGGACTGACATTGGAGCGGGTGGGAGGGTGGCTGCAACTTTCCAATGCAGACAGCCAGTGTGAACCGTAACATTGAGTATCCTTTAAAAAAAAAATCCTCAGTGGCTGTATTTATGCCGAATGCAAAACTGTCCCCTTTGTTGAGATCGGCCGCAGTAGCCCAGCGAGGAGAACAATGTGGAGGCTGCTGGCGGGCGTGTGCTAATGTGCTCATGCATCACAGGCTGCAACAGATGGCTGTGAGAACACTCGCCGCCAGCCTGGGTCGGGATGCAGGGCGCAGAGCCTGACCAGCCACCAAATCAGAGCGCTGCTTCTCCTGGGAGAGGCGATGGCTGTCCTGGGGGAGGCCGGCTGGGGCCTGTCCTACCGAATGTGAGGGCTAGGTTTGCAAAAGAATAGTGATTGGGGGTTTGTTTGCTTGTTTGTTTGAACCATGTTGCAGAATTGAAAAGTATTTTCATGCAATTGGAAGTCAGAAAAAGGGAGGCGTGCTACATTGTTCCAACGTGTTAGGCTGTGTGTGGGCACTGCTCCTCTATTTAATCTTCTCCTGCAACTGGGATGTGGTGTTTTCAGTGTACTTCTAATTTTTCTTCCCTTCCCTCGGAGGAATGTCTCTTCGATCTTTCCCCACATCCCAGTGAATCAGGGAGGAGGGAAAGTAACCCCTCTTATGCCCACCCAAAACAAAACGAACAAAAAAACCAGCAGGCTCTCTTGCAATTACAAAGTGAAGCTAACAGAGAAATTTCTTTGGAAACATGCTCTCCAAGGGGTGCTTGTCCCTGTTTCCGTATAAATGAGAAGAAAACCAACATTAGCCATCACCTTTGATCTTCCTGCCCCACCTTGAAGTGAAGGCTCGGGCAGGTGAGGCTCACATGTCCTGGAATGGGGGGAGGGGGACAGTGACTAGCTTTTGTCATGGCTTCTAACCACGGAGCCAGGTGGAGCCGCCCAGGCAACCCAGCCCACTTCTCTAGCTTATGTCCCCACAGCCGGGCATGGGGGCTCACACGGAGCAAGGTCCCCTGGGATGAGGGCCAGAGTCACTCCAGATACCCACAGAGGCAGAGAGGCACCACAGGCACACGGAGAGCAGGAAGGACCACTGACCCTGTGTTCAACTCTCTGAAATAGAGAAGCAGGTGCACCATGGCCCTGAGGTCTTCAAAGTTAGTTTAAGTTTCATGATGCTTGTGGTGGAGCCCTGGGAAGCTGGTGTGTACCCCCCTCTCCCACCAGGCTGTCTGCTGTGCTCAGCATTCCTTCTGTCAAGGCCATTGCATGGATACACGTGGTGTCTCCACGTGTCAAATGCCCTGTCAAAACCCCCATTGCCAGGGAAGGAATACACAGCAAGCGCTAGCACAGGTTAGTCTACAAAGTATTATTGATCACATGAAGTAGGGCGCTGAGAACCTGGAAAGGTGAATTTTACCTGGAAGGGAAGCAGGGGAGGCAGAGAAGAGAGACGCTTTGAGACCAATAGGGCCGGTGCCCTGTGAGTCGGAAGTAAGCTGAGGGAAGGCCATTCGACGGGTGCGTTCATGAGGATCCAGGGTAGATGCTCTAACAAAGCTCTAAGACAGTGGCTCAGATAAAGTTAAAGTCTGGGGAGGTGGCCCGGGGCTGATCTGGAAGCTTAAGGAGGTCTGGAGGACCCAAGTTCCTTCCTCTTGTTGCTCTGCCATCCTCAACACAGCCTCCATGTTGTGGCCACAACGACCACTTCAAGCCCGCCGTCATGCCCGTACTCTAGGAGCAGGTGTGAGGAAGGTGAGGGCCCCCCCTTCCCACCCAAGTTCAAGCCGAGACCGGCACACCTCGCTTCTTTCTGTGCCCGTTCCCCAGGACGGACCCCAGTGGCATGGTCACATCCAGCTGCAGAGGGGGTTGGAAAATGTGGGCATCCCCTGGGTGGCCAGCCGTGTGCCCGCTGAAACTCTTATTACTAACAAAGAAAGAGCAGATGTTGGGGACAGCGCACCAGGTCAGTGCACCTCGGCCACACCAGGCAGGGGAAGGTTTGTATCCACGGCATCTGGTTCACAGCTGCACACAACGAATGTCAGTTGTGGCCCCTCAACAGGCTAAACTCGATGCTGTGAAGGATAGGGCATGAATCTCCATGAGTTGTGGGGAAAAGAGAAGTTTTAGATAAAAATAGTGAATTTCTATAGAAGCATTTGCTAGTTTGTAGGGCCTTTGACATTTTGCATTTGTTACCTTATTTCAGAAGATAAGGCAGCGAAATGCACATTAGCCCCATTTTACAGGCGAGAAGATGGCAGCTCTCTGGCTCACTGTGCTCACGCCATGGTGGGCAGAGCCCAGAGGTCTTTGAATGCTTCTCTTCAAGCTCCCAACCCCACAGACCCAGTCTTCTGTGAACTACCTTGTTACAAGACCAGGCTGGACGTGTCACCCTTGTTTATGTCCCGTCTTTAGGAAGCCACCCCCCCCCCCCCGCCTCTTACCCTCACTGCAGGGGTGTGGACTCAGCCTCATTTGCTGTGGCTTCGTCAATTGATCCTTTGAGACACGGGGTCCCCAGCCTGCTTGGGGCTATGACAGAACACGTCTCGTTCTTTTCCCCCACCCCACGGCCTGTGTCACCTCCGAGGTGAGCCTAGGCCTGACAGGCACAGCTTCACACCTGGCATGTTATAAAGGAAGAGAAAAACATGTTATAACCCACACAAGGCACGCAGAATCCAGTGGAATCCAACTCCCCTAATATGAGACGAAGGAATGCGGAGACTGAGTGACGATGACTGTGACATGAGTCTAAGGTCTGAGACCAGGGCCAGGAGCAAACCATGCTTGAAGAGGCTGTCACCAAACACCGTGAAATTCCTGTTTGCCTGATCGCTAGGCCCTAACCTTGGTTTTCCTGCCTAATAAAAACTTAAAAGTCATTTCCTTCTCTCTTGATTCATACTCTGCCCCTGCCCCCTTTCTTTCCTTTTTCTTAAGTTTATATTGATAAGTTTTATTCTGCTTGAGAATGAACTTCCCCATCAGCCATGTCCCTCTGCTTCTTGAATTTCCAAGTCAGAGGTCAGCCGGTGTATAAAAGGGGCTCTAGGTGATGGACCCTTTGGATTTAAAAAGAAAAGCCACACTGCCCCACTGTGCCCTGTCAGGCAAGCACCCGTCCTGGTGGAACGACCTAGACATGCAACAGGGAGACTCGGATTTGAGCAACACTGTCCAGTCGAACCCTACAAGGTGCTGGAATGTTCCGTGTCTGTGCTGTCTACTAGAGTGGCCACGCGACACGTGGCCATCAAGCACTTGCAATGTAGCCAGTGTGACTATACCACTGAATTTCTGGCTTTGTTCAATTTTAATTTTAAATAGCCACATGTGGCTACGGGTTCCTGCATCAGACAGTGCAGCTCTGGGACGAGAGGCCACAGGACCCTCACGAGGGACATCGTCGATCACATTTCCTCTGTCAGAACCAATGCGGTCAGGCCAGGCCCCAAACACAAGGGGTTCCCTCAAGTCAGAAGCATGGCTTTTACCAGAAAGCATTATTTGCATGGATTCCATTAGCAAGAAAACCCATCATTTAGTGCCGGTCGACTTGTGAGGAATTTCGGAGTGGGAGTTGGCCGATTTGTGGTGGTGACGTGGTTGACAATAGCCTCGCACCCTCAGCCCTTGTCTCCTCCCCCGCCCACCCCCAACACCTACAAGTCTGTGGTTTCTGCTCTTCCTCTTCATAAAACTCATTCCCCTCTACAGTCTTAGCCTCCAGCCGAAATCACGGGCACGGACACCTTATTGACAAGCACATAATGGAAAAGCACATAATGCTTCCTTTATTGACATCCTTAAGTTGCCCACTTAAGGGCAACTTTCTCCCTTTTCTGAACCAGTTGAAAGTGGAAAGTTTGAAGGTTTTGGTTTTGAAGGCATGCCTACCATCTAGAAAAACTTTCCTGTGGTCTTTGATGACCTATCTGGAAAGTTCTTGAATTTTCCCAAGACCTGTTGTAGACAAACAAATTACTTGGGTAGGGAAGATAGACTTGGCACAACCTCAACTGAAAAAGTGTTACTGGGTCAATGAGGTAGTTGGCTACTACCACTCTTTAGGGTTTCTCAACAGCAACACTATTACATGTGGGGCCAGATAGTTCTTTGGGGTGAGGGCTGGCCTGTGCACAGTAGGATTTTAGCAGCATCCCTGGCCCCTCTGTTCACCAGTAGGGACAACTAAAAACATCTGCAGGCATTGCCAAGTGTCCTCTAGGGTACAAAATCCACCCTATCCCCCATTGAAAACCTCCGCTCTGCTTCCGTTTAGCGCCTACACCGTGAGCTCAGCCAAGAGAGCAAAGGAGGAGAAAGCCACAAACAGTCATATATTTTTATTTGGATCCTTAACTGTCATAAACCTCTTTCTTATTTAGAGTTCTTATTAGCAATGGACTTTTGTCCCTGAACTCAGAGAAATGAGAAGAGTGAAGGATATGGTGATTTTGCCTATCTCTGGAAGATGTTTTGGAATCAAGAAAACAAAAGGAGCTGGATTCATTTGGTTTCCTACATGAGAACTGTTTAAAGTCAGGAGAGACGATGCACTCTGGTATGGCTCACCGATTGTAGACTGAATTCGGTGCAACTTTAATGAGGAAGTTCACACTGGCTGAGCTCTTGTCATAGGCTAAGCATTATTCCAGGTACATTCACTCAAAAACTGTTTTTTGACCCATGAAGAAGCAAAAGCACAGAGATCGCGCAGTTAGTGAGGTGCAGAGGTGGGATTCGGGATTCCAGGCTTATAAAGAAAATGCTGGCCGGGCACAGTGGCCTTCGCCTGTAATCCTGGCACCCTGGGAGGCTAAACTGGGAGGATTGTTTGACTTCAGGAGTTCAAGACCAGCCTGAGCAAGAGGGAGACCCCATCTCTACTAAAAAATAGAAAGAAATTAGCTGGACAACTAAAAATATATAGAAAAAATTAGCCAGGCATGTTGGCGCATGCCTATAGTCCCAGCTACTAGGGAGGCTGAGGCAGGAGGATTGCTTGAGCCCAGAAGTTTGAGGTTGCTGTGAGCTAGTATCTTCCCTCCAAATTTCTTGTTTTAAAAAATATCACTTTTTAAATGAACTTTACACTTTGGAATAATTTTAGATTCACAGCAAATTTGCAATGATAGTACAGAGATTTCCCGTACACGCCTGGCTTCCTAATGTTAACATCTTTCATAACCTTGGCGTGAACCTCGGTGCACTTATCACAACTAAGAAAGTAACATGATTACAACGACATTAACTAAACCGCAGATTCTGTTCAGATTTCACCAGTTTTTCCACTAGTGTCCTTTGCTGTTCCAGAGAAGAGTGGAGGGGTCAGGCGCGGTGCTATAATTCTAGTGCTCTTGGGAGGACCAGGAGGGAGGCTCACTTGAGCTCAGGAGTTCAAGACCAGAGAAGAGTGGAGGGTATCCAGTACACGGTGGCACATCGCATTTAGCTGAGGTTTATTTTTAAGAGTGCTGACCAAAGACTTTCTCTTCACAACCCCTTGTAGCTCAAAGCAGTTATAGACGCTACTCCTATGGGAAACGATATGCAAAAATTCCACTTTTGTGAAAAATGGACTTGGAGAAAGCTAATCACCACTGTATTAAGATTTGGTGGAAGGAGATTTATGGGATTAGGGGGAAGTCAGCTGAGCATGGTACACTGGGAGGAAGTATTAAAATCCCCGAGAGGAGGAAAGGGCTGGAACACCCTAAAGGACAGCACAATTAAAGCACCCAGATGACAATCCCCCTGCAAAGGGGTGGAAGGAGAAAGAGGAGTGCCACAGAGCACTGCTCAGAGGAGTGAAGGGTCTATTTTACAAAGTGGCAAGAGAAAAGACAATCCGCCTAGTAAATCCTCTTAGCAGGAGTCTAAAACCGCCGGTGTGGTTGAAGGCTGCTGAGTGATTAGGACTTTACCAGGGAAAAGTGAGAGAGGAGAAACGAGAGACAGGAATCTGCTCATAGATGCATCTGTGCTCACAGAAGAGACATGTCTGTTTCAGACCCGCCCACGATCTGAATGAACCTCACTTCTGTAATCGCAAAGAGCCCACTTGCTTCTAAATCTGCATGGTCAACATTCAGAATCCACCTCATCTGTACCAACAGGCAAGGAACCTTTACTTAAAGGCACTGACAATGCACCTCGCTGAGTCACTTGGAAATCCTGTAATGGTCTGTTAGAAAGTGAGAGTCAGTCACCGGATTTGCACACATGCAAGATAACATACAACATATTTCTCTCTCTGAAACTTCTCATGCATTCTCCTGCCCCCACCATGTGAAAGTGATAACTGGCATTTGCTATAATATTTTTTTAAAAAAAGGACTATAAAACAATGACAAAGAAGAGGATGGCGATCAGGAGAGTGGAAAACAAGGAAACGTGATACAGTAGGAAGCAGGTTCACTCCATCTGGCATATGGCGCCCCCCCACCCCTCCCATCTCCCCCGCCCCCGGAACCCCCAACTCTATCTCCGCCTTTCTCCATATGTATGCTCCTAATTTAGAGTGTTAATTCCTTTCCATTTTTTTTTCTGCGACAAGAGAGTATAATAAACAGTGGGTAAGAGAAGCATGACTCTTCCTAGGGTTGTGGGTGCCATGCAGTCTTCTCCAAATCAAAGCCAGAAGTTTCTGAAACCACCTATCATTTGAGAACTCCAATGTGTCATGGAACAAACCCAAACCCTAACCTTCAGGCTAATGAAATCACAAGAAATAAATGCACAGGAGATTTGCATGAAGGTGACTAAAATGAATAAACTATATCATGCCCCATTGGAAAGGATCGAAGAGCAGATGCTAACTTAGCTGAACTGACAATAAGTGAAGTGGTGATTAGCCATGGCGCGGTGGCTCGCTGACCTGGCAGCACCGTCAGAGAGCAGTCCGACTGAAGTCAGTAACCACGGTGTCAGGGCGGGAGGGAGACAAGGGTCTCCCAATGAGGTTCATGCCCTTCTCTCTGGGCAGACCAGCTAAAGAGACAACAGGGTGGCTAATAACACCGAATAATGTTGTTCTACATATCTCAGACAACCCGTGTGTCCTGGGTGATTCCGGAGACGGGAAAAGAAAGGACAGGCTAGGGACCCGAAAGGCAGGAAAGGCTTCAGGAAGGAGAAGGATTTAAACTGGCCCTGAAAGATGAATCAGATTGGAACCAGGAACTGAGGGATGCTAAAAGTCAGACCACCCCTGGGTCTATTCTGTTCAGAGAGTTCTGGTCAACTTGTGGTATGGAGGAAGACCTGCACCCCAATGTGTCAAAATTGCCTGGATGGTTTGTGTGTTTGTTCTTAATATCCGTGGCAGAGCCTGCCCCGAAACCCGCTGGATCGGCATCTCCAGGGACTGGGTCCAGGAATGTGTGTGCTTGTCACCACCAGGCCACTCTGATCCATCCAGCTAATCTAATCGCCCCGTCTCAAAGATGAAGACGCGGAGGCCCAGAGAAAGGATGGGATAGGCCCACGGGATGCATATTAACTCGCTTAGCAGGTGGATTTCCAACCCTTCCCCATCCCTTCCACACCAAGAGTGTGCTCTGAGACCCCACCTGCAGGGTAAAGCAGGTGTAACCCTAACGCCTCTCTTTGGCTGGGCCCTGTGTCCCCTACTGGGTCCAGGAGAGGGTTAGGGTGCATGGCAGCTTCTCTGCTTCATTGCTAATCACCCACTCATCTGGAAGACAAAGCAGCAGTTTGCTGTTCCACCTCTGGAATTAGACCATTTGTCCTTAGCAAGGTGGGGGATGGTTAAAAAAAATTGTTGATTTTACAGTTTTGCCTTCCCCCGTCTTTGCTTTGGCCTTAGCCACAGAACCAGCCCCAGCTGCAGACGCGCCGTCTCTGAGGAAGGGCTGCTCTCTCGCCCCTTGCTCCAAACCTCATTCCCTCACGGCTCTCGCTCTTAGCCAGTTTGTCAGCACAGCGGTTCCTTGCAAATGCTTCTTTTCCCCATTTTCAAAAGGATGTGTATCAACATGCAAATTCTGCTCTTTCAGCCAAAACTGGCAAACACGATCATGTTCCTAAATGTTCCAATGCCTCTCCTTGCTCCTCTCAATTTGTTACTATCCCAATCCCACCTCCAATTTCTTTCCAGGTGCCTTTGAATCCCTAAGCCAGACCGCAGTTAATTTTGGCCTCCTCCTCGCAATGCATCCTCCCCAGAGTCTTTGCGGCTCCCCGTCACCCAGCTGCACCCAAGCAAGCATCATCCACACCAACTCTCGGCTGCTTCTAGACAACCCAACCTTTCCTCAAGCTGCCCCATCCTTGAGACTGCTCCACCTCTTCTGTTTGCAAAGAGAGCTTTTTTACCTTCTGTTCCAAAGATGGATCATCTGGCCAGCTGGCCCTGTGCACAGCCTCTCTCTGTCCCTCTGTCCCCTGCACCAATGCCCTTTGCCACTGAAGTCCCATCAGCTTTGCCAGGACAGGGATCTCCGGCAAGGGACTGAGACCAAGCCTTACTTGGGGTTCAGAGATCATATTTGTCTCTTTTATCCTTCCTTCTCCTCGTTAGCACCGAAAACCTGTCAGTCAAACATCATGAAGCGCTACAGCACACCAGGCACTGAGCAAAGCCCTGCGATAGCTGGGAGGTCGCTGTGGCTCCATGAGTATTAGGGTCCAATACGACAGATTTAGGAGATTAGTTTTTAAAAAAAGACTTGCCTAAATAAGTGGATTGAAGAATGCAAGTGACTACAATTTTTTTTCTTTTTGTAAATGGAAGATTATCAGGATACAACAAGAGGTCATGTCACAAACTCTGGTGCCCAGGGAACTGGGTTGGTCACACACGAGGCCTTAGCTATAGAGCGTGGCTCCATTCATGGAATCCACATTTACTAAGCACCTTCTGTGTTGAAGGGCCCTTCCTGTCTGTAGAATAGCTGCCATCCAAGGCCTATAGGGTCACGGTGAAGGGGGTTAAATACCCAACAGGTAGGAAAAAGTTCCAGAGATCTGTTGTACAATGTTGTGAATATAGTTAATGCTACTGGACGGTATACTTTAAAATGGTTAAGAGCATAAACTTCAGGTATATGTTGTTGTTTTTTTTATTTTCTCTGTAGTTTCTTTTTTTTATTTCAGCAATTATGGGGGTACAGATTTTAAGGTTTCAATAAATGCCCTTTCCCCCCTTCCTCCCACAAGTCTGAGTTTCCAGCATGACTGTCCCCCAGATGGTGCACATCTCACTCATTATGTATGTATATACCCCCTTCCCCTCCCCCCTCCCACCTGCCCAATACACTATTACTGTAGTTCCTATGTGTCCACTTAGGTGCTGCTCAGTTAATACCAGTTTGCTGGTGAGTATATGTGGTACTTGTTTTTCCATTCTTGGGATACTTCACTTAGTAGTATGGGTTCCAGCTCTAACCAGGAAAATATAAGATGTGCTATATCACTGTTGTTTCTTAGAGCTGAATATGTTTTTTACAATTAAAAAAGCAACACACACACACAGGTTAATTCCAACACCCTCTTCCCTAAGGAAAACGAGCCCACTTTCCTGTGCACTTTGGCTCAGTGGCAGTGCCAGGAAAGGACCATTTCCCGGCAGCAGGACCAGCATAAAGGAGCCAACATGTGGGCCAGGGGCCCAGGCCTCTGGAGCAGGGACATTTGAGGTAGCTTCATCTGTGTGAGCCAACAAGAGACAGACAAGCCACCAAGCCCCACCTGCCCAGCCAGTCAAAACCCAACCGCAGCTCGGGGTCCCAGTGCCGGGCAAATACTAATCAAGGCTTTTTCAGTTCTTGTTTTGTGGAGAAGGCAGAAATGTCCTCTTCTTTATTTCTCTCCCAGAATTCCAATTGGTGTGTCTACTGCCCATTCCTTACAAGGAGCAGTTCTCTGCACTGATGGACTCTTGAGTGGGGTGGCCGGGGAGAGGCAGTCCTACACTTTAAGTGAGAAAAACACACAGAAAAGGTCTCTAAAACACAGTTGCCACGGTTAGCAGCCTTGCTTCATTCTTGAAATTTCATCTGGTGATGATGCACACATGAAATTTGGAGTTCATTTTTCAATTCATCTCATCTCTGCTGAAGACCTACTCTGGGCTCATGGACTGCATAAAAATTAGGATTTCAAATTGTCCCTTGCCTCTTTCGCTTCCTTTTTCTCACTGAGGACAAAAGATGGCTCGTGGCAGGGCCAGGTGCACAGGGACACCTCCCCTTGCGTCAGTCACACAGGGTCCCTTGCTTAGAAGGGCCCCGAAGAGCCTGGGTCAACACTAAGCTGTCACTGTCTTGAAATCCTTCATCAGTTTTAAACAAAAAGATCCCATATTTTCACTTTTCCACTGAGTCCTGCAACTTAGTAGCCAGTCCTGCTCTTGATAATGAGAGACTCCTCAAAGTGGTCTTCACAGTTTTCCATATTCCAGCCGTGAATCTGTTCACACTGTCACCACTTCCATGGCTGCTGTCACTTTTTTCCTGGTCATAACGGGAGAAGGCAGGAAAAAAATCACTTCTTAGGTTCTAACCCAAGATAAAATTTTTTCCTGTTAAAAATTACATTCCCGGGGTAGGGGGGGAGAGGAGGTGACACTTGTTACCTAAACATTTGTACACCCATAATATACTGAAATTTAAAAAAAAACTAAAAAAATAGTTTAAATCATAAAAAACAAAAAATTACATTCCCTTTAAAGTAACAACATGGGTCTTAAATAGGATACAGTATTTCAGTTTAATATACTAAAGCTTTAAAGAGAATTAGATTTCCCTATGAGTCTCACATATGCTAACATAAGGGAAGGGACGGCTAACAAAAGAAAACCACATTCACTCCTTAAAGCTCTTAAACATTTGGATTCCTACATAGCATGTGCTACCAACATCACCGCTAACGTGGCACAAAATAGACCTCCATTGCAAAGATCCCGATTCATTCACAAAAAACTAGGTAAGAAAGCAAGCGATCGACCCACCAATGTGTGCTGACAGCCTTCTCTCGCCCCACCCCCACTGTGAGATTTCAAAGGACAAAATATTTTTGTGAAAACAGCATTTGTTTGCTTTTTTTTTTTTTTTGAAGGGGTGAGCGTGAGGGATCTAAATCCATTCTAATATATTTCGAATATATTCATTATCATGCACTAAAAGCGAATTCCCATTTTGTGGTTCTCCAAGGAGAGTGACAGAGCCTTGTTTGTCGCAGCCCGGGGCATAAGCAGTCATTGTGTGGCTTAATTAGATATTCCCCGTGCTAGTGTGAGGGACATATGTCTATTCACTGTAACAAACACCGAGAGCGGCCGGCGCCTTCACGCCCTGCTATATGCAGATACAGGCGGACCAAGTGCGAGCTCTCCCAAGGACCTGCGGCCCCAGCCGCCCCGGCACCGTGGGCTGGCATTCACCGATTGGTTCCAGTTTATTAACAGCCTATGAACTTCTCATCTGCTCCCCGACTGGTGAGGACCGTCACCTGCAACTGCCAGGCCAGGGACAGCTTCTCCACTCCTCGGGATCCGGGCGGATCTAGGTCTGCGGGGCCCCATGCGCTGTGTTTTCCAGCACAAAGAGCAACGCATTTGGGGGTGCTGTAAGCCACAAGAGTGGAAAGGCAGATCAACTTGTGGGTGGTTCCAGGCAGGAAGGCCACCAAAAGCCACTCTGAGCTCAACTAGGCGTTGTTAATTTTCGAAGCTATAGAAACTCTTATAATTTTGATTTTTAAATATATAACTTCGAATTAATGGGAGCGGAGGGGTGATACTAAATGGGGACAAGTCTTGGCTCATGAATCAAAATATGAAAACCGGGGACGAAACCTAGAAGGTCCCTGGGTCTCCAACATTGTGTATCTTCTGTACGCGGCCTTGTGAGCCTGTGTCCCTAAGGCAGAGCCGAGTCCGACTTCTTTCAGCTGAGAAACCATTTTCATGAGGTTTTTTTTCCTGCCTTTTTTCCCCACTAGGGAAAAACATGGGCATGAGTTAGCTTAGGCTGTCATGACAAAGTGCCCCGCAAAGCGAGTGGCTTAAACAACAGGCATTTGTTGTCTCAGTTCTGTGAAATCAAGGTGTCAGCAGTGTCGGTTCCTTCTGCAAGGGAGAGATTAGTTCCAGGCCTCTCTCCCCCGCTTGTGGATGGTATTCCTCCAGTGTCTTCCAGAATCTTCTGTCCATGCATGTCTGTCTCTGTGTCCAAGTTTCCCCTTTTTATAAGGACACCAGCCATATTGGATCAGAGCCCACCCTAGCGACCCCATCTGACTTGCTTACCTCTGTAAAGGGGCCCTACCTCCGAATACAGTCACCTCCTGAGGGACTACAGATTAGGACTCCAACATGTCTTTTTGGGGGTGGGGGAACACAGTTCAACCCATATCATACTGTTTAAGGGACCTAACATGAAAGCACCCCTTACTCCAACCCCTACCCAGACTGGCAAGATATTAGGGTTTGTAGACATCGTGAAAATATGAAATTCTTTGATTTCCTATCAGCTGTTAGACGACAGCCACCATAGAGAGCCAATCCTGTACTCTGGCCGAATATCAACACTGACCTCTAAGATAATTGCAAAAGAGACCACTTTCAAACAGAGAGAGGTACTCTCTGTTTTTGTCTACTACTATTACATAGTCTACTATGTCTACGTAGTCTACTGCTGTTACACAGTCTACTACTGTGGTGGAATTTAACTCTCTAAGAATGCACCAATTCTATTTCAAAGAGAGTCAGAACTCAAAAAGACCTAAGAGAAGAGTTGAACCCCTTTGTGCAATGGATGTGAAGGCAAAATGGGCTGAGGCTACCCAGCTCGTTGGTGCCACAGTGAGATCTAGAATCCAGGTGGCGTTCACCTCCTCTGGGGGGTTCACAGAGTAGCATGAAATCTTGATGTCAGCTTTGAGGGAACCCCTCACGTTAAGCCCACAGAACCTGGGGAGACCCTAAGCATCCTTTATTTTCCTGATCGTGGGAAATCCCCAAATCCCCAGTCTGGATCTCTGAAGAAAAGCACATAGTCAGCATGCATCAGCACAATGCTTCTAGTACCTGGGCAGCTTTGGAATTAAGGCGCCGACAACAGAGGTCCACCTGTGTCAGCTGGGAGTTGATGCTCTGAGCTGTGTTCTTGGAGTCAGGCAGACCTGCCTTTGAACTCCAGCACCACTGTCTGCCAGCTGTGTACCTGGCCCTCACTACTTAGCCTCAGCTTCTGGAAAATTCCTACCTCTACCCGTGGTCATAAAGATGAGCATGGATAGCTCATACACGTTCCTTGATAACAA
This sequence comes from Microcebus murinus, assembly GCF_040939455.1. Classification (NCBI taxonomy): domain Eukaryota; kingdom Metazoa; phylum Chordata; class Mammalia; order Primates; family Cheirogaleidae; genus Microcebus; species Microcebus murinus. Next base: position 11,345,480 of record NC_134104.1, on the reverse strand, counting down.
GCCAACACAGAGCTGGCCTTACAGAGGGTTGTTTTTGTTAGTTATTCCCCGCAGGCAGAAATGCACTGGTTGCACGGTGGGCCCAGAAACGGGAAGTTGTTTTTACACAAATTAAAACAAAACAAAACTTGATTTTCCTTTTGCCCAAAGCTATTTCAGAGAATAAATGCACAGGAAGCGGCTGTCTAGAGAGGTGTGTGCATGGTTTGTTTTCCTTCTCCCAGGTAGCACCTCATTCTACTCCCAGGGGCCATGGGCCAGCAGAGGCGACAGATAAGAGCAATGTCTGCATGCTGCCTGTGGGACCCCAGTGAGCCTCCTGTCCCCATCAGTCTTAGACAACCACTCTCTTAGGACAGGAGGAAACAGATGGAATCTTCATTGTGAAGATTCCGCCAGATGAAATAATTAGCCTGGCAGACAAACCCCGGTGTCCGAGAAGGATTCTGTGGTCCTCCCCTGGAATGTTTCTGTCCGAGTTTCCCATAATCACTCTATGAGGTCAGCAGCTCAAGTGACTATCACCCCAATATGGCAGGGGAGGAAACCAAGGCTCCTGAGGTCAAGAGATTTCCAGAGTCACATGGCAGAGCCAAGACCAGGACCACTGGCCTAGGCCTGCCCCCTCCACTGTTCCAGGCTGTTCCACACTGTCTCAACTGTGCCTAGGGGCCCAAAGCAGAGGAGCTTGAAAAACTGCCACTTACTGTTTTCAGGTATATTCCAAATATCTAAGAGACTTGTAGGGCCACTTTGTCTTTACTATTAATGATGGTGACAGGCGGCCACTTTCAGTCTCGTTAATGCAAAAGCAAAACAACTCTATGAATCTCTTAGACACCAGACAGGAAGCTAGGCAGCCCCCACATGAGGTTATTTCAGAGTTCCCTGGAGGTCCTCCAGCTCCTGTGTCCCCAATTATAATTTTTCAAACTTTTTATTTCCTTGGATGTCTCAAATCTCCATGGAGCTTAAATGCAAATGCTTATAGGGAAAAAAAGGCATAAGGAGCCTCCTCAGCCATTTATGTCTCTCTGTGAAGGAGTTGATTGAATTTACAAAGCAGAAAGACCCTACAGCGATCACAGGGCAACCCCTCATTTCATAGATGGGGAAACTGAGGCCCGCCGAGGTCATGGGCAAGGCAGAACTCGAGAAGTCTTTTCACTCTCAGTTTGGTGCAGTTTCTAGAAAACAAGGCCTCTCCCTGGGCCTCTTTCTAGGAACAGGTGTGGGAGCCCAGGGGACCAGCCCCAGCTGTGGCCAGGGAGCCACCTTCTGTCCCCGAGACTGGCAGATGTGGCAATGAGAGTAAGCCCTGCCTGTGGATCGGCTTCACGGGGCTGTTGAGTGAGTAGGCTGTGTGCGTAAAAAGCTTGGAACAGGGTCTGGCCAGACGCAACCACTGGACAAACATGTCTGCTCATCCCCCCAACAAATTAGAAATAGAGCTTCCTAGCAATAGAAGTTGACATTTTAAATAAGTCTCTATTCTCAGACACTTTGGGATCCCCAAAATTGCCCATGGCAAAGGGAGGAAGATTTTGTTCTCCTGGCAAATCCCTCTCCAACCATGTCTGGGCAGGAGCGATCGCTATCTTTGGTGGCCCCTGGGGGCTGGTGCTGTTCCTTTGGTGGCTCTGGGAAGTGGGCTGTCCTGTAGGTAGTTGGCAGCTAAACACCCTTGAAAATGAGGCAGTCCTCTACCTCTGGTGGAGGCAACAGAACCTTGGTTTTATTTATGGTTACAATGGGCCCAGACATAAGGTATTCCCCAGCATCCCTTGCAGCTAAGTACAGCCATGTGTCTAATAAGTTCTAGCCAAGAAGACATAGTGGAGAAGTTAGATAAACCTCCTGGGAAAGCAATGTAAAGGATGTTGATTTATCTCTGTGGCATGCTTCTTTACCCTCTGCCTTTTCCTCTTCCTACCACTTGGAATGCAGCCCTAATGGCTGGAGCTCCAGCAGCCATATGGACTGTGAGGTGACCTTGAGGGTGGAAGCCACACATTAAGATAGTGGAGCAAAAAGCTAGAAGGGCTCACCAGAGAAGTCCTGGCATTGCCTATCTCTGCATTTTCTTTACAAGAGAGAAGAAAAACAGCTCGTTTCAACTACTGTTATTTAGGGGTTTCCAGTTTATGCAAATAATAATTTTCCAATGTTTTATTTCCTTGGATGTCTCAAACATCCGTAGAGCTTAAATGCAAATACTTGTAGGAAAAAAAATGCAATGAGCATCCTTGGCCACGTACCTACGTGCGATACACCTACCTCTAATACTGATGCACCTAGTCCAACCCACTTCACCCGCCCAAAGGGGAAGAGAACCCTTCTCGTTGTGGCTGTGGGTGGGCCAGGCCCACGGAAACACTTTTACTAGTTAGGAAATGCACAGAAGAGTTATGCACAAAGGTTGGGGGCTGTCTCGATTTTATATTGCAGCCGAACAAACCATCTCCAAACTCGGTGGCATAAAACCACCATGTTTGTTATTTTTCCAGATCTGAGGGTCAGCGATTTGGAGCGGACACCCTGGGGATGGCTCCTCTCTGCTCCACGTGCTGGGTCGGAACATCTGAGACGGCTCCTTCGGATACTCCTGGTGCCTGAGCGAGGCTCAGTCAGGGTCACCCCTCTGTAACTGGCACAGATGGTTTGAGTAGATGGGGTTGGGGGGGGTCATACGTCTGAGGCCTTGGGTCACTTGGCTTTCCCTCACTATAGACTCAGGACGTCCCTCTCTCTCCATGTGGCCCCTGTAGCTGGGCTTCTGCAATGGCGGCTGGCTTCCAAAAACACATACGTGGAGGTTGCCAGACGTTCTTAAGGCTTAGGCCCAGAACAGACAAGGCTCCACTTCTATTGCATTCTGTGGACTAAAGTGTGTCACGCAGCCAGCCCGGGTGTGATTTGCAGGGGATTACACACAGGCATGAGAACTGGAGGCAGGGTGCGGAGGGCGGGGGGAGGGCTGTCTCTGGAGGCCAGCCACCTGCCGCTCCCGCCCTCCCATGGCCGAGTGGGTCAGCGTCCGCCTTGGCGTGGTGTCTCCCAAGAGCCGCATGCGGGAGTCCGGGTCTGCCAATCCTCCAGCATCAGCGCTGGACAAACGTGGATGGCACTGCCCAGCAAAGGATGGAAAATTCTCCTGGGTGCAAAAGTGAACAAAAGCTGTTTGCAGCACGCAAGCAATTGCTCAAGCCTGATAGCAGCCCCGGGGGAAGTCCGAAATGAGAAACCAGAGGCCGTCTGGTCTCCACGGACTCTTCATGGGGACTTGCGCATGTCCAGCAGAGGGAGGGGGATCTGACCACCCTGTGCGTCAGGCTGGAGTCACCTCTGTAGGATGTGGCGTACAGACTGGCTGTACACAAGCACCATCATCTGAGGCGGTGCAAGTAACACAGGAGAGAACGACAGTTCTCAATGGGGTCCTCCTCAAATAGGAAAAAGCAAATGGGGGTGGAGGAGGGTAACAAGGTCAGTTACTAGACCCACTAGGGATGCTTTGTTTCCCAAAGTCACAGATGCATCTATAAAAAGATATGCAGCTCTGGGAGGCCAAGGCGGGTGGATTGCTCAAGGTCAGGAGTTTGAAACCAGCCTGAGCAAGAGCGAGACCTCGTCTCTACTATAAATGGAAAGAAATTAATTGGCCAACTAATATATAGAAAAAATTAGCCGGGCATGGTGGCGCATGCCTGTAGTCCCTGTAGTAGCTACTCGGGATGCTGAGGCAGAAAGATTGCTTGAGCCCAGGAGTTGGAGGTTGCTGTGAGCTAGGCTGACGCCACAGTACTCACTCTAGCCTGGGCAACAGAGTGAGACTCTGTCTCAAAAAAAAAAAAAAAAAGATGTGCAGCAAAGATCTCTCTTTATGCAGCCAAACAGGCTGAAGGTAGTTAAGGAAATTGGTGGCTGGGGTTCATTCAGTCATTCAACAAGTACTTACCTAGGACTTTATATGTCCCAGGCACAGTCCTGGGCTCTGGGGACAAAAATATTTTAAATATAGTTTTAGGTAGGACAGAAAACAAATCTCAGGGGGAACAAAGTAGAGATGGTTAGGGGACCGGGGAAGGCAGATAAGAAGAATTTGGAGAAGAACCCTGGAGAAGTGTGAATAGTGCCAGGCTCTGCAGGGAAGGTGCTCCAAGGACAGGAAGCTTCGAGAGCCTCGGTGCTGAGGCAGGCTGAGGTTGGTGTTGCAGAAGGACCCGTGGGGCCTGTGGGGTTGGAGCAGGGTCACCGCAGGGCTGGAGGTGGAAGAGACTCAGGGACAAGGGGTCTGAGAGGCAAGCAGACCCCGCTATAGCCTCAGCCCCCCTCCCCTCCCCTGGGCCCCTCAAGCAAGGCCGCTGGACTTCTAATATGGCAGCTGCTTCCAAAAGCACAAAAACTCAGGCCAGGTTGGGGAGAGCCTTTGGGCCATTGGGTTTAATTCTGAGTGTGCAGGGAAGCCACTAAAAGCTTTCGAGGGAGGGGAAACAACCTGCCTGATTTACACTGTGCTCAAAATTGGGGCTGGGGTGGTTTTCTCCTGTGTCCATTGGAGGAAGCTTGCATATGGGTCATTTGTTCAGAAGAAAATAATAGCTGAAGGGTCAAGCCATGCTACTCCTAATATCATGGGACTGGAAGGAAGAGCGGAAATAAGGCCCCACGGCCTGTATCCTGTCCCTCTTCTCTCCCACCCCAGCTCTGCCCTGCACTGCAAGCCTTGTGCACATGCATGGGAGGTGGGCAAGCTCTGGGCAGACATGTCCCCTGGCCCTGTGTACGCCTCGCCCATGGAGAGGGACACAGTCAGACAAGGCCTGAGTGTGGCCTCTATCGTGTGGGACTCAGTGCAGGTGGCCTGAGTCAGGGTGTCCAGTGGCTGCTCCGGTTCAGACCGTGACTGCAGAGAACTGGAGATGTCGGGGCTTGACCATGATGCCATACATAACATGGTGGATGAATTAATTCCCCACTTGGCACAGAGTGTCCCACAGACGAGCAGCCACAGCGTAGCATCGACGTGGGCTGATATTTCCAACGTGCACGGCAGCCAGCTGAGAACAGCAAGGGTAGAAAGGGGAGCAATGTGGGAAATGTGTGTGCTCCGAGTGCACACACACTCGGCCAGGCTGGGGACCCGTTGACAGTGCAGTCCCGGGGGAGCCGGGGGAGGACAGGGAAGGACACTGGGCATGAACGGATGGAGGGCCTACAGAGTGGGTACCCATTGGGGTGTCGCCAGCTCATGATGCCTCCCTTTCTCTGGACTGCAGTCGGCTCGTATTATTAGGGCAATAAGATACAGAGAACCTCATTGGCCAGAAGTCCCCCAGGGGAAGCTCTGTGTTGGGCTGGGAGACAGGGCGAGTTGCAAGGGTCTGTGCAAATAACTCTCCTGAAGAGGGTGACCCCGTCAACTAAGGGCAAGGCGACAAGTTTGGGCGCTAGCGCTGGGAATGTGCTGAATCAATGTGTAGAACAAAGCAGAGGACAGCAGAGAGACTGGAAAGACGAAAGGATGGAAAGAGCAAAACTGAGAACTGGCAGCGGACGCCGGGGGAGACAGCGGCGAGTGCGGAGTCTGGGCTGTGTGTGGCGAGTGTGTTGTGTACACTGCAACCCTCCGGAGGCCCGTGACCGTGCCCTGAAGCCGCACTGCAGAGGGTGGGGTAGAGGCAGCATAAGGGGCATGTGTGTGACCGAGAAGAGCTGCACCCCGAGGGCATCCCAGGGGGCCTCTCCAGTGGCCCTCTCTGCCCATCGGGGTACCCCGGCTCCGAGCAGGCAGGCCTGGAACAGAGGAAACCAAGCAGAAGCCAGGGCAGGGTGGCCCAGCTGGCTGGACCCAAGCCCAGGGCAGGGAGACCTGGGAAGGTCCCGGCCTTGCCAGTAGCGCAGAGTCGATCCAGGCTGACACTCATTTCTGCGGCTCTCGGTGTGCCAGAATTCTAGACCTGGAGAGTGACAGCTGCCTCAACTCTCCCCTTTGACAAAGGGCACCCGAATCCTGCTTTCCTGGCAAGAGTCTAACAATGCAAGCAAGTCCCTGCTCTGTCAAAGCAAATGGAAATCTGCCCTAAGCACTCTGTGTAATTTAAATGGACCCACGGTTAAAATCGGGAAGGATTGGGGAGTTTAATAGTGGTCTTACTGCCCTTCTTGAGTGTTGCTAACAACAACATAATACTTCCTGCCCCTCACTCGGAGACAAGCAGCTGCCATGCGCCAGGATAGTAAAGGTCACACTAGGGGACCAGGAGCATGAAATTGGCCCTGCCCTTCACCCCGTGTGACATGGGAAGCAGTGCCAGTTGCCACAGCTGCACCCCTCTCCCTCCCAAGGGTGGGGGGAGCTAGTGCAATGGGCGGCCAAGCCCACCCCCGGGAGATTCGAGAACACTCTGGCATTCCAGCACCACTGGGCTGGACTGTACCACCCTGGCAAGAAAGCTTGGGTGATGGAGAGATGATCATTCCACGAAATTACTGGGAAGACTTTTTCTGATCAAAGAGCTGTGGGTCTCCAATCCTGTACGCACATTAACACGTGTGATGAGCACAAGGCAAGAGGCATGGCATGAAAGACACGGAGAACATTCTTCCCTATCTGTCTTAGCCTGGGCCCTGCATCCGTATTGGGCTGGCCCCTGACTCTCTCTGGGCCTCAGTTTCCTCGCCTGCAAATGGGCAGTTGCCCTCTCAGCCTTATAGGGATTCTGCAAGGCTAAAAAGGAGATAGCAGATTTGAAAGTGGTTTGCGAAAAACACCCCCATCACAGCCGGTTAGAGTCCACAGAGCGTGTGGCTCGGAGCAAGCTCTGCCCTGCACAGCACCTTGTGGGGCAATCTCAGGTTGCAACATTTCTGAAAACACGTTCTGACTGATTGTTGACAGACCAGAGGAAGGCAATGTACTGGTGTCTCAACCCTTCTAGGAACTGCTTTTGAAAACAGAAGACTGCAGGGAGGGTGCCTGCCATGGTGGCTGTGGCTGGGGGGGGAGGGGTTCCCTGCATTACCCCTCCATTCTTCCAACCTCCTCACCTGTCCATCCCTCCTGTTCCCATTCTCTACGGTCCGTCCCTCCTCCCCTGACTCCACCCTCTGCTTGTCTCCTTCTCAAATCCCCCACCCTCTCATCCTTTCTGCTTGTCAAATGCCCCTCCAAGATGCCTCAGCTGCAAGCAACCTCTCCTTCACCCAAACTTTGAGAGTAACGCCTTGTTGTCCCCATAACTGTGGTCCTCAGAGCACCAGCAGCAGCAGTAGCACCTGGGCACTTGATCAAAACAAAGAATTTCAAGCTCCACCTGGACCCACTGAACTGGACTCCAGACTTTGCATTTTAACGAGGTCCAGGGTGCTTGGTGTGCTCTGGGCCATAGCAGCTCTGCTTACCTCCCCTGCTGCCCCACATGTAGGCTTCTCCCTTTGTCCACGCCACTGCTGGGCTCTTCTGGGCAACCTGCTGTTGCTGGGCAGGTGTTCACACAGGCACACTTCATATCCTCCAGCAGATCACACATCACTAGAAGGCAGGGAGCCCTCGCTTTCTCCCAGGGCCTGGCACAGGGCTGTGTACACAGAGAGCAATCTGTGGACTCTAGTTGGTCAGTCTAGATTCTTCGTCTTCACTCATTCATTCAAGTCTTTATTGAGCACTGATTCAGGGGCCCGCCCTGTCCAAGGCACTGGGGATCCAGCCAAGAACAGGACTTCCTTGGAACATACTCTCTAGAGCAGAGAAACAGACACATCTAAATAAGCAGGCAAGCAGGTGACCAGGTGGTTCTAGCTGCTACTAAGTGCCAAGAAGAAAATTGAGCAGGGAGGACACTGCAGAGTAACCAGTGGGCAGCAGGCCTCTTTAGGGGCTCTCATCTTCACTAAGACCTCAGCAATGTCTGGGCGGAAGCTTCCAGGCAGAAGGAACAGTGGAGTCAAAGTCCCCACAGAAGGACGGGCTTGGCCCATGTTCCCAGCACATGTCTTCTTCTTCACCCTCCACATCTCATCCGTCCAGCCCCGGGGCAGGACAAATCCCAGGTCTCAGGCTCAACCATCTGAACCTGTCCCCCTTGTCAACACACAGCCCTCCCATGATGTAGGGTGGTGGCCTCTGTTCATTTCCTCATCCTTTTGTCTGAAGGTGACTTTGCACTTTCTTTAAGCACAGCTGAATTCTCCATCGAATAGCTGTATGCCCGAGTGACATGGATATGGGAAGAGGGCTTCTTTTAAAGTCCAGTTTCCTTATCCTTTTGGGACCAGGTGCAATCATCTAAGTGCTACTTGAAGTGTAGTCCTCTACCTGGCATTGGCTTCATCAGGGAGCTTATAACAAACATAGAATCTCAGGCCCCACTCAAACCAAACCAGAATCTGCATTTTAACAAGACCCCTGGGTAATCTGACCTGGAGCAGAGTTCTGCCTCCAGACTCTGTCCCTGAAAACCACCAATCAAGCTACACAGAGCAGCCAACATGGTGGTGGGCCAGACACCCATCTGACCCTTGCTACTAAAAGCAGCTTGATGTAGGTATAAATATATGTATGACCTTCATTGACAGAGGAGTTAACTCAGGCACAGGGAGGTTAAGGAACCTGCCCAAGGTCATAAACTTGGATGTGGCAAGGCTGGGTTTGAGCCCTGAGGGTCTCGGCACGGAGCCTGTGCTCTAATTCCTAAGAGGAGTCAGGCAGAGGCTGTATTCGCTTCCTGGGACTGCCGTAAACAAGTCCCACAAGCTGGGTGGACTTGAACCACAGACATTTATTGTCTCACAGTTCTGGACACCAGAATTCCAAGATCAAGGTGTTGGCGGGGTTGGTTCCTTGTGAGGCTGTGAGGGAGAGTCTGCTCTAGCTTTTGGGGGTAGCTGGCAGTCTTTGGTGTCACTTGGCTTGTAGAAACACCACTAGGATCTCTGCGTTTGTCTTCACGTTTGTGTCAGTGTCTGTCCAAAGTTCCCTCTTTTTAAAGAACACCAGTAGTATTGGATGGGGGGGGCCCACCCGGGGGGGCCCACCTTAATGACCTCATCTTAACTAACTACATCTGCAACAGCCCTACGTCCAAATAAGTCACATTCGGAGGTGCGTGGGTTAGAACTTTAAACATGAATTTTTTGGAGGACACAATCAACTCATAACAAAGGTTAATAAAGTGATAATAACAGCTAACACTGTATCCATGCATTGTGCTCTGTGCCTTCCACATAGCAACTCATTCAATCTCCACCACAAGCCTATAAGTTCTATTTTCATCCTTGTTTTGCAGAGGGAAGAAACTGAGGCACTGACAGGTTAAGTGTCTTGTCCCAAGTCACACAGCTAATAAGTGAGGGAGCCAGGGTTTAATCTGGCTTTGAGCACCACTGCTCTCTCTGATCATGTTTAGGGTAATACTGAGCTCGCATCCGTATAATTTCTCTAGCAAGTGGTTGCTGGATTTTGGTTCATTGTGTCCAAGGCAGCAGTTCTGAAACAGGGCCATGTGGGTGGAGCCTCCACAGCATTCAGGGGCTAGAAGGGGCTAGAAAACCCCATATGCCTGATGCAGAGAAACCATGCACTTAAAGCAAACCCAATTGGGACACTGCTTTAGTCTGAATGAAAGCCATAAACCAAGTGTTCTTTTGTGGTGCTTGGCACATATCAAATATGCAATAAATATTAGCTACTGTTATCATTTTACTGAGATATTGTTATGTGCCAGGCTCTAGGCAGGACCTCTTACTTACATTTCCTTCTAAGCTTCATAACAACCTTAGGAGATGAAAAATACTGTCCCCATTTTATAGATGAGGAAACTGAGGCTCAAATGAGTATAGCCACCTTTTATCCCCAATCCAGGGATCAGGAGTCTTCTTTGTAAGGCATAAACAGGCTGAGCTTTTGAGTAGAAAAGCCCTGAAATATTTCAGCAGAGGAGATTTGCATGTTTAACTCAAAGAGTCTTCACCATTGAGTTAACATTTCCAGGTCAGAGCGCCTTGGAGGCAGGAAGGCGGTGGCCTCCGCGCCCCGGTCTCCTTAACTGCACCCCGGGGAAGTCTGAGCACTGCCTTTCTTTCCCCCGGTGGTCTAATCTGGAGTCAGATCCAGCCGCCAGCTTTGACACGCTGGGCAACACGGGACCGGGAGCCAAGAGGAAAACAACAGGTGAGCTTGTGAACAGTCCCCTTCTGTGCCTTGGGCAGGGTGTCTGCCCGGCAACTGCGGGGCTGCACTGACTTCCAGAAGCTTCTGCCTCTGCAGGTGTTTTAGGAACTTGGCCTCAGCGCTTCAGTGACCCATATTTTATTACCTTTCAGGTTTCTATAATTCATCATTCACTCCTTTCTGAAGACCTCGAATGAAAGTTTAGCAGCTCAGCGCCCCGGCCTCTCTCCATTCTCTCCGCAAACACATCGGCCTGTTTGTTCTCTTTCATCCCTGCTCTTCCTGTTGCATTCTGCCCGTTCAATGGGGAAAGAGTGAAACCGGATGGCTGGACCCAGTGCGGGGGAAATGACTTCAGAGCCACCTTTGTTTCCCCTCATTCCTTTGAGCACACTTGGCCCCGCGTCTCTATGAAAGGGCTTGTTTGAACCATTTGGAACATCTAGCCAGTGAGAGATGCTGCAGCCAGAATCGCTCACATCTTTTCAGGCTGCCTGAGACTCTGGGTTAAACTGCCAAATTTTTGCAACAAAACTAACCATGACATTGGACATTGTGTTATAAATTAGCCACAGCCTTCCAAGCAAATTGTCTCTTTTCATTGTATCAGTGTAAGCCTTTGGAACATTTGGCTTTAGCTACTAACTTCAGGGAGGCTCAGAGAATATTTTTGTTCTGCCCCAAACCAACCCTTCAGACACCAAGTTGCATGTGTTAATATACATATCTTAATTCACAGTTATTTTTTTTATCACACTCGCTCAGAGGATCTGTTAGTTATATTCCATGTCTTTGCCTAAAATTCTACCAATGTGCTAATAAGTTTTGATGTGGCAGAAACTATCTTCAATCATCTTTGACACAAAAAGATGTGCTTCTCTTTTTATAATGCATTTCACAATGATTATTTGAAGTTTCTTTTAAAGAATAGTCCTATTCGGATATACAGTGAGAGGTATTAAAATGCATTTTTAAGGCCGGGCATGGTGGCTCACGCCTGTAATCCTAGCACTTTGAGAGGCCAAGGCGGGCGGATTGCTCAAGGTCAGGAGTTCGAAACCAGCCTGAGCGAGACCCCGTCTCTACCAAAAATAGAAATAAATTAATTGACCAACTAAAAATATATATACAAAAAATTAGCCAGGCATGGTGGTGCATGCCTGTAGTCCCAGCTACTCGGGAGGCTGAGGCAGTAGGATCGCTGAGCCCCGGAGATTGAGGTTGCTGTGAGCCAAGCTGACACCATGGCACTCACTCTAGCCTGGGCAACAAAGTGAGACTCTTTCTCCAAAAAAATAAAATAAAATAAAATAAAATGCATTTTTATAGAGTCCTAGTGATGTATGGACTTTTAGTGTTTGGTGCTCTCAGAAACAATAAAAATTTCTATTTCTGTTAGGTCATCCTGAGTTTGGGGGGTGAAAAAAGCATGTGCCCATCTCTTTGAGCTATGTCACCAATAGCTAAATCAAGCTTTTGATATTAAAAAGAACCAATCCTCCCAAAATAAACAGATGCTGTCTAACTTCTTTTTCCTATTTTTTTTTCCTTTTAACTTTCTTCCACAAAAAAACAAACACATGTCGTAGGACAAATTTGGAATCAGAAATAATCTTAAGTAGCAAACTTTATTAAAATAAGGCCAAATAACATTTATTGAAAATAAAATAAACCTTACAATATTTGTAAAATACATCTACCACATTTGATAATCTTCTATAAGCAGAAGACAGAATACTGTATTATCGCCTATGTCCTTTCAGATTGCAAATAAAAACCTCTGTGATAACTATATAGCTTTCAAACAACATCATAAGTTATAGCTATAAATACTGTGTCCATTTGTAACAACTTGTTTAACTTGTATTCTCTTTGGAAAATGAACAAAATTCCTATTCTTTCACATTTTCCCAGCAGTAATCTTTATTAAACCTGAACTGTTTCTAAGTGTGACTTAGATTCTGACAAACTGGTCCCCAAGTGAGATGGAACCAAGTGTCTCAGAAGAGTTCCTCTCCGTCCAAGAATAACTACCACAAGCTACTCCAACTTCTTGTCCCCATTATCTCCCTCCACCACTACTCCCCTCTACCTAGAAAAGAGAAATTCAGAAAGAAGCTAGGGCCCCTCTCTGTAGCTTCTCTGCCTTTTGTGTTCCAGACAGTGTCATATTTGGATGGGTTGGGAGATCCTGCTACAGGGCAAGCATTGGACGTGGCTGCCACTTCTTATTAAAAAAAAAGGCATGAATGTCAATTCTTAGTGAGTAATTTAAACTTCCAAAGAATTTGACCTTCATAGAAGAAAGTAGCACTTTAAAACATGAACTTCATTTTTCCATTGCAGGCCTAAGCTCTAGCCAGTTTAAACAGCAAGTTTTAGCAAAGACGACCTTTTACACTTAGCTGGCCTTCTGCGAGAGGACAGTCTCTTGGGGGACAACAGAGGGCTTTGCAACGGCACAGCAGCCTGTCTCTGTGCCTACAGAGGAGATGGAAGGTGCCGCATTCAAAACACACTTACACATCACTGAGGTTTCGAGTTTCCAGTGTCTGCCATTTGCAAGGTTGGAGCTTCTTGACCTAAAGCAAGGGAGGGAGGCAGGGTTGGGAGAGACTCAAGGAAAAGGAAGCCCGACACACACACCTCCTCAGGGTGAAAGGAGTCACCAACACACACACACACACACAAGCCCCTTTAGGCAAAGACAAGAGCGGTTGTTATGGCAGATGCAAGTGGCTCCCCAAGTATGTCCTGAATGTGGGAGGCCACAGCAGCTGCCTCCCCTTGAGACAGCCCCGGGAGCCCCTGCCAGCAGCCACGGTGACTCGCCAGCCCTTGCCAGCTGTCACACTTTGCATGCCGCTGCAGCTTCAGCCCAGCACAAGGGACCATCCAAGTCACCAGCTCCAACGAGCAGCAAATCCTGTGCCCATGCTGGGTCCGTATGGCCACCCAGACTCTCTTGTGGGGCCCTCCACCGAGGGCACTTAAATACACACTGACCAGCATGTCCAATTGACAGTGTCCTTGGCCAGGGCGGAGAGGAGTTCTCCTCCAAGGAGGAGGAGATGAGGTGAGACCAAGGGCTAAAAGGAACCCTCAGGGCCACCCACAGTAAAGAGGGGATATTTTGGGGGGAAATAGCAGTGTGTGTGTTTCCATCTCTTTGATTTCTGAGCACCCCTACTTGTGGCTGGGAAATGTGAGGGTGCAATTTAGGCAGCTCTGGGTGAGGCATTAGGTTCTGTCTTCCTCATCCACTTTCTCTTCCTGCTGGCAGGAGAAGGTCCCCGGACACCTTGGATGTGGGCAGAGGAAGCTGGAGGTCACCAGGGCCCGTCCCAAACTGGCACCTCAGCTACAGGACAGAAGGGTCCTGAGCGTGAGGGTGGGCACGGCCAAGGAGGTTGGTGCAGGGCTCCTGGTGGCAGGACTCTGGGACCCCTCTTTTCAGCAACATGGCTGGAACCCATCAATTTGTCAGTACTGGCTTGGCCTAGGATGGCCCCTCCATGATTACACCCAGTCCCCAACCCTCCTCCATCATGACCCCCTCCTGGGCTTCCCAGAAGTCTGGTCCAGCTGGAGGGAGTCCAGGAGGCCAGTTGTTGGGGGTACAGTTCTGCCTCTTCTGTCTGAGGGCACCCAGCAATCTCCTACCCTGGGGGGGGGGTAGACAAAGCCTCGCTTTTACCATGTACAGCAGGGATCAAAAATGCACAGCTCACCAGGGGTCCTGTGAGAACCAATTGAAAACAGCAAAATGATTAGAGAGGTGTTAAACATAATTGCTTGAAACTTCCAAGGCTGCTTCCTTGGTCTCCCCCCCCCCCACCTTCCTGTCCAGTACGGTTCTGCTTGGGGACTCACCTCTTTCCTGCCAAGAACCCCTTCTCTCTCCGAAGCAGGGCCCCTATCACCATGTCAGGCCAGGCCCTTCTGAGGGTTGGGGGTCCTATCAGGTTCCTTCCCTCCCTATAGAACCTATAGGAAATGCTTGGGTTTGAACACTATAGGGGGTCTACACAGTTAAGGGATGAGCCCGAGAGCTAGTGGAGATTTCAGACCCATCCTTAGATACTTCCTGGACACACACAGGAGGTGCGAGGCAATGTGCTGGGCTTTGGGAGGATGCAGAAATGAACAGGTGGTCCCTGCCCTCAAAATAATAATAGCCAAATGTAGACATGGTACCCACATAATACAGCCGAGGCTATGGAGAAACGCTACCAATGGTTTGCCAGGCATGCTAAAAGGAGGAATATGAGAAATCACCAAGGCTTCCAGAAGAAGGTAAGGTTGGCGCTGCACCCAAGGCACAGGCAGGATGTTACAGGCAGAGCTGCAGGTTGGAAGCAGAGACCAGAGTGAACCTAGGGAACAAATGAGGAAGAAAACAAAAACAAAGCAGCCCTAAAATCAGCAGGCATAGCCAATGGGCTCCTAGAACAGAAACCACTTCCCATGGTGGACAGACCCTTCAACAGTGTCTCTCTTCTCAGACCAGACAGCCCTCAGATGGAGGAAGCTCATTTTTTGTGTGCATTACACTCTAAGTCAGCATTGTCCAGTGGAACTTTCTGTGATGATGGAAATGTTCTATTTCTGTGCTGTCCAGTAGATAGCCACTAGCCCCTGTGACTACTAAGCACCTGAACCAAGGCTAGTGCAACTGGAGAACTCAATTTTTAACTTAATTTTAATTAATTTTCATTTCAACAGCCAATTGTGGCTAGTGGCTACCATATTGGATAGTAGAGGTTTAAATACCAAAAGGTCCTTTTCCCCCGGGACATGCCACCATGCTCTGATGACAACTTGCAGTAGTATGCACTGATGTTGGCAGTAGAAAACGTCCATAGCCACCAAGTAATGCTGTTTTATTTGGGAAAGAAAAAGATTCGGTCCCATCCTCAACAGATAGAACTACATAGGTGTGTTGTTTTATTTTGTTTCTGATAAGAGGCCAATTTCTGAGTGAGTTTTGCTTAACCAAGAGTAGAGTTTCTGATAGAATGAACACAATTTCCTTTTGGGGAGAAGAGAAACTCCACCCCAAGGGCTCCTTTGTCCATAAAAACCTTTCAATCAGAGGGATTAAGGGGAGGAGAGAGTGGCAGGGAGTAGCCATTCTAATGCTATGGTCATTTAGCCCAGAAATTTAATTCTCTGAACCTGGCAGGAAATCATGTATTTTTTTTTTAAGTTCCATGCTAGCATATTCACAAATGCTTCCAAAAGATGGAAGCAACTCAAGTGTCCATCCACGGATGAATGGATAAACAAAATGTGGTATATCCATACAATGGAATATTATTCAGCCTTAACAAGGAAGAACATTCTGATACATGTTACAACACAGATTCACCTTGAAGACGTTATGCTAAGTGAAACCAGTCGCTAAAAGACAAACATTGTATGATGCTACTTAAGTGAGGTCTCTATAGGAACCTACTTGAGCAGAACAAATACACAGAGACAGAACAGAAAGGCAGTTGCCGGGAGCAGGGGCAGGGAGATGGGAGGTTTTTAATGCCCAGGGTTTCAGGCACGCAATATGAAGAGTGTTCTGGAGTTTGTTTGCACAGCAACGTAAGTGTATTTAACACTGCTGAACTGAACTCTAAAAAATTATTAAGATGGTAAATTTTATGCTATGAATATCTGATCACAATTTTCTTAAAAAAACAACCTATGTATTAAAAAGAAAAGTTGAGGCAGAGAGGAGCTGGAGGGAGGCACAGGAGGCTCAGCCTGAGCAATGCCACCAGTCCTCCTGGAACAGCCACACTTCGGCCCTGTCCTGCGACACTGGCACAGGCGCTCACAATGACCCCCTTGAGCGGTGCCAGCCGCACCTCCGCGCCGGCCGCGGCGCAGGCAGCCAATGAACGCACGCCTGCGCCCGGCCGCGCGCCTCCATTGGCTGCGTCCCGCCGCCCGCGGCCCCGCAGGTTCCCAAGCCGGGTTTAAAGGGGTCGGGCGCGGGCCCGGGCCCCACCATCGGCTCCCCGCGCGCAGGTCCGCGGGGAGGGGCGGCCTGCCAACGGCCCACCCCGGGGCGTTGCTGAAGGACGCCCTCGGCCGCCCCCGGGGCCCCCCAGATGTACTATGCGGTTTCCCAGGCGCGTGTGAACGCGGCCCCCGGGACCATGCTGCGGCCACAGCGGCCCGGCGACTTGCAGCTCGGGGCCTCCCTCTACGAGTTGGTGGGCTACCGGCAGCCGTCCTCCTCCTCCTCTTCCTCCTCCTCCACTTCCTCCTCCTCCACGACGGCGCCCCTCCTCCCCAAGGCTGCTCGCGAGAAGCCGGAGGCGCCGGCCGAGCCGCCAGGCACCGGGCTGGGGTCCGGCGCGCACGCGGGCGGCAGCGCCCGGGCGGACGCCAAGGAGGAGCAGCAGCAGCAGCTGCGGCGCAAGATCAACAGCCGCGAGCGGAAGCGCATGCAGGACCTGAACCTGGCCATGGACGCGCTGCGCGAGGTCATCCTGCCCTACTCGGCGGCGCACTGCCAGGGCGCGCCGGGCCGCAAGCTCTCCAAGATCGCCACGCTGCTGCTCGCCCGCAACTACATCCTGCTGCTGGGCAGCTCGCTGCAGGAGCTGCGCCGCGCGCTGGGCGAGGGCGCCGGGCCCGCCGCGCCGCGCCTGCTGCTGGCCGGCCTGCCCCTGCTCGCCGCCGCTCCCGGCTCCGTGCTGCTGGCGCCCGGCGCCGTGGGACCCCCGGACGCGCTGCGCCCCGCCAAGTACCTGTCGCTGGCTCTGGACGAGCCGCCGTGCGGCCAGTTCGCGCTCCCCGGCGGCGGCGCGGGCGGCCCTGGCCTGTGCACCTGCGCCGTGTGCAAGTTCCCGCACCTGGTCCCCGCCGGCCTGGGTCTGGCCGCTGTGCAGGCGCAGTTCTCCAAGTGAGGACCGGCCAGGCCCGGGCGCGACCTCGGCCAGGCCTCCCGCAGCGCAGCTTCTCCGCGCTCCTGCGCCCTGCGTCCAGGGACAGCGGGGCCGAAAAAGGAGGGCATTGCGAACCTTCTGGCCCAGAGGAAGGGACTGTCGGGCGCCCCCTTCCCTGCCCCCATCCCTGGAAAGTTAAAGTGACCGGAGCAGATGTTCGATGCCGCTCTGGGCTATTTGGGGTTCTGGGTCGCTTCCAGCTGCTTTGGGGCAGAGAGTGAGAGACCCCCTCACTCCCACCCTGTGAATCTCTCTCGCCGTCCCTGGTGTCGCGCGCTTCGTGGGGCTGGTGTGGATTTTAGGGCGCCATGCGGTGGGTTTGATTCGCCCTAGGTGTGGAGAGAGACCAGCCCCGAGGGCGACTTCCCGGGACCAAAGCACGTCGCTCCCAGGCCGAGGGACCGCGCTTAAACGGCGGCGGGGCGGCGGGGTGGTTCTTTCCCTTTCCCCAGCCGGAGGCCACAGGCACCCTTGTTCCGGCCGGCCAAGCCCTGCCAGAGGAGGCTGCCGGACCTCAAGAGGCTGAGAAAGACCAGTTAGTCGGTGCACACCACCCGGGACGTGGCAGAAGGAAGGACCCTCGGCGGCCAAACGGCTGGGGTCGCGGTGCGGTGGGTGGGGGCGCTGACAGCACCAGGGTCGTTGGGCGTGGTGGGTTGGGAAGTCGGTCGGCTTTTGGTGACCGGCTGTTCAGAGCGCTATTTTCGAGACTCGCGTGATCTGGCGTTTTTGTTACGAAGAATAGTCGCTCAAATCCTGGGCTCTTCTTAGAAAGGCAACTTAGAACTCGAGAGTCACCTTTTCGTCTCCCTTTCCCCAAGGTAGCGTAACCAACATTTGAGCTTGCTTAAAACAAAACCCAACCACCTTTCACGGCAACGGTGTTCCCGATTTACTAAAACAGGTAACAAGGCATTCGCAGTCGCCTGTCCAGTCAAGATCGCTAATTAACGCTCTCATTAAAAGGCGCGGAGAAGGACCTGGGGCCCCAAACCGCCAGCAGCTCAGCGCATCCAGCGGCGGTGGCGACAGCGGGGACCGCGAGTTCCTCAGCGCGCAGGGTCCCTTGACCAGCGCTGCGCAGGTCCTCCTTCTCTCCGCAGGTCCCCCTCCTCTCCGCTTGGCAGTTGGAGAACTACTTAGGTGGCCGGGTTTTGATTTGTTACAGGCATTAACACATTACGTTACCCAAGATTATTATGATATTCCAGCAGCTTGCGTTGATTTTTATGTTTAAGGTTTTTGGTTGTTGGCAGTAGCCGAATTTAACTGGCATTTTATTTTATCTCTCTAACTTTGTTTCCTCGCATTGTACAGAATCAACAAAATAAAACATTTAAAGTCTGATTTTCACATTTTTCGTCTATTTGTTAATTTTAAAAGTCCTGGTACCCTAGTGGATTCAGAACCTTGGGTTGAAAGTTAGTAGTTAAATGACTGGGGTTCCACATTTTAATAACTGAATTCCGAATTTGTAACGTAATCTGATGAACAGGCAGCTGTAGTTCAAGTTCAGGCATCAACTGGGAAATGTGAGGACTGTGGGTGAGTGCGTGGGTGGGTCAGAGAAGCAACGGAGTTCAAATCCAGGAATTAGTTCTTAGACAAGCTTCGAGGATAGGTCTCTTTTACCTACAGCTTCTCCCCCTAAAAAAGGGTTAAGCAATACCTTTATCATATAATTATTTTATATCTCAACATCTTTCTCAGAAACCCACCTTTTCTATCTTAAAGGGCAGAAGCTTAAACAGCCTTGCACAAGTATAAGCTTCCCTCTGCCCACTGCCAAGCTGAAATAAGGTTGGGGTTGTCTCCTTTGAAATTATGACTTTGGATGTCATTTCATTCTTTTTAAGAAGAAAAGAAAGCTCTTCCTGTCCTATTGGTGATGTTAAGAAGAATTTGGAATGTTGACTTGCTCACGTGCGATATTGAAATATTTCACAGTTATTAATGAAATCCAACCACTGTTTAAATGTAGGGGAGTAGTGGAGGAGCAGTGTGTCCTCTTTGATCAGAGGAAAATTAAAACCCAGATGAGGTGACTTAGTCAATTTTATCCACATTGGTTTATCTAAGGCATGTATATACATTTAGGGGAAATGAACACTCACTTTGGGAACAGGTGGTGGAAGATTAAATTGCGACTCCCCCCCCCCCTTCGTGGCTGTATCTGTTTCCTTAAGGGGGAGGTAGGAGAGGACATGAGAGAAAGTAGCTCTGTGCACCAACCCATTCCAGGCAAGGATTTCTCCTTCTTCCTATACTCTGCCACCAGCAAAGTCACAGGCTCTTATAATAAGGCGATTTGAATTGTAGCCTTCTGTTTATTCAATGCCTGACCTTGCATCTTGACAAAGGACAGAAAGAAAATTGAAAATCAACAATGAAACCAAAACCAAATCAGGTTCTCCTTGAAAAAAATTTCTAGGAGATTAGAACTAAACAATTCCTCCCATGGTCCCAACTCCAGCACCTAGATGCCACCATCATTCCAAAAATTATCTCTAAGAGGAGCAGAAAGCTACAGGGCAGAAAAGTGAGGGGGCAGAGGCTGTCATCTTCCCTCCTGTCTCTACTTGTAAACTGGGGCAAGCACCCCAGCCACATAGAAAAGGTAACACTACATGTATGCAATCTTTTATTTAACTGAGAAAATCACATTCTGTTGTGCTTTCTAGAAACGCCAAAGATTATGAATGAATTTAACAAGAATATGCAGGGCTGTTGTGGGTGCCATCAAAACATTTAAGTTATCTGTCTGCACTTACCATCTTCCTGGCCATTGTGCCTAGCAAGATTAGCAGACTTGCACCTTATAAAGAGTTTACACCCTAAAAAAATAGCATCCACAGGCATTAAGGAGTCCTATAGGATGAAACAGACAATAGATAATTTTGTGGGGTCCATAATGCAAAGTCAGACCTTTCAACATCTGCCTATGAGAAAGCAGTGTATTCTGCAGGCACAAAGCTTGAGGATACACATATATGTTTCTAGAGCATGGAGTTGATTTTTGAAATCTGCAGTGCTATGTCACACCAGCAAAAGAGCCAGCTGAATTGCCCACCTCATTTGATTTTAGTTGAAACAGGCTTTGTGCAGAAGGAACAAGTTTAAGCTGGCCTTTGGGGTTAGAAAAGCAGGGAGGGTCTTAGGCAGGCTCCTTGAGAAAGGTACTCTGGTCCTCAGAAGTCAGATGAGAAGAAACACATGGCTCAGCGTCAAAAAAGTCCCTGCATCCAGCCAACCACCAACGTGAGGTCCCAGCAATTAGAGTAAACAGACCCTAAAGGGAAAATATACAAGGCCCTGAGAAATTAAGTTGTTATATGTGTTGGAGGCCAGGTGAGCAATCAGTAAACAGAGAGCAGATTGTATACACCGTGGGATTTACCTAGCCCGTAGCGATGGTCTATTTACAGATGTTCTCCTCTATGGGAAACTGATTACACCGGGCATAAAAATACAACCTTATGAAATACATAAGTTAGAGAGTAAGTGGCCCCATCAAGGAGGCTCCAAATATTTCCATTGCCAGAAGTTCAGATTATGGACAACAGTGCTTCCATGTTGCCCCTCTGGTTCAGGGTTTCTTTGGCTTTTGTGATCAGCCAGGTACGCAGGTGATGCTAGTTCGAGTTGGCAGCCAATGCTCAGAGCCTCAGCCTGCTAGCTAGACCTCCCGCAGCCTCCTGTTGTATCGAGGAAGGCAGGCCATAGAGGAAGCCAGCCAGAAAAAGGGCTTTTCTCTCTGCTATACAAGGATACCTTATGAACTTGCCAAGAGCAAAGTGATGGTTGGGAAGAGCCATGAAATTGATGCTTTTGCTTATGGCATATAGCAAGTGTGTTTCCCTCTGAAGGTATTTTCCTGCTCCTTCACTGCCCCTTCCTTCTTCTGCACACTCAATAAATATCCAGTAGGACGAGGACCACATTCACCAAAGCAGGCTCACAAAGCAATGGGTTGAGAAGCGTCATGTTTTTCTAAAACAGGAATTCACTTTTATCTAGTAGATTTTAGTTGTAGAGAAATTCGTTTGAAATACTGTTTTCAAGTAAGGCTCAGTTTATCCTAACAAATGGAAGGTGCTAAAATAGGGCAGCAAGATATACTTTAAGGGGTCGGTGGCTCACACCGGTAATCCTAGCACTTTGGGAGGCTGAGGTGGGAGGATTGCTTGAGCTCAGGAGTTCGAGACCAGTCTGAGCAAGAGCGAGACCCTGTCTCTACTAAAAACAGAAAAAACTAGCCATAGTGGCTCATGCCTGTAGTCCCAGCTACTCAGGAGGTTTAGACAGGAGGATTGCTTGAGCCCAGGAGTTTGAGGTCGCAGTGAGCTATAATGATGCCACTGCACTCTAGCTGGGGCGACGGAGCAAAGACTATGTCTCCAAAAAACAAAACAAACAAAAAAGACACACAAACTCATCTAGTTATTCATGGAGACATTGCAAATTAACTCTTAAAGCAGTTCCCATTCTGTCATTTTTAACTAAGCCCAGTGTTAAAGTAGAAATGCCTGGAACAGAAATCAAGCCACATTCTTTTCTGCTCATACAGGATTAACAGCTCCAAAAACTTTTGTCTTCACTTTCCGCTGATATTGACAGACCAGGCTCTGAGCTCAAGACAAGCGGCTGAATATTTTAAGTCCTTGAAAACTATAGGCTTCATGATACTCAGGGAAAAAATGCCTCAATTGAAAGCAAAAAAAAATGCATTTCTCCTCCATGCTCAGCCTTCCACAACGACCACAGAGAACACAACACACAGGTGGGCCACCGCCCAGGACAAAGGCCACAGGTGCCAGATCATATCTCTGAGTCTCACAGAGTGCTGGCAAGGCAAGGGAACTTAGGAGTCACCCATTCACCCTCCTCCCTCAATTGCATAAGGCAATCTGAGGCCTGGGAGCTCAGAAGGCGAGCTCAATGCCGGGGGCTGGTACCTGCTTTGGGAGGCAAAATCTGCTTCCTTGGTTTGTCCTAGTGGGACGGGAAACAAGAATCCTTGCGGGAGGTCCCCACCCAGAGCTGAGCATATTCTTCCTGCCCCCTGGACAGTCTCCATCCTCTGGCCTTTCCCAGCCTCTCTGTGCAGCCTCCGGTCTGGGCCTGCGCGTGGCGTCCAGGAGAGACAGGCTGAGGGCCAATCCCTCGCCCGCTGACCTGGCTGCAGTTGAGTCACCTGAACTTTCTCTGGCAACCTCACCCCCTGGCCCCGAGGGAGGCCCAGATCGCTGACAGGGAGCAGCGGAGGCAAGGCAAGCCCTGTGAGAGATCCTCTGAGGGTTACATGTTTGTCACTAGGGTTTCAGAAAGCCAGGAGCAGACAGCTGACAGACAAGGGCAGCAGGGCACCAGGGCTCAACTTCATCAGAGACCTCCTTCTTTTGTGGCTGCCTTTCAGTGTTCTCACATAGGCACTAAATGTCCTGACCCTGATGGACCCTGATTTTTGCCAACATCCTGGATATCTTTTTGCCGAGTGTTTTTCTAAGAGGCTCCTCTGTACCAGTGAGTGCTGACTGCCACCAAAGCCCCGGGATAGAGGACAGACACCCCTGACGGTGGCCCTGCATCTGGAGCACCAGTCCCAGGTAGGCTATGGGGCCCAAGAACACTCCTCACCACAGGTCCCAGCACTGGGAGCCAAGAAGTGCTGCCGTGTCCCCATAAGCTTCTAGGTAATGTGGGGAACTCCTCAGAGAATGCCCAGGTCATACGACCAGAGGATTTCAAAACAACAAGATCGTAGGAGAAGACTCCATCTGTGAGGTTCAAAAGAAAGAAATGAAAACAAAAAGCCCACTTGCCTAGGGGTAGGCAGGTGGGCAAGAGGAACAGCTCGTGGCAGGAATGGTAGACTAGAACCACCAATAACAGAAATAATAATGGCATTGACGACACTGATTGTGTTTATCAGGTGCCAAGCAAGGGGCTAAGCATTTTACATGCACAACTTCATTTTGTAGGCACGAGCATTGTCCCCATTTTGCAGATGACAAAACAGAAGCACGAAGAGGTAGAGACAAAGGAAGCTGAGACCAGTTAAGGGAAGTCATAGGAGCAGATACTGAAAGAAATGAGGTTTTATGTAGAGCAGGGAGAACCCCTGAATGCTGTCTCCTCTGCCATGCCTGGGCCGTGGAGACGGGTCTTTTTCCCTCCTCCTCCTCCTCAGCTCTTGCGGGAAAGTTGTGACACCCCACCTGTGCCCCACTGCCTGTCCCCAGGTCTGGCTGTGGCTGCTACCACTCATGCATGACACGTCTAATCTATGTGAGGTCGAGGTTTCAACATGCACCCAGTGAGCAGACTCTCCACTTCATTCCTCCTCTTTCTTAAGACCGTATGGTAGTTATGTCAGATCATTTCGCTTTTCTTTTCCTTTTTTTTCACTTCCACTTTCACATTTTTATTGAATTTCTATTTCCAAAATGTCCAGCTCTGGTGGAGTCTCACCTAGGGGTATGTGATAATAAGATGTTAGGGACAGTGGTAGGGCCAGAAGGGAGAGTTCGTGCAGCCTGCACTGTTCAGGACATGTGTGTCCCTGCTCCCTTGGTGACCACTAAGTGTGTTTTAGGCAAAAAGACCCCCCAAAACCAAAAACTTCTCAGGTAGTGACCATTAGGGGTTGTCCAATTCAAATCCTAAAATCCAGAGTTGAGCAGGCGAAGAATCAGTAAAGGAAGTGTGAAGATGGATTGATAACATTTTATTTGCCGGGATTACCGCTGAAAGGCGGTCTTTCTGTTGTGGCTGCTGTTGTTTTGTGCCGTTGGCTCCCTTTGCATGGTTTTAGTCACGTGTTCCCTCTGTGGTCCGGGTTCTTCACAGTCCTTTGCTTTAGCCAGCGCGCCACGGCCAGGACGTGCAACCTATATGAGCAACTCTCGGTGCACAGATCCCCAGTGGGGGCAAAACGAAAACTGGGCGATACAGCCCCCCACAACCCTAGTTTAACAGAAGCTCTTGAATTCACTCGTGACCACAGTGTCCATGGTTCTAGGGACCGTGTAGGTGTCAGAAGGTCCCTTTTGCATTTTGTGTTCACACGGAGAGCTGCTGGCTTTGAGACGTGAACCACCCAGGGAAGGTGGGGAAGGTGTGCCCAAGCCGGCTGGAGAGGGCAGGTGGCCCCTGGAGCCGGGAGGAGGGAGAGAAGGATGCCCTCCCCGCTCCCCACCCCCAAACTCCACTCCTGAGAACCCTGCCATGTTCAGGTACAGTCAGAGCCCAGTTTCCACTCCCATTCTCCTTCCTTTTCTCCTCCTGGTCTTCTCCTCCCTTTAAAGTCCTAGTTGTGCATCCCTCAATTAGGTTGTGCTTTGCAGCTAGTTACTGCACTCACTGGCTGTGCAACGTTGGACGAGCTACTTGACCTCTGGTGCCTCCGTCTCCTCATGTCCAAGGTCAGGGTAGTAACAAAACCCACCTCACTGGGGGTTAAACAAGGCAGTGCACACACACCGTTAAGCACACTGCCTGTTGCAGTTGTGGATGTCTTTCTAATTGCCGCTCCTATAATTTTCTCCACTGGCTAGAAATAGATAATTTACATGACTATGTGGGTGCTTAAGAAGGCAATGGTGTGTGTGCAATCATTCCCATCTTCTCCTGAGATTCACTGATAGGGTCCTTGGCAGCATCCAAAGGCACCAAGTATGAATTCACTGGAATGATCAAAGCTGCCTTCTAACATCCCCAGCTCTTCCAGAACTAACTGGAGCCTAAGAGTGTTTTGGGGGCCTTCTTGGAGGGAGCCCTAGGCAGGGACCTGCCCCTCCAGGCTTGGCTGTCAGAACCCACGGCTGTTGTGCCACGCCCACGATTGACTAGCAGACAATGGGTGCTTCAGAAGCCACAGCATTTTAGCTGTTTTGGCCACAGTGGCCACAAGCTGACTGGATGTCATTCTCCACCAGTGGAGCGTCACCTCAGGACAGCTCCAAACAGTGTCAACCGGTTTGTGGCCAGTGGCATAAACACCAGGCTGGGTGAATGAAATCACAGGCTGAGTCATCTTCTGCACATGGAGGCTGAATGAGGCTCAGTGAGGCCCAGGGCAGCCTCCCCGCAAGGTGCCGGGGACGGGCCACTCCTTTGGGCAATAAATGCTTATTGATTGCCCACCTACAGCGATTACTTCCCAGAATAGTGTTTGTGGTCATCTAAATGCAAGAGATGGTGCCCAAAGCAAGTTTCAGCCTGTGTTTTCTGCACAGAAACACTTGTTAAAATAAAAAAGGAAGGAAGGAAAGAGGGAGGAACCAAGGTCTTATTAAGTTTAAGTTTTAAATTGTAATTATGTTTTGGTCATTAACTTAGTGAGCATTTCAAACTGGTCAATCAGGCAGACTCAGAAAAATATTATAATTAAACTTGTCTCCCAAAGTAAAATAAAAAAGTTCGATGAGACTTGCTTTCTGCTACTTGGGTCTTGGGAGGACAGTGGGTTTGGGGAAGTAAGTAGGGCCAGGTCTAGGGTCAGGCCAGTGAAGCACTTCCTTTGGGCATGAAATTTAAGGTGGCACCAACAAACTTCAGTTATCACAATAAATGATTTTTAATGCAATTTTTTAAAAAAAATCAAAATTGATGCAAAAACCCATGATCAAAAAAATACCAAAAATTTAAATACAAACAGGACCAATGTTACTAATTTTTGTCAGACTCCAACATGGGTCAACATAGCACTAAAGGCAAGCTCCCTGTCCCCTTCCCAGTTTGCCAGAGCCATTCCCATGTCACTAATGAGGTCCCCCCACTGTCCCTGCCTGCCCGTGGCCAGGTCAGGGAGGAGCGGGAGAAGCTGAAGTTCACTCCCAGAAGTAACAGCCAGGCACTGGGTGAATTCAAGCATCCACAGACATAGTCTCTTCCAGCTGATTCCAGGACAGTGTGACAGGTGTCACAGGGCAGTGCTGTGCTCTGGTGGAGAGCCTGCACAGGCGTCAGGAGGCCTCAAACCCTTCACCCCTCCTTGCTCTGTTATCTTGCAAGTATTTATACTTAAGGTCTTTAAGCCTTGGTGTTCTAATCTGCAAAATGGGGGTGATAATGGTGTTTATGTCACAGGATTAAACGAGGCACATGAGTGCTCAGCTCAGCGGGGCTCCGAGCCATTATTACTGCAGATGTGGCCACGAGCAAATCTCATCACCCCTGCGCTGGGTTGGAGCTGCAGTTCCTCTGTTGCAGGAATGAATCTTGTTCCATTCAGCTATGTACTTTAGAGACCTGTGTAGCAGCCCCCCCACACACACACACACACACGTGCCTGGAGTTGTTTGTTTTCTTTAAGTAAATAGTACTGGCAGTAGCAGCCGCAGCAATCGTGGGACATTATTTAGTGCCAGGCCTGTGCTAAGGGTCTGGGTTCACAGGGCAGGTGATGAGGCTGGAGGGAGCTGCTGTTTCGTGGTCAGCCCCGCGTCTAGCAAAACCTGGGGGTGGGAGAGGGCCTCCCTCCACGCCCAGGTCTGCAGCCCTGGCTCTGCCCGCACCCCCAAACCCCTTCGCAGGGTGGAGGCACCTCACCTGGGCTGGGAAGACTGGTGACTCCCTGTGAGCTGGGGGCCGCTGTATCAGAGCACACTTGAAAATCAAACATAACGAGCCTGGGAACATGGTCCCATGTCACCCGAATTGGGTAAAAATAAAGCGGTTTTGTTTTCCAAGCAAGGGCTGATCCTCACACACTAAAATAATAACCCTGGGGAGATGGGTCACCAAGGCAAGGAACAGACAGCCAATCTTTGATGTCGTCGTTGTCTGAAAGTCTCCGGGATGTGTTAAATGTTACACTCAGATTTTAAAATTAATCCATGGGCTTTAAAATGCTTGCCGTGGGCGTTTTGGAAAGATTTGCCTGGTTTGAGTGCACACGGGAATCGCCGATGGCCCCGAGCAGACTCTTTGACCAGAATGATTCCACCTTCCACCAAAAAGAGAAAGAAAAAAAATATACTCCATGTGCTTAAGTTCACTTTCAAAATTAAAAAAACCACACACACACACACACAGAATTTTAAAAGAGCCCCTTGTGGCAATTTCTTAATCATACTTGGCCTTTGTAGATCAAACGACTTTCTGTATTCACAACAACTCAAACAGTGTTAGAAGCCTCTGAAACAAGATTGGCAGGCAGTGGGGTGCAGTCCACACCCGCACTACAAATAGAGCTAGCAGGTCAGGGATGCCAGGGTGACTGTCTTATTCCTCCTACCTTGACACTGTTGCTGAGACAAATACAGAGGGACAGTTTGTAGCTGGCTTCTATGGCATTTTTTTAAAGAGATCTAAATTATATAAAAGAATTATATATACTCATTGCAAATAAATTAGACCATTTCTAAAAGAACATAGAAGAAAACAGAAATCTCACACTTGGAGAAAGCCATGGCTGACAATACCCTGATGTATGTCACTACAGATTTTCTTCTCTGTAAATATTACATGTAACCACATATGTGACACAGATCAGAGTTAAACTGCACAGCCTGCCTTATAACCTGCTTCATTCATTTAACGATACATCAGAAACAGCTTCCATGCCAACTTCTATACACTTCCCATATCGTCATTGTAACGGAGAAGTCCACTGTATGTTAGCCCGTGATTTATTGAAGTAACTCCCTATAAATGAACATTTCGACCCCCCCCATGTTTTACTATAAATTACATAGTAATGAACATCCTTGCACATACACCTATATGCCCTCAGTCAGCTTATTCTAGTATAAATTTCTAGAGGTGGCATCACCAAATTAAAGGCTATCGGTAGATGAGGCTTTGATGGCAGGTTGCAAAGTAGGTTTCTCCAGCAGGGCAGGACCAGACTGGGAACATCTATCCTAGCAATGCCAGTCCCCAATGCCCGGCCTAGGGCAAACCAGCGAAAAGTATTTACAGCCTCTCCCCATCGCTCCCCATCCCCTGGAAAAATTGTCTTCCACGAAACCGGTCCCTGGTACCAAAAAGGTTGGGAAACTGCTGTCCTTATAGACTTGACAGCACAAGTATTTTTCTTTTAAATTATGTTACTGTGTCTATTTATTATTTTATATCTTTTTTAGGATTATAGAAACTATATAAGATTATTTTATATCGTTTTATAATTACAGAAACTATACAGGATTATTTTATATCTTTTTATAATTACAGAAACTATACAGGATTATTTTATATCTTTTTATAATTACAGAAACTATACAGGATTATTTTATATCTTTTTATAATTACAGAAACTATACAGGATTATTTTATATCTTTTCGTAATTATAGAAACTATGCAAGATCATTGAAGAATTTCAAACATTAGCAATATATGTAAAGGATAACTCCCTCCCTAAATACTCCTATCATAGTCCCACACCCACAGATAACCTGATTGCATTTTTTTCCCAATTTTCTTTTCAATGCCTATACTAAAAAAAAAATTTTTTTTTTGCTTTTCCGTAAAATTAGCATATTATTCAGATCATTTTGCAACTTGCTTTTTTCTTTCTGTGTTTCTGCGTCTACTGTGGCTTTCTCTCCCTGGCAGTTATACATAGGTGCCACTCTGTAGCCGTTGGCAGGAGCTCCACAGACTGAGCATACTATAATTCGGCACGCCAGTCCCTCATGGGTGGAAATTTTAGTTATTTTCAGTATTTGCATGACCATGCTTGCTCACATGTCTTTGCATGTGTATAGCACTTTCTTAAGATCATTCCTAGAAAAACATTCTCATGGAAAGGTTTGCACATTTAAAATGTCCATAGCTGTTGCCAAATTGCCCTCCCACGATGAACACTCCTGCCAACCGTACCTGAAACCACCTGTTTCCAGGAGGTGTTTAAGTGAGGTCTGGTTGTTCACTTGGCAGGTATATATTGTGGATATAGTTTCTGGGTTTTTTTATGTTTACTGGTTATTGCAAAGGATATTACAAAGGGTACAGATGAATGGCCAGGAAAGGAGGTACACAGGCACGGTGTGGGGGAGGGGCTTCCATGCCCTCTATGTGTTCACCTGTGCATGTATTTTCTGGAAAAAGAGGAGAACCAGCCCAGTAGTTCTGTAAGGCACCTTTAGACATCTTCACCCCGGGGGACTCAGGTACCCTATCTCCTGCCCACCTTCTTCCTCGATCCGTACACACACACATTTGCAAGGTTATGTCCGACACCTTCAGCAATACTTAGGATCCCTTTATAAGATAGGGGCTACAATAAATAGCCCACCCTCTACCCATATCAACGAATTGCAGATGGGCAGATACATAATTCGATTTTATACAAATTTCTGATTTTCCACATCTGCAAGAGAGGAACACAATCCGTCCTTCACAACCCACCACCGGGCAATAGTTTGAAGGCCACTGTACGGCATTATTGAAATATGCCAGGCCTGCATTGTCCAGTATTGCAGCCTCCAGACACATGGAGCTGCTGAGCTCTTGAGATGTGGCTACTTCAAATTGAGATGTGCCGTAAGTGTGAAATACACACTGGATTTTAAAGGCTTAGTACAAAGAAAAAAATGTAAATGATCTTATTTATAGTTTTATATTGCTTACATGCTGAAATAATATTTTTTATATATTGGTTAAATAAAATATGCTATTAAAATCAATTTTACCTGTTTTTTAAATTTTTTAATGTGGCTCCTAGAAAATTTTAAATTGCACATGTGGCTTGAGTTCTTCTTCTGTTGGGTAGCACTGCTCTAGCTATCCGCACACCTGCAGAACTACACCCAGATTGTGTGGGCACTCTCTCCTGCTTGGGCATGCCATCTCTCTCTCTCTCTCTCTCTCTCTCTCTCTCTCTCTCTCTCTCTCTCTCTCCCCCCTCCTTTCCTTTCTTCCTTCAACTCAGTTCAACAATTTAATTTGCAGAGATGACTGCTTATATCCCCAGGATAGTTGACACCTGTCACATTGGCTATCTGGTATATGAACCAGTGGTATGCTGGCAAAATGGTTCTCTGAAGGAAAAACAGAGCCCCAATTTGCCATTTACTCCCACTATGGCCAATTCTAAGCTCCAGTGTAATGTTCCTAAACTTGGAGTTGGGAAGAGATGCACACGAGTGGCTTGGTGGGTCTTGGTAAGGCCACCTCCAGAGCAACTCGGACTGTGAGTCCTCTTCCTGTTTGGACTCCCGCCACCACTCTGGAAGCCAAAGGTGGCATGTTTTCCCTCTCTCCAGCCCCCCGCACCTAGAGCTCTGGATCAGGGTCTAAGCGAGGCCAGTGAGATGTCCCTGCCCAGGACATCGGCTCTCAGGGAAGGTAGACAGGAAGTGTGTGCTGTGGCGGCAGCAGACTCAATTGTTCAGTGGTTCAGGGGCGAGTACCTACTGGGGTGGTGCAGACTGTCTGGGCCAGGGCCCAGGGGTGGAACCCAGCTGAGGCAGCAGAAACTGTCCAGTGGCAATGGTGACAGTGGTGACATACAAAATAGACTGCGCCTATGGCAGGATCTTGCTTGTCCCAGTTACCCCTGAAGCCAGTCCCTCAGTCTCTTCATTGATTTGACGACCTAGCCACTCTCCCTCCATCAATTCCTTTCCTGCTAGGTCAGCTAGAGTCAAGAACTTGCACCAGATGTTCACCTATAGCCACCAGGTGATATGATACAACAGGTGATGTGGCTGAAGTACAGCACAGATAAGGGACCGGCCACCACCAGGTATAAGTGTGGCTCTGAAAAAGGGTCTGAATCATCAGCAGACCTCTAAAAACAGGCACGTCCAGAATTGAAAGCAGGGACTCAAAAAGATATCTGTACACCCAAGTGGCAGCATTATTCACAATAACTGAAAGGTGGAAGCAACGCAAATGTCCACCCGCAGATGCATGGGAAAACAAAATGCGTCTACCCATACAATGGAATATTAATCAGCCTTTAAAGGGAAGGAAATCCTGACGAATGCTACAACACGGGTGAACCTTGAGGACATTATGCTAAATGAAATAAGCCAGTGCCAAAAGGACAAGCACTGTGTGATTCCACTTTATATGAGTTTCCTAGAGTAGAACAAATTCGTAGAGACGGAACATGCAATGGCAGTTGCCAGGAGTTGGGGAGGGGACTGGGAAGTTGTTTAATGGCAACAGAGTTTCAGTTTCACAAGATGGAAAGAGTTTTGGAGCTAGATGGTGGTGATGGTTGTACAACAATGTGCACCTTCTTATGCCGTTGAACTGTATTCTTAAATAATGGTTAAGCTGGTAAATTTTATGTTATTGATATTTTGCCACAATAAAAAAATAAAAATAAAAAAAGCACATATCTAGTTTCCACTCCTGAAGAGGTTTACACTGAGGTGGAGTCTGGACACATATAAAGTTTAAAAAACCCCGTAGGTGAGCACACCTGACTGTGAATAACTGCAAAGGGTTGGAATGACTTGAATCCAAGACGGTCCAACTCCAGTACCTTTTCTACCTAAGAGCCTTTGCTAGTTTCTAAGCCAGAGGCAGCCTGCGGGGCAAAGGCAGCTGCAGGTGTGTGTTGGTTGCTTGGTTGTTTTAAATGAATTAGTTGTGAACATTTGAATATCAGGAAATTTTACATGAAAATCTAGACTTTGAGTTTCTCTAGAAAAACTGGAAGGTGTGGCCACACTAGCCTGGCTTCCACATGGCCAAGTGACTTGGAGCTGAGTAAGAAGGACCCCCGAGGGCTACAATCTCCACTATTCCCTTCCATTAGTATATTTCCCCAGCCCATGCAGCTGCTCTTTGAGATCTTTGGGCTTTTGCTCCACGCTCACAAAGAGCAAGCTGACCTGTGCTCAAAACTCCACGCTCTCTAAACTCTGCCTCTGTCTCTAAAGAGCTTACTAAGTCATGCCTGTTTTGATGGATAAATAAATAAGTAGTGCCAGTTAGGGAAGCCAAAGTAAGAAAAATACCAGAAGCCCAATCCTCACTTTGATTTTCTTACCAGCTTCTGGGGCAACACTGTTTTGCTACACTGTAAACATAATGCTGTTTCTCCAACATTTAAATTCTGCTTTTTTTAAAAAAATTTTTTTTGGTGATTTAACAGTCTTCAGGATTGAGTCGAATTTATAAAGTCAGTCTTGGGTCTTGTTTACTGAGGTTTCCATTTCAAAGACACTTGGAACACACAGATTGTGCTTGGCCTGCAGAAAGCAGTACTTTTGGTTTTGGGGGGGGGTCAGGGGGGTTGTTGAGAGAATGGATATAAAAAACCTGAGGCTCCCCGAGCCCCTGCACAATGATCCCAACGCCATCAGTAAGGGTGATAATTGAAGCTGCTTTCTGATTTGGGATGCTGTATTCAGGGAATTACCCTGGGAACACCCAGGGCAGGTTCAGCCAGGAATAGCTGGGGTACGGGGGTGGAGGAGCCAGGGAGCCGCCATGCTGGGCTCAGATGCTCGTTCATCATGCTACTTTTCCCTCCAAATTCAATCATTCCTGGCCATTTTCCATAGGGGTTACAGGTTAAAAGAGAAGGTGAAAAAGGAAGGAAGTTGGGGTAGGACATAAAAACTAATTTTCAAATTTCTATTTTCCAACTATCTCCTTTTTTTAATTGGGAGCCTAATGCTGCCTCCCTATCTCTCACGGAGATGTGCAGGGACCACAGAGAAGAGGCCTGGAAATAAATGGCTTTAGTTTGCGGGTGCAGCTCTGGTGTAAAAGATACCTCCGCTTCAAAACCCAATGGGCCTCAAACCCTTTTCTTGGTTTTCTAAAGTCCACACAGTGCTCTCAGTCGGCCTGTGGGTGGGCGTAGCGTTCTCATAAACACACGCACATGTTCACCCCAAATTCTGATCACCCCTTTCCCGCAGCTCGCTGCAGGGCCGTAGCTGGACCGTTGCAATAAGCGGCCTGCCAGCAGCCTTTCTGGTTCCATCTCAAGCTGTCACTTGGGGTTCCAGTTTGCAAGTCCTAGGAGATCACCCCAGGCTCCCTGTGGACCCAGGGACGGTTTCTTTAGGGAAGCAGATATTATTTATACCACCAAAGCAGACTAGATTATGCAATGTCATTTCAATGACATAAACAGGCTCGGGATAACAAAAAGGTTATCTGTTCAAAATAAACTTCAGTGTGGCAGACGTGGACGGATTCATCCATGTGTTTTGTTAGACTCTTGGGTGAAATATGTGACTAACACACACCTAGTTGGTAGTTCCTCATTTTCCATCGAAAGCCTGAGAACCTCAAAAAGGAGACGCACTGCCCGACATGTGTGTTGCATGCTGACGAGAACTTTCTCTGGTTGATAAGCCAAATCCCTGCAGGATTAAGTGCCAAAAACACCGTAATTCCCAACCCCATGGCAGTGACCTTAGGCAATGCCCCTGCCCCCCCTCTTCCCTTTAGGTACCACACCATGCACCCCTCCACCATCCAGTCAGCTGTGCTGTCCCTGCCGCTCCACCTGCCAGTCCTATAAAATCATCAACAGGTGGTTCAAGTGCTACTTCCTGCCTCCACCTCTCCGGTCACCCAGACAGAGGTGACCGGAGAGGTCACCTCCTTCACACTCCTGCATGACAAGGATGAGATCCAACTCCACATTCTATGCTCCCGTGTCCCTGTGTCCCTGAGCAAACCCTGGATAAACGTGGGAAGGAGAGAGGGGCAGAGCGAGGGAAAGGACAGAAAGGAGGGACAGGGGTTGGGTGAGAAAGAGGAAGGGAGCTTACTAGAGTCAGGTAGTGGAATTCCATCTTAATCTTAACTCCTCTGGTCGATCTTGTGTTCAAAGAGAAAACAAGATCATTCCAGAAATTAAACTCTTGCCCAGCTCTCTAAGGAATTTCTATAATGGAATTTAAATGTTGAGAACACAGTATCAGCAGCTCCTTCTGGCTACTGATTTTTTGCTCTGAAATAAAGGAATGGTGTTAGCGTGTTGCTCAGGAATCCGCAGGGCTGCAAACGCAGAGGCAAGGAGAGCGTGCTCACGTTTCAAACACAGGAGGGGCCGGTTCCACAGGCCCACGTGGGTGCCCCAGGAAGTTCTAGTCTTCATATTTCATAAACTTATAATTCATACCTCTGTTTTCCTGGCACCTGCTTTCATTTCATTAAGACATTTACTGCTCAGCTTCTTCCTCCCAGAAATTAGGGGTGATAGGTAACTCCATGCTTAAGCTAAAAAAAAAAAAATCACTTTGTAGAGTTTGCAGCATTCAATCCACTTAAAATCTACTCCCAGCATAGAGGGTGGTCCCTGCAGATTGTGACTTTTATAGAACTGGTAGACTTTTTTTTTTAATTAACACAATGTTAGAACAAACATATCCGAGGCCAAGATAGTTTTAGCTTCTTTCTTTTATTTTCCAGCACAATATTTTAAAAGTTCCTTTTTTTTTATAGCTGGTAAAATGCTTTAGAAATCTTTTTTTAAAAATCATGTGTCCAATTCCCCTATCTGACTTAGCATACACTAAAACTAAAATCGCTAACTCTCGATCATCACGTACAGATAATTCAGATAAACTCAGTTATAATAAACGCACACAAGCTTCAAGCTCAAAATTCTCCCGGAATTGGAGCCCCATGCAGCATAGCAGTGCTATCTGCGGTGTCAAATCCCAGTCCTGCTTGAGAAACTGAGTAGTTTGATGTGACTTATAACTGCTTTTCCCTTGTTTGTGTCTTTTGAATATGTGCGAAAACTTACAGCAGCAACGTGATTTCAAGTCACCAAATGACAATTGGTGATCACGTCTTTTTTTCCCCTCCCTGTTTTTATTTTCATTACCTTTTGGCCAGATCCTGGGAGGCTCTTTGGGGTGCCGGTGTTTGTGTTGAGCACCCACATTTGTACACACCATCTCCTCCTGCCGGGGCCCCTGGGTAGCTACACGGTTGACTAAACAGAAACTTCTAATCAGTTTTCCAAAGCCCTGGTGAAAGTTGGTCATTTTCTTTTGAGAATTGCGCTTGCACAATGGCTGCCCCAAATGCAATGACACTAGGAGTTTTGCTTTTGTTTTTGTTTTCTGAAGCTCTGGGAAAATAACAATCAAGAAAGACACAAATTGGGGAACCTCCACCTAACCCATTCATTCCATCTTTGAGGATTTTTCCTGAGGAAATAATAAGTCATGTTACTTAGTTATAGTCTTTATCATAAGGAAAAAATGACATAATAGGAAAAGAAAATTACAGTACCTTTTATAATAGGAAAAAGCTAGAAACAACCTAAATGTCCAAAATGAGAGATAGGGTTAAATAATTATGATAAAGTCTCAGGAAAGACTTCTATGCAGCCCCTGGGGGAAAGTTTTATAAGAAGATTAAATGTCAGAGGAAAATGATCATGGTATAAGTGAATAAGTAGATTAT
Source organism: Microcebus murinus (assembly GCF_040939455.1). Lineage (NCBI taxonomy): Eukaryota > Metazoa > Chordata > Mammalia > Primates > Cheirogaleidae > Microcebus > Microcebus murinus. Next base: position 11,310,010 of record NC_134104.1, on the reverse strand, counting down.
AAATTAGTGTGCTTGGCTATATCTGGGTGGTTGTATATTGCATGCATTCTGCTTGCTTCTTTTTTTTTTCTATGTATACTAAAAGTTTCTATAACAAGAATATATTTCTATTGTAATTTTCAAAAGATAAGCTAGAAATAACGGCTGGATTCCTTTTGTTCACACTCAGAATCTCCTTTGCAGAGGCTGGACCAGGCTCATGGCTGATGCCCCTAAAGGCATCCGGTAGACCCTGCCGGACACCAGGGCAGATTCCCGGCTGGGGACAGGGGGTCCTGGGTAAAGCTCCTCAGCACAGGATCTCTGCCTCCACCCCCTGGGACTAGAACTTTTTCTGGAAGCAGATTTCTGATTAGACATGATCAAAATGTTACCTACCTCATTTGATGGACATACTTATTATCTTAGTTTCCTCTTTTTCAAAATGATGATGGGAATATTTAATGACATAGAAAAATATTTATATGGTGAAGGAAGCAGATTAAGTAACTGTATACACCTAACTGTATTTTTTTTTAATTATGTGCAATTCTTAGTTGTAGCCAATGTGTCATGGTTATGTGAGATATTAACAGCAGAGAAAACTGGGTGATAGGGTAGCTAGGAGCTCTCCATACTATTTTTGCAACTTTTCTGTAAATCTAAAATTATTCTAAAATAAAAAATTTATTTTAAATATAACAGAACTTATTAATTCTAGGGCACACATTTCTCAATGCCTCAATAGTTTAATATTTAATTTAATAAAACACCTTGGAAATGCCCCCCAAAAACACTATGTGTGTAATTTTATATATTAATATGTTATGAGTCTATTCATATGTAAATTACAGAAGAAAAGTATCTCTTGAAAACACACCGAACTTATAACAGCAGCTATATCTGTGGGATTTGGAATGATTTTTGTTTTTCTTTAGTTCTTCTAAACTTTTATGATTTTTCTATGACAAATGTAAGATAACTTTTATATAATTATTACCTGTATAAGTATATATCATATACTTTATAGTTATATAATATATAAAAAATAAAATTACTTTTATGAAATTGCTTTCAAAATGAGAAATAAAATTAAAATAGTCATGTTGATTTCCTAAAAGCACCAACAGAGCGGGGAGGCTGAAATTGTGTAAGCCTGGGCTCAGCTATTGATGGAAGGAGATGGTTGTGTATGTGCTCTGCCTATTGTTCTAACGCTAGGTACTATATTGTGGTTAATATGAATTATACACAAGCAGCTAATAATACTTTTAGAACCACAAAGTCAAATTGATAATGATAGTATCCCTAATTTAGCACAATGAAAAGCTTGGTAACTATTGCTGGTCTAATGAATGGGTAAGAGAAAGAAAAGCTTCTTTTCTTTGTAAAGCTTAACTTGAAAATTAACCATATCTGTTACCTTAGGTGCAAAAAGGAAAGACATAATGCTGTTCATCCAACTGGTATTTTGCCTTCTGAGATCTCTATGCCTGAGCAATTCATGTCACAGATAACAAGCGGAGAAAGCCCTACAATTCACCATCCAAAACATTTTTGGAAAAAAAACAAAACTAATAAATTTCAAACCTTAAAGCAATGAATGGTGCTTCTCTGGGGGTCTGATAATTTTTCCCAGAGAAATGATAAAGCAGACAAATGGAAGATCAATGAAACAGCATCGTAATGATAATGCAATTGGTCCTGCCGTGGCCATGAACAGGTTAATAAAAAGTAAGAAGACCCCAGACTCTGCCTAGAAACAAAATATTCAGCCTGTTGTTGTTGTTGTTGTTTTTGATAGCAGGATTTTGAGTGGAAAAGTAGTCCCACTTGTCAATCAGCTAAGTTGCAGGGGCTAATAGATTCTGGCATTTAGGGGGGTCAACACAGAATTTAATTTAACATTTCACAATACACCCACATGCCCAGAAAATGTGGACAGCTTGATAGGGTTCACTGAGCCAAAGAAGCAAGACCCAAACAGTGCATTAATGTATAGGGGAAGAATAGTTGCAATCAGCCCCTTGTGAATTGGACAGAGGGCTTGGAGATGAAGCAATTACCAGCCATCGGGGATTAATAGTAAAGTGTGAATACCAAGCTGTATATGTTAGGGGCAGAATATGTTGCCTATAGAAAACAACAAAGGACGTTTCTTACTATTAAGTGAGATTAAACGTAATGGCCTGATTTAATCACAAAGGCAGAATTAAATTCAGATGGCAACTTCAAAGTGGACACATGAACACAGGCCACTGCTTACATTTACATATAGCTGGTATAGCTTGGCCTGCAACACAATAGGATAAAGTTTCTTTGGCCACTTAAACAATTTTCTATTCTTCACTTTTTTTTTTTTTTTTTTTTTTGTGAACACTCACTGTATTTATTCTCCGATTGCATTTAGTTAATAACAAGGAGCTAAGAGTTATATTTATTCATGGAGGCTATAATTTTTAATTCTCCCAAATTATGGGGGAGAAAAAAGCTTCAAAAGGTCAACTAGAACAGAGTAGTCATAATCAGATTGGCACCAGAAAGAAAAAGAAGCAGCAGCAAAACAAAACAAAACAAAACAAAATCTTTCCTAGAGTGAAACAGTGTCCTATTTTTTTAAAATCTGCCCTCAACTTAAGAACTCGGTTCTTGATACCCAAACTTACCTCCTGCAAAATGCAACATTTTCCCCCCTTCAGGTCTAGATATATGCTACCATCATGGAGCACAGCCTAGTCGTTTTCCAATGCAGGAAGTTTCCTCCTTCCTTCTTTGTTAATGAAGGCTTGCTCCCTTCTCTGCTCCCCACCTTAAAGAAAGTTCTCATAAGAGGTTTGATATAAGCCTGTTGCAGGGTTTAGAGGGTTGAGGCACTTATTGTTAGTGGGTCTCTGGGGAATTTCATATACCCATGGCTTGAATGAAAAAATTATGTACTGTATCTAAAAGACATGGTTGCCTCTTTTCAACGCCTAAGGACTGAATACATCTAAACCTTCTGGGTTCATAAAAGTCCCTTGCAAATGTTATATATTTATATTACATGTATATAATTTTATAATAACATATATTATATAGTATGTGTGCATTATATGTTATATATACTATCTATAGTATATAAATTATTAATGAGCCTACCCTCTGAGCCAGCAATTCTTCCAGAATTTATTTTGCATAGGCACGGCATAAGGGCTTAAAGATTTATTCATCAGGATATTCATCACAAAGTTGCGTTTAGCATTAAAACCAAATGGGAATCAACCAAAATGCCCACCCTTATTGGATGAGTTTAGCAAATTTTGCTATGAATTTACAGTAAAACACTATGTAGCCATGACAATGATCTGCATATGAAATAATCTGAAATGATTTGAAAACAGGATCTGGAGCTTTCATTGATTAGATAGGTAATTAGAGAAAGAGGCCCATGGCAGTTTGTAGAATTCACGAATAATATGATCTTAAGTATAAATAATTGTGTGTGAGCAAGAGAGCGAGAGGAAGAGAAAAAAATGTTTGGAAAATGCTGGCCACATGTTAATAGTGTTTATCTCTGAATGGTGGGATTAAGCAGATTTTTACTTTGTTCATGGTACTTATTAATTTCTTTTACAATTAACAGGAATTACTTTTACAATAAAAAATCTACTGTATTTTTTAAAATGACTTATGTTTTTGAGAGTAGTCGGTGAGCATTTTGGAAGTGATTTTAAAGGCAGAAGGTGAGATTTTCTGAGGCCGAAACAGAGCAAAAGGTCACACAAACCCTTGGGCTTTGGGCCTTTGCAAGAAAGGCGTCTCCCAGGTTCCCAGGAGCCTGGGTGTCTGGACTGCTGTTTCCACCACTTGCCTTTCTTCCAAGTCCTACTTTGCTTTAGGAGAATGTATATTTCCTTTCCCATTGCTCCTTTGTGTTGACAGAGATAGTCTGAGTTACATTTGCCCCTTGAAAAGAATAGGCTGATCACCTGTAAATCTGTTGCCATTTGATGTCAAACCAAGCAGATCTAGGGAAAAGGCCAAGAGTCTGTGAAGAAGAGTGGAGCTGTGGGTTAGGTTCTCTGCCAAAGCTGACTTGGACCCGCATGTGGCTCTCTTTGAGCGACTGGCTAAGTGGTGTAAACATAGGCTCTGAGGTTGGACAAGCTGGAGTGTCTGGGCACCTTGGTAAATTGCCCAACATCAAATGTGACCAAGAAAAATATTCCTCAGTGGTAGCCTTCCAGGCTTGCACTGTTTCGCTATGACCCTTTTTGTCTTTTTCTGAGATGGGGTCATGCTCTGATGCCCAGGCTGTATGCAGTGGCATGATCATAGCTCACTGTAACCTTGACCTCCTGAGCTCAAGCCATCCTCCTGCCTCATCCTACCCAGTAGCTTGGACTATAGGAATGCACCACCACACCCAACTAATTTTTTTACTCACTGTTTTAGAAATGGGGTCTCACTATGTTGCCCAGGTTGCTCTCAAACTCTTAGCCTCAAGGGATCCTCCCACCTCTGCTTCTTGAGTGGCTGGGATTACAGTCATAATCCACTATGCCCAGCTACTATGACTTTTAAAACCAGATTTTTTGGTTCTGGTTAATTGCAAGTTTTTAACTGCTGTCTGAAAAGACTAAGGAGAACGTACAAGATGAGGATGAACAAAATGCACGACAGGTTTCTGAGGGTTGCCTGCAACAGCAGAAGGGCCAAGGTATCCTACCTACCAGGAGTGCAAAGCCGATGTTAACCAGAGCTCTGCACGCGCCTTTACCATGTGCTTCTCTGGGCAGCTTTGGGCAAAGGTGTTGTCCTGGTGATGGTGCAATTGGCCCAAGCCAGAAGGGAGTGAATGACAACTGCACAAAATTACACTGTCTACACTCACATGGGGACTTAGGCTGCCCATTCTCTTAGCACCAAATTAGAAAGAAGAATATTGGCAAACCAAAATAGCCTTGCTAGATTGTTCTGAGGCAGGATAAGGCGCAGAAAATACGACTTCTCTTCCTTTGATCACCTCAGGTGGAAGGAAAGCAAACACCAGTTCCTCTCTCTGCCCTTTTTGCAGGTGGACATGACTGGGCTTCCGGGAAAAGTGGCAATTGCCTAATTTTCAGACAAATAGAATAAGAATAGAGAACATTTTTCGGGTCTTTAGCAATCACACGGAATACAGATGAGCATATTTTAAAAACAAGGTGGGGTGCAGTGGCTCACGCCTGTAATCCTAGCACTCTGGGAGGCCGAGGCAGGCAGATTGCTGGAGGTCAGGAGTTCAAAACCAGCCTAAGCAAGAGTGAGACCCTGTCTCTACTATAAATAGAAAGAAATTAATTGGCCAACTAATATATGTAGAAAAAATTAGCCGGGCATGGTGGCACGTGCCTGTAGTCCCAGCTGCTTGGGAGGCTGAGGCAGGAGGATTGCTTGAGCCTAGGAGTTTGAGGTTGCTGTGAGCTAGGCTGACGCCACGGCACTCACTCTAGCCTGGGCAACAAAGCGAGACTCTGTCTCAAAAAAAAAGGAGAAAAACATTTAGTGTTTCTTTCTGATTACAAAAGACATGTAGGTTCTTGATAAATTCAAGCCCATGCTGAAATAGAGAAACTGTATCGTGTGCAATCCCACCTCCCAGAGGTATGTTTCCTTCCACTTGTCGATTCTATGCATGTATCATCAGAACATATACTTTTATTTTTTATGTAGCTGGGAGCATACGGGCTATATTATTTCATTTCCTCTCTTTTTATTTGAGTATTCCATGAGTGCACCAGGAAATAGAGTGCTCTGAGAAATCCTGGGTTCAGTTATAATAATAGTAGGAGCAATACGGTTGGCAGTAGCACCATGGTCAATATTGATTGCAGGCTGGATTATGCAAAGGGTCTTCTCCAGGGAGCTGAAAATATTTCGTATTTCTTTCTAAGAAAAGACCTGGGGTAAGGAAAATTATGCAGCTGAGACCGTCTACGAGATGAGACGGCTTTCCTCTGGGAGTCACATAGTCAAGTCACGACCGGGAGCAGACCCGAGTCACTCTGCAAAGGTGGGCGCGAGTCCCCTTGGGAAAGTGCCGTTGGCTGGCAAGAGGCAGGCGACAGACAGTCAACGCAGGGCTCCCGCCTGGCCATGGGGGAGGACGCCGCCCTCAAGCACGTGCACACACCCGCTCCGTGGCAGGACCGGTCACCCCCAGTCGGGCGACAGGGGGCCATGATCCCGGCTTCCTCTCACCTTCCCCTCCCGCCGAGCGGTGACGGCTGCCACTTGGAGCCCCCAGGCTTTCCTGCCGGCTGGTCGCCCCCTCTGCGCCCAGGCGGGCTGACAGTTGTCCTGCCGTCATCCGTGTCCCCTCCCAGAGACAGCAGGGAGACCAATTGCCCCGCACAAAGGCCTGAAGTGCTCGTGTGAAAGGTCACGAAGCGCTGTCATCTGGGCCGGGGAGGGGGCCGAGAGGGCGGCGCCCACTAAGAGCAACAAAAACGAGGGGCAGGATCTTAACCTCGGCCTGTGGCCTGGGGTGTCCAGGGGAGGGACAAAGAATCTCAAGTGGGGGCCGCAGGGACTTGGGAGTGAGGTCGGCCCAAGGGATGAGAGGCGCCCGGCCGGTTCCTTAGGCAACCAGCAGCCCGTGGGCCTCCATAACTCTGCTGGGAGGCGGACAGGCCTCATTCATCCCCGCGGGCAGGTGGCGGGGTGGCCTGGCAGGAGCGGGGGAGTGGTGGGGAGTCCCAGGACAAGCCCCTGAGGACTCTACAGGCTCTGCAGGGAGACTGGGGGGGGGGATGGGAAGTCAGCAAGACCCCAAGAAACACAGTTTTATGAAACCTGGAACTGCCAGCCATACGATGTGGTATCAAATTAGATACCGTTTAATGTCATATTAGAGCTTATAGATGTGGCTACAACCGCAAAGATTTAGGGGGAAAAAATGGAAGTTGGGAGTAAAACTGAACAAGAGAAAAAGGGGCTGTTCGCTTGCCCTCAATTGTCTCTGTGAGTTGGGGGCAAGGACCACAGTCATCCATTTTTCATTAGGACACTTGAGCGGAGCCCAGAGGAGTGCTGTGACAGGACATTGTTTAGGAACTGCTGAAGACTGAGCCCCAGCACGCTCCCCTGCCGTTTTCAGGCCTGGCGTGCAGTTTAAAATGTGGAACTGAAAGTCAAGCAGCAATTTGGAGGCCTTGGGCAATTCCTTTAAAGTCCCCATGCCTCAGTTTCCTCACCTGTAAAAATGAGTCATTTTGAAGATTCAATGTATCATTATACATAAGGAGCCTAGGACAGAGTAACATAAAACAAACTGTCAATAAATGCTAAGTAGCATAATTTTCATCTTCTTCATCATCATTATCATCATCATCATGGCTGGTGGAATTATTGGTGAATGCAATTTCCTTTATTTGGCTAACATGTCTTCAGTGATCATGTATTATAATTACAATGATAAAAGCAAAACTTTTTTCTAGAGAGAGAAACTAGCCCTAATGCTGCCTTCCAGAAGCCCAGTGAGGAGGCAGAGTGGAGGGATGAAGTCACAAAGGGAGGGACCAACTCTCCAACAGAAATGTGCCTCCTGTGTAATTAGAAAAAGATGAAGGTTAAGGTTAAGGACAGGTTTTTCTCTCCCTCCATCGTGGCACACACAGAACACTGTATTTGCACAGTGTACAGACCTGCCACCAGGGAGCCCAACTGTCCCAGTTTGCCTGGATGTGGGGCTTTGAGGGCTGAAACCTGGGCAGTCCTAGGCAAATCGGGACAAGTTGGTCACTCATCCTCAGGAAGCAAATCTTCCAGCACACCTGTGACCCCGGCCAGGTACACCAGCTGTGAAGCTCTGAAATTTTTGCTTTGGGGCCCAATATTTAAACCACACTTGCAAAGCTAAGCAAGAAGCATCCTCAGTGCTCCGGGAGAGAGTTTTAGGAGTCCTGGAGTTGGAAAGAAAAAGGAAGTGAAGGAGCAATTATCCATTCCCGGTCACTTTTGTGGAAGAACAACAGCCTTGCCCTTGAGCAATCTCCTTGGAGATCCAGGCAATCTACTGTCCTCTATGCTGTGGTTTCTAAAAGGCTCCTCTTACTAAAAGCACATATGGTGCCATCCCGGGGAAGTTGTGCTGAGCACCTAGAGCCAGGATGGCCCCAAAAAGTATCTCTCGAGCACATCTGAGATGAATGACGGCCCCAGGAAGGGAGAAGGGCAAAGAAAAGGTAGGAGCATCTTGGCAATTCAGACCGAAAATTGCACACCAGCTTTAGGGAGAAGTGACACTGCAGCAGCTCTGTCTCGGGAGACAGCAGCAACTCTTTTGTCCCAGTTGCGGTTGAATTTGCCCAAGGTTACACAGCTGGGAAGTGGCAGCTGGGGTTCCAGCCAGGTGCCACACTGCACATCTTCTTGCAAAGGAGGTGTGACCAGGGGCTGGAAGACAACCCCAAGGGCAGGGACAGGGAGCAGGAAGGTGCTCCCCAAGCTGGAGGAGAGGCGCCGGTGGAAAGCCCTGTGTATCCATTTCCTGCGATTGCCATAGGTAACACAGATTTAGCAGCTTAAACAACAAAAATTTATTCTCTCACAGTCCTGAAGGCTCAAAGTCTGCAAGGCATGGCTTTGCTCCCTCCAAAGCCTCTAGGGAGGATCCTTTCTTGCCTCTTCCAGCTTCTGGAAGTGGCTCCAGGTGTCCCTTGGCCTGTGGCTGCATCACTTCAACCTCTGCCTCCATCTTCACGAGAATGCGCCTCTTGTCCCCATGTCTTTCTTCTGCGTGTCTCATAAGGTCACTCGTCACTGGATCTAGAGTCCAGTCAGATAGTCCCGGACAATCTCATCTCAAGATCCCTGAATGGATTACACCTGTAAACACCCTTTTTTCCAAATAAGGGCACATTCACGAGTCCCAGGGGGTAAGCCTCTTTTGGAGGCCACCATTCACCCCACTGCAGCCTGGGAACACTGGAGTGTTAGAAAACCAGGCATGGAAGCTGTCTGGGCTTTTCCTGAAAAGTTCAACTCCGCCGAGCACAAATCTGGTCTGGGTTCTGATTTACGATTATCTGCCCACCCTCAACTCTGCCAGCAAACCATGACGTTTCGAGGTTCAGCACGTACTCTCCCTCCCTGCGATGCCTTCCCAGACCTTCCTCACTGTCCCTTACCTTCTGCCACTCTCAGCAGATGACCTTTCTACCACTTCACGGAGGAAACAGCAGCCATCACAGAGGAATGGAACATTTCCCCACCCCCACCCGGAGCTCTTGCCTGTATCTGCCTCTCCCTGGTACCTCCCACCACCCCGTGGCTGTGACAAAGGAATTTCTCCTCACCTCCCTGCAAATTAACCCAGCTGTTTTTCTCCCGCTTTAGTGCATTCCCTCCCCATACTTGGAAGCTGGGATTCCTTCTCTTTCCACTCTGGTTCTTTCTAGGCAATCTCCCTGCTTGTGACTCATCTATGTGACCACGATTCTCAAATGTCAGGCAATAGCTTCAGAGATCATGTATCCAACTACTGAGATCCATGCCTTTTGTTGAATGTTTTAAAAGCAATTTGTACTCAAAATATCCAAAACAAAGTTTGAGATCTTTCCCCCCACAAACCTGGGAGCTTTGTACCCTTCCCTATCTCTGTGGTTGGAGCTACCAGGCAACCAGCCAGGAAAGTCACCTCCACGGTCTTCTCACTCCCCTGGAATCACATTCAAGATGATGTTGCCATCGCAGAAAAGTTTCCTTAGCTTTCTTTTTGTTTTGAAGAGTAGAAATGATGCTATGTGTATCATGAGGCTTAAGAAGTCCAGTCCAAGATATAGTATGAATTTTCAATAAAATGTTTTGCATTTCCATGATTAGGATTCTTTTAGGGCCATTATCCAAGGACCTACCTTGATTTACACAGTGGCTGGGAACTCCAGGGTTTATGACATTCCTTGGATCTTGATTTCACTGAAGGAGATAATTCATGGAAACCCCTTAAATCACTGTCACACCCAGGATGCCCGTGGTAGACCACATGATGGTTACAAAAGAAAAAAGGAATTTTTGGGGGGTAAGAAAATAACAAGGAGTTACATAAAATAGAATCCCAAAGAAAGAATAAAATAAGAAATTTGTGATTTAAATATATTTGAAAATTTAAGTATTTTCCTAGGTTTGGGTATTTTTTTAAATCTGTTTGAAAAGGTATCACCAGAGAAAGAGAAAGTAAAAGATATGATCAGGCCTGATTATAGGTAGATACAGAATAATGTATCTGTCAGCTTAATTCTAAATGGAATAATAGAATAAAATTTACACTTCTGATTTTGTGTCGCATGTATCACACAGAGCAAAGATAAATTAGTCAACGTTTTCCAGGAAATGCCAGGAGTGCAGTTCTGTGCTAGGCTGTCCTATGTCACGTCTGTTGATCTCAAGTGGCTCTGGTCTGAAGACTTCGATTACTCTCTCGGCTGCAAAGGAAAAACCTTCTGTTCCAGCTTGGACCCAAGTGCTGAGTTCCTCAGTTTGTTGATCAAAGAATTTCAAGGAAAAGAAAACTTGGGTGTTTTGTCAAGGTTTTGTCCAAGCATTAGGATCTCCCTTGGAAATTGTTCAAGAATTATTTTATCTCTACCACAGAGAGGTAGCCAAAGTGTAGGTCCCATCCCCAAATCAGAAATAATCTACAACTCCATCAACTCAAGATTCTTTCTTTTTAAAAGGGAAGTGATGTGGGGTAGGGAACTTGGGATCCTTGTTTGCAAATTTCATTTTCACCCCTTACTAGCTGTGTGACCTCGAGCAAGTTACTGAGTCTCTTTGAATTTTTGTTTCTGCATCTGTAAAATGGTAATAATTAGACCTAATCATAGGTGTATTGTTAGGATTAAGTGCCATCATATGCAAAAGTACTTGGCATATTGTCAATATTCAAGAAATCTCAATTTCCTTACTTCATTCACTTTGATTATAGTATCTGATCTTAAATGATCATCCTTCTCATAAACATTTTAAATATACCATTGATAACTTGCTAAGAAATGCCCACAACAAAAGGAGTCATCAAAACTTCTGCTATTTAGATGAAATTTATTCATGTTCACAGCATTTCACAACTGTAGCATGCCTCTTCCTTGGGGTCCCGTGGGTTTTCTCTAACCTCTGCTGGCTTCGTAGTTGAGTAAACAGAGGCACAAAGTGACATGGGAAGGGCTCACTATTGTTAACAACACAACATCCACCATGCAGCAGTGCCCTTCTCTGAGCCAGAGTTGTTTGCCCGAACACCTACGCACCAGCCCCTAAGGTTGAGCGTACATAATCCAAGTGAACACGAGACTAAATCCAAACAATGTTTTTAAAGTGTTAAGAGTTGCATTCTGTATTCCTGCTTATATTAAAAAAAAAAAAAAAAAAAAAAAGAGTTGCCTATCTTTACCATTTGACCACTATTTATTTTGGTCCTCCTATGACTCTAGAACTGCAGCAATGAATAAGAAAGGAGCTCACGTCTCAGCAAGGGGACAGATATTAAGAAACTAGCTATAGAATTAATTTTTATTGAATTTCTACGTGATAATGGCTAGGTGGAGAATGGCCTAGATGGTGAGTGTTTATAACAGGGAGATTTAACATGGGCTGCCATGGGGAATGAATGTCTAACATAAATGCTAAACAGTGAGAGGTGTCAACTAGATGAAGTGTGTGTGAGCCCCCCATGGCGTAGCTGTAGTCCCATGGGGTCTGAAACAAAGCTGGGGAGGGGACTGAGGCCACACATTGCGGGGCTAGTTCAGCACGTGCCTCTCTAACCCAAGAGCTAGGGGACCACAGTGGTGAAGCCAGATGCCAGGTGATGAATTTGAGTGCATGGGTCATGGGGGATTACAGCTTGTCCCTCCCCGCAATAAAGAACATTTTGGTTAGCTCATTCTATTTTAGTAAAATGGTTGTCCAGCTTAGGTGAGTCACTAGTCAAAAAAGTATTTCGTTTTATTAATCTGTAAGTACAAGTTCGATGTTGAGTAGGCGACACCCTAAATGTCATGCTAGGCTGACTGAGCCGGAAGTTCTCCAGTTTTGCTGCACACTAGAATACCAGGAGATCTTCTAGAACCCAGATGCCCAGGCCTCACCCTAGATCAATAAATCAGACTCTTCCGGGAGTGGGCCCTGGCATCAGTATTTTTTTAGTTCCACAGGTGATTCCAATGTGCACCCAAGTGTGAGAAGCTGTGAACCAAGAGACCCTTCTAGAAGAGTCTATCCTTCCCCCAAGTGGGAGGGAGGAAGGGAGGAAGGGGTAGCAGTGACAGTCCACACAAAGGGTTCAGGGCTTTCTTTTAGCCAAAGAAAGGAGTGGATGGTGACAGCGGAGAATGTCCAAATGCAATGTGCAGATGAAGGAGCATCTACAAAACAACACACGAGGGACCAATAAACCAACAAAACTATTGTGTCTCTCCTAGGTTCGGCTATCCTTTCTTCCTGGGGGGCACCAGCCCTGCAACCCAGGCTCGGCTCCATCTGCGAGGCAGGGCAGGCCAGGCCTCAGATTGTCACTCGGAGAGCCAGGCACCCCGACCCACCATGCATGTTGTCCTGGGTTCCAGCCTCTGCAGTGTCCTGCTGGGACATCTGGCTAAGTGGCGCCTCCCACTGCTCCCTGCAGCCTCCGCCCTCCCCGCCCTCCCCTCCTCACCCTTCCCTTGTTTGGGGGCGGTAAGGTCAGAAGTGCTCAACAGTTCAACGTGGGAAGTCTCTCGGAGGAAGTGCTGGGTCATAAATTTCACTCAACAAGAGGCTCCCATCAAGCTGGGGCTTGTTAGGAAACCTCCCAGCCACTAATCACCGGCCAGGCAGGGCCCGGGGCTGGCAGGGTGCAGGCTGCCTGAGGGCTGTTGGGGTCCTTGTGTTCACTGCCATGTTTGTGTGCGTCACTCTGCTTCTGTGGTATTGCCCGGCTCTGTCACAACCGGTCCTTGCGTGTACAAAACCCACACCCAAGCAGGTGTGTGGGAGAGGCTGGGTGTCGGGGTTTCTCTTTACATTGGAAAGGTGTGTTAAACTCCATCTCGATCGTTTTAAGCCTGCAGCTCAGGCCGTATGTTCACAAAAACAATGGAATAAGACTAGAGTGTTGAATGCTGTGTCCCATGTGAATGCTGCCTCCCATATCTTGCCATCTCAGTGTCTCCAGGAGAAACACACAGCAGAGGGGTTAAATACTTGGGTTCAAGGCCCAGCCCTTGTGCATGATCCTTTCCCATTCCGCTGTGCAGTGAGGGAGTTGGAGGGTCAGCGTGGGGGAACTCTCAGTCCCTTTGGGCTCTAAGGGCCTCTGGTCCTTGCCCCTCCTCCCCTCTCTGTGCAGCGCCAGCACGGTGAAAGGAGGATTCAGCCTTCGTCCTGCTGCCATTTGTCACGGGAACCCTTTCTGGGGGCTGGCACCCTGACTCGGTTGGGAGGCCAAGGGTATTCAGCTCATACCGGTAAAAGGAGGGTCTGCAAGCCAAGTCTACACCTGCCTTTGTGCTGTGTGTTTTTCTGAGCACCTCCCGAAGTGCTGCAATAAATAAAGTAACACTCAAGCCCCGAAGCAGTTTGAAGACTAACAGGGGAGATAATAGCAATTGCTACCGTGCACCAGGTGGGATTCTAAGTCCTCAAAAGTTAATAAAGGAACTTACTCAAGCCTGACACCAGCCCATGAGGTGGGTACCATCATTAGCCTAGTTGTACAGATGGGTGCACTGGGGTACGGGGCGGTTAAATAATCTGCTGCAGATCACACTGCAGTTCAGAGGCAGAAAGGAGACAGAAGCCTTGAAGCTGGGCTGCAAGTGGCGAGAGACACAGAGAGCGGCCTTGGGCTCTTGGCAGAGACGACACTTCCTGTCCTGGGGACAGAGGGAGACAAGTCAAGGCATGGGGGAGAGCAGGAAGCCCGAAGCAGAGGCCAGGAGTGGGGCCACAGGCAGGCACGGGGCCCAGCTGGCTGGCGTGCCCGATCCCGGGGGCATTGTGCCTACTTAAAGCTCTTGGCTCAGATTTTCCATCAGGCCCCAGAAGAACCCTTTTTGGACGGCACAGAGACCTCTGGGGGATGGGCTCCACCGAGCAGCTGTAGTTTGCAAAATGTGCCGACCAGACTAGCTTCACCCGTCAGACCAGAAAGAAAAATCTCCTGTGCAGCCTGAATTATTTAGGGGGGAAAAAAAGATAGACATATATAAAATAGTCCCAAGTCACAGAGAACCCCCATGAGACATGACCATTTTCTGTAGATAATAAGGAACCCTTAAAAGCATAAACCATCCTTCTTGTCACAGGTTCTGTATTTTGATGGCTTTCGCCTGCAACACCTGTATACTTAGCGTAGAGTAATTCTTTTGAGATGAACTATCTGGATAATTATAGGATAGAAGCTCCAGGTTGCATTTAATCACTGATGTTCCTGCTTTATGCGTGTTTTATGCATAATTCAACGAGTTGGTGGTAAAACTGCATTTTCCAAGACTCTCGAGAGGACCCGTTTTCTGTGGGATGTCCCAAGCTCAAAAGAGAAGCCAGAAGAAAAAGTCATTTTTTGGCCTGTAGATTGCATTCTGCACGGAGCTTTATTCATCTTCCAGGCTAAGCTTCTGCCAGCTTCCCTCACTTGTCTGTCTGTCTTTCCGACATTTCAAAACAGGCTACTCTTTGCCCAGCACATCCAGCCAAGTTTGTATATATTTTTCCCGAATGGCAGAGCAAACAAAAGCTGCCTATTTGGTCTTCTGATAATTGAGCCACTTCTGAATCTTTCGTGGAAAAATATCTCCACACCAAAGAACACCAGCAATAGACAACAAGCACAAATGCCTCTTAGTCCACTGGTTCCTTGCATCTTAGAAGGCCAAAAGGATAGGACCCCTTAATGTCCCCACAGGAAGGCATTTGTGCTTTAGCTCCTCTGGCATTGGAGAACTCACTTCTCAACGTGTGACTTGGAGGCTTCCAAACTGCAGGCATCAGCCTAGCTGCTTCCCTGCAAAATTCAGCAACTGCAGGTTGACTTCAGTCAGTGTCTGCCAGTCCAGAATGAGGGACAATGTAATTCTAACTGTGGGATGCTTTCTGTGTGACATAATGCTATAGGATGACTTGCTACACACACACACACACACACACACACACACACATATTCGGGAGGGCAAGGATAATTGGGAATAAAAATGCCACACTCTCATGGCCTCCACACAAAACTGGTGCTGATCCAATTCTTCCCCAAATGCACTATGATGTCTCTGAATTCCCTTTGGCTGCCACTGAAAGCCCCTGCTTTTCCCGGCTCCGACAGGGTGGGGGTGGGGCACAGAGTGCTGGGCGCTAAGCTCCCTCCTGGCTTCACATAAAGGAAGCAAAATCAAAACCCAAGGCTGAAAAAAAAAAAAAAAACTAAATTTAATTGGCTAGGAAAAAGGATTCCTGGGGCCTATGCTTTTCCAGCTTCCAGAGAAGGATTTAGGCTGGGACACTTCCCCGCCCTAAGGACAAAAAAAAAAAGGGGGGATTAAATTGGGGTTTGGTCTGGCTGGGACAAATTGCATGCAGAGTATACAGTTGCTTTGCATATTGCATGTGCTTTCATGGAGAGGGAAAAGGGGGGAATGGGGTGGGCAGGGATACTAAAGACAGGGGGGGAAAAAACTAAAAACAACTTGCTGTTTTCATATGGTCGGGTAGAACTGTTTTGTCTCCGTAACTGTGTGGAATGTCAACGGTGGGCACTGTGTCGTGACAAGATTTTTTCTTTTTTTTTAAAGTTAAGCTAAGCTCACCCTCGAGCTGCAGCCCCCCAAGGTACTGCGGCTTTAATTGTGTTCGGTATGATCTGCAGAACAATATGTCTTGATAAATCTGAATGGCAACTCCGCACACGGTTCGCCCTGGCACCGCTGCAAAGCCAGGCCTCGCTTTAGTGAACCCGTTCAGGAATGTGGGTTAATTCGCCGACCCTTTTTACCCCCACAGCTCTGTTTTTGTGAGGTTGGCAGAAACTGACACGTTTTCTTTTGCTTAATTAAGTTGTTCAGTAGAAGGCTGGTCAAACAGTTGCATCTACGTGGGGAGTCTGGAGATGCACAGAAAGCCGTGGGCGTTTCCAACATAAAAAGGGGGATTCTGTTATTGTTTGGGTGTAGACGGGTCATTTTTTCAAAGTTACTGCTGCCTGAGTGACCACAACCCCGCGCGCAGCCCTGAAAGGACATGAAAGCTGCTTAAATACAACTACCTTGGGTTTATTTTTTAAAAGACAGAGTGCACGCAAGAAGGAAAGAGAATGAGCGAGAGAGACGGAGCAGTCTCGCTCATGTAGCATTTTATTTCTTTCAGGCCTTTCTTTTTTTAAAAAAAGGCAAAAAGTGGGCTCATTTACATGAGAGATTTCCGTGCATTGCAAATTACAGCTACTATGATAACACTCACTTTCCCATCAGTAAAACTTGTACCCATGGAAGATGCCTTGGCACTGGCCTTCTGGTCAGAGGAGAGAAATCTTGTCACCTTTATGCCAGACTTTGGGGCTGGGAGAATTCATCTACAATGTACTTGCCAATGAAATTCCCACTTTCGTTCCTTGCTGATGTTATGACAACCACAAACAATGTCAGCCTCACGGATACTCAAAGGAACTAAGGACCTGGCTACAGGCCTGCCCCCCACACCCCGAACTCCCACCCCACTAAGGTCTCGGTCCCTTGGTCCCTTTTTGAATTTTGTTGTATTTCTAATTCAAATCACCTTTATCATTCATCTGCACATCCCCCTGGTTCTTTGTGGATATTTGATCTGAGAGTTTTTCTTATTGTACACACTGTATGATATAATTCAGAGGAGACATTTGGATGGGGGTGAGAACTGAGCTTTCGGGTCCTATTGCTAATAATGACCTTGGTCTACTGCATGACCCCAAGTAAGCTCTTATCCATGCCTTTGTGCCTCAGTTTATCCATAACAGCAGATGCTCAATGCTGGGTACTTAGCAGGCACCTAATGTACGTTTCTGTGGTTAACTCGCCCTCTTTCTTCCCCTGCAATAAATCAGTAATTGGACAACCTACTGGCTGCACAAGCACTTGGTACCATCATTGCACTGCTATTTAATACCGTGGTTTTCAGCAATTACGAAGCCCAGATGCCCGTTCGTGAGGCACCAGGACTCAGGGGCTGCTCAGGAATGTTTGCACACACCCGGTCTCAGTGGAGAGCCATCACACCTGCTTAGAACCCATGCACTCAAATTTTCCACCAGGTCCCAAAACAGTAGCTTCGGGAAAGCCCAAAGGTAAGCTTTCTCCTTCTAGAGAGGGAAAAGACTGGATGGTCAAACATTTCAAGAGTGTTCACCATGACTTTTCATTTCTCTTAATGTACAAGAAAGAGTGAGCAATTATTTGATTGACTTAAGTTGTATGAATGGCAAAATGATTCTTTAGACCAAAAAAAATCCATTTTGCAGTATGAATTACTTGGATTAGCTGTCTACACTGACATCAGCTAAATTGTTCATTATAAGCAATTTACCCACTTACTCCCCAGATGTTGCCAGAGTTGGTTCTAGATCTATGCCCAGGACACCATGGTGTATATTCAGGTACCCACAATTATGCAAGAGGATGACCAGATTGCAAGCCCCTTCCAATCTGTAAGTAGAAGGAGTCCGGGGATTTAGAAGTTCTGTTTTGCACAACCGTTCCCAGAATGACTTGTTCTTCTGGAGAATCAAAGCCCAGCTGCACAAAAAAAAATGAAAAACGCTTTCCCCAGTTCTAGCGGTCAGTGTTTAAGGACTGCGCGGGACATCTTTCGGCAGTGTCCCTGCCTTACTCCTCCCCCAGCTCTGGCTCGAGGGAGGCCCCAGAATGCAGGTCTTGTCCACAGTCTCGGGGGCCGTGATAGTCAGGGCACCCGCCTTGCCTTCGAAAAGGCCAAACTCGACACTACGCCAGTCTCACGCACAACTTTCCAATAACAGCTGACTGCCGGTCCCTGCGTCTCTTAAAGAGAGGGGTTGTGGGAAGCCAGCGAAGGCTGGAGCAGATGGGAGCCGAGATGGCCGGGCAGCAAGTGGCTGCCGGAGTCACGCCACCTGGCCGTCTTCCCACAGTCTGGAGGGGGGTGTGTGGCTGGCGACTCCATTCCCGCTCGAGGTGGCAGGCCCTCTCCCCCTTTCCAATTCCCTGACAGCCTGGGCAGATTTTCCTTTGGCTTTTTAAAATCCAGGACACATGATTCCTCAAAGTCACCAAGTTCCAGCTGCTCGGGAGAGCCAGCCTCTCGCTCTGCGGCCCCACGGGCAACGCCACGTCTTTATACCCAGGGAAACAGAAGGCCTTCCTCCACGCGGGCAAGCCCACAAGGGTTCGGATGCTGCCGCCACTCGGGTCCTGGGGACAGAGGGGAGGATTCACAAGGGCTGGCCAGGAGCCATGCCACTATCCCTGGCACTTGCAGCTCCACATGGAGCTCCGCGGCTCTTCAGGACAAAGAGGAGTGTTTTTATCAGCCCAACGTTCTGCTGACAAATGCATAATAAACTGACAGAAAGCGACCAAGCCGCATTTCAAAACCCCCAGTTACAGGGGAGGCCAAGCCTGAGTGGGGCTGGTCACTTTCTGCAGGTGTTCGGCCAGTGTCCCTGCATTTGCATAGCATTTGCATATACTGTCAAACAGTTGGCTGACAGAAAGTCTGAGGAGGTCTGGACACAGCCCAAACCTGTCAGTGGCTTTCTCCTTGCCAGTCAAGGTTGGCTTTGGCTGCAATTAAGGCAGGAAACGAATACTTCTGACATTGCAATATACCCAGCCACAGCTGGGCGAAGTTAAATGGGAAAGTGTGCTTCATTTCGAAAGACAAGATGCGTGCTTGAGAAAGAAAAGACAAAAAAAAAAAAAAGAAAGAAAAAGGAAGGAAACAAACATAGTAGTAAATGCTCAGAAAGTGACACTCTAAACTCATTCTGCAAAAGGAAACAAATATTTTGCAGGGCTTCCAGGTTGCTGTGCCATGCTGGTGGTGGTGTTGTTTGGGTAACTGGGCAGACTCCTGCCATGAGTTAGGCCGATTCAGCGTGTGAGAAGAGGCCTCCAGACACTGCACCTTTTATCTTCAGAGCATCAGGAATAATGCCGGGCAGAAGGGAGGAAGCAAATCCCCAAACCGCATTTCCGCAGCACACACGCCCCGCTGTAAGGCTCCACTGTGCCATTCCGGGTTGTCAAATAGGTGGCCATGGCCTGGATGGGGTGAGAAAGTTGGAGGGGACCCGAGCACAAGCGTCTTGTTGTCCCCCCGACTCCCACCCCCACCCAGGACAAGGGGTACAGATCATATTAGCATATGGATTGCTGTGGGAAAGAAACAAAAATCAGATCCTTCTCCATCGCCACTGTAAGAGTGAATGGCTCGAGAGCTGGGAGGGGGCGGGGAGGGAAGCGGGATAAATCGGTGGTGGTGGTTGTTTTTAAGATCACATGAGATTTATATTTTTGGAGGCCCGCATCCTTCTGAGATGTTGTTTTACAGATTATTTAAGCGAGACCTAACAATTTATTAAATACTTCATCTCTAAACAGTGGTAGGCACTAGAGTTTCATGAGCAGCGAACAATAGGTTCTGTTTATTCGCCGACAATACAGACACTGTTTAGCTCCGGACTGCAAGTGGCTGAGCCATCTGGCTCATATCTCCACAGTAAAACATTGTCCGTGACACAAAAAATGACTACATCCCCAGGACAAACTAGTGTGACCTCTAAATAAAGCCTTCCTCTGAAGCTATGATATCATACTGCACAGGGGACACCAGCACAATTGAATCTGGTCACCAAAAGCCCAAGTGAGATAGGACTATGTAAATGGAATTTTATAGGAGACTTTTTGTCCTCCGTGGCAAACCATCGAGATCCGTCCACAGCACTGAAACATCTTTTTCATTCACCCTTGGGACAACAGTGCGGTTCTATTTGGGGGTTGGCAGTCCTCTTTCTCCCGCGCCCGGCCCAGGAAGCACACGTCCATGTTCCAGAGGCAGCACCTGCAGCCTCTGCTTCCAACAACTTTCCACTGATGGAGGCCCCACCTGCACCAGGCTTTTCGCTGATATTTCCCGAACAAGCAGCCCTTTCTCCTCCCTGCCAGGGAGAAGGCCCAAGTTTGCCAGCTTCTTCACAAATAGCCGAACAAGTCCCTTGCAGCCTTGAGCCACCTGAATGCCTGCTTCACGAGGCAAACAAGTGCACACACGCACACACACACTCACGCTGTCCAAGAAAGGGGCCATTTCAATGGAAGAAGTGTCATTCCCCGGAAGAGACCCAGTTCAGTCTCCACGACCAAGGCATTTGTGTGACTGGTTGGTGGGAAAATTTCATTGCAGAAATTGAGACTTGATGAAGAGCAGAGCCAAAAGCTGGCTTGGCTTAAGTATTCCACCTGTTCCAGCTCCTCCGCGTTTCGTTTCTCAGAGACAGAAAACCTGACCCACCCCTGTGCATAAACTATTTTGCACGTAGAATGCCTTGTAAAATAAGATCTCTAAATGCTTTGTGAATGCAAGGAGGCACTGGGCCATTTTGCAGGCAGAGCCACCTGAAGCGATGATGCATATGGCCCAGTGATGAGACTATCGTGCTGAAGGAGGAGGGTGAATTCCTCCATGCATGTTTTCCAGTTCTACCATTGCACACAAACTCTGAACTGCTCCGTGCCTAAACTCAGTTGTAAAAAGGGATATTTCCTTTCCTACAGGTACTATATTTGGAAGATAGGTGAGAAATTCTTAGCATCATGCTTGGCGTATAGTAAGGGTTTCATAAACAGTAGCTCTGCCAATAAAGATTACAGATAACGGTAACATTGCTTCTGTGACCCCTGGGATTTCGGTAGGAAAACAACTTCCAGGATACCAGTCACCCATTTCAATAAACATAGACTCTTGGTAATAGTGACATTAATATTATCATTCATATTTAGCATAAACCCAAATTATTTGTCAAAGTTGGATTAAAAACTGTACTATTAGTTGGCTTGTCCTCGATCTTATTTCTGAGATAGAACTTTCTCCATGCAGCATGAAACTGGCCAGAATTGTAGGTTAGGTCATTCTTGTGACAGTCATATTTTTTAAACAAAGGAGAAGCTGCAAGTACAATTGCCATATCTTAAGTGTAAAGTCATAGGTACCGGCTTGATATCTAAAATGACTTATTTATTTTACTTTTGTGTTAGCTCCAATCAATCCCAAGATTTTAATTGCTTGCAATTAATTTAAGAACAATTCTTTGCAATTCCTTACAACATGTTGATTTCTAGAAATGAAGCTGTCTGGCTGAGGTTATGAAAGCTGATTTTTCTCAGAGTCAGTTCGTTGAGAGGACACAATCTGGACCCAGCACCTGGGGAATAATTCTTTGTAAAAATACCATAGATGCCATATTTAACCAACTATAAACTGAGTTTTGGGCCCTTTACCCCCCAAACTTTGTGACAGGTCTGTAAATCAACTTAGCAGGACATGATGGCATGGCTTTGATTACCATCTGTAAAAACTCCTCCAGACTTTTGCAGTAGAAATGTAAAATGTTCCCAGAATATCAAAGCTAATAGAAATTTCCATATGAAAAAACTTCCAGACTTTGTACCTTTGGTAGAAGGCAAAATATTCAATACATACACACAAATCTCCACCTCTGTTTTGTTAGGTTCTTTTGTTTCGTTTTTATTTTTAAAGCTTAAATGTGAAAGCTATGGTACAGGTGGCATTATTTCTAGGAATCCTGGTGAATTTCAGTAGGAAAACTGCTTCCAGGGTAACAGGCAACCAGGCAAACAAACAGTGCCTAGGTATCCGAGGACCTAATAGAAGTCCAGTTAAGGACATATACGAAGGCAATTAAACTTAAAAATACACCTTTGGGATGGGAGGGCGGGGCAAATCCTCTCATATACTGTTAATGGCAACAGTATAAGGGTTGGAACTACCTTTTTGGAGAGTAATTCGGCAGTCTCTACCAATATGTAAAATGTTTACATCCTGTGACCCAGAAATCCCACTTCTGGGACTATATCCTCCTGAGCTAGTCTTTCCAAGTGTGCAAAAACATATGTACAAGGGGGAAGGTCATAATATTATTGGCAAAAGTGAAAAACTGGAGATAAGCTCAGTGTCCCTCAACAGGGGACTGTGTAAATAACTCACGGTGTATCCATTAAGAAGAATGCTGGGAGCGTGTGTGTAGCATGCTCTCTGTCTACAACTGTATCTGCCTACACATAAAATTTCCTACGAGAATGCCGGCCAAGCCATCCAGAAGGTGAAAAGAGCAGGCTTTGCATTTCTACAGCATTCTTTTTGGTGGTATTTACATTTTTAAAAACCAAAAACATATGACCCTTTTGTACTTTAAAAATAACACAAATAAAAAATACGTTTCCCAGTAACTGATCATTGTCACATTGTCAGGCTGCCCATGCTCCTTGGCACAGGGGACGTGAACTTTATAGGGGAGAAGGAAGGGAGGGTTGACCGGTAAAACTTCCCGGATGCCCACTGTGAGAAAGGGTCAATGCCAAAGGCTGAGGGAATGACGGCCAAAAAGAAAAACTAATCCCTTTCCCCAAGGGACTTACAATGGCATAATAAATCTGTGGCTAAAAAATATAATATAATATATAAATATATTTTTTATTTATAAATATAATATAAATACATATTAATATAATATAATATAAAAATATGATATGAAGAACTGGATGGTTTGACTTACCCCATCTGTGGGATTTTAATGATTTGTGGTTAACCATTGCTGATTCTGCAACAGCAAGACAGGCCATAATGTACTGCCCAAGAGTCCGGACTTGGGTCCAATGTCAGCTCTGCCACTTACTGGCTGTGAAACTTTGCTACTTGGTGTCTCTGAGCCCCAGTTTCCTTCTCTGTAAAATGGGGATAATCGTATTGTCTATAATAATTCACAGGGTTGATGTAAAGCGCTCAACACAGACCCTTGTACACACCATGAATTTAGCTGTTGTTATTTTGTTGCAGTAATAATAATAATCAGAAAAATTGAGGACAGATACATGGATCCATCAGTGAAACTCATGAGATGGGCTTGGCAGGAAGTGAGAAGTGGCCCCCAGAAATTCTCCTCTATGAAGGAATGCGCAGTCATTACAGCAGAGAGGGGGGCATTGACGCATGCTTTATGCCTTGTGCAGAGTTAGTGCCCCGTGGACCGGGTCTCTGATCCCTCCCCAGCCTGGGACAGGGCTCTGGAACTCCCCTCCTGCCTCCCCTTTTCCTAATGGAAGGCGTCTGCTCCTTCTTGGCCTCTGAGCAGAGATGAGTGACCCAAGTGGACAAGCTGCCTTTGGGCTCTGTCCTCTCGTGTGTCCCAAAAATGGTAGAAGCTCTTCTGTGCCTTGCACATGGGGGCCCTTGTGACAGTCTGAGGCCACATTCCTTACTCTTGGCCACATTTCCATGGCTCTGAAAATTATCGCTGGGTGGCATTTTGCCAGAGAATGAGCAGAAGGGGCCAGATTTGCCCTGTGAACAAACTGCTTCACCAGGGGAAACCTTGGCTGTATTTTCTGTGACTAAAGGGAAAAAGCAAAGGGATTTTTTTTTTATTATTCAAAATTACCCTGAAGCCATTCAAGGCAAAGGACTTGCCCAAGGGCAAAGGGCTAACTGCTGAGAGAGGCCAGGCCAAATAGAATCAGGGCCTCGGGACACTCGAGCAAGGCCCAGTACCATGAGGAAGCCACCGTCAAAGCATTAGCTCACTCCAGATGATGTCAGCCTTGGCCAGTGAAAACCAAGCCCAAGTATAGAAATTCCCAGAGGGCTCTCACCTTCCCAAGGAGGAGCACTAGCACTCAGAGCCCTCTTTGCTCCTCCTTCTGAAACCTGAGCCCTCCAGAGAAACACCCTGGCAGGTAAGCAAATGAATGTATAAGTGGGCCAATGAGCCAACCAATCGTATCCCATATCTAATGGGATAAGGCCAATGTGTCGGAGCCAGTCATGGGCTCAGAAATGTGTGCAAGAGAATTAAGTTGGAATCCACATGTTTTGTGCTGCCCCACCCCCATAGAAAAGGAGGACAGAGGACAGTGAGCGGTCTGTTGGCAAAGCAGGGAGAACAGGACAACCCTCGTGCCGGGCCCCTGCACTTCTGAGAAGTTGCTTCTGCTGTGACAGTGGTCACGGGGCCAACAAGAGGTTGATAGTCTCTGGCCAAAACTCTAAAGGTGGTGAGATATTTCTGCAAAAACACAGCAGAAGCCGGGCGCGGTGGCTCACGCCTGTAATCCCAGCACTCTGGGAAGCCGAGGCCAGCGGATAGCTCAAGGTCAGGAGTTCGAAACCAGCCTGAGCAAGAGCGAGACCCAGTCTCTACTAAAAATAGAAAGAAATTAATTGGCCAACAAAAAAATATATAGAAAAAACTTAGCCGGGCATGGTGGTGTATGCCTGTAGTCCCAGCTACTCGGGAGGCTGAGGCAGGAGGATTGCTTGAGCCTAGGAGTTGGAGGTTGCTGTGAGCTAGGCTGATGCCACAGCACTCTATCTTGGGGAACAGAGTGAGACTCTGTCTCAAAAAAAAAAATAAATAAATAAAGCTAATGACCCATCCATAAATATAATAAAAAAAGAAAGAAAAAACACAGCAGAAGGGCAGGGTACCTGCAAAAACACAGTAGAAGGGCAAGCCCCTCCTTCCTCGCAGTGGGCAGGGTCTTTGTCTGGAAGAGAGCTGCCTGTTGGGGCAATCTTTCTGCAAATAAAAACGCCAGGGCAGGGGACACTGGTGCTTGGCCCCACGCACGACAGAGTCCTGCAGCCCCACCAGACCAGAGCACAGTCCACATCCTCCCACTCCACTGGCCCCAATTGTGAGAAAAGGGGTGGGGCAGGACAGCTCTTCCTGTTTTGGTGGCAGACAAGTGTCTGTGGTCAGGAGGCATGGAGACTCGTGCCTTGGACTGCAAAGCCACCCAGCCATCTGGCCCAAGCTCCTACGACCTATGAGCCGGCTTTGCCCTGTTCCCCCAGAGCCAGCAGCCCGGACCACAGGGGCCTGCCATTACAAGGGAATGCTGAAACAGGGGTAAGCAAATTGTCATCTATTTTAACGATTCACTTCTAACACAGAAACTTAATAAAAATCCAGTTATATTATTCACAGAATAACTACAGGGCTCGCAACATTTTCTTTCATAGTGCACTTCGGTCTGGCCTGGCTTTGGGGCCCGGTGCAAGCTGCCTCTTTCTTCCGCAGTTGGCCATCCTTCTGGAGACCTGAGGCACAGCTTTGTTCCGAGACAGCACCAAAGTCCACGTCTGAGGTCTGGGATAAGTGAGGGCATGCCTCTCCTGTCCCTCAATGTATTAGATCTGATATTACTTCCACAAGTAGTAAGTTCAAGTTCCCCAGAATCTAGCTTTGGCATTGGGGAAACAGGAATGACTCTGGCTTCTTACATTAAGCTGAACTTCATCCAAAATTGCCACCTTGTTGCTTTGCCACTTGAGGACATGACCCAAGTCTGAACGAGTCTTCATTTTTGCCATAAGCACCCCCCCCCCCATGCACCTCACCCAGCCTTGGATCCCTGGTTCAGTTCCAGAGAAGAACTGGAGGCTGAGCACTCGCCCCGGCCATAAGGATCCCCTCGAAGGCCACCCCCACCCCCGACACCCCACACCCACCCCATCTGGAAATTACCAAGTCCTTATGGACTTTGCTCTTTATTCATTCACAAAGAATGCAAGATTCCGTTTTTTTAAGAACTGAATAGAAATCCCCTCGTCACCATATCAGGGCGGCTGTTCCACGCCAACTCAGTAATTGCCCCGTTTCTAGTGCCTTTTTTTTTTTTCCCCTCCACCAAAAACCAACTTAAGCTGATTACCGCCATCTCAAACAACCTCACTGGGCTCTAGATATATCCATTTAATATGGCCAGGACAAGCAGCCAACTGCTGTTTTCAAAAGACGATCTGACAGATTCTATTCACTTTCAAAGTAGCTCTCCACGGCTGGAATAATTATCTTTCATTTCCCTCATTCTGACACCTTTCAATGATTTGTTGACATCTGAAGAGTTATGGGCAATCTTAGAAGAGGCAGCTGGACTTTCCACCCCCAAAGATACAAATACAAAGAAGGATTCCCATACAGCATCTGAAATAACTCTGTTCTTTGCAAATGGATATCCAAATCTGCATGTAAATAGGGACACTGTTATCTTTAAATATAACCTCAAAAAAAGAAGAAGAAGAAGAAGGAAGAAAAGAGGGGCGGTATTCATTTAACTTGTTCACTGCCAGCTCAAGAAAGTGCACCTTTCCCTCCAAACCAGGGTTCCCTCACTTGACCCATAAAAACACAAAAATGCAAATATCCTAAGTTTTCAAACATGTAATGTTTGGTGCAGTCCTCAGTCGAGGGGGAACAGCAGGAGAAACCCAAGTAAAATGGCAAGAGGCCTCCAGTGTTTCATCTGCTGCCAATGAGGTTTTAAGTGAGCATCACTGGAATCATGTCTATTAATAATTTGCACTTCTATGGCCCTTTCTTCAGCGGGTCTCTAAGTGCCCTCTCACGAGCACAGGCCTCGCCTGCAAGGAAGGAGCCTCCTGCCCTCGGGCACAGTGCCCCCGGCTCCTGCCTGTAAAACCAGGGCTAAATGAGGCCTGGGGAAGTTCTGGTTCTTTTTTTTAAAAAGATATGTATTTATGTGCGTGTGCACGTATGTATAGAATCTCATCACAGGTATGATAAATATGCAATGCAATATCTTCAGATTCTTTTCTTTTTATGATTTTTCTATCTCCCTCCCATGCACACACACACACACACACACACACACACACACACACACACTTTCAGGACTTTGGTCAACAACCGAGTGCCCAGTGCCTGGTAGATTTCAGTGACCGTGAGTGCAAGAAAGGATGGGATGCAGCCACGATTATTGAATCGTCGTCAGGGATAGTAAACGTGAAGGCAAGAGTAAAGGGAAGTAGAAGGAGCAAGCTGCAGTCTGCAGCCTGATCTGATGACAGCAATCCCTTCTGTGGCGGCCTGGAGCCCTCCGAGCTGTCTGGGAGGAGGGAGAGCTGATGGGCGAGAGGGGGACACCGCAGGGGGACAGACGGCAGTGGGGACGAGTTTCTGTTCAGAGAGTGCACAACGGAGTGGTGCTGCCCAGGTGGAAGCCACGCGTTTGAGTTTCCCAGCTCTAATGCAGACGGAGGCTGCCCCCAAAGAGGGAAGCCTCCAAGGAACCAAGAACACGGACATCTGCTGGTCACTTCTTTCCCCCAATCTACCAGCCACAGTCCCTCAATCAACAGCGCCCCTTACTGGCCAGTGGGATGTAAACCCAGAGGGTTCCGGGGCTTCTCGCATCACCGTTGGCAACCTGGAAATCCGCAAATCTGCTCCATTTCTAGTTACAGAATTTTGAACACACCGGGAATAGCAGCTCTTGCAGATCCCAGCTCGAGGGTCCTGGTCGCCCCTCTGTCTTCAACTCTGGTCTCGACAAAGTCAGGTTTCTCTGCAGGAGTCTTATCCTCAGGGGGCTGCTTCTCCCAAGAGACCAATAACCGCAAATACACTGTGTGTTCCTAGCAGATCCACAGTGCCTAGAAGCCTTCATCAGACCACTCCCTGAGAACAGAATGGATTTGAACTCTAAGTGGTTGATGTCACAGGGCAGTCGTTATTAAAGCAAAGAGGTGCCAGGTTTTTTTCAAACAAACACCTTTCTGGAGTTCTCCAAAGAAACCCCATTGATTAAAGAGTACAAGCTTCACTCGCAATTGCGTTGGGTCAGCTGATCCCAGGAGTGAGGCCGTGGCTGGCAGAGGTGGCCCTGGGCAGGTGGGCAGGGCTGGCCTGGGTTATTTTAGGTAAGGGGATTGGCACAGAGGGAGAAAGAGAGGTGGAGGGAGTTTATTTTGGTTGAGGTGCTTTATTTTGCTTTCTGGCTTGTGAGGATTCATTTCCCCTGGGTAATTTAAAGTTTGTAAAGAACCTTGGAATTCCTTGGGGAGAAAGCGCCTTCGCAAATAAAATAAAGAGGTCACAACACTAGCGGTTGTAGAGAAGAATGGCCAACGCTCTACGTTCAGATTCTTGGGTTTTAGCTAAGGTTTTTAGCAATTTAGGGAGGCTACTTCTCAAAGGCCCAGCTCTTGTTTGAAGGCTTGTTATGTATTTGTGTGTTTAACATTTATTGTTAATTAATTCTGAATCCACATGTGTTGAATCAAAAGAATTTTATAGCACCCACCCCCTCTCCCTTGGAAGACAGGGGCTAGCCTGGCTGACTGCTCTGAGTCAGGCTTCCTAATCTCGCCCAATGCCATTGTCAATATATTGTCACAGAATCGGCCATGATTTTCCACGCCTGCTTTGTCAAGTCTGATTACCTCTGCCTTGCTCAAAAAGCCTTTTATGACTCTCTTTATAAGCTCTCCACCCTCTATTCTTCCAGCTGCATCCCCACTTCTCCAAACAAATGTATAACCCCAGTAGTGGGCCTAGTATCCCGGATGAAAAGGGAGCTGTACTTTCTAATCACTCTTGCTATTGTCTGGCAAGACACTGCACCCCATAGAATATACGCGCTGCCTTTACTTCAACTTTGGTATTTTCCAACGCATACGGAGTCTGCAGGTAGGTAAAGACGTAGGAGTGGCTTTCCCAGGCAACTTGCTCCTGCTCCTCCAGTAGGTATGGACATAACTTCAGTTCTAGACTCTTGAGCACCATACAGTCACCCACATAAGAAGAAGACAAAACCACACTCCCTGTTCTTAAAACACACCCAGCACTTAGAAATAAAGCAGAGGAGGATTGTCCTTCAATACCAGTCTGGAGCATTCAGGATTGTCATGTTCTCTAGGGCTGCGGTCCCCAGCCCCTGGGCAGCAGGAGGTGCAGGGTGGGCAAGCGAAGCTTCATCTGTATTTGCAGCTGCTCCCCATCACTCACATCACCGCCTAAGCTCCGCCTCCTGTCAGATCAGCAGCGGCATTAGATTCTCATAAGAGAAGGAAACCTACTATAAACTAACTGTGCATGAGAATGATCTAGGTTGCAAGCTCCTTATGAGAATCTAATAGTTGATGATCTGAGGTGGAGCTGAGCAACTGCAAATACAGATTATCATTAGCAGAGAGGTTTAACTGCACAATAAACGTAATGCGCTTGTGTCATCCCTGAAACCATCTCCCTGGCCCCCATCCCTGGACAGATTGTCTTCCATGGAACCAGTCCCTGGTGCCAAAAAGGTTGGGGACCCCGGCTCTAGGGGATGTACCTTGGCTCAATTCGTTATTTGGCCCAGATTCTGATGTTACATGTTAACATGTAGATTTTTACCAAACATTTCCCTTTTTTAAAACAATTTTAAAATTATAGAAAAGTTGCACAAAGAATACAAAGACTTTTTCTCTTAATTCATTTGAGAGGCAAGTTGTTGGCATGATGTCCCATCACCCTAAAATACTTTACTGTGTATTTCCTATGCACTACAGCCATCAAAATGGTTCAAAAACAACCATCAAAATGAGGAAATTAACATTGCTACACACTATCATCTAATCCTCAAATGCCATCCAGTTTCTCCAATTGTTCCAATAATGCCTTTTACAGCAAAAGGTCCCACCCAGGATGACTTATCACACTGAGTTTTCACATATCTTTGGTTCCCTCCAATCTGGGACGGTTTCTGTCTTTCATGACCTTGACACTTTTGATGAACTACAGGCCAATTATTTTGTACAATATTCATTAGTGCGGGTTTTTCAGATGATTCCTTGTCATTCAGTTCAGGTTATGCACCTTTGCCAGAAACATCATCCCAGAAGTGATGCTGGGCTCATAATGTATGTGTCCAAATGGCACATGATTTTAATTTACCCCAATACTGGTGACTTTCTTATAAATCCAATGGTGAAAGTGATGTTTTCCATGTGTCTCCACTGGAAAGTTACTTTTTTGTAATTTATAAGGATTTTGTGGAGAGGTCTTTGAGACTATACATATATCCCATTCCTCATAAGACGTTGCTCACTGTTTTTAATATCCATTGATTTTTCTTGGTTGGATTAATAATTACTGTGATGGTTCCCAATTGATGATTTTCTAATTCCATCATTCCCCCTATATTTATTAGTTGCAATTCTACTTTAAGAAGCTTTTACTTTTTCCATTTATGGATTCACCTGTTTATTTATCTCAGTAGTAACTCAAGGGTTCCTATTTTATAGAACAGGTGACACTATTCTCCTACTATTATTTATTCTTATGCCCAAATTGTCCCAGATTTGGCTAGTAGGAACTCCTTCATACTGGCCTCTGGGTTCTCTGGATGTGTGCCCATCCTTCTTTGAGATCTCCTTTACTTTCTGGCACAAGATGTTCTAGCTTCATCTTGTACTTTTACTGACCCCCCACCCCCAGCATTGGAATCAGCCATTTCTCCAAGAGCTCAAGTTCCTTTCAGTAGGGACTTTAGAAACCAAGATCTGAGCACTGATGTGTGTTCTGCCACTGGGTGTCACTGCTCCCAGGCCCTCCCAGTGGACAGAGCTAGGATCTATTTATATGTGAGTTTACACTGAAACCTCCAACTCCACCCCAACACCAAAGGGCTTATTCTAGGTTTTCCCTTTCCACGTGTATAACTCCCTTCTTCAACAGTGAGAAACCTGGTTCCCTTATTGGCCTTAACATATGGAGTCCCTAAGGTCCGGAGACAGAGTTGAATGCACAGAATGTCATCGAAGACATCTTTGATCAGTAAAATAATAGTCATAATATTATTTTCTATGCTTCCAGACTCTACAGACATCCTGTATTTGTTTGTATGGCCTGTCTTCCTGTGTGTAGACAACAGCGACTGCTATACCTGTCGTAGCCTGCAGAGGCGCTCTGACACCCCGCCACCGGGTCACATCCTCCTAAGGCCTCTCCCAGAGAGCGTCACACTGCTAAGATCAACCCCTGGCTGGCATCACTCTGTTTCGTTCTTGGGTTAAAATTGTGTCTGGATTCTCCTTCACCATACATTGCACAACCAAACGTCTCTGCTGTTGTCAGGGCTTTAATAAAGGCTAGAATCCAGCAAGAAAGTTCTAGAAAAATGGGCTTTACTTGCCACACACCCGTCTCTCCTGTTTTCCTCTTGGTGCCTCTTAGTTGGGTCACTGGGCTAATTGCCATCTGCACACCTTTGCGCTTGGTGCTCCCTCTCCCAGAGCACACCCCCGCCTCCACCCCACCCTTCCCACAAGGCCTGCACTGGGTCCCACAATGCCCCCTGGAGTCCTCACTTGTTCCTTGCTACTGTGCTCTGGACGCACCACCTGGACTTTATTTATTTGCAACCACTTATTGTTCTCTGCATAAGAGTATTAGCACAGCCAGCTCTGTAACTACTTCACGAGCTCAGGAGGACAAGACGGCTTTGTAGCCCGTTAGCATCCAGCCAAAAGCTTGTCTCCTCCATGCTCATCAGAACCAGACCAAATCAAAAACCAGAAAATAACAGGTGCTGGTGAGGATATGGAGAAATTGGAACCCTTGCGGACTATTGGTAGGACTGTAAAATGGGATAGCCGATATGGAAAACAGTATGGTGGTTTCTCCAATAATGACAAATAGAATTAGCATATCATGCAAACATTCCACTTCTAGGTATATACCCAAAAGAATTGAAAGCAAGGACCTGGGCCCAAACTGCCTCCAAACTTGGCTCATCGGAGTTATTTCTCTGGCAAAAGCGTCATCTCCAGAAGGCGCCTGTGTAGAAGTACATATGTTAACCTAGAGGGAGAAGCCATTAGCACCCTAATCCCCATTAGCAAGGCGTGTGTGGCTGGATTATCTGCTGTCACCTGGCAGGAAGCAGGGTCCCATAGAAAAGGACACCGGTGAGCATATTGTCCTGGGGGAGAGGGGTGGGAAAGGCCAGGAGCGCGGCATGTGGGCCGGGGGCGATGCCCAGATGGAGGCTGCCGTGGGCTCCCCAGGCAAGAGGAAAAGCCCAGGTCAAAGCTGTGCGTCTCTCTTGACCACCTGCTCCGGCGCCGCCCACAGAGGGCACGTCACAGCCCGCCGTACGCTCCGTCTGCTTGATTCTTGCAATGGCTTCGAAAGTCAGGTATTGTTAGCTCCATTTTCCAGGCAGGAAGCTGAAACCCAAGGTGGCTAAGTGGCTTCTGTGGAGCACCAAGCATCTAGTGAGGGCTGGAGTCCAGGTCTCCGGTTTCCCCAGTCAGCACTGGTAGCGTGACTGGCGCCTGCGGACTGCCACGAAGAGCCAACAGGTAGCACCACCAGAAGGGATGGCCGATGCCATTATTATAACTACAACTGTTACGCTGTGCCAGGCACTGTGGTAAGAAGTTTGCATATATGATGAGCTCATTAAATCTTCATAGCAACAATACTACACGGGTATAATTATTACCTTCATTTTACAGATGAAGAAATGAGGGGCACAGATAGAATTAGTAACCTGCCCCCAACCACACAACCAGCAAGCTGTCAGCGAGCGCCTGGCAGTCTAGATGAGACACCCCATGTCCCACTCTTTGGTGTCACAGCTTCCAGGATATGGCTGTATACCAGTACCCAAGGTCACCAAGACTAGGTCCCCAGCCTGCTCTGGGATTTCTGGGTGGACTTTTCCCCCTGAGATGGGGCCAATCCCATCATTGCATTGGTGGGGGGGGACATTGGGGTCTAACTGAACTGTAACTTTCTCCATTGCTCTTCGAGCAATCAGGAAAT
Source organism: Microcebus murinus (assembly GCF_040939455.1). Lineage (NCBI taxonomy): Eukaryota > Metazoa > Chordata > Mammalia > Primates > Cheirogaleidae > Microcebus > Microcebus murinus. The sequence goes on along the minus strand of NC_134104.1, from coordinate 11,277,183 downwards.
CACTTTTGTCTCCTGGAAAGTTTTATTAAAAGAGAGTGTTATTTATTTGGCAGTTTGGGCCCAAGTCCTTGCTTTCAATTCTTTTGGGTATATACCTAGGAGTGGACTGTTTGCATGATATGCTAATTCTATTTGTCATTATTGGAGAAACCACCATCCTGTTTTCCACAGCGGCTACACCATTTTACAGTCCTACCAATAGTCCGCAAGGGTTCCAATTTCTCCATATTTATTTATTTTGCTGATGTTAGGAGCTTTAACCTGACCATTATTTTGTTTTGTACATTCCTCTGATTTTACTATTTATGTATTATTTATAATATATGCTTACACATATTATTTACAGTATTTACATATAACAAATTATTATAATACTTAGACAGTTTCTTTCTTTTTACCTTAAGAAACATCTGTTTATAACACCTAAATTATAGAGTAAACATTCTCTAAACTTACCATTATTTATGTAAAGTTTTCTTCTACCCTTCATCCACTCAGAAAATGATAAATTTTTGTGCATATAATGTGTACATGTGTTGTACATTGAACAAAATTAATTTTTTAAATAACCAGTATATGAGAATTTTTGCAAATCTTCAGACACCGGGGCATGTCTCATAATCCTGGTTTTACAAAACTGTGACTTCCTGGTGTCCTCTGGAGGATGCTTGGCCGTTGCTTCCAGGGCTGGGGATTTGGTTAATTATAAGAAGTCTCAGTCCAGCACCTTTGCCCGTGGAATTGCTTTGGAATTTCTGGAACAGGACATTCAGCTTCAATCTTCATTCTTTATGCCCAGAAACCATCCTGGCAGTGGGGTGAGGGGAAGAATCACTACCACTTATTATCAGGGCGTGTGTGTGTGTGTGCGCGTGTGTGTGCATGTGTATATGCATAAATGCAAATCTCACCTTCCGAAAGAAAAGAACTAGAAAGTTCGAGTGCACTCAGTAAAAGCATTGCTAGAGAGGAGACAGAAGTCAGCTGAGAGTAAAGAATTGCATAGCCCAGAATCCAGCGCTGGCAAAGTGAGGAGCAGGCGGCAGGACACTGTCGCAGGAGCCCAGCAGGGCTGAGCACCCAGGGTGCCGCTGCCTGCACCCCGATCTGGCTGCATCCCCATGTGGTGGGTGCAGGCACGAGGCTGTGTCGGTTCATTATGACCAAATGACACAAATGGCACATCAAGAATGTGCTGGCCCACAAAAAATGCCCAAGAACAAAAGGTGCATAATTGTGTAAGTTAAGAATGCTGCTGTCTTTTAGCTAGTGAGCTGTTTTATTTTTTTTTCAAATGGGCCGACGTCAAGAACAGGAGCCATTTCTGACACCGGGCTGGCTGGGAATCTGTGTTCGGCACACATTTATCGGCGCTCTGAGTCCGGCTGTGGTTTTTAGACACGGGTCTAAACAACACAAAAGCCTTCACTGAGCCTAATTTTATCTCCGTCTGCACCTCATTACTGTGTGGTAGCTTGTTTCGTGCAAACAATTGCTGGTTTCTAGCATAACAAGGAGGCCCGTGGTGTCTGTATCGAACATATTCCTCAGAGAATGAGAAATCTCCAACCGGGAAAGAGGAGATTCTTGTTAAGCCCTGGAAATAGGCTGAAATGTAAATGTGTGTTCCCTTCCACAACGTGCCTAATTGCCCATAAATGTCATTAAGTTGAGAAATGTTTTCCACCAAATTAACTTTGACTCATGATGTCTAATTAGCAGGAGAAGCTGGAAGATAACAACTTATCAGTCACTGTTTAAGAAAACATGTTTAACGGGTGACTTTTGGCTAGCAGCAACGTTGAACCAGGTATTGTAACTGTCAAAACCATGCCTGAGCCCAGCAATTAAGCGCAATGTCTTTTTTTCCGGTGCCAAGAATTTTATAACTCCCTCATGGATGTTTTTAAAAATTGTGGTGAGTGTGGGCTTCCTAGGAATCCATTGTGTACATGAATGATAGTTTTAGCATGGGAGAAAAGAAGATATCCGTGAGGAACTCAAACTTCTTTGGCAGAAAATTTGGGGTCAATGCATCGAAAAGAACTAATTTGATTTTTAGTCTTTCTCGAAACTTAAGGTGCGAACTCTCTTTTGTAATGAAGAGCAGAGAACATTCACACAGTGCTCTTCCTGCTTGCAAAGCGCTTCGCCACACATTCCTGGCTCCCAGCAATCCTCTTAGGTAGTTGCTCTTACTGTCTCTATTTTACTAACAGGTAAACCAAGGCCAGAGAGGCTGTTATTCGCCCATACAGCAGCCAGTGGCAGGGATGGGATTTGAAGCCAGCTCCTGTGACTCTACCCTTGGAACCTTGGTTCCCTGCAGGCTAGCTAGCGACCCCCTCTGCAGCACGCATGCTGAAACCCAACTCAGACGGGGAGAAATCACACCCTTATTCTCACTAACCTGTAACTGAAATTTTGAATTTGATTCCAGATGGAGAGCACAAATCACCGCAGTATTTGCAGTACCAGAGCCTTGTCGCCAATCAAAACGGGCCCTTCTGGTGGCTCAGAGAGGTGTCAGGTGGGGCTTCCTCTGCAGCAGACTTACAGACTTACGTGGCCTGCTGTTGTGTGACGTCACACAGAGTTGTGTGACTTCCCCCAGTGTCCAGCCAACACTCCAGGCCAGGGGTGGGACAAACCACAAGGCCACTCCCTGCCCACCCTCCAAGAGAATGGGACCCCTCGTGTCCCAAGAGCCCAGGAAAGAAGATTGAAGTACTGAACACCAAAGCCGTTTGAGGGAGAGAGAAGTGGGTAGGAGGACATTTGCGGTTCCTCTCAGATCCACTTCCAAGACCTCACAGGAAAGAATGGAAAGAACGCCCCCTTCAAGGCTGCGTCTGTGAACAGGAGAGGTTCACGGGCACTGTCACCCTGAGTCACCCACTTCTGTGTGATAAGAGCCTCGCTCGAGTAGGTCCCCTTGTCTCTGAGGTAGGTTCCAGGCCCCTCACTTCACAGACGAGGAAGCTGGGGTTCCCAGAGAGGCAGTGACTCACCCAAGATAACTCAACTAACAAGTGTCAGAACCGGGCAATGGAGTGAGCTGTGTGTCACTAAGACCCTGCTCTTCACCTGGCTCAGTGGGACGGTCAGACTTAGTCCTTGGCACACAGTAGGTGCTCAGTGAACATTTGTTGAATGAATGAGTGAAATTTAGTCTCTTGAGGGCGCAGCTTAAGAAGCATTATCAGAAACTGTTCCACACCTCACATCTTATGAGGGGTGTTTTCTAGATGCCAGAAGTGGGCCAAATGGGAAACCTTTTGCTGAAATTTGGGTATTGAAGAGATTCCAGGAAACCAAGAGCCAGAGCAGAGGCACCCACATTGAATTTATTTATGTCTATCTCTTTCCAAAAGAGACTTAGAAATGACTGCCTGCTGCCATCAGAGAAGTATGTAATAAGAGTGGGAGACGGAATGCACCAGAAGTTTAAGGGCAGGATGTTTGCTTGGCAAGGGTCTGGGTTCTTTGTGGAGTTCTCAACTCGTTAGAGCAAGTGGAAGTGGGACCTGCGCAAAGGGAGAGATCAGAAAACACTGGAGAGAAAACATCAGGGAGACAGAAAACATTGGAGATGTTGGAAAGGAGGGGGAGAGGCAGTGAGTAAAGAGGGTGGGACCAGGGGTGGGGCCCAGGCAGGTTGTCACCTGAGACTCACTCCCTGCCAGTGCAGACGTAGGTGGCACTTCCCTGGAAAGGAGGTGGCCTCACTGTGGCGGACATTGCCCTACAGAGAAGCCCGTCTTCTCCCTGTCCCCAGGGGCAGCTGTCCTAAGCGAGCACTTCAAAAGGGCCAAGCCCCCACCTGGAAATGTTGGAGGAAATGAGGGACCAGGGAGGGCGAGGTTGCAAGGAAGGAGATTTGGATGGTGAGAAGCTGCAGGACTGCAGATGTTTGGGGCTGAGAGAGGGTTTCTCGGCATTTCAGCTCTAGGCTCCATGAGCTCTGGAGGTTTCTGGAACTGGAGATGGTGGTACAATGGGGCCGATTTTTACCAGCACCGAGCGTGCAAGTGTCTTCTGAACTCTGTGTTTAGCGCCATTCCGTTGGAGGCTCCGAATCAGCTAGGATGGGGTATTCACACCACAGAAATCGGTTAATGCTAAAACTCAGGGCTCTTCCCATCCCCACCTTGGGAGAGCCAGTTGTTAACCCTTCACCTCACACTACTGGCTGGAAGGAATTTTGAGCTTGGAAATCCTTGATTAGTGAGCTCCAGGCCAATCAAGTTAGGGTCCAGAGGGCAAGAGAAGGGAGCTAACATAGAAGCTAAGACCTAGACAGGAAGGCAGAGCTCGGGGCAGAGCGAGCATTTGGCTGGAAGTCCCCCTTGCCTCTGTCTGTCGGGAACCTGGCAGTGGTGCATGGTGGCCATGAGGAAGTGAGCCATTGAGGCCATCTCTGTGCGCCATATGCAATGGGTTCTTAAGCAGGTAACTTTTCTAGTCCTCAGAGTCCTATCTGCAAAATAAAAGATATTCCTATCTTATTGCTGGGCCAGGCGACTTTTTCAGTTCCCTTCTAATGTTAAGGTCTAGGATTCTAACGACACACACTTGCACATGGAAAGCTAACTAGCAATATCCGAGGAAATCCACAAGCCACATCACTGGTCCTATCCACAAATGTGGATAACAAAAATGACTTGGATTTATTAGTTTGTCAAATTCAAATTAATTTTGACACCTGCTGTGATACAACACCACCTCTCTTCCTAAGCATTGCATGTGGTATTAAGAAACTTTGCCAACACTCCTTCCCTCCCCAGCACCTCCGCCTCTCTGCTCCCCTGCCCCGTGCCTCCGAAACGTAGGTAAGAGCAGAACGAAACAGGCTAAGAATCAAATCAAGTGCAGCAGATGCCACCAGTGTCCCATCAACACGCCCTACACCCCCAAAGAGTCCTTCATTCCAGACGCTTCTTTAATCAAGGGCTTTTTCTGGTCCTTTTTGAGGCCACGGCTGGCCTGCAAGCACAACGAACCATGGAAGGGGTGCAGTGTGCCTGGCCTTGGAAGCAGCTTTGGCCAGGGCTGGGGAGTTGATGAGCCCGGCTTCCTGGCCCCCTGTCCTTCTCTGTCCCCCAGAGTCCCTCCGAGGGCTGAGCTCATTTCCAACAGCAGTCACCAGTGTGATAACCCAATTTTTATTGGCTTCTTCCCCTTCCCCATTTCCATTCCTCACTGCCTTGCCAACGTTTCCTGGAATCACCTCCCAAATAAACTGTATGTGTCAGAATCTTTGTCTCAGAGTGGGCTTCTGGAAGAATCCAAATGAAAACATCAGGATGCTAGACATGTTCTATGAAGCTTTAAGAAAACTGCTGATCTGTCTGAGGCTTGCTTTCTCCTCCATAAAGTGAGCTCCCGTAAGACTTGCCCTTCCCTTTCTCACAGCAAAGAGAGGTGGGGTGAGACAGGGCTGCTTCAGGGCCTGAGCGAGGCCAAGCGTCCTCTGGGTAGACTGCGTAGGTTGGTCTGGAAGACGGTGGTCATTAGACGTCTCTGAGAAATGTGGGCTTCATTCCCCTGTAGAGCTTCTGGGAAAGCAAAGACTTATTTGACCTAAAGTGCTTTGGGAGTTGGTCTTGCCCAAGAAAAAGAAAGAAAGAAAGGTAGGCAGGAAGGAGGAAGGAAGAAGGGAGGGAAAGAAGGGGGGAAGAAAGGAAGGAAAAAGAAAATGAAATGTGTGTTAACTTCCAGTTTTACAGAGTCACTAGTGCTTCTGGACTGTCCCTAAAAGATTTCCAGAACAACTAAAGACATGATACTCAAGAAAAAGAATGGCACAACTTAAACTGGAGAATTAAACAGAGACAGTCTTCAATTTTCCAAATCACAGAGGCACAAATAGGCAAAGATAAAAATGACTGGGTGTATACAGGTTGGCAAACTTCCCCCTTTGTAAAGGAGAATCCTCTTTTTCAACATTTGTTTTTATAACAGCAACATTAGGGAAAGGACAAAAATGTCCAATTAAATACTCTTTGGATTAGAAAATGACAAAAGGAGAGAAATATGCGGTGGTCCCCGGTGGGCTCTCGGTTTACCCCATTGTTTCTGAGCTCTGCAGCCTGACACATGCGGTACATAGCATTATCCAAACACTGTCACACGCATGTGGACAAAGGGACGGCCACATCCCCAATCCCTGCTCTGTGCCTTATTTTTGAGGCTTTAGACCTCTTTCCGCATGATTTTTGTGCTGTAAGAGAAGAAGGAAAAAAATGTAAATAACCAGTTTCAAACAAACAGGCCTCTAACACACACGCCAGGATGTGGCTTGTAATTAAAGCCCTGCGCACAGCGCAAAGCTGTGGCCTGGGAAGGTGCATGTGACACGGCTGCCCCGCCCTCCCTTGCACTGCAGCTAGTAAGAGACCCCAATTCCATCTCAACTTCTAGTAAAACCGAAGAGCTTACTCTGCAGGGCAAGGGATCTTGCTCCTGCAAGTCTCAAAGCTCTCCGGCGAGTTGTTTGGGGTGAAGGGATTTCGGGGAATTCTCCCATGGGTGCCTCTCTGCTAACACTTGGTGCCTTTTGTAAAGTTTTCTAATTCTTAAAAGCCCACCCTGAGCCAAACAAGTTTCAATCCCTTATAAACTCAAGTGACAAATCCACACAAAGACCCCATTGCAAAGATTTGCAATGGGAGTGGCCACTGGCCCTAAACTACAGAGCCCGACGTGACACCTGCAGTGAGTGTCATTACAGTGTCAGATTTGGAATTCAGATTCCACTCAAGACAATGGTCCTTTATTAAGTTGCTGACATTCGTTACCTTGCACATCTCATTGACTGCTTATGCTAGGAGACATTCTAACTCTTCACCCAAACACACTAGGAAGGTGAACTGACCAAAGGGAACCACCCATGGAGACGAGATGCCGTGCAAAACCGGGCGACACACACGGAGCCTTCAGCTCCTGCCCTCTGCCTCCCTACCCTTTGCTGGCTACACCAGCTTGTCTTTCCGAGCCAGGAGACGGAAAGGGCCGTGTCTGCTGCTGAGCCTGGTACCTGTTGACCGGCCTCCCCCCTCTCCAGTTCAAATCCTCTGCCGCTGTCAGTGACACATGCTTCCTGGCTCATCTGGGTGGCCCAGCCTCATTAGGAAGGGATTTGGTGCCTGTTAGTTAATTGAGGCCCATTCCCGCCACCTGCCACTCGCTGGCCTCATCTGCACACTAACTGCTCCTAATTGTCATCATACGGCGGGATCCCCGCAACAACTTGAGAACAGACCCCGAGCAGGGCGTGCAGGCCCCGCGATGGCCCAGGGAGCGGGGCCCGAGGAGCAACGGGCGGCACTGTGTACCAAGGGGCCAGATGCTTGGAGAGGAAAGGCACCTCGTGCACACGTCAGTGGGAAAAGTTTGCCATTTATCACACCCTCTGGTGCCACTTTATACATCGGGCGGACGAAAGGCTTCATCTGGACAGGGACAAACTCATCGGAAAACAAATGGCTCCGAGACCCGGGTTGCACGTCATAGAGAAATGGCGCCACTTGCCCACGCACAGCTGGAGCGTGCATTGGTTTAACTTCTCCTTCGGGGAGACCGAGACGTGTCTAGTGTCAGAGCCCTGGCCCATGCCCTGTTTCAAAGGAGTTTGAGTAGGAAAAGGTACAGAGGTGAGTGCCCAGAGCTGACCAGCCCCTCGGGAACAGACAGGGAGGTGGGGGAGGAGCCCCCCGAATGCCAGGGACAGAGAAAGTCAAACACAGCGACAGGTAAGTGATAGGGGTGGAGGGAAGCCTATGGAGTTGGAAGGGGCTTTGGTGTAGGTCTAGAACACATATCTACTGAGAAATGGAAACAAATCCTAAGACGTAGGCTGCGAGGACTAAATACCAATAAAGAGAGAGAAAGTGAGGGCAAGAGGGAAGAGGAAGCGTCTATCAGCGTGGGAAATGACCGGGTTTAGGGGCTCAGGAGCGCACCTGTAGGGATTCAATCTGGACGTAATGGAAATCAGATGTCAGCAAGTAATATGATTCATTTTGGGGTTTCTTTTGGTTTTGTTTTTGTTTTTGTTTTTTTGTTGTTTTTTTTTTAACTATAAGCCCAACCCCAGCACACTTCCCTGGGATTCTGCGGCCCGATGCTCTCAGGATGCCCCGTGACCAGGGTACTTGTCAGGTCTCTCCGCCCAGAACTGGGAGGTATTATTTTCCTGGAGATTGCTAATCCATGTCTATGTATTTAGTCCTTTCCCCTGGGTGAGGGAAAGGAAAGGAAGTAAGAAAAACCTGGAAGGAATCCTACACGGTACGTGGCACCAAAGAAACAGAAACAGGTAAAAAAAATAAATGCTAAATACAAAAGGCCTTGAGTGTGGAATTCCAGGTTAGGGAGACACGTGGCCTTTGTCACCACAGACTCAGCCGATGGATAAAAATATTCCTCTGCTCCGGGTTGTAGCATTCTCTCCTCCCTGCCCCACCTCCAGGCTTCTAGAAATTATCCAAAACAAACGGAAAGTAAAAACCTAAGCTGGTAGTGTGGGGTATTTTTTTTTTAATAAATCAAGTTCTGAAATTAATTCAATCCTTTCTAACAGAGAGAGACAAAGAGAGGAGGGGAGAGCGGGAAACTGAGGAAACCCCAAACTGGGAAAGGCAGGGTGTTGTGAATCGCTTCCGGAAGGGGTTTCAACACCGCTGGTGACCAGAGCCGCCAGCTTCAGAAAAGCACCGTTTCCGCCAAACTTCCCCGCAGACAACGGACGCCAGGGCGCGGGGCGGTGGCCTGGATTAAAGCCCAGACTGCCGAGACGACACAGTCACCTTTTCCCAGAGCACGTTGCCTCTTGTGCAAACGCTCCTGTGCTCTGTTTTCTGCCACTTAAATGTGTCAGGTGATTTTTAAGAAACTCGATGCCACTGGATTCTCCCTGAGTTCTGATGGAGAGCACAGTACGTCTTCCCAGAGCCCGAGCGGGTCCCTGCGAGCAAAGCCTGCCACCGTCCTTCCGCGTCATTCTCCAAGCCCGGCACCTGTGCCTCGTCGAAACTTAATTCTGCCCACGCACGACGCAAAACCCAAAGAGCCCTTCTTTCCACATCCCGCCCGCTTGCTGCTGGCTTCTGGCTCCCCCTCCTCAGCGTCCCTCCTGGATGTCACTCACGGCTCTCGCCCCGCTCGCTTGCTTCCTCCAGCCTGTGAACCCGAGGGGCCTAGTCTAGGCTGCTTCCCAGAGCTGGCAGATTTCAGAGGAAAAAAAAAAACCGCAGGAGAAAGAAAGAATGGCAGTTTGACACTGCACTGTCACCGCTAAAACGGGCCCTGCGCGTGACCCAGGCTTGGACACCGAGGCCTCGTGCCCAATCACAGCTGAGGCTGCATCTGCCACGGTTCACGGACCCGCCGCTCCATGCTGGGGACCAGATGCCTCTGTTTATGCTCCTCTCCTCCCGGCCTTCTGCCGCCGGCCGGCAGCAAGACAGAGCCCCTGGCCCGTCACTGGGCTTCATCTGTCTCCGCCACCTTGTCTTTCAGTGGCTTCCTGCCCCCACCCCCTCCCTGTCCCCACTCCCTGCCCCACATGGCCAGAAGGGGTATATTCTCCTTTTAAAGTCAGACGCAGTAGAACAAAGTGGAATAAAAGGCCAACCAGGACTTTGATTCCTGCCATGCAAGGGACGACACGGAGTGCTCACGGGTCAGGCCCACGGTCACCCCAACTCCGTTTCCACACCGACTTCCTGTTTGAAATGTCACCATGGTTGTTCGGTATATCCACATCACAGGACCAAGTTTAAATGCCGGCACTTAACCGTTTTAGTAAAATCGACCTGTTTTGCTGGAAGTTGGAGGCCGGGAGAGAGCAGGGTTAGCAGTCCACAGCCGTCGCTTAAATGCCAGCAAAACAGGTTTTGAGTTTGTCTTTCAAGTAAGTCATCCTCCGCCACGGTGGCCACCTTCCTTTCTCTCGGTGACCCCAAGGCCCGGGACTCACATGGAAGTGATGTCTGGACATCCCCGCCAGAGCACACAGAAGGGAGTTTATTTGTCCCAGGGGCCAAACAAATGCTTGTCCGGGGTATGTGGCAGACCAAGTGCCGACGGCTGCCCCACTCACAACCCTGCCCTGCAGCCCCAGGGAGCCGGGCCTCCGAGCAAAGCCAGCAACCGGCTCCCAGAACACCGCACCTTTGGCCAGAGAGGGAGACAAGGTGAGTTTTTGCTGACAAGCCGTCTCTGGTTTCCAAATGTGATGGCCGGCCCTCACATGTTGATGGCTGTCCTTGCTGAGGACTCAGGTCCTCGTCACGGGTCCTGGAACGCTTGCTCTCAAGGGCAGTAATTGCTGCTGGGAATGCCTGGGAATCGCTCCCCTTCTCACCTTTCCCCACCCCACAGACCCCTTCCGCCACCCCTACCCCCTGTTATTGGACACTTCTCTCTCCAAAATTGAGCTTCAGAATGAGTTTTTGCCACACAGAAAGTATATTACCTGCGTGGCAGGTTCTATGGGCACTGAGTCCAGCCCATCACAAGCTATACTAAGTTTTTCTGGGCTGGCCTAGAGCTCTAGTAAATATATTCAGCTGGGTCTCAGGGATATGAATTGGGGTAAATGAATTGGATTCCCTGCCCTCGAGAAGTTCACAGGAATACCAGGGAGATTGGCGCCAATTGATTCATCAAAATGCAATGTGGTGAGTGGTACACGGGGCAAATAAATTCTGCCAGGGGACAGGGGGGACGGTTTGTCTGAGGCTGTGACATTTGAGCCGAATCTTAAAGGATTCCAAGAAAAACAAGAGGTGATGAGATAGAAGGGGACATCCAGAAAGAGAGGACACTGTCATTCTTTCCACTGCCAAGTGCAAATCACAGCCAGATACAGTTCCAGGTGCTGGAGACTCAGATTGAACAGGACTCAGTCCCTGTCCCCATGTAGTTTCTGGCGCTTGTAGGAGATATGGGTGTAATGGTATTTGATTAAGAAATATACACTGTGAATGGCATGTGGCCATTTAGCAAATGCAGTTTTGAAAAGCAGCTCATCTGTAACTTGGCAGCTACCTACATACCTATGTCAAGTACACACATATACTTTGCCACAGTTCGTCCTTCAAGATTCCCCAGGAAACAAAATATCCAAAACTGTATTGATAATCCCAAGATTCTACAGGAAACAAAAGATCCAAAGAGAAAACTGTATTGATAATCCCAATATTCAAATTGAATATGTATTAGGCACGGAGTATATGCAAAGTGTCTACTCAGTGCTCTTTGTGAATTAAAGAGGTATATGGGTTGGTAAGTTTGAGTTTATACAAATCAATGTAATATTAGAGTATGATAATAGAATTATCTTTATTATATTTTTCTAATTATATCTAACTATATTAACTTTATATTAAGTCGTTTTGCAAATAAGAGCATATCAATAAGGGTAATTTTATTTTTTTTCTTCTTTTTTTCTTCTTTTTTTTTTCTTTTCTTTAGGCATAATAGGATTTGGAAATAATTTTAAATACTCTATGCAAGTATTATTTTCAAGCCCTGGATGTTCCTTCAGACCCGAGGGGTCTCTTGACGACTAAGCTGGGACACACACGAGGTTACCTGGAGGCAGGTCAGCCTGGACCAGCCACCAAGCCTGCTTCTTCCAAGCAGGACAAGGATCAGGACATGTCTTTTCACCCGAAAAGGATTAAGCTAAAAAGCAGAGTTGAGCTAAGAGCAAGGGTGAGATAATTTATATGATGTATAAATGATCAGAAATCACTCATGGTCATGAACATTTACTTTGAGTTGATAAAAACATATACATATATCTGGTGTCTATCTAAGAATCTAAGGATGTGGTTAATACATTTCCTGGTAGGTGATTATTTAAGAAAACAGTTCCACTGGTATTGTGGTGGCAGGGGGGTCCCGATTACAATGGAAGGCACTGAAGCTCCACAAGACACACTCCATGCCCAGGGCCTGGCAAAGAGAATGTGCTCATGAATGTTTGTTGAATGACTGAATGAATGAAATTCTAGCTGCTCTGATGACTATGGAGATAAATAAGGCATGATTCCTTATTCCTTATTCCTTAGTGATTTGGAGGGAAAAGATATGGAATAAACAATGGTTGAGTAAACTTGAACTGCTTAATCTACCAAGAAAGACCTTACATCATAGCAAGGCCTATTTTTCTCACACAGACACAGTATAAGAAAGAAAAGGAGAGGGTAGGAATTAAGGGATAAAGGAAAGAAGGAAGGGAAGTCTGCTAAGGACCCTGTTGACTCCAAGTCTTCCTAGATTTCCAGTGTATTCTTCTGAGATGTCACTTTTCAAATTTAATAACCTAAAATGTTTTAGCAAGAAAATAGCAAAGGTATTTTGCCAAGATATCACTTCCATAGTTCAAAAGGCTTTCTGGGTGTGAAATGATACGTGTGGAGCCCCACTACCGAGAAGCCCTAACACACACATCCCCATTTGAAAAGAATTTAGCATCTCATGCGCACAGCTCCCTGCACGTGGCGTTACTCAAACTGACTCCAAACATTGACTAATTAATCCCCACAACAACACGGGGAAGCCTGGAAAGCTCTGGGCAGTGCCCACCCCTGGGCAGCACCACCATTTTATTTTTAAGAATCTTGTTCTTTCTAGGCTTCCTCTGATCAGCACATTCCCCCACCGACTCCCTCAAAAGAATAAGACAAATAATGACAACCACGCGGGAATCTGGCAGTGGTGATGGCTGCTCCTTCTCCTCCCCCTCCTCCTCCCTCCTCATCCCACTTCTCCTCTCCCTCCTCCCCCTCCTCCTCCCTCCTCCTCCCACTCCTCCCCTCTCCTCTCCCTCCTCCCCCTCCTCCTCCCACTTCTCCTCTCCTCTCCCTCTTCCTCCTCCTCCCTCCTTCTTTTTCTCCTCCCCTCTCCTCCCCCACCTCCTCCCACTTCTCCTCCCCTCTCCTCTTCCTCCTCCTTCTTCTCCTCCCACTTCTCCTCTCCTCTCCCTCCCCCTCCTCCTCCCTCCTTCTTTTTCTCCTCCCCCTCCTCTCCTTCCTTCCCCTCCTCCTCTTCTTCCTTTTTCTCCTCCCCCCTCCTCTCCCTCTGCCCCCTCCTCCCCCACCTCCTTCTCTTTTCATCAAAAGCTGAGATGTTTATCCCATCCCTGGTGTTGACAGCCAGACTCCCTGCCTGTAATTCAGCACCAAGGACACCTCCTATGCTTGTGGAAACTGCCAGAGACCGTCCATCCTCTTATAAATGACAGTTCTGGTGTAAAGACCACCAAGAAAACCAGCCCCACCAAGAGAAGTATCCCATCCCAAACATAACTCCAGTGATGACTTTCAGGCAAAAAATATATATTTTTATATATTTAATTAATTATATTTGTTGTAATTATATTAATATTTTAATTAATTTATATATCTTAAATATAATCTGTACTAAGCCCACTGAAATGTTTTTATATATGCTATAAAATAAAATACAGGCCAGGCACAGTGGATCAGACCTCTAATCCTGGCACTTTGGGAGGCTGAGGCAGGAGGACTGCTTGAGACCCAAAGTTCAAGGTGAGCCTGGGCAGCATATCGAGACCCTTATCTTTACAAAATACTTTAAAAATTAGCTGGGCACAGTGGCTCATGCCTATAATCCCAGAACTTTGGGAGGCTGAGGCAGGAGGATGACCTGAGACCAGGAGTTCGAGGTTATAGTGAGCTATGATCATGCCACTCACTCCAGCCTGGGTGGCATAGCGACACCCTGTCTCTAAACAAAATTTAAATAAAAATAAAAGGCACAGATGTCTAGGTGTATGGCACCTCAGGGAGTGCCCAGGGATTAGGACTGTTTTATACCGACCACTCTTTCTACTAAGTTTTGCTCAAATATTAGGAAATCAGCTTAATGCTAGATTTTTTTCTCTCTCCTGAGAAATTTTCCCTTGTTGATAAAGTTTTCTAAAGTAAGGTGTTGAAAGAACATCTCTTTGGGGATTTATTATAAATTAACAACTTACAAAACTTTTTTATCCCCTTCTCCCAACCTCCACCTCAGCCTTAATAAGAGAAACAGCTGTCACTTTTGAGCACCCTCTAAGGCACTAAGGCTTGGTCACACATTATCACATCAGCCCTCACAGTCACTCTGTGATGTGGGTGACGTTCATCTTATTCTTACAGATAAGGAAACAAAGGCAAAACCAGCTAGTCCTGACTCCAAACTCCCTTCTACTCCCCCACCACCTCCCAAAAGTCATTGACTGAGCATGGAGCATGGATCGGTGCCTAAAAGGACCAGCTATGTATAAGAGAGAGAGAAAAATCCTATGTTTTTAAAGTGTCTGCTGTTTATGCCCATTATACTTTAAAAGAGAATGGGTCTTTTCATTTGTTATAAATGGGTCTTTTTCTTTTGTTATAAAAGGTAGCATAAGTTGTGAAAGGTAAGGTCAAGGGCAGAGCTGGGAATGGGAGGGGTGAGACAAAGAGAGCCAAATAGCTCTACATAATGATGTAAAAAGTGGGTGCTTTCAGTTTTCTTTGGGTTGGCACAAAAGCTTGGAGTTTTGCTGAGAGGAATACCCTGAGAATGGCAAAGGTGAACAGGAACTCCATTGAAAGAGGACAATCCCAGGAACCCAGGAGCAGGCTGGGGCCAAAGGAAGTGGTGGCCAGTAGAGGATGCCCCATGACAAATGTGGCAGATTGTGTTTTCCCCAAATGGCCATAACAGTTTTTCCATACCCACAAGCTCTTCTAGAAACTTGTCACTCTCCATCAGGTGGTGAGGAGTAGAAATAGACACCTTGAGCTCGGGCAGGACTTTGTGACTGCCTTGACAAGTAGAATGCAGGGTGGAAGTGATGCTGCGTGATTTTCGAGGCTAGGTAATAAAAGGTAACACAGCTTATGCCCGGCTCACTCCCTGCAAGGATGCTCGCCTTTCAAACTTGGCCGCCATGTTGTGAGGAAGCCCAGGTGACACGGAGAGTTCCTGTGGAGGTGTGCCAGCTGACAGCCCCTGCTAAGATCTCAGCCAACAATTAGCACCCACTGCAAACACACCAGCGAGTGAGTGTTCAGAGGATGCCAGCCCTCAGCCTTCAAGACATCCTAATCAACAATGAGTGGGCATAAGTGATGAACTTCAACAGTGATGATAGAAACCTAGTCGTAAGGTTTTAATTTTTCTGTGCTGTAACTACACTATGGTATTCCCAAAGCTTCAATAAGAATCCATTGCACAGTAAAAATTCATTAGTGTTATGTTAGAGATGGTTGAGAAATGAAGGAATAGGGTCATGTCCACTTGGGAAGAGGCGGCAGACAGCATAGCAATGAGGAAACCCTCAGAAAGGGAGAGCGAAGCCAGGAGCCAGGATGGGGGAGGAAGTGACAGGCACTGACCACTAGAACATAAGCTACCTCCACTCCAGCACATTCACCCACACGACAAATCCCCAGAAACGATGAGAGGGGACTGGATTTATTTTGAAAACAAATTCTCAAACTCCTGGCTTAGGATGCAATATTCTGAAGGCTCCTGTTAAAAGGTAACTATGATACTTGAGAAAGGAAGCACAAAATAACCACTGCATACACTGGATTAAGTGAACACACTGAACAACTACCACCTGGTAGGAAGAACGGCTCCAGCCTGGGGGAACTAATACAAGCAGGTAAACTTTGAAGGAAAAAGGGAAATTTGCAAATTAAAATTAGGTTTGGTTCCCGGTAAGAGACCTGAGAAAACAGCTTGCAGAAGATATGTTTATTTCTGTCCTGTGAGACTCTGGATTCAGGCATCCCAGTGGAAGTGGGGCTTCTTCACCATCACCCGGGATCAAGGCTGTTTCCAATTTCCTACTCGCCATTTCCAGGGTATGGCCCCCACCTTCCTGGTCCAAAATGAAGCTCTAATCCACATTCCAAGCAGCAGGTGAGAGGAAGGGGGAAGACGCATGAGGGCCTAAGCCAGTAACCTCTTAAGGAAGGTCTTTAGAAGCTGTCAGGCTTCCGTTCTGACCAATGACCAGAAATTAGTCACACGACCACAGCTATCTGCAAAGGAGGCTGGAAAATGTAGTCTTTTTTTTTTTTTTTTTTTTTGGAAACAGGGTCTCACTCTGTCACCCATACTGGAGTACAGTGGCATGATCATAGCTCACTGCAACCTCAGACTCCTGGGCTCAAGTGATCTTCTTGCCTCAGCCTCCCAAGTAGCTGGGACTACAGGTGCACACCACCATGCCCGCCTAATTTTTCTGTGTTTTGTAGAGACAAGGTCTCACTGTTTTGCCCATTCTGGTCTTGAACTCTTAGCCTCTAGCAATCCTCTCACCTCGGCCTCCCAAAGTGCAAGGATTACAGGTGTGAGCCACCGCACCAGCCCTTGGAAACTGTAGTCTTAATTCCAGGCAGTCATGTACCTGCTAGGTGTCAGGAAAAGAAAGGTGTTTTGAGTGACACAGCTAACAACCTCTGTCCAGGGGCCGAGAATATGTCTGGTGAGGCTTAAAGGAGGGGCCATTAAAATGTCTGGACGGTGTGACAGCTCAGCCCTTACTCTCTAAATCATACTTCTTGCTCACCACAGCAAGCATAAGTCACTGAGTGTCTCCTGCATTCTGGAATTGGAGGAAAGGTATTTGACAAGTGCCTAATAGTGCAGCTGATTCATCTGGAATGGCTGTTCTCAGACCTTGACTGTATAAATCCCAAATGACCCCCAATTCCTTTTCTTTTTTAATATGCATACCACTTTTAGATGAGACCCCCCCCAATTCCTTAAACAGCATAGCAAGATCAATAAAATATGTTCAAAAGGCAATTAATCAATGTTGCTTAAATTGAAACACACACATACACATACATGCCTTATATAAATATATATCTTATAGCACTTTTAGAAATGAGGGAATGTTACAAAACCAAATAATCAATAGTGAGGGTCGCAACTCCACAATGGTGGGAACCACGCTCCAGGGGACAGCAAAGTTCGTTTTGGTCACTCGTGCAAATCCCACAAGCCTTACCAAATCAAATCTTCGCATTTAAAATTTCCGTTGGCCGTTTTGACTTTTGATTTTTGTGAATTTTGATTCAGTCACTAGTCTGATTTTGCCTGTAGGGTAGAAGAAAATGTAATAAAGTCAGAAGAAAGTCTCAGAAGAGCCACACTTACGAAAGCTGCGGCTCTGCAAAAATGGCAGAATCGGGACCAACAAAAAGGCACCACGTGGGTAGTCAGAGCTGCCGTAGCGTCCTTGCTCGTGGTAAGGTCAATATTTCCACATGGCTGTGGCTCACAGGGTTCCCATGACGGTTGTGGTGGTTGTCGTGGAGGGCAGTCCCTTGTTGCTTTCAGATACCCTTATGTCTGCAAAGCACTTTCGCCACTTTGAGCTTTTGATGTAATCTAGTATCATCAAAATCACAAAATTTTTTATTTGCTTCCATTTCTATCAAGGTGACATAGACCCACCCCAAATTAGGTAGAATTCAGCAAGATGGTGTTACGGTTGCCAGAAACAGTCTTAATAATGTGGCTGTAACTCCTGAGCCCCCAATTCCTCAGAAAATTAAGAAGAAATTGACAGAGTGTAAGAAGCATGAACTTTAGAATGGTTGACGATGCAACAGCAGAACGGTCATAAAAACACACCATCAAATGCTGCCTCAAAGGCATCCCAGGGTTGAGTCAAATGAAGAATAATGGAGAGGAACTTGTTGATAGTGGCCCACATTTAGAAACCACTCAGAAAAATCACAAGGTTTCTAGGGGCTTCAGAATGAACCATCATTTTGGAAGCTAGGCATTGTTTGCGTGGATCCTGTGTTTCTTGGGGCCAACTGACCCAACCACAAGAGACTGAATGACAGTTAAGACACATCTCCCAAATAGATTAAAGTAAAGTAATAGGCTGGAAAAATAGGGTCCATACCTTCATTTATCTCTATTTCTTTAAATCTGAGTTATTAAAATAAGAAAATAGGGTAAAATACTTTCAAACAATGAAAACAATCGGCGTTTCACCCATGTAAGCTGTCCCCCGTGAGTTTGGGATTGAAATACGGCTCCTTGCAGCCTACAGGACACATTTGTAGTGACTGCAGCTCATTCCGACAGGATCGTAAGGAACCGCTGTGAATCTTACAGGAGTCACTGCTCTGTGACAAAGTTCACGGCTCCCCGCACCACCTGCCTCCAATTCCCACCAGAAGCCATCATTCCCGATTACAGCAAACACTGTCAGTGCGGCCACAGCCCGGGCCGCTGCGGTCCCCTCTGAGAACATTGCCAAAACAGATTTCTGACTGGGTCACGCTAGGTCACAGTATCCATGGGTGGACACAATGTAGTGAAATTTTTATGGGCCACTTGAGACACATTGGATGGGCACGGAACAAGCGCTGTCCAAGAGAGCGCAGTCGGCTTCCAGTTCTCTCGGCAACTCTTCAGCATATGGAAACTTCCCCAAGACCCCTCCGGTCCACTCCCATCACTCCTCTTGGCAGCTCAGACAGCGAAGCCTATTCTCTTTTGGCTTCAAGCTTCGAACAAAGGACTTTTCACAGTGGATCTCTCTCCTTTGTTAAAACCTGCAAGAGCTGTTCAAGGAAGAGAGGGTGGGCGTTGGGGTGGGGGAGCAGAGGGGCAGTGGTCTTTGCAGAAACTGCTATCTTCATCAAATGCCTATCCATCCTAGCAATCTGGGAGGCCGAGGCGGGCGGATCGCTCTGGGTCAGGAGTTCGAAACCAGCCTGAGCGAGAACCCGTCTCTACCAAAAATAGAAAGAAATGAATTGACCAACTAAAAATATACATACAAAAAATTAGCCGGGCATGGTGGTGCATGCCTGTAGTCCCAGCTACTCAGGAGGCTGAGGCAGGAGGATCGCTTGAGCCCAGGAGATTGAGGTTGCTGTGAGCTAGGCTGACGCCAGGGCACTCACTCTAGCCTGGGCAACAGAGTGAGACTCTGTCTCAAAAAAAAAAAGAAAAGGAAAAAATGCCTATCAGCCTCCAGCAGGTAGGAATTAGCTTTGAGGAATGGAATATACCTGCGTATAAAGATCATATATTCACATCCCGTCATGGAGGGCCTCGAACACCCTGCAGAGAGATTCAGACCTGATCCCATTGGTACTGGGAAGCCACTGAAGGTCTCTCAGCAAGGGAGCAAACTGACAGCTGAAGAGCTGTCAGTTTTGTATGAGTTTTGGGCATCGCAGCTCCCCTGCATCGTAAAATGACCCCTGAAAGCTGTGAACAGGCTCGCACATCCGTGGGAACCACCTGCCATTAGTATGGAAACCAGAAATATTCAACCTTGGCTGGTCCCAGTTCTGTTATTATTCTGGGCTTTGGATCTCTCCTCTGAACCTCAGTTTCCTCATCAATCAAGTGGGAAGAAGTATTTGTCATGTACCCTGCCAAGCACAAGCAGGCAGTTTTTGTTTTTTTTATAAGTGATGTCTGTGGGAATGCTATGTAGGCCTTAGTCCTCAAAAATCACTTGACGTATTTTCGGAAAAAGAGAGACTTTCCAGTTCCTCAGTTTCAAAATGAAAAGCTCCAACTCCTTGAGAACTTCCCCCATCACTGGGTGATCAGCAGAGGAACTGTGTCCTTAAAATAATGTTTTGACTTAGGGTGTGGCATATTATATACATAAATATCCAAATATATTAATAATATATATATATATATAATTCCCAAAGGTGGCTCCAAGAATATCTCCCATCTCACTTGATCTTCTGTTATGGGACTTTGATACTCCTTCTGTTGAGAGTCAGGGCTCTGCTCAGGCAGCCTTATAACTCACTGTGATGGAAATGACACTGTGTGACTTCTCAGGCTGAGTTGTAAGAGGAGGTGCAGCTTCCACCCTGTTCACTGGAACATTCATGCAGGGCCCCAAGACACCGTGCTATGAAAGGGCCCAGGGCGGCCATGTTGTGAGGAAGCCCAAACCACTTCATGCAGCAAGACCTCCTGGAGAGGCAGGCGAGAATACACAGAGAGAGAGGACGAGACATACAGCCAGCCCCCAGTTGTTCCAGATCCTTGATTTCTATCTCTAACCACCATCTAACTATAACCACATGAGAGATGCCAAGACAGAACTGCTCTGCTGAACCTTCCCTGAACTCATGACCCACAGAAAGTGTCAGAGATAATAAAATGATTATTGTTGTTTAAGCCACTAAATTTTGGGGTGATTTGTTGCACAGCAATGGTAACTGGAATAAATGGCAAGGCAGCAGGTTGATACGAGGGCCAGAATTGTTTAGTAGCTGAGGCTCAGGGCATGCTGCCTGGCTCAGTCTTCCCTTAGCAGCCGCCAGCAGCTTCTTTCCTCAGTTAGCACAATGGCACACCCTCTGCCCAGCCCAGCATTAGGCCTCCTCCTTCCCAGTCACTTGAACTGACTCTCCGGCTCTCAAGAATCCACACCCATGAAATGGCAACTTACCACCATCTTCTACAGCCTACCTCCACCCCAAGGCTTAGAATGATGGTCCTCAGCCTTGGTGCATATAAAAATCATCTATGACACCTCTATCCCCTCCCTAACTCTACCCAGATTCTGGTTCAACAGGTTTAGTTGGGAGCCAGGTAGCTCTGATTGCAGATGGAGAAATTCAGTCCAAGAAGATCAGAATGCAGAATGGAATGCACCAGACTGGCTTGAGTCCAAGCCTCAAACGTCTGCTCCAGGAGTTGTACTGAGGCTGGCAGCTCCCACTCCCCTCACCCAGGGTGTTTTTTTCTGGATTCATTCTGAAACCACAGGCTTTAGGTCCTCCAGGAAAAGGTTTTCTCTAAAAAGATTTTTGTTGAATGAAAACCACTACTCTGGGGCTAATCCTAGTAGGGGCATGAAAATCCATGGCTGAGAGCATCCAACGGCTCTCCCAGGACATCTGGGGTGTCTTTAGCTAAAAGCCAGGGAAACGGGGTCACCAACTGCTCCATTAGCCTGCTCTGGGCCAGGCCCTCCCCTCCCTGGGCCTCATGTCCAACAGCCCACCTGCACTGGCTATTGTGCAGACAGTCTGGTCCTTCCCGCAGAACGGAGCCCAGCGGCGCAGACCACCACGAGCTGCTCGCTCTGCCCTGCTCTGGGCTTTGGGGTCCAGCCCAGAACCAGAGCTCCTGTTCTCAGAAGGCTTCACCTTTCAGCCTTTTCATGTTATCTCCAACTGAGGCTAAATGCTGACATACTTGGCGTTTTTGACATGCCAAAGTGTTTACTTGTTCACTGTAAACACAGTAAAATACCTCATACTTTATTTCCGTAGCCCTGTTTGGGCATTCCTTCTTTTTTCTTTTTTCTCTTTTTTCCCCTACTATTTCAGGACTTTCAGAAAATAACAGTAGCCCACGTCTTGCTCGACTTCTGATTCCGAGATGCTCTTGTTCATCATCGCATATCGATTTTCCTTATACAGATTCTTACTTTTTCTTTAGAGATTTTGATGCGGACTCTACCTGTGAGGGATAAAAAGAAAATGACAATAAAAATATTTCAGCTTGCAGAAGGTAAGGGCCTTTTGTACCACCCTGAAACTGTCCTGCTCACAGGGTCACGGGAGACGGTGCGCGACACGTAGCACAGAGGACTCCTATTTCCTAACCAGCTGTGTGGCCTCTCTGTACCCTTGCACGTAAAATCAAAGTGATAGTATTCCCTACCTGGCAGGGTTGGGGAGAAAATTAAACATGATTCTGTGTGCATCAGACCGAACACAATCCCTGACACACAGAAGGTGTTCCGTGAATCGTTGTTGGGGTTGAATTGTGTCACACCAAAAAAGAGATACAGCAAAGTCCTGACCCATGGCCTCTGTGACTGTGACCTTCTTTAGAAATAGTGTCTTGGGAGATGTCATCAAGTTAAAATGAGGGCCCACTGGATTAGGATGGGCCCTAAATCTGATGATGGGTGCCCTTGTAAGGAAAAGGAAATTTGAGGACACAGAGAGGGAAGATGGCCATGTGACAACAGAGTCAGAAACTGGAGCGATGAAACCACAGCCAAGGAATTCGAGGGGCGCTGGCCACCAGCAGAGGCCGGAAGAGGGAGCGAAGGATTCTCCCCTAGAGTCTTTGGAAGGTGCATGGCTGTGCCAACACCTTGATCTTGGACTTCTGTCCTCCAGAAATGTGAGATGCTAAATTTCTGTTGTTTTAAGCCAGCTAGTTTGGGGTACCTTGTTATGGCAGCCCTGAGAAACTAATGCAGATTTTGGTACTAGAAAGTGGGGTGCATGTTTTTGAAGAAAAAGAGAGGAGTGGCTAGACAAGGGTCAGCCAGGAGGGCAGTGCTGACGCAAAGCCACCCAGAGGTGCGGTCTAATCCCCCTGGCAGCTGAGGACAAATTCCTCAGCCCTTCCTCTCCGGTGCGTCTCAGCGGCGTGCTACCCCATGGGACCACCAACCATCAGAGATGCAGCCAACAGAGAGTTTTTATCAACGGAGATTTAATTTAGAATTTAGTCCACAAGTATGTTTCCTGGGCACCTGCTGTATGCCAGGTACAGTGTTAGTGGTGGAGATTTAGAGGTTACTGGGTGTGGACCCTCTCCTGGAGGAACACAGATAAACAGGACCTGGTGTGGCACAGGGTCAGGCAGAGGTGGGTGGCCTGCAGGGGTCCGTCAGGATGGCCACAGGTTACACCCAAGTTAATTCTTAAAGAACATATGAAGATTGGCCGAAGGTGGCCACATTCAGGCAAGAGTATGACCCAAAGCACCAGGGCATGAGCGATGAAACCACAGGTGCAGGCCAGCAAATGAATGCATATGGTGCAGGCCAGCAAACTGAATGCAACTTGCAGTTCCCAGGCTGTTGGACAAGAGGCAGAAAACAGCCCAGGAGGCTTCAGGGAGACATAGATTGGGGCCAAGCGACAGGACGTTTTGTGTTCCATGCTATGGAGCTTGGAATTTATCCTGTAGGTGATGAGATGCTTCTCAAGGACTTAAAGCAGAGAAGAGATATAGATATTCACTTATAGCTCATCCTGGCTAAAATGCAGTCGGTGAGTTAAAATAGGACAAGATAAGAGGCAAACCGGCTAGGTGAGCTGCTGTGAGCAGCCCAGACATGAGGGGTGCAGGTGTGAATTAGGAAAGTGGAGCATGGCTGGAGGGAAGAGCTCTGAGGGGTGTTCTAGAGGCTTCTTAGCTTGGGGTCTCAGATAAGCAGGGCCTATGACAAGGGCTTACGTGTAGGCGGTTTAGGAATTGATCCCAAAGAACAGCAATGGAACTACGAGGAGTGGAAGGAGGAGGAGGAAGCACCCCTAGGCGGTGTCATTGGTCTGGTTACCCCAGTGGTTGGCTGGGGCTGGAGACCCCCGAGGAAGCCTCTAGAAGGTGCCTCAGAATTGTCTACATAGGGGAAGGAAGAGGAACTGATCAGCTCCCTCCCCCGTTGGTCAAGCTTTGCCCAAAAAATGCTACCTCCCTTGAACTTCTAGGTTCATGGCCAGCAACACCCGCAGGCCTGGATGGAAAGCAAGAGACACCCACACCTGGAGAGCAGGTTGTCATGGCAACACCCGGAGCCAAATGGGAGTCAGGACAACCTGAGACGGGGCATGAGGGGGACAGGCAAAAGAAGCTGGCAGTGGAGATGAAGTGAGAGGAGGACAGATGGTGGCTTTTGGGACCGGGGGGTCGTGCGGACAGTGGTGCCCTGTTCACACACAGGGAGCATGTGGGAAAGAAGAGAGTCCCAAAGATGTGGGCATTTCATGTGGGAAATAACTCAGCTCAGAGGACTGAGCCCCTCAGGTGAGGTCCAGAGGAGCCTCGTGACCCAAAGACAGGGCCCAAGGAGCTGGCATGCCACAGAGCAGAGGAGCTGAGGAAGGAGGATGAGAACGGGAAGAGATTCACGTCACAGAAGCCAGATGATTTAAACGCAGGCATAGCACCCGGAGCATGCCGTGAACAAGAGCAAATAAATCACCCCTGCTTCCCTCCTTCTTAGAAAAAAAAAAAAAAAAAGCACCCTGCTCCCTGTCCTAAGTTCCCAGGCTCCACTCTTGCCATCACCTTCCCTGTCACCAAGTCCTGTCGGCCCTTCCCCTACAGAGCCATTCTCAGCCACTTCTCCACTCTCACCGCCTCCCGTCTGGCCTGTCCTGCCTCAGTCTCCCCTGCCGCTCCCCATCCAATTGGGTTGTTGTAAAGAAACACTCTGAGCAGCTGCGCCCTACCCCTGCCCTGCCCTTCCCTTGTGAAGAAGCTGTCCCCACCTTTGTACCCTCCCCAGTGCTGCTGGGAACGTCCAGGTGTCTTCTCCAGTGCCCTTGAGGGTGAGTTGCTCTTGGTCGTGTACTTAGGAGCGGGGTTTCTGGGTCAAAGGCCATGTTCATTGCTTTCCTAATTCTTGATTGCTTCCTGATGCTCACCCCCAAATCCTACATCCCAAGCAAGTACAATGACCATTTCCAGGACTGCTCAGAGGCTTTGCCTGTGCTGTTCCTGCCACCTGGAATGCCTTTCCCTTTACCCTCTAGAGCCCAAACCCTGTCATCCTCTAAGCCCAGCTTAGATTAGATACCACCACTTGGTCCAGGAAGGCCTCCCTGCCTCCTCCCTACCAGGAGTCATCTCTCCTCCTCTGGAGCCTGAAGGTGTTTGATCTGTTCTTCCCTCCTGTCCTGGCGTGTCATCATGGCGTCTCTCTGCACAGCTTTACTCCTCTTGGGGGAACACAGATGGTTTCTATACCCTGATCCTGATCCCCTTCCCCACCCCCAGCATGCCCAGCAGGCTGTAGCGCTTTCTGTGCCCATCCCAAGGCCCACATTCTTCTTACACTTGCACGTCTCTGACCTGGCGAAGTGTCTTGCATTTCGTGCTGTGTCACAGTTGATTAGGCAGCTTTTTTCTTAGAGCTTCTTAAAATAACAGCATGCCTTATAGTCGATGATATTTCAGATTCCATTAAACACAGTAGAAGGTGTTCAACCAATATTTGCCAAATTGGATGAGTGTAAGTCATTTTAAGCAGGAGGGGGAATCTGGACCCACTACGTGGATTAGAACACATTTCACTGCAACTTGGGGCTTCCCTAGTCCCTCCAGCCCTTGTCTGTCTGCTTGGCGGGGGAAAGGCCTGACTGCAAACGCTTCACACATTCTGAACCACCTGGGCAGCTACTCTCTCAAGGACATTTTTCTCGCCTGCAAGACCCCTGTTGGCTCTAGCAGCAGTCTTAGTAATGAACTTTTACCTCCCTCTCTCTTTCTCACCTCCTTCTCCCTCCCTCCTGTTTCCTGGACCCCCTCCCAAGTAACATCCCTCCCTCCTTGCCCCCCCAAGCCCTTGTCTCAGGCTCCAAATTCAGGAAAACCCAACTGAGATTCTAGGATCACCATAAAAAATATCCACATGGGGGCTGTCCCTGCTCTGGACAAAGGAGGGAAGTGGCCCCAGGGTTTGTGGCCAATAAGTGGAGGGTCCAGTGGTGACCAGTGGGAGCTTTCTCTCCCCAAGGCCCCCCACCTGCCCCTACCAGTAGAGAGTACGATTTACCTAGACTTGTGACAACTGCCTTATGGCCCCATGACGAGCACTCAGGGAGGGCACCTCTCCAGGGACAGCAGGGCAGGAGGGGTGAGGGTGAAGACTCTGTTGGGGGGTCAGGGAGGTGAGGGGTTGGGAACAGATGGGGCTTCCTGGGCCCCACCTAGCATAGCACTTTCAGGCCCCCGGGGAGGGGGTGTTGAGCACTCCCAGCAGTTCACAGGCAGGGCTCACCCAGCCAGGGGTCCAGCCCAGGGACCCCGGCCCCAGAGAGGGAGGCAGAGAGGGAAAAGGGTAATCCTGGGAACAGCCATCTGTCCATCCCAATCCAGAAGCCACTGCCCATCCCCCGCCAGGGAACAGCAGCTCCCAACCCTGAGCTGGGCTTCCCACTAGCAGGTGCCAGGGACCCAAGGAGAGGAAGAGAGGGACAGAGGGTGGGAGGATGAGGGACCCCTGCCCAAGGAGGCTGCACCCACCACCCACCCGCCCCAGGCCAACCGGACCCCAGGTGATAAACTTGAAACTCTCAGAGATCGGGGTTGAGAGTGGCTGTGTGTGCATGTGTGTGTCACACGCATTTGACAGATTTTCCCTCACTTTATCTCCAAACCCAGGCAGCTGGTGGCACCTCCCACCAGTCAGGGAGCCCACGGGGACCTAGCCACCGTTGAATCCCTGTGAGTGTCTGCCCTCCTCCTCCTGCTTTTCCTCCTGTGTCCTCTCTCTCTCTCGTCCTTCCCCCACTTCTAAGCACAGAAATCATTTTAAGTGTTTCTGCTACCACGACAGAGAACTGTGTGCAGTGTTGGGGAGGAAATTGAAGGGAAACAATTCAAGCCGTTTCATTCAAGTTGCATGAACCCAGAAAGGCATCTCCTTTAGTTTGTTTTGTGATAAGCCTATAGAGACCTAATATGCATGGTAATTATATATCCTACATTAATGCATAATCAACAGTTGGAAGTTGACCAGGATCAAGGTGCTTTTTGAAACTATGGATAAGAGAAAGAAATCTCTCTGCGACATAGAGCAACCCATACACACCTCTGCCATAAAGTGTATCGAGCTATATTTATATTTGTGTTTGTATCAAAGCTGACTTGCCTGCATCTCTCCCAGTTTAGGGTGTTTTATCTCTGAATCTCCACTGCAGAGCATATTTCTGGCTCATAGTAGGAATTAGCAAATATTTGTTGAATAAATAAATCCTCTTTTCAAAATGCAGTCCCAGGTCGTAGAAACAAAAATGTAATTTATGCTTTTTTGTTGAATCAGACAAGCATGTCCCAAGGAGCAAGTCAACAGTGACAAAATAATGCTGGAATTAGCACCAGTCCACAAGCCAGGACTCAAAATAAATGGCCTTCATTCTATGCTGTTATGATTTTTAAGTCCTTCTCTTTTATCTTCTAAAATATGTATAGATAAAATAATATAAAGTCTGGATTTGTTTCAAAATACCTTAGGAAACTGGGATTATAGATGAGACAAGACTGGCTACCTATGGATAATTGTTGGATCTGGATGGTGGGGACATGAGAATTCGTAAAACTATTTTAATTTTGCAATTAAATTTCAAAAATATGCTTGAAATTTTTCATTATGAAAGGTTTTTATTACCCCTGTCCTAGGAAAAATGTAATTGAAATGAACCAGAAATTTTAGAAAAAATTAAGCTAACAACTCACAACATTAGTACCATGCCTGCTTAGGGCACGCTGCCCACCTACGGCCCCAGTGAGTCTGGTTGGAGGGACAGGATGCTCACAGAACCTATGTTCAAGGACTTTCTTGGCCGATACCTTGTTGCTCTACAAATATACATGCTAAGCTGCCAAAATGGATAGTAGAGGTGACAGTAAATTATACCACCACTTCAGTGACTTTTTCAATGGAAACTGATTAAGAAGAAAAAAAACTAGTAAACAATCCTAAAGACAATGTTTCAGTATGTGGCTTGCAGGGAAACCTTTTTCAGAAAGTGAGAAAAGACATTAACAAGAAATTTCTATCAAAGTTCCAATATTTCAAATAGTCTTACACAAAATGTGAGGCTGAGGGGGTAAGTACCCATTACTTTTCTGATGATGTTGTTTTAGCATCTTCCATGTCTGGGTTTGTAGGATGCTTTTAGTTTTAACCACTTGTTAAGGTTTTCAGTCTAAGTTTTTCCTGAGCAATTTGGAAATTTGGTTGTAAAAGCAATTTTAAGTACCTGGAAATTTAAACCTTGATTCTAACTTCAAAAGACAACTAAGTATTGAATATCTAAGTATTATTCAAATAAGTGCCATTCATCTGAGCAGTAAAGGAAGCCGGCACTCTTGGATGTTTTAATGGGCTCCCAAATGCTTCCAGAAAGATCAAGCCGCCCTGTCAGATCAGCAGTGGATTTCTAGGATTTCCAAAAGGGAGCACACTGAATGTCACCTAAGCCATCTTTAGCCAGGGATTTGAGCAAACAAAGCCATTCCACAAATGCTGGGACTGTATTTCCAAAGGCATTTTTAAATGACCTTGGAAATTCAATGCAATGAGTATAATAATTTTGGAGTGGAGGAGGCTGGAATTAAAAAAAAAAGAGTACATTAGTATTTTTATATCACTGAAACAGAAGTGATGTAAGAAGAGAGAGCTCAATTCCAAAGGATATACCTAAAATTAAAAGCAGTATTTAATTACCCCCACATTAAAAAACATAGGTACATATTCATACATTTATGTATGTGCATGTGTACATATGTGTGTATAAATATATATAAAATGGGACATTCATTTCTCATTTTCCAGGAGAAGGTGGAAAAAGCCACACAAAATAATAAGCATTCTTATTTTGCCAACTATAGTCACCATTCATTGAGTACAAACATGAATGATCATATAATCCTTATCTCTGCTCTCTCAGTCACTGGTAATGTTCCCACTTTAAGGCGATAGAAACTTATGCCTGGGAAGATACATCATGTGATCAAGGCCATACTCATCGGGACCCCCCCCATCTCTCGATTTACAGTGATCTACTTTATTGAAGGCTCATGACTATAAATAGTGGTTTCCCCAGCATTGGTTTTGGAAGAATCTAAATCTAGTTGTGAGTTTGAAAGTGTTCATCCGTGATTTCACACCGTTTTCTAAAAATAGTTTCCCCATTTCCTAAACAAGTGCTCACAATGAATGAGCTCTAGGGGAGACCTTCATGGACAAGCCAACTATTCTTTTTACCGAAAGCAGCTGAGTGTTTCCATATCTTGGCTACTGTGAACAACACAGCAGCAATCACGGGAGCACAGGTGTCTCGACAAGGTGCCGATTTCATGCCCTTTGGGTATACGCCAGAAGAGGGATTGCTGGCTCATATGGGAGTTCTCTTTTCTATTTGCAGGGAACCTTCATACTCTTTCCATAAATTGCGGTATGTACGTACACACACACACACACACACACACACACAAGAATATTATTCAGCCTTAATAAAGGGGATCCCGTAATTTGTGACAACATGAATGAACCTGAAGGACGTTATGCTAAGTGACTTAGCCAGATGCAGAAAGGAAAATACTGCCTGATTTCACTTACGTGTGAGATCTACAACAGCTGAATACATAGAAGCAGAGAGTAGATTGCCAGGGGTCTGGGGTGGGGTAAATGAGAAGTTGTTGGCCAGAGAGTACAAATTTGCAGTTCTAAGATGAATAAGATCTGGAGACCTAATATACAGCATGGTGACTATAGTTAACAGTAACGTATTGTATACTTGCAATTTGCTGAGATTAGATCGTAAGTGTTCTCACCATACACACACACACTCATGCATACACCCACACACATACACACATGCACACATGCATACACACATATACACACAAAGTAACTATACAAGGTACTGGATAGCTTGATGGTGCTAATAATGACTTCATAATATATATCAAAATATCACATGTATTAAAAAAATGAATATAACATTTTTGTTTGCCAATTATACTTCAGGTAAGCTGGAAGGGCCAAGAGCAGCTGATTACCTGCAGGGTTAAAGCCAGGGCTTTCCATGGAAAGTTCCACCACAGGCTGGAACAGACAGGGCTGTTTTGGTAGAAAGGAAAAGTGATAAACCAACCTGCAGATGACCAGGCAGGCCGGGACTTTGCAGGACTAGCAGATGGCACCAAAAAGTCACTGTAGTCTTTCTCACCTCCCCGAGTGGCTGCATGGCTCAGGACTAAACCTTGGTGGCATCTTTGACTCCTCTCTCTCTCTCTCTCTCTCTCTCTCTCTCTCTCTCTCTCTCACCTCACATCCAATCTGTTAGCAAAACCTAAACTTATAAAGATATAGAATATGACCACTTCTCACACTCCACTGCCACCACCTCCAGCAGGGCTGTGTCATGCTGTGCCTGGAGTCTCATGGTGGCCTCACCTGGTCTCCCTGACTCACGCAGTGTCCTCTTAACACAGTGGTCAAGATGGTCTCTTAAAACCCTCAGTCAGGCCAAGGCAGCTCTCTGCTTCACACCCTCCCGGGCTGCTCTGTCACACTTAGAGTCAAAGCCAAAGTCTCTCCAGTGCTCAGAGCCCCCACATCATCTGCCCCTGTCCAGACCCCACCCCTGGTCCCTGGACCTCATCTCGGACCTTCCACTCTCCCCCTGGCTGACCCCACTCCATGCTGACCGCCACCCACCCACGTTCTTCCAAACACGCAGGGCCTTTGCACTGTTTCCTGTCCCTGGAGCATCCCTGGATAACCCCAGGGCTCACTCTCTGCCTTCCCCAAGTCTTTGCTCAGATGTCACCTTCTCAATGAGATCTGCCTTCACCTCCCTATTTAAAATTGTGACCTCCTCCACCCAGCACTCCCATCTTTCTAACCCTGTGGCATTTTACCCCATAACACTTATGATATCGATTGCCTAGTTATCCTGTTTATTGTATACAGTAGGTCTCCCACAACCAGCACACACAGTAAGTAAGCACCACCAGCAGGGTAGAAATCTTTTATATTTGACTGTTCAAGGTTTATTTGGTGGTTTATTTGGCATGACATTTGGATAGTTGGTTGCATTGTTTATATGTAGATCTTCCTTTTTGCCTTATATGGCAATCTACGCTACTGATATATATACCCAGTACCACTAAAACTCCAAAAATGTTTCTGAGTGCTGCCAGATCCAGGGGAGCAGAGAAGGGATGTCTATGTGCCCTTTTATATCTGCTTCTAATAGCGATTCGTCAGAAATCTGCAAAAGTGTGGGCATGCTGATGTGGTGCGGTTAAGACAGCCAACATTTTTGGTGCTCCTCCATGGAGAGCTAGAGTTGGCTGCCCCTGACGCTGAGCGGGTCTTATGAGTTGCTTTGACCAATAGAATGTGGCAGAAGTGACTAGTGCCGGTTCCAGATCTGGACTTTGAATGGTCTCCCAGCTTCCGCTTCAGCTACTGTCCCATAGACATCTGGGCCACCAGGCGAGAGGCCGTGCAGGGAGGGACCTAGGGGATGAGTGGCCATCTTGGAGATGTCACCCCTCAATTGAGCTCCCAGCTGAATGCAGTGACACCCGGGATCCCAGCTGGCATCACGTGCAAGCAGAAAACAGCCTGGCTGAGCCCTGCCTCACCTCCTTCACCACAGAATTCAGAGGAAGAGTACATTGTTATTGTTTTAAGCCACTAAGTTTTGGGGCGGTATGTTATGCAGAAATATCTAACACATAATTGCTCTGTTGCAGCCAACAGGAAACTGAGAGAATCCACCTAGGGACTCTAGGATCCATCCCTATAGAGGACATAGACATTCCCTGCGGCCAGGCCTGTCTATCTTGGGGGTAGATGTGGAGGACAGTGTAGTCAAAGGAACCCTGGTTCTTGCTGGGGAGGCTCCTCCCCAGAGAAGACCAGGAGCTAAGTGGTCCTTAATATGAGAATATTTAGTGTCCCTCTAAAATTCATATGTTGAAATCTTCACCCCCAATGTGATAGTATTTGGAGATAGGGCCTTTGGGAGTGATTAGGCCATGAGTGGAGAGCCCTCATGCATGGGATTAGTGCCCTTATAAAAGGGACCCCATGAGCTCTCTCACCCTCTTTCGCTATGAGAAGATAAGTCTGCATCTCAGAAGAGGCTGTCACCAGATCCTCCCCTGCTGGCACCTGATCTGGGACTTCCAGCATCCAGGACTGTGAGAGATCAATTTCTGGCGCTTCTAGTCCGCCTGCTCTGTGGTGCTATTACAGCAGCCCCAAATAAGACAGCACCCGTGGCTCCCGCCTCCACCCAGTCCTTCCCCAGGGTCACACACTCAGATACTTACAGAGGCTAGGCAAGCATATGTGAACAAGTTCCAAAAGGAACCGTATTTCCCTCTTTTTTTTTTTTTTTTTTTAGACAAGCAGCCCTTTCTGGGTGTTTCATTCTCACTTTTGCTAGACATGGGAGTAAGTAAAAAAAAAAAAATGATCTCTACTATCAGACGAACAACCATGCAAGGGCACCTACAAATGGCAAGTGACATGTGGCTTCAGGCTTGGTGGCAATCGGGAGTGGAGCAGTGGTGTGCTGCCCACATCCCGACAGAACGGGGCGTCATTCGCTTGGCACATCATTCCCAGAGCGTGCATGCTGAGAGCGTTCGCAAGGTCACTCTGTGGGAATTGCCCTCAGCTGAAAATAGCCACCTTGCTCATGGTTATGCCCCTCCCCTGGGGTAGCCCGCGTCCAGTAGTGATTACTATGGCTTCCTCTTTG
The DNA here is from genome assembly GCF_040939455.1 of Microcebus murinus. NCBI lineage: Eukaryota > Metazoa > Chordata > Mammalia > Primates > Cheirogaleidae > Microcebus > Microcebus murinus. Next base: position 11,244,886 of record NC_134104.1, on the reverse strand, counting down.
GGACAGGATGACTTGGAAAGGTCATCCTAGCTCCTGTGGGATGAGCAAAGCCCATGCATGGCGTGACCAGTTCACCACACTGCAATTCAGCTTCCCTATCCAGTCCTCCTTCCTTCATCCCCTTATCAGTGTTGATCTTGAGACCACCCCAAAAAAACCCTGACTGTAAATCCCCATCTCAGGGGACCCCACCTACGAGCAGGGCTGACGATGACCAGGGAGTAGGCAGCTGCTGTCTCACCCATTGTCGCATATTGTAACTGGGCTAGATCTTGCAACATTTCGTGAGAAGTTGTAAATCTAGAATTTTATGTGAAATCTTATAATATTTAAATGTCAGCTTGCTTTTTGCTTGTTCCTTTTACAATCTCTGAATTCATCTTCATGAAAAAGATCCAGTTTCTTGAACCCAGCAAAGCAAAATCTATGCATTCCCACATTCTGCCTTGTCCCTTCTAACTCTCTGATGATTGGTCAGATATGAAAAGAGATTGTAAGAGCATTGACCTTGATGTAGGCTTGTGATCTTATCTCAAGTTCATTGCCTGTTACAATGATGCCTTTGCACTACATCATGCAAGTCACAGGTTAATGATCCACTTTGCACCCATTGGAAATGACCACAGTGGGGGCCCAGGTGAGTGCCAAGATGAGATGTGAGGACATCAGCTCCTTTGTGGTGGAGATGCCCCAGTATCTCAGCCTCTCACTGTCCCACTCACTTGCCTTGTCCCCAAGTGTTGGAACAGAAAGTCACTAGCCATGTAGGTCTAGATCAGTGAAACTCCAGAGCTTTTGCTTTAGATTTTAGCTTATTTCTGAAACTGTTGATGGAACCAATGCACACAACTGTGCAAACCAGCGTAGAATTGCCCAGTCCTCCCTTACGGTTCCCCGAGTGCAGTAACTTACCGATGTTCCCAGTACTGACCGCATAGATGCTGAAAGAGACCACCATGAGAGGTGCTCTGGCTGCAGGTCTACATGCATTAACCCCTCCCTGTTTCTCATATGCCTTCGATCAAGCGGAGATTTAATCTACGTCTGCTGCCTTCAAACTCTCGATCTAAAGAGGCAACAGGACACTTAGCTGTTCCCTTCCAGGATAAAGAAATGCCTGTTGCTCTTGTACTTCCACGCAGGAAGGCAGCCTGCCGGTATTGTCCATTCATAGCCAAGGTTACGTCGTGTGAGTAGCTGGATGACGCCACACCTGTATCTCTGGCCAGTTAGCATTTGTCACTGCACTGTTGGCACTAACCGGGGACCCCCTCCTGACCACAGGGTGATCTTGAAGTGAGCAACATTCTCCTTATAGGTCACAGGAAAATAAACACTGCCAGGATGTCTATTCTTCTTATCAAACTGTGCTAGGATTTGCCTGGAATATAGTCACCACTTGACAATTATTCATGGAATGACTGAATGGATATCAGTAAAGGTAGTTTCTCAATAACATTCTGATACAATTATTGGGATGCTCAAAGTTTAAGTGTGGGCCCCTGATTTTGTCCAATAACTTTAATTTTCCCCTCAAGTACTTCCAATGTCCAACACTGTGGTTGTCCTTAAATTAAGTGACCAGGCTCCTGAAAGCACTGCAGGACCTGCCCCCAACTCACCTCTTTGGCCTCGAGTCTCTATGTTTCCTCCCTCCTCTGCCCACAGTGCTCCAGCCAAACACAATTTCCTCCACTCCTGTAAAGGGGCAGGCTTCTTCTTGCCCCAGGGCCTTTGCACATCCTGCTCTGGGTGCTGAAGCATTCTTCCACCATCCTCACTAGCCCAACTCATTCAAACTCACTCTCCAAGTTGCAGATTAGATGTCACTCCCCTGGAGCACCGTTCCCAATCCCCTAAGTCCTTTGGGTTAGATGAGCCTCCTGCAGCCCCAGCAGTTTCCTTATTTAGCCGCCATCACACTGCGTCGTAATGACCTCACTACCTGCTGTCCCTCTCACCAGGCTGTAAGCAGGACGCAAGGAAATGCGTTCACTGTGGTTCCCTCAGGGCCTGACTAATGGCAGGTGCTCATTACACTTTTGAGCTTTGGTTGGTTGAATGAATGAATGAATGAATTGGCCATGAGAGCTCTACTCTTGTGCCCTCCAGGAGGTAGAAAATGCAGGACTTGGAGATCAGACTTTGGAATCAGCCAGGCTTGGGTGAGCAGCCTGGCCCCTTCTATTATTCATAGAAGGCAATAGAAACCACTCAGGCCAGTTTTACCCTAAAAGGAACTTACATTAAAATATTAGTTAGCTCATAGAAGCTCTAGAAAAGGTAGGGAACGGGACATACCAACTTTGGTTCTAGAACATGGCCAAAACTTCTTAGACGTCTCATCAAAGGTGGAGTCTAATTGTTCCCCCTTGGATATTGGCTGGCCTTAGTGACTCTCTCTTAATGAATGAAATATGGTAGGAGAGACGCTGTGTGAAGCCAGATGATACCGCCTCCGTCTCTGCACATCTCTCTCTCCCTCCCTCTCTTTCTCCCTCTCTTCCCCCCTCTCTTGATGCTCACCCTAGGAACCTCACCGCCATGATGTGAGGAAGCCAGGAGGCCACTGGGAAAATCACGTGCAGGTGTCTGGCCATTGCCCCAGCTAAGGCCCCACCCAGGAGCCAGCATCAAGCCCTAGCCATGTAGGTAAGCAGGGTCCACATGGTCCCAGCCTTCTAGGCACCTCGCCAATGCTGAGTGAAACAGAAAGGATTAACCCTGCCAAGCTCTGTCCAAATTGCAGATTGGTAAGCAATGTTGACATTGCCATTGGTTTAAGCCCCTAAGTTTCAGTGTGGTGGCTCAGACAGTAACAGATACCCAGAACATCAGCTCTGCAGCTGCAAGCCCCACCCAAACTGCGCTGCAGGAGTGCAGCAGGGAGAGTCCCTGTGCCACCCCCGAGACCCCCATACTGCACACCACGGTGCCGGACACTGCAGTCAGCACCAGAACTTTGGCCGTGCTGTCACTGTTGTGGTTGTGGTGAGCGAGCACGAGCTCTGCTCTTGGCCAGCTGTGTGACCTTGGGCCAGCTTCCTACCCACTCTGGGCCTCGATTTCTCTTCTCTAAAGCAGAATCATCAGGGGTTCGTTGTGCACAGGGCCGTCGTGAGGGTGAGACAAATGAACAGAAATGACGAGAACAGCGCTTGCCCAGTGAGCTTGCGCTGTGCTTTTCTACATCTGCTCTGTCACTTCCCGTCTGGAATATTCTTTCCATCACAGCTGTCACGACTATGTGACCTTATCAAATGTATTTATGTGTCCCTTGTTTGCTGTCTGCCCTCCTTCCCGGTGGCTTGTAAGCTCGATGCGGGAAGGACGTTTCTGAATCTTCTGAATCACACTAGAAGAGTGTGCAGCACGAATCACGAATCACGTTCTCAGCAAATGCTCGCTGAGCAAATGAATGAGGAGGCCGACAATATCGTCACAGAACTAATAACACTAATGCAAAACAATACAGTAAGGCTTGTAGGAGGGCTACACAAAGCTACAGGGCTTCCAAGGAAAGAGAAATAAATCCGATCAGCTGAGCATTCTGGGCAAGGCTTTGGTGAAAGGCCACCAGCGCAGACGGGCCTCAGAGGGAAAAAGAAATTTCAGGAGAGGAGGTTGTGATGTGGAGCATGTGGCTGAGGGAGAATTAGTAAGAGCAAAGACCCAAGGAAGGAAGCCGGAGAGTGCTTAGGAAACCTCCAGGACGCTCTTGGACTGGTCCGCAGGGACTGGACGGGGCTGAGATCACATACACTGGCTGAGACCGTTGTTATAGCATGCGCCTCCAAGGGTAGAACATTCTGCAGGTCCCAGATGGATTCAGCGCAGGTACCTCCTGCTCATGTCCACCTGGGCCTGACTCTTCCTGTGCCATGCAAGCCAGGAAGGACCCATGCTGCCACTCCCAAAAAGGATGCTAGTGACTTTCATTCCTTCCCCTTTTTAAGAACAGCAAGCACAGAGGTTGGATTTTTTAATTCTGAATTCTGAAGATAATGTCCTACCTGCAGAGCCTGAAGGCTCCCGACCATGGCTTAGTACTGACACAAACGAGCACGTTTCCAAGAATGCCCAAGAGCACTGTGCACCCGAAGAGAGCCAAGCGGAACAAAGGGCATTGCCTTCTCAAAGGAACATGTGGAGGGCAGAGTGGGAACCTCGATCGTGTGTGTTTTATCCTGTGTCTATCGGGGAAAAAAACAAATCTGTCACCTTCTGCACACTTGCACAACAGAGGGACCCAGCACTGTCTGTGCAGAAGGTGGTGCCAGTAGCAACTTCCCTGCCCAGGAGCTGATAGTTTGCAGATAGTGGGGTAAGAAGGATGCCCTTTTCATCACACGTTTAATACAAAACAAGCAGTGAAAGTTTAAATAATTACCTGTGAATGACTGTGTATGTTTCTTTCATCTAATTAGGTAATCTGCCCAGGTGTTTAGCACCAAGGCCTCTCTGCTTTAATTGGAAAAAGTCAAGGACAGAAACTAATTAGCAGCATTAATCCAAACCAGAAGCCTAATGATATTAACCACAAGTCACCACTGCCATCAGGAACCTTTATTCTAAACCATTTTCAAAGTTGGGGAGGAGGGGTAGAAAACAAAGTGTTTTTGAGCTTTAGAATACTGACTTGCAACCACTAATTTCAGGCAACTTTGATCCATTCTCTCAAAGAAACTGAAAGAATTGTGATTAACAGAAAGGCAGTTCAGAATTATAAGTGAATAACTACTTCATTCATACCCAGTGTTTTTAGGTGAGAAATAATTAAATACTATCGTAAATTCGGTAGCGGTCAGTTCTGTTCACACATTCTGCCTCACCCCTCTCCTCCAGTTTATAAGAGTTTATAAGTGTTGATCCACATGGACCTGCAACTTGCAAAGGTCAAATAGATTTTTATGACCTCAGAACTCTTCTCAAATTTCCCTTTGATTCATTTCAGTTTTGATTTCAAAGTGAGAGAAACATAACCAAATTACACGAGGAAAAGTCCACAGTCCCACGGTTAAATGGAGTAGTGTGCTTATAAAACCAATAGGCTGTTTTTAGGATGGGCCTTTTCTGCTCGCATCTTTGGCCGTTTTCCAAAATTTGTCATTTCTAGCAGCATCGATGTAGGAGAACTGGTGGTTTGAAAACACAAGTAGAAACAGAGCACACGGTTTCGATTTGTGTTGTTATTAGTTAACATAAAATGGCATTGGAGTAATTTTAGATTCCTAGCAACCTGACATTTTAAGTGATTAATTAGACAAAAGTGACATTGGATGAAAAGCCCAATTTAGGAACCGGGCTGGAGACAAAAGAGGCCCCACTCCAAGGATTAGGAAACTCAAACACACATCAATCCTAATTTATTGTCACTAAGTGTATTTTCTTGTCCCTTCTCTGCCCGATGCCTTGAGTTTTGTTAGTGTCGCTAGCTGGATCCCCCAAGGTTAATGTCAACTAACTTAAACTTGGGCCCCAACAGGAAAAGGAACTTGAACTGTCGTTTTCAGTTTCGATTCTCCCCTGATTTTCTGTTCCTCATTCACCCACTTCACCACCTCCCAATCTCCACCCCCTCACCCCCCAAAATGAACAAAAATTAAAAAAAAAGAAAAACGGACTTTCTAAACAATAAAAATCTAAGGATTTGCATAATTCGGTATCTGCCTTTCAGAAATTTTTTAAAAAGGAAAAAAAAAAAAAAAGGTTTCACTCTCTAGAATGTAAACTGACTCTGCCTCGTGAGAACATACCTGTGTCCCAAACATTGGCCCTCGAGAGTTTGTGGCTTAGAAACCAAACCCAAGAGTGTAAATAAAACCTGTGTATAAAGTAATGCTTTCGGCAGCTGCTTTGGGAGGTTCTCTCGGTTTGTTTATTTTTTCATCCTTTCTTTGTTTGACACACGCTGGGTTTTTCCTAGCTAGCTACCAAACATTGCTCACATTTAAGGGTTAAAATAATGGGGTCATTATTGGACTATTCCCGAGGAACAGCAAAAGGGCCCCATAGCAGACTAGCTGCAGCTGTTAGGTAGCCCAATTGCCATCCACAAGGGAATTTGCTTATTTCTATATCACAATCTCCCACCTTGATAAAAAAGAAAAAAAACACACCCATTTCATTTGGACTGTGTACTAAGAATAATTGCCACCAATATTGATTGGCCCTCGGGGACGCGGCTGAATTTAAAAATTGCAAACTGTGAAATCCCAGCTGATGTATCCTCACTGAGATTGCTGCTTATTTGTGACATGTTCCTATGTTTAAACTTATCTGTGAAAACTGTGAAATTAATATCCTCATGTTGAGTACAATATGGTAACACACCCTGCTGAAACACACAGCTATTTTTGTTCTGATTTTAATGCTGGCTCCTGTCTGTGCCCGTTGCAAATCTTTCTGATAATGAAGCATAAGGACGTTTGTTATTTATTTTCAGAAGTTGTGAAAATGTGTGAGTTTTCTTTTTTAACCTTCTTTTTCTGCATAATTAGTTTTAACTGGCTTTTAACCTGGCAGACTTGCACAGTGGCCTCTGGCTCGGGTGTGAAATCATTGCAGTTGTCTCCTCGGTTTTCTGCTTAGCCGTGCGTGCCTCCGACACAGAAGGTTTGAAGCCCCTTCCTGACAAGTGCTTTCCCCTGCTGAAACCAGAGAGGAAAACGTGCGAGAGTCTTAACTACCAAATCCCCATTGATCAAGTTGCAAAATTCAAATATGAGAATGGAAATTTCCAATGTTTCTGAAATTGACCGCAGCTAAAAAAGAATATGTAATCCTCTACATGTATTCTTCAATCATACAGAAATGTGCTTTTAACTCCCACAAAAAATATATATATGACTCTGATGATGAGAATTTCAGGGAGGCATGGGCTATTAGTCTGGCATAAATACAATAACAGCAGTGGAGAACGATGTCACTCTGCTTTCTAATTTGTCCAGCAATTCTTTGTTTTGTATGTTATCATCAGAGTCATTGCCAAATCTCATCTTCCTTCCTCTCTCTTCTGGTTTCCTTCCTTGCTTGTATTATAAACAAATTAAATGACAGTTTAAAAGAACCAAGGCAAAATCATTTAAAAAAAAATAAGTAAATACACATACATAAAAGGACTAGGAAAATGTACAATAAAATTCACCTATATTCCATGCCTGGTATGGTTACCTGTGTTTTTCTTCATTTTCTTTTCTTTTATTTGCTTTCTTTTTTTTTTTTTTTTTTTTACTAATCTCTATGTCCTAAATTTCCTTCGATGTATATGGATGATTTTGGTAATAGGAAAACAATTATACAAAAAAAATACAACAGCTATAAATAAGTAGCATGACTTACTTCATGTGCAAATTATATATAATTTTACTTCTGATATTTTAATGTGAAAACTATATAAATAAAAAATTAATATCACCATTAGGATTTACCTAAGTTTTATATTTAAAGAATTCACTTTTATGTTAAATTTTTTCAGGTTCATTCTGCTAAATCCCAGTGAGTAATTACAACGCAACAGTTCTTTCTTTTTTAAATTTATTTATTGATTGGTTTTGTTGGCTCCATTTGCACTTTGGCAGTAGCTTTCCTTACTTTTCACTTTGATGAGCATTTAATTTATTATTATTATTATTATCGGCGGTTTCCAACACAGGACACCAGTTTTGCAAATCCAAATCATAGCTGATGAGTAGGAAAGCCCAGAGAATGTGAAAAATAACAAGCACAACACATACACACACTACAATTTATTTTATGATCCCAAATTTCAAAAACAGTTTTTAAAATTGCAGTCCAGCTAGTTCAACAAAATATGCTTCTACTGGACAGCAGAAAATGAGTCTAAAGTCTTCTTTTATACCTCGATAAAGCCACAAATGAACTTAAGCAGCAACTATTTCTTTTTACTGAAAATAGAACATAGGAAACAAAGACAAAGTGTATTCCTAGATGCTTGGGCAAAACAGCTCCAAGGATACTTTGGAATAATGTATTTAAAACCGTTTTGTCTGGAAACCTAATGTACAGCGTGGAGGCTATAGTTAATGTTAATGACAATGCACTGTATACTTGAAATTTGCTGAGAGTAGATCTGATGTATTTTCACTGGGGCCGAGGTAGCCACAGGAGGTGATGGCTATGTTAATTAGCTTGAGTGTGATAATCATTTCACGATGTATGGCTGTATCAAATCACGGTCTATGCTTTAAATACATACAATTTTTACTTGTCATAACCTCAAGAAAGCTGAGAAGAAACTAATAAAAAAAAATTTAGCATGCAAAATATAAAAAATGAAACAGTTTTGAAGCTGAGTTCACAGTGTTAATTTTCACTTATACAAAATATTTCTGCAAAAGGCACCCTATTGTTTGGCCCACTGTAGCCCCACCCTAGAAGCCTGTCACGCTTTCAGTCCAGGACCCACAAACTCATTGCAACAGGCCAGCTGTCTCTGCGGCCAAAGGGTGGAGAGGGGGTGGGGGTCTCAAGTCATCAAAGGGGACTCTCTCCCCTAAAGCCAGCTGTAACCTCCCACTGGCAGTCTTCTTATTATTATGAAACCCATCTAAAGTTTGCTTTCTTGAGCATCGCTGATTTTTTTTTAGCTTGTGATCACAAGCGTTTGGAAGTACAAGAGAAGGTGACAAACCAACCCACCAGGCTATCTTGACTAAGTCTGGCACTTTGTTTACAGCAATCGCTCCCCTAATTAGAAATCTTTACTTTCAAGCTTGGGCATTGCAACAGGTAACACCTCGCTGTTGTTATTTCAATAGCCACATTCTCACCACTGGGCATGGGTTTTAAAATTAATAAAAGGGAGAAGGAGGAGGATTTCCCCTTATTTAAATGTGGAAGGTTGACGGCTTGACTCTGAGCATAGACACACAGATGTCACGCCACAGACTCTACGGGGAAGAGGCGGGGGGGGGGGGGGGGGGGGCGGGGGGCCCACATTCCACATCAACACTGCATTTGGAAAACTGCAAACGGGATTGTGTGGAGGTTGCCTGCAAAAACAAGTCGTGACTTTCTCCCAAACACATTAGACAGACAAAGGAACAATTCACTTTTTTCCCCAGTGGGTGATGTGCAATCCATTCACAATGCAATGCATTCCTGGAGGTATTCTAAGATGTGTTTTATTTACCAGGAAAGACTTCTTAGGACTATTTAGTTTAGGAAATGCTAATCTGACTAGAGAAGACAGGTGCAGGGGAACCAAATCCAGGTGTCACCTGTGGAGTTAACACAAGGCCACAGACTGCCACTTGCCTCCCAGGTGCCCCTGCCTAGGAACGAGATGAAGGTTGACCCAGAAGGGAAACAGTGATCCTGCTAAGAAGGCCACTTCCCTCAGCCACGGCCTGGTCCAGAGGCCATTGGGTCACACAAAGGGTCACCAAAAAAATACAAGACACTTAGTTAAATTTTAATTTCGGATAAATAATGAATCCTTTTTTGGTATAAATATGTCCCTAACATTGCATGAGACACACTAAAAAAAATTATACTGTAATTTGGTATATGTGCTATGTACTAGTGTATGCACTAAATTATATGTAAGTATATTATAATATTAAAAGTTAGTATATCATAGCCCAAACTCATTCATTGTTGATCTAAAATTCAGATTCAACTAGGCAACCTGTGTTTTTGTTTGCTAAATGTGGCAACCCTGGCACACAGTGACCCGCTAGTGACTTCGGAGGGTGGGCGGGGATGTCCCTGAGCCCCACACCCCTGCCCCACCCCACCTCTCCTCCTTCCTCCCCTTCTCTGCTCAGAGCCCCTCAGGGGAGAGGCCTTTGATGATGATGACCATCCCATGCACCGCTGCGCCTTCCCCACACTCCCGGCCCCCTTAGCCTGCCTGATTTTCCTGCATCGCTCCCCACTATAGGCATACCGCGTACTTTAAGTAAAAGACTTTCATCTTTTTTCTCAGCCCTTAGTATAATGCCTGCCAAACATCGGGCCTTAGTAAGCGTTAATATCTGTGCAACTGCATGAACGGGAAAGAATAAAACACTGAAATGCAAATCCTGAACTAAGGGAAACGTTTCTGGTCGTTCCAGCTAGCCCAGTAGATCTGCGTGTTCCAGCCAGCGCAAGGCTGGCCTGGGGAACCCCAACAAATCAGATCGCGGTTGGGGAGGTCCGAGGTGGGGCCTGGGACCCTGCGTCCCTAACATGTTCCTAGGCCATGTTGATGTAGCAAAAGAGTCACAGAACAGAACCCGGATAGAGGTGAACAGAGAGAGCAGGTCACAGCCGGAAAAGTCTGCAGCTCTGTCACATCGCAGGACAGTGCAATGAAAAAAGTCACAGGATAAGCAATATTGTTTAGAGAACAAAAGTTCTATCTTCCTGCATCCTGAATAGACCTCTATTTCAGAAACTATCAATTCTCATGAGTCTCCCTTAGCTCTGAGAGAAAGAAAGAAAGAAAAAAAAAAAAAAACAAATATAAGGATAATAAAAACCACCCTGCCAAGGTGACCAGGGGAAAGAGCACTGCTGTCCCTGAGATGGTGGCTGCCACTGGATTTGATCAGGATCCCAAGAAAAATTTTAACTCGTGCCTAGGGCAGAGCTACAAGCCCCGCCTTTTTTGGTGACCTTGAATTCTCTAAGACGGCTCCAACCCTCGCTGACCACATCGTGACAATTCCCACCTTGAGAGAGTAGGAAACACTCTCTCATGTTCCCAAATACTCATCCTACCCAGACAGCAAATAAAAGCTTACTTTCAAAAAAACAATTTGTTCTCAGAGCAGAAACCTTCTGAAAGATGAATTCAGGTTCTGTATTCACCATTCAGACATCTATGGGATGTACTTACCACATCCACTCACGACACACTCTACTCTCTATGAATTAAAAAGCCGTTAAAAATAGCTACCATGGAGGTATTTTCATCACCTGGCTGCTACCCACATGCGCCTTTTAAAAACCCACGTGTTGTCTCCATGGTGATCATTTAAATAGAAATAATGCTTACCTAACATGTCCAAAGAAGTCAGTATAGAATTGGATTCCATCCATACCAATTATTTTTCTTCTTTCAGATGATTGGAAAGGGAAAGTAAATTATCCATTAAATCCCAGAGATGTATAAAGATGCTTTGTGTAATAAAAGCCAAAACCAACTTGAATCAGGCCTGTGATTAGAAAACAAACAGACATTTGAAATTCAGTGATAACTTGATTCCTTTAAAACATCACCAGTTTAGGTATCAGTGATTCATCCCATTTTTTAAAGAGTATTAACTGCTCCGTGCCATTTATAATAATACCAGGAAACGCTTAGTGTAGTGAAAATTGCAAAAATGTATGCTCTGGAAGGCTCACACATCTCTAGCCTTGCCTCTGTTGTGAACCTCTGGTGTGACTTCTGTGAGTTTTGTTTCTCTGGTCTGTTTCCGTACCTGGAAAGTGAGGAAACAGATAGAGATTACCTCGCAGATTTCTTCTCCAACGCTGATTCTCTATCATTTCACACACACTTTAAAACAGGACGTCAGCAGCCCGAAGTCTCTTTTCCTTGAGAAACAGCGCCACCTTCAGGTCATGATGGCCATAACACAGCGATCAGTGGAGGTGCTTCTCCAAGAGACAGGAGCGATTTGCCTTGAGCCACAGAAACCCTCCCCCGTGTCCTCTGGGAGGCGGTCACACACTTGTGAGTCTGCCAGCTGGGTTAAGATCAATGTGTGTGGACATGGAGCCAAGCTGAGCTAACTGGCCCACAGGGGACAGATGCATGACCTTGGCCTAATTATCACAACCCCTAGCTAACAGAGTTCACCCACAGAATAATTCCTTGTGAAACTATCTAAAGAAGAAAAAGAAACAAGGAATACACTGGATGACCTGAAGCCTATAAAACAATGTTAACGGACACACCTCTACTTTAGGCAATCCCACTTAAGACACTTTCCACCTGTTCTCATTTTACCACTATATCTACTTGGATACACTTTTATCAAGCAGACTGTTAAGCAAATGTCCATTTCGTCACCCAGCAAATATTTACTGAGCAACCTCTTAATGCCAGCTCAGTGCTAAGGGCTCTCACAAAATAACATTTGTTGGATTTTCACAACAGCCCTTGTAAGGTAGGAGTTAATATCCTCATATTGCAACGCAAGGGAATGGTGTTGAAAATTTCACCAACACAAGGCAACTGAGAATCTGAGGGGCCCAGACATAGCGGAGCTGGCAAGAAGCTTGAATGTACAAACACAGACATTCACACAGCCCTCCTTGGAGAACAGGACAGTAACTGCCCCTCCACAAGATCTTATCTCTCAGCACAGTGTGGATCTACCAATTGCAATCGGCAGTGTGGAGGCAAAGGCAGTTTGAGAATTTAGTTTATTTCCTTGATGTGTGATCTGTACTCAGAAAAAGGCCCTATCTTTGCCAGCCATCCTCAGCAACAGCTCCCTAAGCCACTGATACAGTAATTTGTTACTAAGTGTCTAAATGCTGATCCTTCTTAGAAATAGAGCAGAGAATATTTAAGATTATCCCTTTGGTCACATCTTACCACTCACTAAATTCCATAATAGCCTTTCTTGGTTGAGAAAGGGCAGAGCAGCTGCTAGCCCAAGGGAATGCCTTGCATCTGGAAACATGTTTCCTGTGCACCATAGAGGAGCGAGCTGGGGAGCATTGGGAGGGCCCAGGGCTGCGTATCCCTCTTTCCTGAACCTACATATGCTTAGATGACTCTGGTTGGTGAGATACTGTAAGATACGAATGTAAGATCCTGGGCTATTAGGCTAATGGCATCTTCTAGCTTCTGTTTATTGCTTGCTTGCTGACCGCAGCTAATCGCAGGGCATTATGGGTGCATTATGGGTTGGAATAAGATGCAGAGGAAAAGCACTGAGAAGGGAGCCTCTCGCCTAGGACCCGGAATAGGTTAGAACCAATCAGGGGCAGGGTGAAATAAGAGGCTGGGAAAGATGGCAGGTAGGGGGCTCACCAATCACTGTAGAGGGCAGATGCATGATCGGCACGTGAACGCCAATCACTGTAGAGGGCAGATTCATGATCAGCGCGTAAACGCCAATCACTGTAGAGGGCAGATGCATGATCAGCGCATGAACGCCAATCACTGTAGAGGGCAGATGCATGGTCAGCGCATGAACGCCAATCACTGTAGAGGGCAGATGCATGATCAGCGCATGAACGCCAATCACTGTAGAGGGCAGATGCATGATCAGCGCATGAACGCCAATCACTGTAGAGGGCAGATGCATGATCAGCGCATGAACGCCAATCACTGTAGAGGGCAGATGCATGATCAGCGTGTGAACAGCTTGTGCGCGTTAAGTATAAAAAGCTCACTCCCACACTGTGCGGGGTCCCTGCCCGAACAAGAGGCCACGGCGCTGGCGCTCTTAGGCTTGGATCCTAGCCTAAGCTAGACAATAAAACTCCTTTTGATAATTACAGCCTCAGTGACTCTGTCTCTCTGTCCTGTGGTCCTGCAGATTCCGGCTCAAACAATACAGTTTTCCATTCTTTGCATCCTTCACTGTCCTTTAGAAAATACAGGCACATAAATATAAAATTACTAAATATTTGCTGGTATCTTGCAAAAGAATATATAGTCTATATACAGACAACAGGAATTATGTAAACTGGTGTGATCAGACATATTTGATGGATCAGCTGAGTTATTCTAGGGCAGAGGCCAAGGAAGGAACCTGGTTGAGAGGGGGGTGGGAAGTTTCTGGGGACCTTTAGATTATGGACGGAAGTAGGAAAAGACCTAGATGGGGCAACACACCAGAGTTGGGTTGACCCTTTGGGGAAGGGGAAGTAAAGGTATGAAATCTGAACCACAAGGCAGGTGCCAGAGAAAGGAAAATCACATATTGTGTAAGCAAGAAATTTCTCAATTTTAAGCATTGAGGTGAGATTATGTTATTCAAGATCGAATTATCACTAAATCACAGCTAATTAGAAGTTGGAAAAGAAAACTTGGCAGTTGTAATCCAGTTTTTTACCAGAACTGGTATTGCTGGTTCTGTGGTATCTCAGAAGCTAAGATTGAGGCGGGGAAGGGAAGGAGCCAGCCTTGTCACACCAAAAAGGCAACTACTAAGGGTAAATTGGAGCAGAAAAGTAGAACCATCCACACACATGTTCCTGAAAGAGTGTTGTGCATCTAGCCCTAACAGCTGCAGCAGTGGCTGAGCTAATCCTAATTGGAACCTGGTAAGACCCGTCTCAAGCTCCAATAATGATGATGGTAGATTAGCAATCTATTGTCATGTGTCAATATCATCCACGTTTCTATCCTGCTGGCCTCCCCTTTTCCTTCTTTCTACTCCACCCTCAATTAACCATGCCTCCTTTTTTACAATTTCTAATCTGCAGGAGTCTAGGACAACAGAGAATCAAAACATAGTTATCATTGTGTGCAGAATAAGAGTCAATAAGCTGGAACAGAGTACTGAGGGTTGCTTCTGCAATGTCAAGAACATGATCCTCAGTGCATTGTTTTCTGAAGCTGCTGTCTTTTGTTCTTGGTGGCATCTGGGGGGCTGGTGTTGCTCCAGGGAGGTGGGATGTTAGAGATTAAGAGTATGCATCACCTTTGGTGGTGACAGACAACACACATGGAATTGAGTGCCCAATGGCGTTACAATGAGGGCTGGATTCAGGCAGAATAGAGAGGTGCTTACATAGGGAGGTCCCCATGTTTTTGAAAGCATGTTCATTCAACTACACATTTCATTGCGCATCTACTATGTGCCACACACTGGGCACAGAGTGGTAATCGTGACAAACCAAGGTCTTGAGTGATACTAACAAATTGTAAGCAGAGGAGGCATTTGGTTGGATCCAGAGGAGACAAGAGTTTATGCTGGGAGATAAGTGACCTCTTCTTAAGGGACAGAGTCGACTAATCTGCCAGGGATGGATGCAGAGTAGTTTTACCGGAATGGAGCCACTAGTATAGGTGATCAAACGGGTAAAGATGAAGACAGCTACCTACCAAGAGTGACCAGTAACTGGGAGAGAGGCTTTAGCTCCTGGGCATACTTTCAGTTCCTCAAATGGACCAGGCTGCAGGACTTAATGCTGCTTCATACCCCCCCCCCCCCGTTCCTCCTTCAAGTTCTACCTTAGAGGTGACTGTCACGAGGAAGCCTTCCAACTCCTTCACCTGGAAGTTGCTGAGCTTTCCCCTCTCCGGTTGCCTTGTCACCAGTACACCTCTGTCATTACACTATCACACTTGCAAACATTTGTGAAATTGTCCTTTGTTCCCCATGAGTGTCTGAGCTACCAGAAAGCAGGTCCCTCAAGTCCGCTGCTGTTAGCCCTGCAAGTGGCGTGTGCATGGCACGCGCTCAGCAAGTGCTTCCTGAATAGCGCGAACGATGGGACGAACGAAGGGCTCAAGTTAGAAGGAACTGAAAGCTGCCTCGTCCTTCTAAAGACGATGTGTTCAGACCACACTCTTTCCCCTCCACGCAGCCTGGACGTGCCAGGACGTCCCTAATTCCATAGCTGGGTTCCTATTATCAGATCGACGCCTGGAGGCTGAGGCTGGACAGGGTAGTCTGTCCTCTGCCTTCACCCTGACTTTTCCCATTTGTGTCCGGAAGAGGCATGCTCTGTGCACCTTACAAAAACGTGCCGTCATCCTCCCCAGACTGTACCATAGAAGAAACATCCTCGTTTAGTAAAGGCGATCCCATTAGAACACGGAGCTGCCCATGCTTCCATTTCATGGTGTCCCGTCGCCAGTTACTCATTCAAAAACATTTTATGGACACCGACTACACGCCAAGCACTATTCTAGGGATTTTCCCATTCTCATGAGAGCTTTTTGGAACACAAATTGCTCAGACGGTCCACCGTTTCATAGCAGTAACACGAGGCTGAAAGTGGTGCCACGTTTAGCATTCTAACCGAAACGCACTAACCTTGGTCTCCAGAATTATCTTGCAACCTCGGCAGCACGACTTGTCTGCCAGGAGGAGAGTGAGGATAAGAGCACCGATCCGACTAACGAGGAGTAGGTGTTGAATTAGCCATAAACCACAGCAGGACAGCAGTTTCCTGCTGAGAAGGCATATTTGCTTGAGCGCTATTTCTAGGAGCAACAGGCTAAGCTGAAGATTTGCAGTTTTATAAGAACGTATCAAGAGACTATTTTTACGTGATCACAAACCGGTCCCCAACCTTATGGCTGTATCTTCCAACCTAGTTGGTACACAGTCACTTCCCCGGATGCCCCACCCCAGTGTGCCCCACACTGCCCTGCCCTCTTGGCCCCACCCACAGCGCCGGCCCAGCTGCTCCCCACGGTCCAGCATCTAGAAGGTTAATGCCTTACATGCAGGAGGGAGCCACACCGGTGGCTAAATATTTGTAATATCAACCCCGATTACAGGTGAAGAAGTGGACAAAGATTTCTAGAAAGATTTCGTATTCTTTATTCTATATAGATTCTATAAAGGATCCTATAAAGAAGAATCTAAGTACTTTGTTCTTAATTGTGTACTCTCCAAATGTGAGTCATTGTTTTCAGGGCACCATTTGGCTTTTAACATAAAGACCCTGCAGAGGGAGCCGTTTCCTAATATAAAAGGAGCTACAGACCCTCCCCCCCCCCAACAAGATGGCCATTACATTATTAATAGTGTGCTAGGGCTGCCATTAAAAAAGTACCATAGACTGGGTGGCTTAAATAACAGAAATGTATTATCTCTTGGTTCAGGGGACCAGTAGTCTGGAATCAAGGTGATAACAGGACTGCCTCCTTCTGAGGTCTCTTTCTTTGGCTTGCAGGCGGCCACCTACTCCGAACCTTCCCGTGGTCTGTGTGTGTGTGTGTGTGTGTGTGTGTGTGTGTGTGTGTGTGTGTCCTCACCTCCTCTCCCCATAGGACACCAGTCATATTAGCTTGGAGCCCACCCACATGACCTTATTTTCCTTCATTACCACTTAAAAGGCCCTTTCCCCCAAAATAGTCACATTCTGAGGGACTGGGGGTTAGGACCTCAAATATATGAATTGGATGGGACCGCACATTCCAGCCCATAACAGCTACCTGGTTTTCAATTTTGTTAATCTTTAAGAAGACATATATTGCAAAATGTTTCTCCACTGTTTTCTAAAGATCACATTGCCTGTGTTGTTTTTACTCCCATAACAATTCAACAGTTTAAAGTCTTTGTCCTGCCAATGTATTGGCACGGCCCAGTGGTGTGCTCAGACTGACAGAAAGCCAGGCCTGGCCCACCTTGGGCAGATCCTGGGAGTCTAAAGACAGAGGAGAAAGTCTGTGAGCGGGACACGCACAGAGGGTGGCTGGCAGCCATCTGCAGAAGCCCAGTGAGATTACTGCGCTACCAAATGGAGGATGGCAAATGTCAAAGCCAAGATAATAGGGCCACTCCTGACATCTCCAAGAGCAGCCTTGGAGCCTCCCTCTGATTTCACCCTCTCCTGTCCCAGTTTTATACACCCAAGGCTGGGGCAGTTCTGCTGATTGGCCTGCCTGGATTTGCACAGGGGTCAACCTCACTGGGCTAGGTCGGCTTCACCAACCCCATAGTTAGACGACAGTGGTCTCCTTACAATGGAGCACCCTCCACCTGCCAGGCAAACAGATCCTTGTCCAGTACACCCTGGCTTGGAGCCTCAGAGATGGGAGGACAGTTAGCCAGGTGTCTCTACAGGGTCATGCTAACCAGCCCCTAGACCCTCTACAGACCTCATCCCACAGTCCTAAAATGTAATCCCCCCAGGTCTGAAGAGTTATCTTAAGGATGAATGAGCACATGCCAGTAGCGATCAGTTGCCTTACTCTACAATCATCAGTGCATTGCAACCAAACATCATAAACTTCTTTACACATCACGTATCAGAGGTTTTCTGCAAAGCAGACCACCACCACCAGCAGTGTGGTAGATGAGATCTTCGCCTACAGTAGGATTCCGTGCGCGCTCTCGGCACCGGTAAGATCACTTATACTTACTGAGCGCGTCAGGACATTAGAGGTGAAATTGAATCCCTCAGAGAGATCGAAAGCCAGAGTCTGGGGCCAGAGGACGCTGGATGCTGTGGCTTTCGAGGAGGAGGCAAGGCCGTGCACGCCCCTCTGGGCTTTGGGACACGGGCCAGTCTCACGGAAGAGGGGGTCGTTCTTCTGAACCAGCACTGGGTCACTCAGCCATTCGTTCTAGATCCTGGAGCCTTTGGAGGGTCTAGAACCCTTGCAGACGGAAGGCCATTGGCTCAGGCCTGTCTGTATCATGACCCGAGATGTTATGTCCCCGGTCCTGCTGTCCTTGGATACACCTCCTTAGCCCATAGGGACCTCAGGACTTCTTTGTGGTCTGCCAGAGGAATCCGCTCGCACAGAAAAGCCTTGTGGGTGCTCCAGAAAACGTTGTCAGGGCCACAGGGCAGGGAGTCTGGCAGTGGCATCACGTACTCCACAGCAAACAATGTCACAACAGTGCCTTGACATTTCCGTTTCCCCACATTCCCCTTTCCCGATGCCCTGCCTGGAGGGGTAGGGAGTTCTCTGTGTCTGTCTCTGTCTCTGTCCCTTGCAACACGGTGGCCACCCTCCCTGCAGTCCCCTCCCCAATCCTGTACCCCCCCATCACCCAGGGCTGCCTCGAACCCACACAGCACTGTGGTGGGCATCTGCAGGGAAATCCAGCCCCCACCCCCATGCCACCTGTCATTGCCTATTCCTTCCTCGAGCTCACCCGAACCCTCTCTTTAACATGATCCAGTCTTTCTAAAGATCATGCTTAAACTTCAATTTTAAATTTTAAATTTCTGTTCTCTTAACAATGCATGTAACCAATTCTCATTGAATGCTTCTGCATTCTAATCACAAAGGGGGCTCTGGAGCCAGACCTTGGGCTTAGCATCCTGGCTTTCACCGCTTACTGTGTGACTTCGAGTAAGCTACTTAACCTCTCTGGGCTTCTCTGTGAAACAGGGAAAGTGATGATAGCACCTGACTCTCAGGGTTGGTGTGAAGGAATGGGCTAGTGCCTGGGTCACATGTACAGCAGCACCTGGCATGGAGCGAGGGTGCACGCACCGCTGTGCGGCAGGCACCCGGTGGGCCAGATACGCACAGACACGGGGGACAAGAAAAGCCCCGGCACGAGGTCACGGTGCACGGTGGTGGAGGTGCAGGATGATGAGGTTCACCTCGCCCACCCTCAGGGAAGGAGAGGTTTCTTTGGTGGGAGGGGACAGCCAGACCAAGCCCAGGTGCTGGGAGAGAGGTGGAAGTGTCCCTGAAGAAGGGACATTTGTGCGCAGACGCCACGGGCAAGGGAGCACATGAAGCATCCAAGGACAGGAGGCCAGCTCAGCAAAGCAGAGCGGAGACTGGGCGGAGGAGCAGCCCGAAGGCAGGCGGGAGCAGGCGGGGGACCAGGACAGGTCGCCTGTCCCCCCACCCCACCAAGGAGTCTGCATGTTTCTCTGAGGCCGGCAGGAGGCTGTGAGGTTGATGCAGGGCAGCAAAGGGACTGCGTTTGCATCTCAGAACGGCGCCTGGCTGCTGTGTGCAAAGTGAGTGGGCGCACACGCTTCGGTTTGGTGTGGCTTTTCCTCGTGTTTGACTGTGAGCCACGGTAGTGAGGCGTGCTACGTCACAGACAGAAACAGGCCCACATCTGGAACGCAACCCGTCCGTCCTTTTGAAGGAGCATTCAAGGATACGGCATTACAGACTTCATGATGGGTGTCGGGCTTCGCGAGGAAACAGGGGACCTGAAGTTCAAGCTCCATTGACTTCAGGGTAAACCCCTCTGACTGCAGCCCACGTCACAAATGCCGTACACACCCCCGCACCTGCCACACCTACTGTACACACACCACATGCACGCATACACACAAACACACGCGCCACATACAGCACACATGTGCCACGGACATCACACGTGCTGGAAACAGGGCAATACTTCTCCTAACTATGCATTATGCGCTCTGCTATTTTCTATTCTATTCCATCCACTCCGTTCCATTTCCTATTATTTTTCTTAATGATGTCTGACACTCACTAAATCAATTTCATGACCCACTGGTCAAGGAGACGAAGCAACCCCACAGGCGGCTGCACAATGCTCTGCTCCGTGGTCCGCCCCGGCCGCTCCGCAGGGCGGGCTGCAAGCCACCCGGGCCCCCACCCGACACACAGCTGTGTCAGGAGGCCACCTCACCGCCGTGGCTGCCCCCCCGCCAAGAGTGGAGGAAGTGAGCCTGGTCACCTGCCAGCGCTGCCTGCAGGAGAGGCACTTTCATTATGTTTGCATGGCTAATTTTAACCCAAGAAGTAACCTCAGCCGTTTTTTTATTTTAATCACCCTGTTGTTTCACAATGTCCAAGGGGTTCCTTTTCCTTCCTCCAAATCATTGTCTTCCAAACTGCAACTGGGTCAAGAGATTAATTGGGTGAGTCCCAGGTAGCATTAAAGAAAAAGAAATGGGATGCTAAGTTGACATATAGGAGTAACATTTATTGGGTGTGGGAGGGTGAGAGGGGCGTATACAACCACAACGAGTAAGATGTGCAACATTTGGGGGATGGACACGCTTGAAGCTCTTACTCAAGGGGGGAGGGGGGCATGGGCAATATATGTAATCTTAACACTTGTACCCCCATAATACGCTAAAATAAAATTAAAAAGGTAGATATCAAAAAAAAAAAAAGAAAAGGAAAGAACTGGGATGGGATGGGATAGGATACAACAAAATAGAGCAATGTCCACAGCCCAGGGCACACAATAAGGATCAGTACTGATCTGGAGTGTGTGTGTGTGTGTGTGTGTGTGTGTGTGTGTGTGCACTAAGCTTTAACTTTCTTCAACTGTCAAACCAGCTGTTAAACAGATGAAGCTGTAAGTACAGGGCAGAATCAGTCATGTCTGGTGACTCAAACACAGAAGTACAGAATGGAGCAACTCAAGAAATTACAGGCTGAAAAATAAAGAAAACATCCAAAGCCCACCGCTTACGGCTGAATCTGCTAGATGATGACTCAACGAGGCTCAGGAGTTCAGTCATCTGGACCGTTTCTTCCTGGTTAATCTTCAACTTAATTATCATCCCACTGTTGGCAGCAGCCACTGAGAAAGGCCTGCACCAGCGATGACTCACCCCGAGAGTCACTTGAGAAGCCCTCAGGGCCAAGATCCTGCCCTTTCTCATCTATGCCCAGGCTGGCAGTGTGTGGTGTGGCCGCTGCCCCAAACCCCAAAACCCATGGAAACTCCCTTCTGGAATTTCCCTCGAAGCTGCCACTCAGTCCTCAGACCACATCTCAGGAGTTTTCAGAGCAAGATCATCATTACTAGAATGCATCGGTTGCATTTATTCCTTAAAAAAAAAAACAAGAAAAAATATTTTCTCAACTGAAACTTATGACAAGTAGTCTTAATTTGATCATTTTTTTCCTATTTTGTATGATTTCTATGAAAATTACAAAGTTAAATTCTATGTAAGTGCCTTTTTCATTAATTGCCTTTGTTAGAAAGAATTAAAATTTTTTTAAATGGTGCTGGCCTAGGACACCCGGGATGCGCAGTCAGCATGCGTGAATGTCTGTGTCTGCACACACAGACCCAGCCCTGCAGGCCACACCCCTCCCCCTCCCCCTGTGCCACTGACCTCATCGTCACTAAGGTCCTCCCATGGCTTCTCCATAGACTCGGTACAGCTGGCCTCCCTCCTCCCCAAAAACACTCTCTTCCCTGGGCTTTCTCCTCCCTCTCTGGCCACTGCACAACTTCCTTTGCAAGCTCCCCTTCCTCCACGAAATCTCAATATTGAGATGGTCGTAGGCCCTTTTCTCTTTTCATTCTAGATGCTCTCTCTAGGCTACAAGTTCTCAAAGGGGGCCGGGCGCGGTGGCTCACGCCTGTAATCCTAGCACTCTGGGAGGCCGAGGCCAGCGGATTGCTCGAGGTCAGGAGTTCGAAACCAGTCTGACCAAGAGCAAGAACTCGTCTCTACTATAAATAGAAAGAAATTAATTGGCCAACTGATATATATAGAGAAAAAATGAGCCAGGCATGGTGGGGCATGCCTGTAGTCCCAGCTACTCGGGAAGCTGAGGCAGGAGGATCGCTTGAGCCCAGGAGTTTGAGGTTGCTGTGAGCCAGGCTGACGCCACGGCACTCACTCTAGCCTGGGCAACAAAGCAAGACTCTGTCTCAAAAAAATAAATAAATAAAAGAGTATAAGATTTAAAAAAAAAAAAAAGTTCTCCAAGGGAAGTGGCATTGGGAAATGTGTGAGGGCAGCTTTGGTTGTCATAGTGATGGGGTGGACGCTGTGTTACTTGTATTGAGTGGCTGGGGGCAGGGAGGCCCGACAGAGGGCAATATCACCAAAAACTGTCCACCCCCAAGTGCCAATGCCTGCCCTCCATCAAGAGACACTGCGGCCGGGCGCGGTGGCTCACGCCTGTAATCCTAGCACTCTTGGAGGGCAAGGTGGGTGGACTGCTCAAGGTCAGGAGTTCGATACCAGCCTAAGCAAGAGCGAGACCCCATCTCTACTAAAAATAGAAAGAAATTAATTGGCTAACTAAAAATATATGGAAAAAATTAGCTGGGCATGGTGGCACATCCCTGTATCCCAGCTACTCAGGAGGCTGGGGCAGGAGGATCGCTTGAGCCCAGGAGTTTGAGGTTGCTGTGAGCTAGGCTGACACCATGGCACTCTAGCCTGGGCAACAGAGTGAGACTCTGTCTCAAAAAAAAAACAAAAAGAGGGAGAGAGAGACTGCGATGGCATCCACTCCCATGGGTCCAGTTACCGTCTACAGGCCAAGGACTGCCCAGCCAGACCTCTCCTCTGAGCGCTGGTATTTCACTTAGACATCAAAGAGGAAAGTCAAAGTCAATGCCTCATCTTCTCTGCGAATCTGCTCTCCTTTAGGACGTCCTTCCTCAGTGTTCAGCGTCCCTGTTAATTTTGAATAGATATTATTGAATGTGATTTAGTGAGTTATTACAGAAATGCAGATTCATTTTTTTTAGATAACCTCAAATCTCTGTTCAGCCAGGTGCTTAAGCAAAGGGAGTCGTCTGTATTCACACGTCCCTCGGTATTCACAAGAGATTCCTTCCAGGACCCGCATGGGTACCAAAATCCATGATGCTCAAGTCCCTTATATTATAAATATAGTGTAGTGTTTGCATATGACCTGTGCACATCCTCCCACATGCTTTAAATCAGCGGTCCCCAACCTTTTTGCCACCAGGGACCGGTTTCATGGAAGACAATTTTTCCAGGGACTGGGATGTGGAGGTGGTTTGGGGATGATTCAGGCACGTCATATTTATTACATTTATTACATTAGCAGCTGCTCCCCAGCGCTAGCATCACCGCCTCAGCTCCACCTCAGAGCATCAGGCATTAGATTCTGGAGCGCACAACCTAGATCCCTTGCATGTGCTGTTTACAGTAGCGTCCACGCCCCTATGAGAATCTAATGCCACTGCTTATGAGAATCTAATGCCGCTTCACTCACTCACCTCCTGGTCACCTCCTGCTGTGCAGCCCGCTTCCTAACATTAGGGCAGCCTTGAATCTCCCAGCTAAAGATCAATCTTGAGTTCTCCCCTATTCTTTGCTGTTTCTGTCCCAAGCTAGCAGGCACCCTGCTGGGACTCTGAAGCCCAGAAAGGAAGTACAAATCTTTCTCTTTACACTCACCAGCTCATGGCCTTCAGAATCTGTTTCCATAGCCCCAAGGTGTTCCTGAGAAGCTCCCAGACCAGACATATCTCAGGAGCAAAAATTACATCCACTGTGATGGCCCTGACTACATCTCAGAGATAAGCTAGTCTCCAAGAACAAAAGAAATAAAAAAGACTAACAACTTAATGTCTTGCAACTGCCTGCTAATTACTCCACCACAATTACTATAATAGCAGCAAGCCACTTGGCCTTGCTGCTGGCATCTGCCTTCTCTTTCTTTGGGATGCTACGCCCTGTCTCCCTGCTCTCTTCCCCCAGCCCAATCTTTCTGTCCTTCTAAAGGATAAAATACATTTTACTCATATATCTTAATCTCTGCGTGAGAAATCTTTCTCTACCCGCGCCGTGAGACCTACTAAGCTTTCCACCCTAACACTAACAGGCCACAGACCAGTACCGGTCTGCAGACCTGGGGTTGGGACCACAGCTTTAAATCTTTAAATCAGCAATCTCTAGATTGCTTACTTATAGTACCTAATACAGTGTAAATACTATATAAATAGATGTTACACTATATTTTTAAATTTTGCATTATTTTTTATTCTTGTAGTGTTATTTTTATTGTTTTTTTTCTTAATACTGTCTATCCGCAGTTGGTCTAATCTGCTGAGGTAGACCCCACAGACGTGGGTGCTGTGGCACCTAGCACCATGGACACTCCCTAAATATCCATTAAGTGTATCCAGGTTCTGTTCATAGTTTTGGCCAAGATGCTGGATCAGCAAGAGTGCTGGTCCCCCAGGAAAAGCCCAGGAGGAGCTGTTAGAAAGAAAACTGACAAAATTTTGAGAAAACCCACGGGATGTGTCAGAGGGAGCTGTGGGGAAGGGCTGGGGGCTTTGGTCAGGAGCAGGACCCGTGGGCTGGCCGTGGAAAGGATAAGACAGAAAAGAAACTGAGGGCCTGGCCCTGGCCCTGATGCTGACTCAGAACTGTGGTCCACATGTCCCAGGAGTGAAATCTGGCATCTCAGATGTCCTGTGCCTGTGAGGAGCTGGGGGGGGGAAAAAAAAACAGGTGGAAAAAAACAAACTCAGGCAGTTGCTTCCTTCTCTGACACCACCCCTTCCTAACCCCCAGGGCAGGGGAATTTGAATCCAAAGAGTGTCTCTTCCTAAACCTCCCCTCCCTGGAGACACAAGATGATGTGCTGACCTGAGGCATTGTTTTGCTAGGTGGGGAGGGACTGAGGGTGTCTGGGACTGACCTGGCCCTACCTCACCTCCCTGGGGCTGATGTGGACCTGAGTCCAGCCTTATCCACTAGGCCTGACAGAGAAGCCAACCCCCCTGAACACCTCCATGGAAAATGAGCTCACAGGTCAAAATAGCGAGACAGTCGACAAGTATAACCATTTTCAAAAATAATAATATATACATATATACCCACATGCATACACTGGATTATAGATTCCATCAGAAGCAAAAATGTTGGAAACATCTAAGAAGTTAAAATTAGCTAATAAACGTATTGAGAAATAAAGAGAAATGAAACAGTAATAAGGCAATGTTTAAAAGGAACCAAGCATATGAAATAAAAAATAGAATAGTTGAAGCAAAGAACACATTGAGGTGAATAAATAGCAGAATGGATACAACTCAAGAACAAATTAGTGAGTTGAAAGTCCAGATTGAGGAAGTCCTTCAAAAAAAGGACAAAAAAATGGAAAATACTAGAAAAAAGCAAAGAAACATGGAGGATTTACATACAAATGCTAACATCCCAATAATAAGACTCGAAAGACAGAAAAAAATCAGATGAAAACAAGGAAATATTTGAAAAAAATAGTAAAGTTAGATTTCCTAGAATTGAGAAAAAGAAAATAGAAATACCTCAGAATGAAAGGGCCTATAGAATGACAAAGAGAAAAAATGAGGGAGGAAAATCACACCTAGACACCTTATGACAAATTATGAGACTATCAAAGACAAAGAAAATTCTGAAAAGAGTAGATCATACAAAGGGCCAAAAAACAAGATTGACACCAGACCTCCCCTCAGCGACAGTGGATCCGTGAAGACAATTGAGCCGCGTTAACAAAGCATTGATGGAAACGACCTTAGAAACTAGAAATGCACCTAGCAAGCTGCTGTCCAAATATCATGGCATGAAACACATGTTCTCAGTCATGCAAGGCCTCAAAACTTGAATAAGTAGAGAAACACATCAAGGAGTTGCTGCAAGAAACAGAAATAAAAATGATCAAATACCTTAGAAAAGTTAATTGTTATCTTTTTTTAAAAATTCTAAGACCAAGGAAGAAGAAAAAATATGTTTACAATTGCCCAGACTTCAAGTCAAGACCAGCAATATTAGTGTTGCTATATTAATATCATAAAAAATTAGGATAACTACATAGAATTGTCTAAATCAGAATAGTTTTGTGAGTAAAAGGTATTATTAAGAATTGTATCAGGACAAGAGAAGTAATATAAACCAGAACTGTTTTAGGCAAATCAAAATGTATGGTCAGTCAGGATACATAAGATAGATCAGGAAAAAAAAGAAGAAAAATCCTGTGATGTGTACTGAGGTTTGGGAAAAAAAAAAAAAAAAGAAGAAGAAGAAAATATCATTAAGGATAGAGGACACCACCAAACAATGGTAAAAGATTTAATTGCCCAAAAATATATAAAGCAAAGACTGATAGAAATATACGGAGAAATTGGTAAATCCAGTTTCACAGGGAGAGGTTTCAACACACCATTCTCAATAATGATGGGTCAACTAATCCAAAATATTCAGCAAGAATACAAAAGATCTCAACTTGACCTAATAGAGAATTATGCATCCAAAACTTAAAGAATTCTTTTTTTAAAGCACACATAAAACATTTACAAAAACTAATCATATAGTAGGCCATAAAAAAAAAACCCTAAACAAATTTTAAAGGATGGATATCACATAAACAGTATTTTTCAGTCACAATGTAATTAAGATAGAACCAAATTTAAACAAAGAAACTTGCATCTTAGCTGGTAGGGGTATAAATTGATGTAAGAACACTAGGAAAAAGTTTGACATTTTCTAAAAAATTCAAACATTCACGTACCCTATGATCCAACAATTCACTCTTAAAATGACACCTGAAATTCTTGCCCATGTACAAGAATGTTCACAGCACCACTATTTTCAATGACCAAAACCTGGGAACAACCCAAATGTTCGTCAAAAAAAAGTAGAAAAATAAATTATGGTTGTGTTTATTTTCTATTGCTGCCTAACAGAGTTTGTGGCTTAAAACAACACCCTTTCATCATCTCAGAGTTCTGTAGGTCAAATGTCTCAACATGTCATAGTTGGATTCTCTAGTCAGGGCCTCATCAACCTGAAACCAAGGTGTTGGCAGGGCTGCAGTCTCATAGGAAGCTTGGAGTCCTCTTCCAAACTCGCTGGTTGCTGGCAGAATTCAGTTCCTAGCAGTGAAATAAGTGCATCTCCAATATCTTGCTGGCTGTCAACTGGGGCTATTCTTAGCTTCCAGAGGTTGCTGGCCTTGTAACCCTCTCCACACATGACAGTTTTCTCCTGCAAGAACTTTTTTTTTAACAGAATGTCTTTTACTTGAATACTGAATACATTCTAGGACACAGAGTGAGCTGAGAATGAAATTTTTTTTTTTTTTGAGACCAAGTCTCGCTTTGTTGCCCGGGCTAGAGTGAGTGCCGTGGCGTCAGCCTAGCTCACAGCAACCTCAAACTCCTGGGCTCAAGTGATTCTCCTGCCTCAGCCTCCCAAGTAGCTGGGACTACAGGCATGCGCCACCATACCCGGCTAATGTTTTTCTATATATATTAGTTGGCCAATTAATTTCTTTCTATTTATAGTAGAGACGGGGTCTCGCTCTTGCTCAGGCTGGTTTCGAACTCCTGACGTCGAGCAATCCGCCCGCCTCGGCCTCCCAGAGAGCTAGGATTACAGGCGTGAGCCACCGCGCCCAGCCGAGAATGAAATTTTTTAAAGAAAAAAATAACACCGGCAGCAATACAATTAAAATGGAAAAGTATAATTTCTAATATAACACAAACAACAAATAGACACATCAGCATTCTATGAGGTCCACTGAAGGAGTTCCTTTATTTGATAAACTGTAGTTTAATTTCAACTTGAGACACAAGTTATTTGGAATTGTCAAAAATGCCACGTATGTTAAAATAGACACAACAAATGGAATAGCAAGTCATGATTTAAACACCTTTAATGAAAACAATGTTTGACAATTAGAAAATTGTTAAAGTTTTTTTTTTTTAAAAAAAAAAACACCTCAAACCGTGTTTATATCAGAGGTCAATGTCACTAGAATTCAAAGCAGGAGGGACACGTGAAAGGATGAAGGAGGGATAAATTCCCCCTCAAAAGAAGCAATTGCTCTGGAACAAGAGATGCAGGCTGATCTCAAAAGCTTAAATATGGAAGAAGAGCATATGTTACAACACTAAATGTTAATTTCGATCTTATTTATCTCTGAATAACATATGGTACATGGCAATGAAAAGCAATATTGACACACAGCACTCGTGTGGATGTGGTGTCTATACACCCTAGCCTCTACAACTTTCCAACAAAGCAATGAGATTTGTAAGTTCTTTCTATAGTAACTTATCTCAGAGTAACTCATGAATTTCACTGCTACTTTGTATGTCTGACTTCCCTGTCTCTGATTTTAGACCCAGATTTATTTACCTTTATTTATTTATTTATTTTTGAGACAGAGTCTCACTCTGTTGCCCGGGCCAGAGTTCCGTGGTGTCAGCCTAGCTCACAGCAACCTCAAACTCCTGGGCTCAAGCGATCCTCCTGCCTCGGCCTCCCGGGTAGCTGGGACTACAGGCATGTGCCACCATGCCTGGCTAATTTTTTCTATATGTTTTTAATTGTCCAGCTAATTCTTTCTATTTTTAGTAGAGACAGGGGCTCAGTCTTGCTCGGGCTGGTCTCAACTTCTGAGCTCAAATGATCCTCCCACCTTGGCCTCCCAGAGTGCTAGGATTACAGGCGTGAGCCACTGGCACCTGGTCTAGACCCAGATTTAAAGGGCTCCCGTGATGAGGTCAAACTGCCTTCCTTAACATCCATGGATTGGGGACCTTAATTGCAGCGGCAAAAATCCCATCACAGCGGCACCTAGATTAGCGCTTGCTTTAATAACCTGAGCGCTCACTAGGTGGGCCCAGGAATCTTGGCAGCCATCTGAGAATTCTGCGCCCCACGATGGTCTAGTCTCGTGATGAAATGTCACACGGTAGTCACGTGGAGTGGGTGGCAGCCACCTACCGCAAAAGGGATGAGTCTTAGCAATTCGATATGTGAAAAATACAGTCCCAAAAGATTACAAATTTAAAACCACTAAAATTTTAAAAGCACACGTAAGGAATGCATAGATACTATAAAGCAAATAAAAAGGAAAGCCAGGAGGCAAGGGACTGCGTTCTGGACGGTGGTTGCCCAGGTTAGGGAGGGGCAGGTGGAGAAGGTGCTGAAGGAGTAGATGTAGGTATTGAGGGGTGAGTGGGTTCACGATACCATTATAGTATACGATTTAAAATGGCCAATTAATAACTAGCTAAAAATAGGACAAATATGGACCAGTTTTAAAGGAAAGTTACGAACGCAGGATTATGATTTTTTCCCATTCTGTGCACCTGAGATCTGATTTAAAACGATGAAGAAAAGGAAAAAAAAAAAAAAAGACTTGTAAAATGAAAGAACATACTATGCAATTATAAAACATATTCCCTCCAGGGTAGGGGAAGTGGTTTGGTTTCCAGATAGCACCAAAGGGGAACTGAGTGAATTATTATATCCTCAGATCAAACTTGTCACCCTGGAAAACTTCCAAAACGTGAGCAAAAAATTTCATTTGTTCTTGGAAAAGCCTGGTCAGAGCTATCAAGGATGATCAGATGCCACCTTCACCCACGCAGGCCTCAGTGTACCCCTTATTCCTGTTTCCTGCTTCCTCCGCCTCCCTTTGCATCAACATTTAGACGCACTCAAGTCTTTTCTCCCCCCATTTGGGGGAGAAAAAAGGAAAGAATGCAGCAAGACCCTTCTCTTCCCCACATCCCCCTCCAGTGGCAATGCTGTCTCTGGCCCATACCTTCCCAGCACAACTTGTCGATACCACGTCTCTTGCCCTTACCCCCCTCTCCCCGAAAAACCTGCACCCGACCAAGTCACCAACGACTGTTCAGCGCCTAATGCTCATGACATTTCCGTGCTCTTTGACTCTTTCGACCACTTCCTCCAAGAACCCTTTTCCCTCGGCAGCTGTGGCAGCGCTCTGGCTTTTCTCTGGTCTCTCCGCGAGCTCCTCTCGTGTCTCACCTGCTGGTTCATATGCCTCTGCCGTTGCTGACACGTCGAGGTTCTCACGGCCATCCTCCGTCCCTGCCCTCCCGTCTGTGTGGAGCAGCCCCTCTGCACACTCCAGCATCAGCTGCCGTGTGTACGCTGCTGATCTCCAATCGCATTCTTGCAGTCTAAAGCCTCTTCTCTCTGGGAGCACAGAAGCGACTGCCCCTGGGAA
This sequence comes from Microcebus murinus, assembly GCF_040939455.1. Classification (NCBI taxonomy): domain Eukaryota; kingdom Metazoa; phylum Chordata; class Mammalia; order Primates; family Cheirogaleidae; genus Microcebus; species Microcebus murinus. The sequence goes on along the minus strand of NC_134104.1, from coordinate 11,214,570 downwards.
ACTTCTCCAGTGTCCCTAACACTCAAGCTCTCTAGACCCCCAGCTGTGTTAGGTAGGGTTCTCCAGAGACACAGAACCGATGGGGTGTGTGTTTGCACAGAGAGAGAGAGATTGGGATTGACTCATGAGATTATGGGGGCTGGCAAGTCTGAAATTTGCAGAGCAGCCCAGCAGGCTGGAGACCCAGGGAAGAGTTGATGTTGCAGCTGGAGTCTGAAGACAGCAGTGGCAGAATTGTCTCTTCCTCAAGGGACCCTCAGTCTTTTCTCTTAAGGCCAATTGGATGAGGCCCATCCCTATTATGGAGGATAATCTGATTTACTCAAAGTCTCCTGATTTACATGCTAAGCACATCTTAAAAACACCTTCAGGGAAACATCTAGACTTGAGTTTGACCTAACCACTGGGTACCGTGGCCTAGCCAAATTGATACCTGAAATTGACCATCACAAATTTTGCCTTAGGAAATGGCACCACCATCTAACGGGTGCCCAATCCAGGATCTGGGGGGGTTTGTCTTGGTTCCTTATGTGACCCTGACTCTACACAGCCAAACTGCAAGCACCATCAATTCACTCATCTTCCTAAGTATTTCTAATCCATCTCTGCGGTCAAAACCCCACCACATCTGAACTACTACAAGAGCATCCTCACTGCACTTGAGCTCCCAGTCTTACTTTCTTCAAAATTTCCCTAGACACAGCAAGGAGAGACAGCTTGTTAACCTGTGAATTGGATTGTGCTAATTCTCCACTTAATCGCGACTCATCGCAAATGCCACAACTGTCATGCAGTCTGGTACGAGGTGATCCATCATTGACTCAGCTATCATGAGTGTTACTGGTGTGTGCTTTTCCAAAGTAGAGAACTTGTCATAAATTTTTGAACAAAACAAAGTACAATCTCCTCTCAATTAACACAGCAGTTAGATTTCTGGAAAATCCAATGATACTAAAACATACTGTCTGAGTCTGCTCAGCTGCTGTAACAAAATGCCCTAGAGTGCATTGCTAAAACAACAGACATTTATTTCTTACAGTTCTGGAGGCTAGAAGGGCAAGACTGAGATTCGGTCCCTGATGAGGGCTCTCTTCCTGGCTTGCAGACAGAGGTCTTCTTGCTGCCTCCTCCCATGGAAAAACAGCAAGAATTCTCTCAGGTCTCTTTTTTAAGGGCACTTATCTCATCACAAGAGCTCCATCCTTGTAACTTAATCACCTCCCAAAGGCCCCAGCTTCAAATACCTACAATAGTTGTTAGGATTTGAACATATGAATTTTGGAGGTCACCATTCAGTCACATACCAAAAAGTATAGTTGAATGTACAACACAGTTAGGTTCTAAGCTCAAATAATTATAAACAGGTTTTTCATCTACATGAAAGTCTAGCCATGGATTCAAGAGTCCTGGAGGGCTTGGAACCACTTTCATCGTGGGAGACTATCCTGAAATCACAGAACGTTTAGCATCCCTGGCCTCTGTCCACCAAATGCCAGTAGCACTCATGACTCATGTCATGTCAACAGGACAATCAATACTGACCCCACAACCTCCCACAGTGCCTCCTGGGGGTGTCTGCTCTGCAGTTCACATTCTACCACTGGACTTCCACCACTGACCCCAACTCTCACCTCCAGTTAAGCTCAACTGTTGTGTTGTACTCATACATCTCAGTCCTTTGGTCAGAAATCCCTCTCATTTTGCCACCACACCAACCTCTACCCCAAAGCCATTCACCATGAACCTCTCCCCACAAAGCTTCTGCATTCTTACTGAATGCTGACTCTTACTGAATCCTTATTCTTTGGCTGACTTTATTATACTCACCTTTTCCCCTTCTCAATTTCCAGACCCAATGGAAGGTCCTTCATCACTTCCTGATCAAGCAATTGATCAGAAATAAGATAATCCAATGTGGGCTCTGAACTCGAGGGGCTCAGTTAATATTGTTTACAAACAAATGTAATCCTTTTCCTGGCCACACTTGCCCAGGAGATGGACAGGAAGGGGTTGGGACAGCAACAAAATGGTCCTGGAAACTGTCCTGCACTCTGCTCTTCCACACATAAAACTTATTGGAACTCCAAGCCCAGGTTCTCTTCCTGCCAGCATCATAGCTCCTTTCAGTCCCCAGAGTGTGGTTTAGAGCTCTCCAACCATGCAATTTTTGGAGGGATCCCCAGGGCATTTATCTTTGAGTTTCTTATAGTTCTTACTGTGGGGGACATGGACTGAATTCTCCTTGGAGTGAGATTGGGGACCGTTGAGGGGGACTATTTCCAAAGACTCCCCTGCTCCTCAGCAGCCCACCAGGACTGGGACCAAGTCTAGGCAACTTGACTAGCTCTTGCCTGCCCACGGGACTACTCACCTGGAAAAGCAGGATCTCCTAAGAACCCGTGAGGCCCTCTTGCAGGTGTATCTCCCGGCAGATGGCCATAGGCCATTGGGAGACCCAAGGTACATGAGAAACAGTTGGTGAGATTTGAGGTTATCTAAAAAAAATGAATCTGCATTTCTGTAATAACTCACTAAATCACATTCAATAATATCTATGCAAAATTAACTCATTGCCACAGAAGTCAATGAGTTACTCAAGAGACTTCAGGAGTCACTTGGTCCATCAGCATGTTCTAGATGAGAAAGCTGGCTCAAATCTGCTCACTGCCTTTTTTCTTTCCCTTCAAGTACTAGTTGAGCTCATTTCTCAAGCAAGCTTGAGGGACGGTCTGGACACCACAGGACTACAACAGCCCCAGGCCCTGGACCCTTCCCCATAAGCAGGCTGAGAGGATGAGGATATGGGCAGAAACAAGCCCCTGATGATGACACCAGCTTGAAAAAAGTGCAAAAGAGGAAGGAAGTGAGCAATTCTAAGAATCAAAGGTGAAGAAACAGTGTCATGTGCATGTGGCTTAGCCCCCAGTTGAAGTTGGGTGTGATGGAGGCAGCTGCCTCGGCCTTAGTCATACAACGCCAGGAGCTTGCCAATGCTGCAACACTCTGTTAGCAAAGATTGAGCATCCCAAATCCAAAAATGCAAAATCCCAAATGCTCCCAAATTCAAAACTTTTTTAGCACACAAAGGAAGTGCTCATGGAGCATTTGGGATTTCAGATTTGGGGGTTAGAGATGCTCAACCTGTAGAGACATTTAGCAGTTGAGCCAGAAGAAGCAAGCACTCCCTTCCACCTGCAACACTTCCTTCCACCTGCCTGGGCTAAGGAAGGGCAGCTGCCAAAAGACAGACACTAAGTGGTCAAACTATGGTCTGTGGCTTCTCAGTCAGAGACTGGGGGAAGGAACCGGCCCCCACCGTCCTCACACATGCATGTTTGAGGCCAAGCTCGTGGTTTATCATGAGTACGGCTCTCTGGAACCTCAGCTGGACCTGCCAAGAGGAAGCAAGAGCTGAGCATTTGGCCTCAGAAGTAAACTTGGCCAATGTCAAGTTCATGCCAGAATTGAGACCATATCTGGTTCTCCAGATTCCTAATTTGGTTCTCTTGCCACTGACCCTCTGAGAGAGTAGAAAGTGATAGGAGTGTGGTGTTTATGGAGAGAAGGATCACACCCACATCAGTGCCATCTCCAGCCCAGAGAAGTGCCTTCACTGAGTCACCTTCCATCATGACTGCATTGATATAGAAAAGTGCTCCATGTTTAGACTGTTCTTCACAAATCCCCTTCGTGACCCGCTCACACACCTCACTCTCAGCAATAATATTGTCACATACTTCCTTTCAAAAGCAGAAGCTGTAATTTAGGGACTTTCTTATCTTCTGCCTCCATAACTGTGCACGCTCTGCCTTCCTTTCCCCTGTTACAAAGGCTACAAAGTCCTTACTCCTATCGAAGGCTACTCCCTACATGTGTTCGTGGACTCCCCTCACCCCATCTCAATGACTTCATTCTTGCCTTTATCTCCTCTCTTCCCCGTTTTCAATGTTCTACTCTCCACAGGGTCATCCTCAGTAGACTACGAACATGTGTGATAATCTCCCATCATAAATATACCCACCCCTCTGAAACAACGAGATACCACTACATGCCTATTGGAATGGCTGAAGTCCAATACATTGACAACACCAAATGCTGGTGAGAACGTGGAACAATGGGAACTTTCATTCATTGCTGGTAAGAATACAAAACAATACAGCCACTTTGGCAGACAGTTTGGCAGTCTCTTATAAATTTAGCCACACCTTAAGATATGATCCAGCAATTCAAGCAATCGCATTGCTTGGTATTTATGCAAATTAATTTAAAACTTATATACACACAAAAACCTGCCCACAGATGTCCATGTCTGTGTCTATATTTACATTTTTGTCTGTACACATAAACTTCTGTGTGCAGGTTTTTGCGTGAACATAAGCTTTAACTTTGATTCATTATCACCAAAACAGGAAGCAACCAAGATTTTCTTCAGTAAGTGAATGAGAAATAAACTGTATCACATCCAGACAACGGAATGTCATTCAGTACTTTATGAAAAAGAGCTATCAAGCTATAAGAAGACATAGAAGAACCTTAAATGCATATTGCTAAGTGAAAGAAGACAATCTGAAAAGTCTACATTCTGCATGACTCCAACTATATGACATTCTGGAAAAGGCAAAACTATGGAGACAGTAAAAAGATCAGGGGTTTCCAGGGATTTGGGGGAAGGGAGGGTAGAATGAGGGAGCTCAGAGGATTTTTAGGGCAGTGGAACTGAAAGGCCAGCATTGCTAACAAACTAACAGAGAAAAATTAACTATCTAACAGAAAGAAAAAAAGAGAGAAAGATCACAGCCCCTTGTTTGGTTAACCACTGGTGGCTCAACTCATCTTTAAGATTAACCACCTGTGGATTAAATTGTTTTATTTGAGAATTTGTTTTCACAGCACTTGAAAAGAACTGAGAAGATAGAAGGAGTGTGATTCTTTCCCCACATCCACAAGACCACATTCCAAGGACCCTGATGCCAGTCTCAAGGGGAAGAAAGAAAAAAGAAGGAAAAACTAACACACCTATTTCACAGCTGTCTCCTGCCATCAGTCTGCAGCAATAAACTTTTTTACCCTTTATGACCCCCAATAAGAACTTTGATCTCTTATCCTGAGTCCTGGTACTTCTTGCTTCTTTCTTTCATGTGCCATGACCTTTCCTCTCTTCCTATCTCTCTCTCTCTCTCTCTCTCTCTCTCTCTCTCTCTCTCTCTCTCTCGCTCTCTCGCTCTCTCGGAAAGTAAAATAAACTTTTCTTCCTTTAAAACTATTCTAATCTTTGTGTAGAGAATTCTTTCTCATACCTCACTAAGAGTTCCCACCTAACAGGAACTATGCTGGATGATACTGTAACAGTGGATACATGACATTATGCATTTAACAGCACAAAGAGTGATCCCTGATGTAAACTGTGGACTCTAGTTACAAATAATGTATCCATATAGGTTCATCAATGGTAACAAATGTTCTACATGAATGCAAGTTGTTTATAATAGGGAAATTTGCTGGGTGGGGCAGAGGGAGGTTAAGAGGAGGTATATGGAACTCTCCCAGACTTTCCACTCAATTTTTCTGTAAACCTAACCCTGTTCTAAAAAGGAAAATCTATTAATTAAAAGAATATATAAAAATATAAATATCCACCCTGGCTCCCCATGACCCACTTCAACTCCCACCCCATTCCTTTGCTCACTCATGCAACAACCCTTCTTCAAAGTTGCTTTCTCTCCTTTCTCACCTCCCATTTTTTTCCCCAAACCGCCTCCCTCTGTACTAGCTTACCATTGCTGCTCTAATAAATGATCACAACCTTAGTGGCTTAAACAACACAAATTCATTATCTTGCAGCTCTGGAGGTCAGAAGTCCTAAAATCAAAGTGTTTTTGACATGCCCCCATCATTCTCTGAGCACTTCCTTGCTTTCCTACATAAAGTGTTCCAAACTCACCTTGTACTTTCTCTGCCCCTATCTTGGGGTCAGCCATTTCTCCAAGGAACCCAGTTCCTTATACTGGGGAATTATATTTAGAATCAAAGATCTGGGATCTAGGCATGTCTATCACTACTGGAGTGTTGTCAGGCTCTGCAGAGTGCAGGGCTGGGGGAAAAAATTCACATAGACACGTGTACACACACACACACACACACATATATACATACACATACACACATTTAGATCTGCATATACATCTATATCTACCTGTCTATGGATCTACCTATCTATAGAAAATCACACGTTCACATCAATGCCTCCAATCCCAACCCCACATCACTAGAAACTCATTCTAGTTTCTCTCTTTCAATATTCGTAACTTCCTTCCCAGACAATGAGAACCCCAGCTCCCATTGTCCTTAATAGAGTTACATTTTTCCAATCCTCGGTATGTGACAAATCTCCTGTTCTCCCTGTCACCCCCTGCCCAGCATGGCTGCCCTCCCCAACTCACTTTGGCCCAAGACTCCACTCCATGTTGTCCCAGTGAGAATTCCCTCCCAGTCCTCCCAGACTCTGAGCCTCACAGTGGGGCCTACCCCATGCCCTGCGCAGATGGCACCCTCCCATTGCAGGACTTCATCATGCCCTGACCCCTGTGCCAAGCCACTCTCACAAATGGATGCCCCCTTCGCCCAATGTCCATGCCAAGTTGATGTTCTGTTCAAGTTCTGTTCAAGTTCTGTTCCAGTTCTGTCACCCACAGTGGGCTTCCATGGCTCCCCCATTCCCTACTGGTGTGGCCACCCACCTCACTGTGCCCACCCACAGGCCTTAGCATTCTCTCACTGCAGTCTTAACATTTGATTTCCATTCTCCACCCCTAGACGGCTTCTGTCTCTATCTTTCCCATGTCAATTCTTGATACCAACATCTAGCCCACCGCTCAAACCCACAAGTACAAGTCATCCGTGATTCCATGATGGACTCCTTCCTTTCCTTCTCTGGCCGGAGCCTGCCCCAGGGCCTTTTGGACTTTAGCATTTGCTCTTCTTCCAGCCTGGCCCACTCACAACTCTAGGCCCCAGGCCCCCTGTCTCAGCCCAGATGTCCTCAATGGAGGGAGGCTGTCCTCGCCTTGTCTGATGTAGCTCTCCCAGGCACCTGGTTATTATGTCTTCATGCCACTCTGCAATTGTCTTGTTCACTCCTGGGTTTGTGTCCGTGCCACTGTGCACTTCTAAAATATAAGCCTCATGAGCAGTGACTTGGCCTGTGTCAACCCACGCAAGTGACTGAGGCAAAAATCTCAATCAGTGGAGTTTATTACGCCAAGATTTTGAGGACAGACCTGGGAAAAACACGAACCACAGACAAGCTGTTGCTGTTTTTACAAAGGGGAAGTTGGAAACTGCAGCATGTTATAGGCATACAGAGAGAAGGAGAAAGGTGGGGCGTGATGAGGTAGTGGTTACATTCTTGTGAGGCCCAAGAAATCAACATTTTACATTAAAAAAAGGAGGCATCGGCCGGGCGCGGTGGCTCACGCCTGTAATCCTAGCACTCTGGGAGGCCGAGGCGGGCGGATTGCTCAAGGTCAGGAATTCAAAAAACCAGCCTGAGCAAGAGTGAGACCCCGTCTCTACTATAAATAGAAAGAAATTAATTGGCCAACTAATATATATATAGAAAAAATTAGCCGGACATGGTGGCGCATGCCTGTAGTCCCAGCTACTTGGGAGGCTGAGGCAGGAGGATCACTTGAGGCCCCAGGAGTTTGAGGTTGCTGTGAGCTAGGCTGATGCCACAGCACTCACTCTAGCCTGGGCAACAAAGTGAGACTCTATCTCAAAAAAAAAAAAGAAGCATCAGTTATGAATATGTCCCAGGAAAGGTGGAAGAATGCCTGATTCTGTCCTGTCTCCAGTTCTGTTACCTGTAAGATAAATTTGTCCTTCATTATTAGTGTGGAATTGGATGGGCGTTAGGTGCTGGACACAGATACAATTTGCATGTCGTTGCTTATGGGAGGTTAGCAAGGAATTTCCTTACTGAACGTCTGTGAGGCCAGCTCTTCACAGGTGACTGATTTACCTTTTGTTTGGCTTAAGGAGCTGTGGGGTGGCCGGGAGACTTTTTCTTTTTACACCTGTGGCGTACATCCGTAGCACTCTCTCCAACAACACCTACAACAGTCCTAGGCATGGGTGGCATTCAATAAATATTTACTGAATGAATGAACAAACATGCATTGAAAAAAATAATAGATTTCATTTACAGAAAAATTGAGCATATAGTTCAGAAATTTCCCATATACTCCCCTCTCTCCCACCACAGATTCCTCTATTATTAGTATATTGCATTAGTATGGTATATTTGTTACAACTGATGAGCCAATATTGATACATTATTATGAGCTAAAGTCTATACATTAGGGTTTACTCTTGGTGTTGTACAATCTATGGGTCTTCACGAATGTATACTGCCACGTATCCACAATTATAACAACATACAGAATAATTTCACTGCCCCCCAAATCCCCTGTGCTCCACTTATTCATCCCTGCACCCTTAATCCTGAAACCCTGGAAACCGCTGATCTTTTTACTGTGTCTATAGTTTGGCCTTTTCCAGAATGTTATATAATTGGAATCATACAGTATATAGCCTTTTCAGACTGACTTTTTCCATTTTGAGTGTTTAGATTCCACCATGTCTTTTTGTGCCCGGATAGCTCATTTCTTTTTATTCCATTGTCTGGATGTGCCACAGTTTGTTAATCCATTCACCTATTGAAGAAAATCTTGGTTGCTTCCAGTTTGGGGAAGTTATGGATAAAGCTGCAGTAAACATTTGTGTACAGGTTTTTGTGTGAACATAGGTTTTCAACTTGCTACATTAAATGGATGATTCATATAGTAAACCTGTTTCGCTTTGTAAGGAACTGCCCAAATGTCATCCAAAGTGGCTATACCATTTTGCATTCCCACCACCAAGAACTGAGAGTTCCCGTTGCTTCACATCCTCACCAGCATTGGGTATTGTGAGCATTCTGGATTTTACCCAGTCTAATAGGTGTGTAATTGTTGCTTTAATATGGACTTCTCTAATGGCACACAATGCTAAGAATCATTTTACATGCTTACATGCCATCTCTTTTTTTTGGTGAGGGGTCTGTTCGAATTCTTTGCCCACCTTTTAATTGGGTTGTTTGTTTTCTTATTGTTTGTTTTGTTTTGTTTTGTTTTGTTTTTGAGACAAAGTCTCACTTTGCTGCCCAGGCTAGAGTGAGTGCCATGGCATCAGCCTAGCTCAGAGCAACCTCAAACTTCAGGGCTCAAGCAATCCTCCTGCCTTAGCCTCCCAAGTAGCTGGAACTACAGGCATGTGCCACCATGCCTGGCTAATTTTTTCTATGTGTATATTAGTTGTCCAATTAATTTCTTTCTATTTATAGTAGAGACGAGGTCTTGCTCTTGCTCAGGCTGGTTTACGAACTCCTGACCTCGAGCAATCCGCCCGCCTCAGCCTCCCAGAGTGCTAGGATTACAGGCATGAGCCACCACACCCGGCCTGTTTTCTTATTGTTGACATTAAGAGTTCTTTGTACATTTTGGATACAAGTTCCTTACTAAATATGTGTTTTGCAAATATTTTCTCCCAGTCTGTAGCTTGCCTTTTCATTATTTTACAGTGTTTCTCACAGAGCAGAAGTTTTTAATATAAATAAAGTCCAAATTATTGGGGTTTTATTCTTTCATGGATTGTGCTTTCAGTGTTGTATCTAAAAAGTCATCATCAAACCCAAAGTCACCTAGATTTTCCCCTATGTAGAATCTTTTGGGTTTTGCTTTTTAAACTTAGGTCTCTGATCCGCTTTGAGTTGATTTTTGTGTAAGGTATAAGATCTGTGCCTAGATTCATCTTTTTGCATCAGTTGTTCCAGCAACATAGAAAGACTATTCTTTCTCCACTGAATTGTCCTTGCTCCTCTGTCAAAAATCAGTTGACTGGCTGGGCACACTGGCTCACATCTGTAATCCTAGCACACTGGGAGGCTGAGGCAGGAGGATTGCTTAAGATCCGGAGTTCGAGACCAGTCTGAGCAAGAGTGAAATTCCGTCACTACTAAAAATAGAAAAATTAGCCAAGTGTGGTAGCACATGCATGTAGTCCCAGCTACTCAGGAGGTGCAGCAGGAGGATCGCTTGAGCACAGGGGTTTTGAGGTTGCAGTGAGCTATGATGATGCCACCGCACTCTAGCCTGACAACAGAGCAAGACCCTGTCTCAAAAAAAAAATTAGTTGACTTATTTTTGTGGCTCTATTTCTGAGCTCTCTATTCTGTTTATTTTTTCACCAATACCACACTATCTTGATTAGACCTGAAGTCAGGTAGTATTTCTTCTTCTTCTTCTTCTACTTCTCTTTCTTCTTCTCGTTTTCCTTCCCCTTCTCCTTCTTCTTCAGCATTGTGTTGGCTATCTGGGTCCTTTGCCTTTCCACATAAACTTGAGATTCAGTTTGTTAATATCCACAAAATAACTTGCTGGGATTTTGATGAGGATTTCATTGACTGTATAATATATCAAAAATGGAAGAACTAACATCTTAACAATATTGAGTCTTCCTGTCTATGGACATAGACTATCTGTCTATTTATTTAGATCTTTTATTTCATCAAAGTTTTGTAGTTTTCCTTGTATAGATCTTCTACATGTTTTATTAGATTTGTATGTAAATATTTCTCTCTTCCTCCCTCTCTTTCTCTCTCTGTGCTAATATAAATGGTACTATTCTTTTAATTTCAAATTCTAATTGTTCATTGTTGATATATAGGGAAGCAATTCACTTTTGTATATTAATCTTGTATCTTGCAACCTTGTTACCATTAGAATCACTTATTATTTCTCGGAGGGGGTTGTGGGGTTTGGTGTTTTGGGGGTGTGTGTTTTTTTTGTTTTGTTGTGTTTTTGCTTCTGTTTTTGTTTGCCAATTCAATGGGATTTCCTACATAGCTAATTATGTCATCTGCAAATAACAAAAGTTCTATTTCTTCTTTACCAATCTGTACACCTTCTATTTCCTTCTCTTTATTATTGCATTATATAGAACTTCTAGAACAATGTTGAATAAGAGTAGTGAGAAGGACATCCTTACTTTCCTCCCAATCTTAGAGGGAATGCATCCAGTTTCTCACAATTAAGTATAATGTCAGCTATAGGATTTTTTGTGGATGTTCTTCAGCAAGTTGAGGAAGTTTCTCCTCTTCCTAGTTTGCTAAGAGTTTTGTCATGGTGAGAGTTGGATTTTGTCAAATGCTTTTCTTTATCTATTGATATCATATGATTTTTCTTCTTTAGCCTATTGATGTGATGGATCACATTAATTGATTTTTAAAGGATTAACCATCCTTGCATAACTAGTATAAATCTTACTTGGTCAGTCTATTATCCTTTGTATACATGGTTGGATTCAATTTGCTAATATTTTGTTGGGCATTTTTGCTACTGTGTTCATGAGAGATATTGGTCTTTGCTACTGTGTTCATGAGAGATATTGTCCTTTCTTGTATCGTCCTTATCTAGTTTTAGTATAAGGATAATGCTGGCCTCACAGAATGAGTTAGAAGTGTTTCCTCTACTTCAATTTTCTAGAAGTGATTGTAGAGAGTTGTGATAATTTCTTCTTTAAATATTTGGTAGAATTCACTAGTGAAATCATCTGGGCCTGGTGTTTTGTGTTTGTTTTTGGAAGGTTATCAATTTCTTATTAAATTTCTTTCATAGATATAGGACTATCTCAATTTGTTAATTTTCTCTATTGATTTTCTGTTTTCAATTTCATTGATTTCTGTTCTAATTTTTATTAAGTATTTTCTTCTGCTTGCTTTAAGCTTACATTGCTCTTCTTTCTCTAGTTTCCTCAGATGGAAGCTTAGATTATTGATTTGAGATTTTGTCTCTTTTCTGAGATATGCATTCAATGCTATACATTTCCCTCCAAGCACAGCTTTCATTATAGCCCACAAATTTTGATAAGTTATACTTTCATTTTCATTTAGTTAAAATATTTTTAATTCCTCTCAAGACTTCTTTGACCTATGTGTTATTTAGAAGTATATTGTTTAATATTCCAAATATTTGGGGATTTTCTAACTATCTTTCTGCTATTGATTTCTATAATATAATAGTAATATAATATAATATAATTCTGTTAAGATCCAACAGAATATTTTGTGTAATTTCTATTCTTTCAAATTAGTTAACATTAATTTTAGGGCCCAGAATGTGGTCTGTTTTAATGAATGTTCCATGTGAGCTTGAGACTGTGTATTCTGCTATTATTGGATGAAGTATTCTATAAATGTTGATTAGATCCAGTTGATTGATGGTCTGGTCAGCTCAACTATGTCCTTACTGATTTTCTTCCTGCTGGATCTGTCAATTACTGATAAATGGATGTTGAAACCTATATCTCTAATAGTGTATTTGTCTATTTCTCTTTGCAGTTCTATTAATTTTTGCTTCACATATTTTGACACTTTGTTGTTAGGTGCATATACATTAAGTATTATTATACTTTCTTGGAAAGACGACTCCCTCATTATTATCTAATGCCCTTTTTATCCCTGATAATTTTCTTTGTTCTGAAATCTGCTTGTCTGAAACTAATATGCTATTCTAGCTTTCTTTCTTTTTTTTGTAAGGAGATAAATTTTTTGTTGTTTTCTTATCTTTTTTAAAAAATTTCAGAATATTAAGGGGGTACAAATGCTTTAGGCTACATGGATCATTTTTGTAATGTTTGAGTCCCAGCTATAGGTATGCCCATCACCCAAATAGTTTTCTTATTACCCATTAGGTTGATTTAATTTCCCTTCCCCACCACTCCCTCCAGCTTTCTTTTGATTAATGTTAGCATGCCATATTTCTCCATTCCTTTACAGTTAATCTAACTCTGTATTTAAAGTAGGTTTCTTATAAACAATATATACTTGGCTCTTGTTTTGTTTTTATCCACTCTGCTGATCTCTGTCTTTTAATTGGTACATTTAGACCATTTAAAGTTATAATTGCTGTCCTTTGATTAATATCTACCATATTTGTAACTATTTTCTATTCATTGTACTTGTTTGTTTTTTGGTTTGTTTGTTGTTGTTTGTCTTCTACTCTTTTTTTGTCTTCTCTGGTTTTAATTGAGAATTTTATATGATCCCATTTTCTCTCCTCAATATACTAATTATACTTTTTTTTTTTTTTTTTTGAGACAGAGTCTCACTTTGTTGCCCAGGCTAGAGTGAGTGCCGTGGCGTCAGCCTGGCTCACAGCAACCTCAATCTCCAGGGCTCAGCGATCCTACTGCCTCAGCCTCCCGAGTAGCTGGGACTACAGGCATGCACCACCATGCCTGGCTAATTTTTTGTATATATATTTTTAGTTGGTCAATTAATTTATTTCTATTTTTGGTAGAGATGGGGTCTCGCTCAGGCTGGTTTCGAACTGCTGACCTTGAGCAATCCGCCCACCTTGGCCTCCCAAAGTGCTAGGATTACAGGCGTGAGCCACCACGCCCGGCAATTATACTTCTTTTTAACATATCTTTAGTGATTACCTTACAGTTTGCAATCTACATTGCAACTAATCTGAGTCCATTTTCAAATAATACTCTACCACTTCATGGGTAATACACGGGTACCTTTTAACAGAGTATTCTCAACTTCTCCCTATCATCCCTTACAACATTGCTATTACACACTTCACTTATCCATAAGCTATAATCACCTAATACTTTGCTGCTATTATTATTTTGAATAGTTATCCTCAACTTGATAAAGAACATCTACCCAAACTCCTACAGCTACTCATAGACTTCAGGAAAGGACTTTACTTACTATTACTGGGGTTTATTATAAAGGATACAACTCAGGAACAGCCAAGTGGAAAAGATGCATAGGGCAAAGCATGGGGAAAGGGGTACTGTGCTTTCATGCCCTCTCTAGGTGGACCACCATCCCAGCACCTTGATGTGTTCACCAGCCTGAAGCTCTTCAAATGCTATTGCTCAGGGATTTTTATGGAGCTTCCATCATGTAGGCAGGATTGATTATTAAATTAATGTCTAGTCTCTCCCTCGTCCTGGGAAGTCTGTGGTGGGATGGGGCTGGAAGTTCTAGGCTTCATTGATAATAAAGCTTGGTCTCTTTATGACCAGTCCCCAACCCAAAGCTATCTAGGGGCCCACCAAGAGTAGCCTCATTGGAGCTCCTATCATCCCCATCATTCCGGAAAATACAGAGGATTTAGGAGCTCTACATCAGCAACCAGGATGAAGCCCAAATACCTTCCTATGATAACATAGAACCCTGAGCAGATTAATCATGGTGATTTTAAATTCTTGGTCTTATAATTCCAAATTCTCTGTTATATCAGAGTTTTATTCTTAGCGTTGCTTTGTTTTTTCAAATTGTGGGAGATTTTTTCCCACTTTTTCGTATGTCTTGTAATTTTTTGTTAAAAGCTAGACATAATGTATTACGTACTAGGAGCTGAGGTAAATAGTCCTTTAGTGTGAGGTGTTAGGTTTCTCTGGCTAAGAATTAAGCTCTGTTTAATGTTTGCTATAGCTATGTCAGAGGCTTTAGTTTTATCTAGTGTCCTCATTTTTGTCTACCAGTTGTCTTTGGGTTTTCCTAGAAGTGCCTTCTTAAATGGAGTTGTAATCCACTGGTATTATCCCAAAGTCCTGTTGATAGGATAGTAAGATAGTGAGGAGGGGAAATATCCTCCTATAACCTTATGATTAAATCTCAGATTATTTTTAGTGGGCCTGTCTCTGGGCTGTTACCTCCAGAGGAGTTTCTTTTGTCTTTTTCTTCTAATTTTGACAGATGGAAGGGGTAGAGGAAGTTGAATTGTCTAATTGTCCTTCTGCTAGGTCAGATTAGGCTCTGGTAAAGTATTAATAATTTCCCTTGAGGACAGGTTTTTTTTTGTTACAGAACACTCTGTGCATATTTCAAAATGTTTATTTTCCCCTTTCCCCTGGCTAAACAGAATGGAATTTTTCTCTGGTCTTCACCATGAGAACCTGGAAGGACTCCCTGGAGTAAAACTGAAGACAGTGGGCCCGCAGGAGTTTTTAACTCAACTGAGATAGTCCATGCTCAGTCTCCAGTGATTAGTCGATTACAGTGTATGTTTTCCTATGGTTTAGAGGCTTCTGGGCCCTGCAAATTATAATTCTCTGCATTGATCTCCTTCCAGTTTTGGGGGTTGCAGTTTGCCCTGTGACTCGATTACTGATGGAAACAAGAAGAGCTGTCAATTTTTAGTTTATTCACCTTTTCTCTTGTTGCTGGAGTGGAGTGACAACTTCCAAGCTCTTTGCATTGGGGTGGACTGTATTTGTTTTTAAAAATCTTTTTCTTGATTACATAAGGAAAAATATTTCCTGTAGAACATTTGGAAAGGGGGAAGAAAGAAAATACGTCACCTACCATTGCCCGATCTGCAATAAATCATAGTTATTACCATGTTTCCCTGAAAATAAGACAGGGTCATATTTATTTTTCCTCAAGAAGACACCCGAGGGCTTATTTTCAGAGGATGTGTTACTTTCCCCTCAAAGCCTCAGCTTGCAGCACGCACAGGATGGCCGAGACCTGATAGGGGGAGCTGACCTTGTTGGTGGGGCTGCCCGCACCTTTCCGGTCACCTCTGGGATAGTAGCTGTCACGATAGGACAGATGAGAAGGGCTGCTCATCTTCTTTACCGCTCCATGAGGAAATCCATGGGTTGTGCAGATACACTGCGTAGCCACACCCATCACTAGGTCTTATTTTCGGGGTATGGCTTATATTGTGCAAATGCTTAGAAATCCTGCTGGGGATTATTTTACAGGTAGGTCTTATTTTCGGGGAAACATGGTAATAACATTTGATATACTTTTATTTTTAATGTATATATTTATATAAAAAGGTAGATGCAGTATAGCCAGTACATTTGTATTGGCTTTGCCCCTTTTTCAGAAGCTATTTCTGCAAATTCTCTACAACTGTTGCTTAAAATGTTTTCAGTGTTGAATGTTTTCTGTAAGGAACAGGATCCCGGATGAGTTCCTTTCAGATCTTATGGGCTGATGGAAATTCTGCCAATGATTACTTGAGAGGCAGGCCTGGGGCATTCCCTTTATGATTACCCTGTGCCTAGCCTACAAAAGAGGATCAGATGTTAGTTGATTTCACGAATAAAAAATTTCCTTTTTTTCCATCTACAAAAAGTATGAAACATCCTCCTCCTCCCTTTCCTTGGAAGGCCAGAAAGCTGAAGTGAAGATGAATGCTCAGTTAGAATAACCATAGTAGTTGGTATATTTTTTTCCCTTCTCCTTCAAAAAGGATTTTAACATTCCCATTTTAGTGGCTGTGTCGTTTCAGAATATACAAACATTTTACTGAAAGCTACCTCATATTCTGTTTTGGAAATTGACAGGGTATAAATAATAGGTAAACAAACTACTGAGGAGTTATCTTTCTTCTCCATCTACCCCGAAACACGGGGATTGGCGGAGGGGCTGGGAGAGGATAGGTGTATGGAGGAAACACCCACACAGAAGGCAGAAGAATGATATTTACAACATTTACTTAATAGTGGGTACTTTTATCCATGTTTTATTCATTGAAGCATTATGATCAGAGAGATTTATATAACTAATAATTCGGGGAGCTAGCACAGAACCCATTCACTCTTTCATTCATTCATTCACTCATTCGTTCGACACATTTTTGGGTGTCTTCTAAGTCCAGCCCCTAAGGATGCTGCAGTAAACAAAACAGCCCAAACTCCTTTATCCCTTCCCCTATGGTGCTTACTGGCTGGAGGCGGGCTTTGGTTAGGAGTTGACAATCTGCAACAGACCCTAGTAAATTACCAGACCAGGTATCCCCGCCCCGCCCCCGGCCCGCTCGCCCCGCCCCACCTCTGTGTCTCCGCCCCGGCCCCGCCCCCGGCCCCGCTCGGCCCGCCCCGGCCCCGCCCCCGGCCCCGCTCGGCCCGCCCCACCTCTGTGTCTCCGCCCCGGCCCCGCCCCTGACCCCGCTCGGCCCCGCCCCCAGCCCGCCCCCGGCCCGGGGAGCGAAAGTGGCAGGCCGGCGCTCTGCGCGCACCTGCGCCGCACACTCTGTTCCCTGCGGGAGAGCATCCCCGCCGGCGAGCCCGAGCCAGGCGCGTTCCGAGCGCAGCCCGTGGGCCATCCCCGGCCGCGCCGCCCGAGGGGCCGCCAGCAGGGCGCATCCCGACCGCGAGCGCCGGAGCCCGGGGGGCGGAGGGGCGGCAGCGCAGCGCGGCTCCGGAGGTGGGCCTGAGCCTAGCATCCGAGGGGAGCCGCGGGGCGAGACTGCAAAGGTAACGGGGTGGTGGGTGGCGAGGACCCGGGGAGGGGACCGCTGGGGCAGCAGACAGTGGAGCAGACGCCGCCTCCTTGCAGCGGGTTCCCGGAATCCTCCTCGCTTTCCTCTCGGGCTCCTCCCCCGCCTGTCTTCGCTCCGCGCGGGGACGTGGGTCGGTGCGCCGCTCCCGTGCCCTCTCCCGTGCCCACCTCCTAGCGCCCCCCGGCGCTGCGGGTGGTTTAAGGGCGCCCTCTGGCCGCCCCCACGCGGCCGCTGGCGGGCGGGCTGCCCTCGGCCCTGCGCGGCGGCCTCCTTTCCTCGCCCTGCCGGGAACCCACAGTTATTTGCGCCCAGGCCTGGGCCCCCCCAAGCGCCACTTCACCAAGGAAGCCCGGGACACGCGGTCACTTGCCACTGCACGATGTGAGTCGTGAAATTTGAAGGCTGTCAAATTCCTCCGATCCACCCGGCCTTGCAAAACTGGGTTACCCTCCCGGGCCTCGGGTCCTGGGTCTCCGGCCCGCCCCGCTTTAGATCCCCCCGGGATTAACCATCTCTTTCCCGCGTGGGAGAGAGGACACAGAAGGGCAGCCGGGGCTGAAGTGTCCCACACCGTTCCAGATCCGCCGCTGGGAAGCGGCGAACTGACCCAGGGGCTAAGTCCCAGGACTTGCCAAAGTTTCTAAGTACCCTGTTCACCCGCCCCAATCCTCCTGTGCAGGCTTGGGGGGAGGGAGGGGAAAAGGGGGAGAAGGGGAGAAGGTGTGTGTGTGTGTGAAATAGAAGCCATATCAAAATCTGCCCTAAGAAGGAAAACATCTGATAAACTTTCCTAGCAATTTGGGCATGATTGGTAAGGTTCAATCTGTTTGTCTCAGAAAATGGCTTGAGTTTTTAAGTCCTATAGTTTGAAAGTTGTTTCTCAATTTTAGGACATCAAAAATCTGTATGACTTATTATTCTTACCTGTATTTCCTCCAAAGTTTCTCATGTATTTATTTAAAAGTTAAAGAAAATCTGCCTGAGATTTGGGTTCATGTGATGTGGCAAAGGGTACTACTGTCTTAGAAGTGGAACATTTATAAAATATGTATTCCATCGCTCACACTCGCCCACACAGAGCTACACTGGACTCATTTTCCTGTTATGTTTATAGCCCTTCAAACTGTTGAAGAGTCAGTGGGGTGTACATTCTTTTGATTATCAAATATTTTATCAGAGCAAAAACTCAACCTGAAGTGCCACTGATTATAAGATAACTTTCATTTTATGTAACCAAGTAAAAAAAAAAGCACTGTCAATCATGCTGTGCCACTCCACTGTGCAAAGCATTCTGATTTCAGAAATGCTCACATGTGAAAATGAAAAGCGCATTTCATAATTTGTGAAGTATGGGTGAGCAGGAGCAGAGCTTGCCAGCGCCTTCCTGGCGAGTCCTTCTTCCTTTGGAAGAGTGAAACAGGTGGTATGCAATTCAGGGAAGAGGAAGGGGAAAGCAGGTAGGCAGAGGAGGTTGGCTGACTGAAGGGTGGGAAGAGGTCATGAAAACAAAAGAGGAAAAAAGAGATTTATGTAGGATGGGGAGGAGTTCAGAGCCACTCAAATTTTTCTCCAGAGCCAGTAGGAAAAGGAGGACAGTCAGTTACCACACAAGACAGGGCTTTATTAACACAAACTGGTACGTGGAGCTACCTCCTTAAACGTTGTTGGCTTTTGTTTGTGTTTTTTTTTTAATAATCAGGTTTTTAAAAAATGCATTTAAAATTTAAGTATGTTCCTACCACTAGAACCTATACTGGCAAATTATCAAAAATCTTGAATATTCTCCCTAATAAATAGGAAAGAAGCAGCGTGCATCTCACCATAGTTAGCTTTTTCCATTTCTGACAAAGGTGCACAGGCTCTTTGTGTGGGCAGAGGCCAGCGAAAGGGGAAGTCACCGGGCAGAGACAGTCTGCCCCAGAATCAGGAAATCACCTGAAGTCCAAAGGGTTGGTTCCACCTGCCCCCTCCCCCAGAGGTAGTGAGCCTGCCTTGAGGACACTCATAGATCTCCCAGAGAGAGAGCAGGGCCCTGTTTTTGTCACAAAGACCAATCTCTCCCTGACCCTCTCCTTCCCCTTAATGGCAGCGCCAACCCTGTGGGCTGCAGAAGCTGCCCAGGCTTTACAGAACAAACTGGAAGCAGGTACAGTTGTCAAAGCCAAGTCAAGATCTCACTCCACTATTTCAGTAGGAAGTGACTAAAGCCATCCCAGTACCAGCAAGGTGAACAGACATGGTGGGGGCCAAGGAGGGGGGAGGAAAAGGAAAGGAAAGAACAACTTAGCTTGCCAGGAGCCTTCTAGAAAGAAAGTATTACTCTTGGAACAGAAGAAATGCCTTACAAGTGCCTCACACCCTACAACAACATGATAAAAATGTGAATGAATTCGATAAGATACACTGAAAGATGAGAACATTTTACAATAGACATGAAAAGGGAGATTGCAGACTTAAGGGAATCAATTGAAGACCAAAAAAAAAAAAAGGAAGCCACATACATACACAATCAGAAGAAATAAGCTAGAGCAAAGAATAGAATAAATGCTGCTGAAAATAAAAATACTAGAGGAAAAGCTTGATTGAAGCCCTGTGAATATAGATGAAAAGAGACAAAGAGTAAGTCAACCTTCTGCTCGGGGAGGAGGTAGATGCAGCAATGAATGCACGGCCACACAAGGTGGATGGGAAGAGTTGTGGAACCCAAGAGAGCTGTCTCCAGAGAAGATTCTGGAACACCAGGTGCCCACTTACCTGTGAAAAAGATCTTTGTTGGTGACATTAAAGAAGATACTGAAGAACATCACATAAGAGACTATTTTGAACAGGATGGGAAAATTGAAGTGATTGAAATCATGACTGATTAAGGCAAAAAAAAAAAGAGGCTTTGGTTTTGATGACCTTAAATGACCACGATTCTGTGGATAAGATTGTCATTCAGAATTACCATCCCGTGGATGGCCACAACTGCCCCGTCGAAGCAAGAGATGGCCAGTGCTTCATCCATTCAAAGAGGTCGAAGTGGTTCTGGAAACTTCGGTGGTGGTCGTGGAGGTGGTTTTGGTGGGAATGACAACTTTGGCTGTGGAGGAAACGTCAGTGGTCGAGGTGGCTTTGGTGAGAGCCCTGGTGGTGGCGGATATGGTGGCAGTGGGGATGGCTGCGATGGATTTGGTAATGATGGAAGCAGTTTTGGGGTGGTGGAAGCTACAATGATTTTGGCAGTTACAACAATCAGTCTTTACATTTTGGACCCATGAAGGGAGGCAATTTTGGAGGCAGAGGCTCTGGCTCCTATCTTGGTGGAGGCCAATACTTTGCCAAACCACGAAACCACGGTGGCTTTGGTGATTCCAGTAACAGCAGTAGCTATGGCAGTGGCAGAAGGTTTTAATTACTCCCAGGAAACAAAGCTTAGCAGGAGAGGAGAGCCAGAGGAGTGACAGGGAAGCTACAGGTTATAACAGATTTGTGAATTTAGCCAAACACAGTGGTGGCAAGGCCTAGCTGCTACAAAAAAGACATGCTTTAGACAATACTCGTGTGTATGGGTAAAAAACTTGAGGACTGTATTTGTGACTAATTGTATAACAAGTTATCTTAGTTTCTGTTCTGTGTAAGGGTGAAACATTCTAACAAAGGGTTTTAATGTAGATTTTTTTTTTGCACCCATGCTGTTGATTGCTAAATGTAGTAGTCTGATCATGACGCTGAATAAATGTGTCTTTTTTTAAAAAAATGTGCTGTGTAAAGTTAGTCTACTCTGAAGCTATTTTGGTAAACTTCCCCAAAAGTGTGAAGATAGAATTTCTTCAGGGTGATGCCAACTCTATTTGAAATTCGTTTACAACCTGCTTGGGTGGAGAAGCCATTGTCTTTGGGAACCTTGGTGTTTCTGAACTAACGGTTACTATTGTCACCTGAAGTTCACCATTAAAAGGGGTCATCCAAGGAAAATCATGGAATTATTGGTTATAAAGATGATTGTTGGCGTATCCTATGCAATATATCTACATTAAATAATGGTACCAGATAAAATTATAGATGGGAATTATCATGTTTAATTAATAAACAATTTAATTATCTTGGAAAAAAAAGAGTAAGTCAATTAAAAACAATCTGATGGGGCCGGGCGCGGTGGCTCACGCCTGTAATCCTAGCACTCTGGGAGGCCAAGGCGAGCGGATTGCTCAAGGTCAGGAGTTCAAAACCAGCCTGAGCGAGACCCCCTCTCTACCATAAAAAAAATAGAAAGAAATTAATTGGCCAACTAATATATATATTAAAAAAAATCGGCCGGGCATGGTGGCTCGTGCCTGTAGTCCCAGCTACTCGGGAGGCTGAGACAGGAGGATCGCTTGAGCCCAGGAGTTTGAGGTTGCTGTGAGCTAGGCTGACGCCACGGCACTCACTCTAGCCTAGGCAAGAAAGCAAGACTCTGTCTCAAAAAAAAAAAAAAAAAAAAACAATCTGATGGAAGACACAAAAAACATAATCAAGCATTAGGATAATTGGAATCCCTAAGGTAGAGAAACCAACAAATGGGGCAGAAAATGCACATAAAGATAGGACAAAAGAAATCTTATTGAAATGAAGAAAAAACGGTCTGTAGGCCAAAAGGACATGCAATGGTCCAGAAAATTTCACATGGGAATTCCCAAGCACTAAGATATCTTAAATGATTTAAATTCAAAGAAAAAGAATTATTTAGGAATCTAAGAAGAAAAAGTAAGGGATAGAAAAATAAAACCAAGTGGCCTCAGACTTCAGTGCAGTGCTAAAGGCCAGAATATAATGGTTAAGGGAAAAGTTCTAAGGGAAAGAAACTTTTCCCAAGGGAGTATTTTAACCAGAAAAACAAAGGGAAGTCAGCACCCATTAGTTCTTTCTGGGGAAAAAAAAAAAAAAAGAAAACTGCTGGATAACAAAATCCAGGAAATAGCAAACTAAGGAAATAGCAATTTTTAATAACAGATTAAAAGTTTTTCCACAAATGGAAAAAGCTAAGTATTGTGAGACCCAGTTTGCTTCTTTCCTATTTATTAGGGAGAATAATTTTAATCAATCAAAATAAAGAACTCAAGATTGGAGAAATGGTAAAACAACAAAAATCCAACTATTGTTGAGTATTCTATTTAAGTGGAGAATTAATACAAAATGTCTATGGAAATTGTGGGTAGGATAAAATGTGATTTTTGTAAATCTAGACCAAAAAAATATAGCAAAAATAAATAAGGAAGTAGGGAAGAAGATGGAAGGAAATATGAGAATACTAATATTCTCTTTTTCAAAGCATGGATCAGTAAATATGGTTTAAAATTAAAAGGTGCTGTATGAATATATAATACACCAACTTTCTAATGTCTTTTATAATTTTTTTTTAAACTGTAGAGGGATATTATAGGAAGTTATACTTTCTTATGGCCACAAAAAAATCAAATTTCAACAATTCCCTTGGCTTTATTTTAGTTTTTTCCCAAGTAAAATTAAATTCAGACAGAAACACCATATGTGTGTGCCTGCCTGCACGTGTACATGTGTGTTTATGCATAGAAAGATCCGTGGGATTGTTTACCTAATGCTTTATTGGATTTATCTGGATACTGGGATTTTTACTTTTATACATTATTTAAATTTATTTAAATGAGCATGTAGAGGAATTTTTACAGAAACAAGAAAGATATGTGAAAAACTAGCAAATATGCCAAGCTATTGATTGATGCTGGATGGCACTTTTTTGTATTTATTTTTTATTTCCAGAAAAAGGCAGGTAATTGTGTTTTTATAATATTTCTGAATCTAGTTCATTCATTACTCATGGGCTGCTTGGCAGTGTGCATTAGGCTATGCCAGATAGAAGAAAGACAGTTGTGCTTTCTACTTGGGGACTCTGAGGCAGCGTGTTCCTTGAGGCTTGTCTGTCTGTTCAGGAGGAATTGGAATTCAGAGAAGAATCACTTCACCTAGTCCATCCACTTGAACTTGGCCTTGAAGACTGGTAGTGTGTGTTTGAGTGTAAATGGCAAGGAGACCTCCCAGGTAGGAGATCTGGGAAGAGCAGGGGGTGATCTGTCGCCTGGAACTTGGCACATGTGTGGGAGAGTAACTCCAGGGAAAACTGGAGAGGCTGAATGCATTGAATTTAATCTGAGTACAGGATGCAAGGAGCTGGGTGTCGGCAACAGTGAGCTACAGGCTGGGCTGGCTACATAATTTGCAGGGTCTACCCAAAGCAAAATAAAAATATGGGGCTTACTCACTTAAAAAGCAGAAAAAGTGCCACTAAAGGTACTAAAATATAAACTTTTCTCTTTTATCCTGCTTTTTCTCAACTTGTCATGTTTTTTTTAATTTGTTGTTTATTGTCATTCTAAGTAAAAAAATAAAAATTTGAATTATTAAGCGTACATTTTACAGTTCATTACATTGTGCAAAGCCTGATTTAAATGCTAATATAAGGACATTTAATTTGTATGTGGAATCACTGAATTACACAATTAGTATCTTATAGCACATCTTGAGAGATTCCCTAGAACCAGCCAAAGGAAGCAAACTCAAGCCCCACTCAGGAAGAAGAAAAGGTGGTCCCACCCTACCCCAGAGCCACCCAAAGGAGCGCTCCTTCAGGCACAAGAATATTGAGGGGCTAATGCAGATCCCCATGGATGGCTGGGTCCCCTCTGCCCGGGGGACTCTAGGCATGCATGCACCTGCGCACTGCCCCTCACTTCAGCCTGCAATGAGCTCTGGGGAAGTCAAGCCCCCTCATATCTCCCCTTCCCAAGCCCATCCCAACCAACAACATACTGGCCACATCCAAGGGTCTTTAAACCTCTCCGGATATGCTGGGTACCTGGGTCAAGGGTGACTTAGAGGCTCACCCCCTCTAGACCCAAACTGCAGCCAGCCACCCCCTGGCTCCAGTCCTTGGGCAGGGTCAGAGCACCGACCCTGACCTCCCCAGCACCCGCACCAGGAGGGCTTCAGTGGAAGGTTGGGACTCTTTGCCAGTGTGACCTAGTTAACGCCCCACACAAAAAGTAGGACAGTCGTGGGGCATAGAGAGAAGCCAGGCAGGGCCTGGGACTCGCATCGTGCAGGGGAGGGGAGCGGGCCCAGTGTGCACTAAAGCTCCATTGTCCCAACAGACTCCACTAACAAAACACACATTGAAACATAAAATGGTTAACAATTTCAGGACAGCCACAGAACTTTAAGCCAAGAGTGGGCCCCCTCCTGCCTGCAGGGCCCTGGGGACCGGGGGCCAGCCCTGGCTGCAGAGATGAGACTAACGAGCCATGCTTTAGGAAGACTGGTCTATTTATAGTCGGGGAGAGTTTTAAGGAGTCTCATTAATGATTCAGGCGGGATGCCAAGATGGGAAATTAGATTTTCCAAGCAAGCAAGGATCTAGTTATCAGACATCTAGTTCAAGACATTTGGTGATTGGACTCCTGGTCACCAGGAGCAAAGCAAGCCAAGTGGTCATCCCCTCACCCAGAGGGAGAGGGTGGGACTTTTAAGAGAGAGAGAAAGAAAGAGTGTGTGTGTGTGTGTGTGTGTGTGTGTGTGTGTGTGTCTGTGTGTGTGTTTTCTTGGCTGCTGAGTGGACTGAGTGTTCCTGCAAATACATAACAGAGGTGAAGAGGTGCCACGATCAGAAAAACCTGAGGGACTAGAGGCCACAGGTTGGGTCAGGTGGAGTGGCATTTGTGCAGTCTAGGGGTGCTCAGGATCTAGGGGAAGGTTCACAGCCATGCAGTCCCTCTGCCGTGGAGTGATCATGGGAGATGACGTCACATACCAAGATATCTCATCAGAGTTTCTAAATGGGTGCAGTATTATGGGATAAATTGCCTGGATATCCCATGGGTGGTAGAGTTTGTGGCAGAGATGAAAATTTTAACTTGGAATCTCTTGAATTTCTCTACGAGAATACCCTGTTACTATGACATCAAGAAAACTTTTAAAATTAAGGTTTTTATAGTTTGAACTCAATCTGCTATTTCATGGACTTTTTTCATTTTGATGATAATGCGTCAGGGGTTAAAGGGACAGAAGAATATCCAGAATCTACAGGGCTTAGTCACTTGGAGGGGGACAAAAGTTCTGAGGAGGAGCAGCAACAAGAGCAATCGGGGCTTCTTAAAATTCTTGATGGATTTCTTTCTTACCTTGGAGTGAGGAAGACTCTCTATGACTCAAAATCCAGAAACCAAGAAAAAAAAAAAAAAAAAAACAAACCTTTAAATCTCAACTCATAAACCTCAGAAGCTTCCAAGTGGTATAAAATCAAAAGATGTGATTCGTATCACAAAGTTTCCCTCATACTCATAGAAATTCCTGCAATCTAATAAAAGCTACAACTCAATAAAAAAAAAATAGGCACGGGACAGGCAGTTAACAGGAAAGGAAATACAAACATTGCTGAAGCGTATGAAAAGGTGCTAGATCCCACTAAGAATAAGAGAAATCCAAATTAGTATTGGTGTGAAGACAATTTTTCATTTATGGATTTGAGAAAAATCTAAGAGCTTGATGATAACGTCTGTAATTTTGGTTTCTGGGGAGAACCACACATTGCAGTTGTCTATGTAAGTTGGTATAGCCCCGAGGGCAGGCAGCTTGGCAATTTCTGTCCAAGTTACAGATGCATTGTCCCAATGCCAGGTCTTGTCTGTGTGGCCCTGCAGACTCTCCCTTCCCCTCCACACCCTTTACAATGGGATCCAATCTTATACAGGTGCAACCCCAGACCACTGCCCTGTGGCTTCTGGTTGGGTTCAGCCAATCGGGAGCCCCAAACGAGAGAAGGGAGGGAGGCAGTGAGGGATGTCTGTTCTTTAGCCCTCTCTCGGCGTGGTCCCCTTGGGCTGGCTGTGTCCTGTGGACTCATGTCACAACTCCATACAAATTCCAGTATTGGTGCCTTCTTTTTTCCCCTCAAGCCCAGAGTGGTAGGTAACAGCCCCCACTGTTGTGAGCTCAAGGTACTGCACCTCCCTTTTGGTTTGCCTACAGCGTGCTCACACATTTGCATTATAAATACAGTCATGCACCACAAAACAATGTTTACAGCAGGGATGGACCACATATGCAACAATAGTCACTTAAGATTATAATAGCGTATTTTTACTGTACCTTTTCTATGTTTGGATACACAAATACCATTGTGTTCCAATTGCCTACAGTATTCAATACAGTAACAAGCTGTACATGTGTGTAGCCTAGGAACAGCTATAACATAGCCTAGGTGTGTAGTAGGCTATACCATCTAGGTTTATGTAAGTACACTCTATGATGTTTACACAATAATGAAATTGCCTAACCATGCATTTGTCCCAATGTTTTCCTATTGTTAAGTGACCGTAAGAGTAGTCCTTCAATTAAAGTGAATGTTCTATTTCCTGCTAGAAGCCTAACTGACATGCCCTTTGTCTAACAATCCTACTTCTGGAAATTTTTCTACATGAAGACTTGCACGTGTGCAAAATGATTCACATTTAAAAGAATTCCTTGCAGAAAAAATTGGAAACAATTCAAATGTCCATTGTAGGGGACCAGGTATATAAATGAGGGTATGTCCATAGAGCAGAATGCTATGCAACTGTTTAAAAAACAGAAGTAAAGAAATTCTTTTTGTTGGAAAGACCTCCCAGATACATTTTTAAGTGGAAAAATCAAGGCAAAACAGGCACTGGACATGCTATGTCTTGTCTAAAAGAGAGGGAAATTAAGAATAAATGTAAAAAAAAAAAAAACAAACCAAAACACAAGGGGGGGAAATGGGCATTTATTGAAACCTTAAAATCTGTACCCCCATAATATGCCAAAATAAAAAAAAAATAAAATAAAATAAAATAAAATACAAAAAAAAACAAGTGAGAAGCTCTGTAGGGAGGACCTTAAACTGGAAGATATACCCTCATTTCATAATGTTTTTGAATAAAATTAAAATCTCTCATAAAAAAAAAACACACACACACACAAAAACTAAATAAAAGTAGTTTTCTAAAGGAAGCAAGACTTTTCACTATTTACTTTATTGTATGCTTAAAATTTTTGAACCAAATGATGGTTACCTGTTCAAAAGTTAAATTTAAGATTTCTCCCTGACTAGGGAGGCGTTTGAGCCCAGAAGCTGAGACCAGGCTGCTTAAATAAATGGGGTAGATGGTCCAATCCTGGAGCCAAGAATTTTGTTATTTCTGCTAGTCTTTCATTGTCTTAACTTTTCCCCCATTTTGATCTTTGCAATTTAATTAGACACTTCAGAATTTTGACCACTTCATGTTGATTTCCTTTCAGATGTAAAAGTAAAGAAAGGACTTAAAAAATAACAAAGATGCTTTTGAGCCAGAATGCCTCGGCCATCAGATCACTTAATTTGATTCTCATGGGTAAGTGCTACTTTTTATCTCTGCTCTTGTGGGAGCAAGCCTGTGACATCATTATCACCCAGAGCCCTGCTGGGAAGCAGCAAACCAATTTCCCTGACTCAAGGACACAGTGTTACCTACCCAATGTCAGGAGTCAAATGGAAAGTAGAAAGGAAACCTGTGCTAGTGGTCTGGATTCATTATGGATTTCTGCCCTACTGTTAATTTTAGGAAAACAAACAAATAAACAAGAGTGACGTAAGGCTCAATAATTATAGAGACTATCTTGTATATAATTGGACGAATGATTTCTCTTACGCCCTTTCTGCCTCCCTTACCTTTGGGAATGTCTTTACCTTTAAAGTTTATTCGTTAGCAACATGTTTATTCATATTCTGAGAGTTTTTCTGAATGGCTAACTGCTTTTCCAGACACTCCTTCAACCAGCCCAACTATTTAAAAAACAAAAACAAGGAAATTCTTTTTGTTGTAAAGATCTCCCAAATATGTATATACTTTTTTAAATTTCAAAATATGAATTAAGGAGACCAAGTGTTTTTGTTACTTGGATAACTTGTATAATGCTTAAGTCGGGGCTTTTGGTATACCTGTCACCAGAATAGGATTCATTGTACCCAAAGGTAAGTTTTTATCCCACAGCCACCCATCTGCCCTCCCCTCTTCTTGATTTCGCATATCCTTTGTATCGCTTTGTGCTGTGTGTACCCAACTATTGGCTCCCACTTATTGGTGAGAACATATGGTGTTTGGTTTTCCATTCCTGAGATACTTCACTTAGGATAATGGTCTCTAATTCCATCCACGTTGCTGCAAATGACATTATTCCATTCTTTTTTATGGCTGAGTAGTACTCCATTGTGTGTGTATATGTTAATATATATATATATATCACATTTTCTTTATCCAGTCATGAATTGAAGGCCACTTAGGTTGATTCCACATCTTTGCAATTGTGAATTGTGCTATGATAAACATTTGAGTGCAGGTGTCTTTTTGATTAAATGACTTATTTGCCTTTGAATAGATACCCAGCAATGGGATTGCTAGATCGAATGGTAGATCTACATTTGTTTGTTTGAGGAATCTCCATATTGTTTTCCCTTGAGGTTGTACTAATTTACAGTCCCACCAACAGTATATAAGCATTCCTTTCTCTCTGCATCCACACCAGCATCTGTTGTTTTTTGACTTTTTAATAATGGCCATTCTGATAGAAGTAAAGTAGACTCTTATTGTAGTTTTAATATGCATTTCTCTGTAGTGATGTTGAGCATGTTTTCATATGTTTGCTGGCCATTTATCTTCTTTCGAAAAACTTATGCTCATGTCTTATGCCTACTTTCTGATGGAGTTGTTTGTTTTTTTCTCGCTGATTTGTTTGAGTTCTTTGTAGATTCTGGATATCAGTCCTTTGTTGGATGCATAGCTTGTGAATGTTTTTTCCATTCTGTAGGTTGTCTATTCTACAGAATGGAAATTATTGATTTCCAACAGAAATAATCTGTTGATTATTTCCTTTGCTATACAGAAGCTTTTTAATTTAATTAAATCCCATTTATTTATTTTTGTTTTTGCTATATTTGCCTTTGGAGTTCTAGTCATAAATTCTTTGCGTAGGCCCATGTCAAGAAGAGTTTTTCCTACATTTTCTTCTACAGCTTTTATGCTTTAATGCCTTACATTTAAGTCTTTAATACACCTTGAATTAATTTTTGTATATGGTGAGAGACAGGGGTCCTGTTTCATTCTTCTGCATGTGGCTGTCCACTTTGCCCAGCACCATTTATTGAATAGGCCTTCCTTTCCCCAGTATATGTTGTTGTCTGCTTTGTTGAAGATCAGTTGGTTGTAGGTAGATGGTTTTATTTCTGGATTCTCTGTTCTGTTCCATTTGTCTATGTCTATACTTTTATACCAGTACAATGCTGTTTTGGTTACTATACCTTTGTAGTATAATTTGAAGCCATGTAATGTGATACTTCCAGATTTGTTCTTTTTATTTAAGATTGCTTTGGTTATCCGGGATCATTTTTGGTTCGTAATAGAGCTTAGGATTATTTTGTCTATATTTGTGAAATGTGACACTGGTATTTTGATGGGGATTGTATTGAATCTGTAAATTACTTTGGGCAGGATGGTCATTTTAATTATGTTGATTCTAGTAAAACACAAGCAGGGGATGTTTTTCCATTTGTTTGTATCATCTGTGATTTCTTTCATCAGTGTTTTGTAGTTCTCCTCATAGAGGGCTTTAACCTCTTTTGTTAACAGTTTTTCTAGGTATTTTATTTTCTTTATAGCTATTGTGAATGGCATTGAGTTGTTGATTTGATTCTCCACTTGACTATTGTTAGTATATAGTAATGCTACTGATTTGTGTACATTGATTTTGTACCCTGAGACTTTGCTGAATTTATTTATCAATTCCAGGTGTCTTTTGGTAGAGTCTTTAGGGTTTTCTAGATATAAAATCATATCATCAGCAAACAGTTAGTTTGACCTCCTCTTGCCTGATTTGGATGCCTTTTATTTCTTTCTCTTGCCTGATTGCTCTGGCTAGAACTTCTAATGCTACATTGAATAGAAGTGGTGACAGTGGGCAGTTCCTAGGGAGAATGTTTTCAACTTCTTCTCATTCAGTATGATGTTGGCTGTGGGTTTGTCATATATGGCTTTTATAATTTTAAGGTCTTTTCCTTCCATGCCTCATTGGTTGAGGGTTTTTATCCTAAAAGTGTGCTGGATTTTATCAAATGCTTTTTCTGTACCTATTGAAATGATCTTGTTCCCAAATATATTTTAAGTGGAAATAACAGGGTGGAACAGGGTCTGTACATACTTGATGTTGGTGCCAGCTCTAAAATGGGCCTTATTTTGGATCCACTTAAGATGTAATTCTTAGACCATGAGCTGCTGGTACTCCTGTCAAGTAAGAACCATTTACTTGAGGGTTTTTTTGTTTTTGTTTTTGTTTTATGCAAGAAAGTCTCAATCTAATATTAATACGTGTGTGTAAGAGAATTCCAGACTTAAAGTAACAGTTGTTTAAGTTGAGCCCAGAGAAAACTTGGTTGCTGCTCTAACATGTTTTTCTTCCTCCTAGTGTTCATCAGCCTAGTATTTGGTGTTTTACGTGATATGCCTGGTAAGAGGTTTTCTTGGCTTGACTAAATTTTGTGTAAGGATCAAAGTGTTGGGGCAACCATTCATAAGTGTAAAATATGGGGAATTTGATGTCTGACCTCAGATCCGTTGCCTATTTTATTTAGATCCTTTTTGTAAAAGGAGCTACAATGAGCCTACTCATATTTTCACATTTGTCTCACAAAAATACTATAAGAAATTAGCACTAGAGATCATTTTAAACCCCCTTGAAAGAATATTCAAACTCTTAATAATGAGGAGACACAGACTATGCCAAATAAAAAATGATCCAGAAATAATTTCTCTTAATAATAATAATTTCTTATTGTCAAATAATAATTTGACAAATAATTTCTCTTTAATTTACATTCTTCCACCTATGGATTCTAGATAAAGGGAAATAATTTTTTAAACTAAACTTCTTGCCTACATATGTAAATCTGTACACAAAATTTCACTAAGCATTAAATATGTGTTGGGCCTTGCGGTAAGCATTGGGGGCTAAAGAGATGGCAGTCAAGAAGCAAAGGCCTTTCTGGCCCAATCTGGATTGAACAATACCCAGAATTCTGGAACAAAATGGGTCCCAATGATCAATACAAGTTCTACTTAGTGGATGTGGATTATAACAAACTGAAGAAAGAAGGTCCAGACTTCTAAACAAAATGTTTCACTATAAAACTACTTATAAGGAAGGTCTTCCAGAAACCATCTGCACAATTTTCTACTTAACCAGGAAATATTTCTTCTCTAAATGCATGAAATCATGTTGATGTATTGTGTTGGGGACTACACTGACTAATAAATATCTGCAAATTGGTGGAAAAAAGAAAAGAAGCAAAGGCCTGGGACCTAACCACAGGAAACTTAGATGATCTTTAAAAATCTAACCATATAAGGCAGGATTTGACAAGTGTAGCTTTGAGTCTCGTTTGCACTGACGCTTCCCAGCTGCATAACACTGTGTAACCCAACTCGATTTCACAGTCTGTAAAATGGGTCTATTAGTAGTGCCTACTTCAGCATTGTTGTGGGGCTTAAATGCCTGGAAAGGGCTTGTCTGGGCACACATTAAACTCCCTGCCAACCCCGCCACTCTATGATGGGAGAATAAGTGCAGTAGGGAATCCAGAGGAAGAAAATCTTGCAGTGGCTGAGCTGCTTAAGAAGGACTTCATGAAGGATCTGGGAGCTGAGTTGAAAGAACGGGGTGTGGAAGGAAAGGGGAAGTGCACCAGGTGGGTCAGGACAGCCTGGGTTATTTTGGTTCAGTGAGCCACAGAGGGAGGGTCAATGATAATCGAAGAAGCCCTTCTGGCCAAATTCTGTTTACACAGTGCTGAGTTCCTGTTTCCCAAGCTTGCCTGCTCTGACAGTGCGTTGCTTATTAATTAACTGTATTGTGAATAGTTCACTTCCCATGTCCAGTAGACTTCCTGTTTCTAAGACCCTAGTGCTCTCCAGAGGGCTTCTCTGCTGTAGATGTGAGAGCCCTGGATCCCAACAGATGATTGAACAGTGGCCAGAATACAACCTTGGGCTTTACGTTTTATTTTTTATTTTATTTTATTTTATTTTGAGACAGAGTCTCACTTTGTTGCCCAGGCTAGAGTGAGTGCCGTGGCATCAGCCTAGCTCACAGCAACCTCAAACTCCTGGGCTCAAGCAATCCTCCTGCCTCAGCCTCCTGAGTAGCTGGGACTACAGGCATGCGCCACCATGCCCGGCTAATTTTTTGTATATATATTTTTAGTTGGTCAATTAGTTTCTTCCTATTTTTAGTAGAGACGGGGTCTCGCTCAGGCTGGTTTCGAACTCCTGACCTTGAGCAATCCACCTGCCTCGGCCTCCCAGAGTGCTAGGATTGCAGGCGTGAGCCACTGCGCCTGGCCGGCTTTACGTTTTAATGTGTTTTCTTCCCTTCTCTTCTCTTTAGATTCTTCAGATGAACCTTGTGTTTTAAAAATAACGCTACAAAATTTCCAGTCGATCTTATCATGGGAATTTAAAAACCATTCTGTTGTACCAACTCACTATACATCATTGTACACAGTCATGAGGTTGGTTTGACATTTCATTTTTCTGTTGGTGACCACGTTATCATTCTATTCTGTGGGGAGTGGGGGGAAAGGTGATATCTCTCACTCTCTCTTTCTCTGTTCTTTATTTAGATTCTTAAAAGGCCAAAGACAAAACACCCGTCCATTTTTAATTAAAATTGAATGTTTTAATAATCCAGAGTTCTTTTTGACAAAGCTTGTATTTATAATCAAAGCCGATTCCTACAGGTCAAAACCTCACAAACAAAATAATTATTGTGTATGGTTTTTACAACGATTTTCCTAAGTCAGTCAATCTGAATGTTTAAAAATCCTATGTTTTCTAAGGACGGGAGTACAAAGGTCTGTTGACCATGTTTATTGTTTATGTTCAGTTTCTTTAGTCTGGTGGGACACCAGAAAGCTGTCTGTCCCAGTGTAGGACAGGCTTGGTTCCAAAGTCTGGTTTGGTGACTAGCCAGCCTGCCGCCTGGCACAGAGCTCGGCCTTTTGAGCTAATGCCTCCACTGAAGGGTTGCCGCAAGGATTGGACGTCGTGGAGCCTTCTTTGACTCTCTTCTTCCATGTCTAACAGTCACTCTCCTAAGTCATTACTTTGATCGGGTTGCCCCTTGGAGTGTCCTTTTGTGAATTATTTATTTGGCAGATAGCTGTTGCTGCTGCTGCTGCTGCTGCCTGAGCCAGTGGAGGGTCTTTTGTGGGTTTCTCTTCAGTGCCTGCTGCAAAGTCTTAAAGTTTCACTCTGCTTGAAGTGGTCACATGTATCCCCCCCCCCCACCTCTCTGAAGCTCGGTAGGTCAGATCTCTACCCAGGACCGATTTAAGACTGGATCGTGTAATCTTAGCCAGAGAGAGAGGGGATCTCAGGGAAGGCCTTCATGATTGTTCAGTAGTAGGAGGGAGATCTAAGGCCTCTACCATGAAAGCCCAAGTTTCATTCATTCATTCATCCAGCAGATATTAACTGAGCACCTCCTACATGCCAGGGCATCCAACTGTGAACTAAAATCCCTGCCCTCCTGGAGTGGACATTCTGAAAGTAGGTAGAGACATCAGCAAACAAATGAAGGCAGATTGTGGCAGGTGCAGGTAAACGCTATGGAGAAAAATGAAGGGTAAGAGGGATTGAGCGTGCAGGGGCGGGGAGGGTATAGGATGTCCCATTTTAAATAAGGTGAATAAGGAAGACGGTTTGATGTAGTGATATTTGAGCAGAACCCTGAAGGAAATAAGGAAGTGAGGCACCCAGAAAACCGATTACCGTTACATAAATGCTGACATTTTCCTTTTCCGATGTCTTTTCTTTCCAAAGTAGAAACGAAGCTATGAAGACTGTTGAGGGCTGTGTAAATACCACACGATCATTTTGTGACCTCACACGTGTGTGGAAAAACATACACGAGGTCCACATTATAAAAGTCGAAGGATTCAGAGGGAGCACGTTGCTCGTCCATTGTACGAAGGATTTCTTGCCGGCCATCGATAGTGAGTTGATCTCTGTTTCTCACCTTCATCCTTATTGTCAAGATCATCATTTGCTCTGCCATGAGACAGGAAGGTGTTTGAGACTCAAGGCTAGCTAGGCTCACCTCCTGGCCCTGCCACTTCCTGGTCCTGGAACCGTGGACTAGTTACTTTGCTTCTCTGAGCCTCAGTTTTTTTTATCTGAAAAGTGGAATAATAATCTGTTCTTTGCAGATATGCTCAATGCCTGTATAAGGCAGGCATTCAGACAGTCATAGCTGCTATTTTTCTGTTTTATACCCCAAAAGGAAGTGGGGGAGCTGGGTTTAGGTGTCATTAGCCGTCTCATCTCTTTGGGCCGGTGTTTTTCTTTTCTTTTTTTTTTTTTTTTTTTTTTTTGGTCTCATACATTTTTTTTCCTTTTATTTTATCATATTATGGGGGTACAAATATTGTTAGGGTTACATATATTGCCCCTGCCATTCCTCCCCCACCCCCCGCCTTACCAAAGCATCAAGCATGTCCTACCCCCAGGTGGTGCGCATCGCACCTATTTTGTACATATATATCCTTCCCCTCCTCCTCCCTCCCATCTGCCCACCACCAAATAAAAGTTTTGTTTTTGTTTTTTTTTCCTTTTTTTGACCTTTGGGTTACATCGTATATCTTTGCCTTTCCCTACGAAGGCGGTGTTTTTCTTAATACAGCAACTCCACCCCCAGATGGTAGTGCAGCAGCTCTTGTACGTGTGAACACCCACATGGACAGCCACCTACGGCCCAAAGCTCAGAGGAGAAGACCAGACCCCAAAAGTGGGTCTGCCCCTTCTTTCTTTCCCTGTGACTGGGGTCAGCTCCCCAAGGCAATTATATAAACAGCTCTAGCTCCGTTGCTTTTTCATTTCCCAATTCACAAAGCAGTTTCCAGAAGATCTATTCAGGTTCAGCTTCCTGCTATGGCTGTGTGGGTGTACACACACACACACACACACACACACACACTTAGCAAAGTGGTAATGATGACTGAACCCCGCTGTGGCAAATATAAGTGTTTAGATATAAGTGTTGCCAGAATCGTGTGCATGTTTGTGTATGTGGATGAACTGACATATCTGTGTGTATACATAGAAGAGAAAGAAAAGTACAATATATAGGTCATGGTATTTGGGTCATTAAACAATCTATATTAACGTAACAATGAGATATTTTTCATGACTCAAATGCCAAATATGAAAAATACATCAATACTCAGATTTAAAGGCAATACAGAGAACATGCTTTGGTACAGTCCTTCTGAAGATATTTGACAGCTTGTATTAAAAACCTTAACATAGGCCTACTCTAATCCAGAATTCCTTTTTAGTAATTTGTCCTAAAGAAATGATTAAGGACAAATGGAAAGATTTAGCTATAAGAATACTCAATGATACATTGAGTCTTTTCAGAAAAAATAGAGACAATTAACTGTTCAAAGCAGTGAATCAGTTAAACCTTGGTACAGCCACTTAGTGGAATAGAATTAACCTTGAAAAACTATGATGTAAACATCAGAAGTTGGCAGACTTTCTATAAAAGGCCAGAGAAGGCCATTTTTAGACTTTGTGGCCAACCTGTGATCTCTGTCATATATTCCTCTTCATTTTTTTAAACTCTTAAAAAAATAAAAACCATTCTGAATTTGCAGGTGGGGCAAAAGTCCACAGACCATGAGCCATAGTTTATCAGTTCTTGATGTAGCTAGATATGTATTGATATGTATATGAAATATAGTTAAGTGAAAATATATACCATGCAAAACAGTGTGAGTTAGACTGACTTAATTTTAGTTTATATATGTGTGTGTGTGTGTGTGCATATTTGTAGATGTGTGTATATACATATATTAACACAAGTTTAGTTTATATGTGTGTATATGTATATATACACATACAGCATAGACAAAATATAATTAACCACATTCAGAGACAATTGTCTATATTTTCTGATATTTCTGCAATGATTATGTATTATTATTATTATAATATGAAAATAAGTCATTTTTAATTTAGTATTAAGAATATATAGCCTGAAAATTAGGAAAGTTACTGGCTTCTGTTCCAAAATGTATTCTTGTTTTCCCTGCAGTAATGTGAAACAAATCACTTCACTTATTTTATTCTCAGTTTTTCGCCAACAAAATAAAAAGAACACACGCCACAACTAGGATCGTGGGCAGATTAAAAAGAAAATAGCTTTTCTTTAAAAGAAGTAAGGTCGCGTATCATAACGGGAGGCACCGTTGTGCAATCATTGACTGACCTTGGGGTTTGCGTCGGACTCTGTTTTTCTAAACAGTATCTTTAGAACCGCCAGAGTTTGAGGTTGCTGGCTTCACAGACCACATCGGTGTGACGGTAACATTTCCATCCGACACTGTGGAAGGATTGCAGTTCCATTTATCACTGGTCATTGAAGAAGAGTCAGAGGGGATTGTGAAGAAGGTAAGTTGTCTTCAGTGTTAGGATCAAAACAGTTCTGAGTTGAAAGCAAACACAGTCGACTCTTTTGAAAAAAGAAACTAGTAATTGAACAGTTAAAACTACAAGGTCTGGGCGCGGTGGCTCACGCCTGTAATCCTAGCTCTCTGGGAGTCCGAGGCGGGCGGATTGCTCAAGGTCAGGAGTTCAAAACCAGCCTGAGCAAGAGCGAGACCCCGTCTCTACTATAAATAGAAAGAAATTAATTGGCCAACTGATATATATATAAAAAAAAAATTAGCCGGGCATGGTGGCGCATGCCTGTAGTCCCAGCTACTCAGGAGGCTGAGGCAGCAGGATTGCTTGAGCCCAGGAGTTTGAGGTTGCTGTGAGCTAGGCTGACGCCACGGCACTCACACTAGCCTGGGCAACAAAGCGAGACTCTGTCTCAAAAAAAAAAAAAAAAAAAAAAAACTACAAGGTCTGATTTTAGGACGGAACTCTCTATAGTTCAGTCTTCTTTAAGAGAATAAGCCATGTGCACATCACCAAGGGACACACACAGGAGAGAGATGTGTAGCGTAGATTTCAGCAAGCCAAGGTTCGAGACGGCTTTGAAACGCGTGTTTTAGCTGAGCCATACAGGAAAAGCATCTGTCTCTGCCTCTCCCGCCTTACACAGGCAGGGAAGTGGCGCCTTCCCAAAGTTCTGGCCTCTCCGGATTTCCGCAAAGGACCTGACTGACTGCCAGTAACCTCAGCGTAACCCTGGTGTCAGACAGACCTGGACCTTCAATTTTTGTTGTGTCTGTCGCTCAGAATGCTGGATAAAGCGAAAAGGGACAGTCCGCACTCAGCAGTGGACCGACCTTTCTGGAACTGCAGCTTATGTTTGCAGCACCCTTTGCCAATTATAAAACCCTTGCAAGAAACACCAGCCTGCAAGATATCAGGGCAGAGGCATTTCAGACAGAGGGCACAGGAAGTTCAAAGGCCCTGAGGCTGGAGTGGGCCCATGAATTTGAGAAAAAAGAGGGGAGAGGTAGATGGAATGGAGTGACGAAGACACTGTTAGGATGGTAGTCACTTAATAGGCAAATTATGTGCCTATTATCATTTTTTCTTTAATATTCACATGGATTATAATCAACCCTCTAGGAAAAGGAAACAAAAATCATAGAGGAAAATAGGTTTATGTGAGTCAGGGACTGTGTCAAGTATCATTAGATATCATATTTCAATCATGTCCCATTGGTGTTCAACACATAAGCTACTATGTTTTAGATTATGATTTGTAAAATATATATCCTATGTTTATTAGGATATTGACAACTCTGTAAGAGAAAGACTGTAGTTGATAGGCATCATCTTCATTAAAGAAAATTAGTCTTAGTTAAATTAAGAAAAAAAAACCAGGCCGGGCGTGGTGGCTCATGCCTGTAATCCTAGCACTCTGGGAGGCCGAGGCGGGCAGATTTCTCAAGGTCAGGAGTTCAGGTCTCACTCTTGCAGCCTGAGCAAGAGTGAGACCCCATCTCTACTATAAATAGAAAGAAATTAATTGGCCAATATATATAGAAAAAATTTTCTAATATATATAGAAAAAATTAGCCGGGCACGGTGGCACATGCCTGTAGTCCCAGCTACTCGGGAGGCTGAGGCAGGAGGATTGCTTGAGCCCAGGAGTTTGAGGTTGCTGTGAGCTAGGCTGATGCCACAGCACTCACTCTAGCCTGGGCAACAAAGCAAGACTCTGTCTCAAAAAAAAAAAAACCATCGTATAAGAAAAAAAAACAGGCTATTAGTATCATCCAGGCAACAGATGGTGGTGGCTTGGACCACTTGGAGGTTGAGAGGGTAGTGAGAAGCCCTCAGATTCTGCACGTATTTTGCATGTGGAGACGATGGTATTTTCAGACAGATTAGATGTGTGGTGTGGTGGAGAAAGAGAGAAGTTGGAGTTGCCGTTAACTAAAACAGGGAAGATGTATGGACGAAGCAGGCGGGAGTTGGATAGCAGCTCAGGTTTGGACACAATGAATTTGAGGCGCCTATAAGGAAGGCATCTAGGAGGAGATGCTGGGCAGGGGTTGGATGTACCAAGTCTGGAATTCAGGCGAGAACTCCCAGCTGGAGATATGTCCTGGGGAGTCATTGGCTTCTTGGTCTGTGTCAAATGCCTTGAGACCCGATGAGATCCCCTGGGAGTGGGCATGCAGTGAGAAGAGAAGATGTCCAGGAACATTCCAAAATTTGGAGATCTGGCAAATGAGGAAGAAGCAGCAAAAACAGACTAAGAAGGAGCAACTAGCATCGTAGGAGGGAAAAAAACAGGTGAGAGTGATGTCCCAGTAGCTGAGAGAAGAAAGTTCCAGAAGGAGAAAATGATCTACTGAGTCCAGTGCTGTGAATGGGACAAGTTAGAAGAGGCCTGATTATTGGATTTAGCACCATGGCAGTCACTGTGCCCTTGATAAAAGTATTTTTGGTGGAGTCATAGGGCAAAGACGTGGTTGGAATAGATTCAAGAAAAAGAGGATGAAAGTTGGAGACAGAGGGGTGAGCTCGCTAAGGAGATTGTGTATGGAAGGAAGGAGGGATATGTGGTGGCCACTGGAAGGGAAGCTTTTAGTTCGTTGAGTTGTTTGTTTGCTTGCTTAGTGACTCCTCCTCCTTCCAGACAGAAACTTCCAGAACAGCGTTGTTACAGAAGGCTGTCTTTGAACTGCTAGGAATCCTCCTCTATAAAACTGCTAGTAAGAATGTATTTTGAGAACTGTAAGAGATGGTACAAAAGTTGTTACTCATGGAAGAACCTTCATCTATCATCTTTTTAATTCCGAAACGGAACCCAACTACATGGGAAAGAAGGGGCAAGGTGTTTCAAGGGAGAAAACAGAAAACCAGACATCAGCCTCAGTTCTGTCACAGACACGCTGTGCGGCCTTGGAGAAGTTACTTAGCCACTCTGAGCTGCAGTTTTCTTACCTGTGGAATGGAGCTAAAGCCTACTTTCCAGACCGTTTTCAAAGTCAAAGGAGTTAATACGCACGAAAGCACTTTCTCAAGTGTAAAGTAGGCATACGTTGTCAATGAGACAAGATAATCTTGACATCACAAAGATTATTCCTCTTGGGGACCTTTTTCCTCATTTGTGAGATGAAATTGCTAGACTTGATTTCAAGGTTGCAAACATGTGTGTATATGAATACACGCACGTGTAGTCTTGTGATAAATTGCTCTCCCCGGGTGACTTCTAATCCTTCTTCTTGCCAACCCTGTGATATTCTAACCTGTTTAATATTTGAAGACAAATCCCCGAAGAGACTCTCAGGGCCCGCTTCTAAATGAAATTCTCATTCAGAGTCTTACTCACTTTTTGCTTATTTTTACAGCATGTACTCAAAATGAAAAAAAACATGAGTGGAAATTTCACCTATGTCATCGACAACTTAATTCCAAACACAAACCACTGTGTGTCTGTTTATTTTGAGTCTGCAGACCAGGCGACAGCAGTACAATCTCCCTTAAAGTGCACCTTCCTTCAACCTGGCCAGGAATCAGGTATGTTCGTTTTTTAAAAATCCATGCTTTTATACTCTGAGGGAAAACTTGTTTAAAGAGAAGAATCTGAAATCCGTGGGGTGCTAAATGTATTTCTTCCAATGACATGTTTTCTGTCGGTCAGTCTCTACCAGCGAGTGGTAGAGTCACTCTGATAGTATCCTACCATAGGGACAATCGGATATCTCCCTTTATAAGGTCACAACTCTTCTAGAAATGGAAATGCTTTTATTTCAGGGGATCAGGATTGAATTCAGTGCTGTGTGCCCTTAGCCGGCCATTGTTTGAGCCCAATGCTGGAAGAGGCGGGGAGCTGCCCGCAGCACTTGACTGCACTGTGTCAGAGGGTGACAGGATGATGGCAAGCTTGGGTGTGGTTCCCACGTGTGGCCCAGCTCTATCTGCTCTAGCTCACCGATGAAAGGGCACCTTGTCAGCGCAGATGAGACAGTCACGAGTGATGGCTGAAAGCCTCTCTGTTGCAAAGACAGCAGGACAGTCAACAGTGTGGCCCCAACCCTCCCTCCTGTATGGAGAAATGTGCATCGAGAACAGTCCAACTGAGAAACTTCCCTGCTGGTGACTTCCTCAGGAAGTAACTAGGTCTCTCCACCTGTTTTATCAAAAGTGAAAACCTATGAAAATCACCCTCAAAGAAGCCTTTCTAAATTTCCCAACCCCAATGGAAGCTTCTTTCATCTTCTGATTTACCAGAATAAAAATAAGATTTACAAGGAAATGACTTTTAAGGGATATGGTTATTTGTGAATTAAGTGAGCTCCATGAGATGTTGCCCAGCATAGACGAGTGCCTGATGTTAGCTCTAACCACGGGTGGTATGATCTGATTCTCCGGTGTTCCTCAAAGCCAAATGATGCAGAGACTGATTTTAAAGGAAAAAAAAAATATCTCAGACCTGTAGCTTGAGTTATTTTTATAATTTCAATTAAATACATGAGGCAAAACTGAAACTGCATATAGATTCGGTCTGTCCATAGCTCTTTAAAAAACATAAACCCCAAATAAATGTACATATTTGTGTCCTAACATCAATTCTATGACACTAACTCATCTCTAACAATTCAGTTTATTTCTGACAGTACCTGAAGTTAGCACAGGCCCCACAGGTTCCAGGCTCAGTCCCACAAGACTGCCCCGCACTTCAGATGCCCGCCACAAGTCCTGGGTCCCAAGGTCACCCACATTTCTGTCTCATTCGGCTACAAAGTCAGGAGTTCCCACGACCTCTCTTCAGGTTCAGTAATTTGCTAAGATGACGCACAGAACTCAGGAAAGTGCTATACTTACGATTACCATTTTGTTAGATTTAGCAATCTCATCCCGTGTTCATAAGAAATCTGCATGCGCGGTAAGATTCAGGTCATATAACTCCCAACTGTTCAATCAAAGTGGTTCCATGGTGACATTTGAACCATGAGGAGGTTCCTCTCCGGACACCTTAGACAAGACCCAGACCATAACCAAGCTCTCTTTTTCCGCTGTGACAAGGGGTCCGGTTGTCGTCTGTGGCATATGTATCACGCTTTGTAAATCTCTGTCTTGCTCTTGCTCCGTAATCCTGTATTTCTCTCCTCAATAAACCTGTTTTCGTGCTTGCCTCCCTCTGGTGCATTTGTTCGTTCTTTGGCCATGAGCACACCAAGACCCGAGAACACAGAACGAGATTGCTAAATCTAACAATTTTATTATCAAAGATACAAATGAACAACCCGATGAAGAGGTACATAGGACAAGGTCTGGAAGAGGAAGGGTCCCTAGTGCAGGAGCTTCTGTCCCTGTGGATTTGGGGTGCACCACCATCCCACGCATTTATATGTTCACCAACCTGGAGGTTCCCCAAGCCTTGGTGTTCAGAGTCTTTATTGGGCTTCATTATGTAGGTGTGATTGATTAAATCATGGCCACAGGATTGAACTCAATCTCCAGCCTTGCTCCCCTCCTTGGAGGTTGGGGGCGGAGTTGGAACTTCCAACCCTCTAATTGTGGAGCTGGTTTTTCTAGTGACCAACCCTCATTCTGAGGCTGTCTGTCCACACTCTGATGGCACCTCATTGTCAGATGATAGGGTCCCCAAAAGGGACTCATTAGGAAGAACAAAAGACACTCCGATCACTCAGAGGATTCCACACGTTTTCGAAACGCTGTGCCAGGAACCAAACTCATGTGTACAATAAAAACTCAAATTCATAACATGTCAGAGTGATGATGAAACTGACACTCCGTCCCCACCTCCAAGGTGAAGGTGTTGCTGCTGAGAAGGCACAGGCTCTTCCGAGGTGGACACGCCCTGAGGTGCCTCACTTTCTCCCCTGACCCTTCTCCGTTTCACCCTCCGAGAGATGCTCAGGCAACAGCATGCTGCCAGATCATTCCAACCGTACTTGCATGTTGTCAGCCTCCACTCTTTGATCATTACCCAGGACTAACTATCTGCATACCATACATGGTGTCTAGATTGTTGTTGTTGGAAACGCAGGAACCAAATAGGTTCTCTCGATGCCCCCTTGCCATGTGATATGCCCTCCACTAGCCAACTCAGGAGCCAGACGGGTTGGGATGGTGAGGGGCCTTTGAAGGGCAGCACGGCCTTAGCGTGGGCTAAGGTTCACCGGCCTTAGCGTGGGCTCAGCAGTGAACCCTGCAGCTCTGGGCAGACTGGCATGGGAGGATTTTAGCCCAGAGATCTGGAGAAATGCCTTCCCCTTGCCAAGCCCTGAAAATTAATTGGTTGGCTCGTTTTAGTAAGGCCCTGTGGGAAGGAAAGCTCTATTCATTCATTGATGGATGTTTAGTGGGGGGCTACTATGAGCCAGTTTCTGTTCTTGTTACTGGGGAGATAGCAGTGAACAAAATAGATGAAAATCCCTGACCCTGTGAAGCGTGCATTTCAGTAGGAGGCAGCATAACAAGATAAAAAAGTAAAATATACAGTATGGTAAGTGACAGTAAGTGCCACGGAGAAAATGTAAGCAGGAAGGGAGGTGAGGGGCGTGTGAGGCAGAGGGGGGTGGGTCGCTGTTTTAAGTAGGGCAGTGTCTTGGTTCACATTCCCTGGAAGCAGAGCCCGGGGAGAGGTTCTTATACTAGCATGATGCATTTGGGGCGGGGGAAGAGGGTGCGGAATCTGGAGAGGGAGAATGAGGGAACAGGTAGGGACGGGGAGAGAAATTAACTAAGCCACGGTGTGGTCCCACCTGAGCCTCACTTGAAGCTGATCCCAGGGGGTTCTCTGGAGCATGGACTGTCCCCCCGGTCAGCCAGCCAGTCAGTTAGCGGAGGCGATCTTTGGCACGGCCTCCAGGTGAGGCAGCCCCGCTTTGGCCAAGGG
The DNA here is from genome assembly GCF_040939455.1 of Microcebus murinus. Taxonomy (NCBI): domain Eukaryota; kingdom Metazoa; phylum Chordata; class Mammalia; order Primates; family Cheirogaleidae; genus Microcebus; species Microcebus murinus. Next base: position 11,170,777 of record NC_134104.1, on the reverse strand, counting down.
ACATTCCTGAGAGAAGGATCAGCTCCGAGATGTATCGCCCAACAGGTGTGGCGGCCTTGGAGTGCACACTGGTAAGGAGGACATGGCAGGACACCTGCAGCAGCCACCACAGATGGCCAGGGAGACCCCCCCCAACCGAGACAGTGGCATTCAAATAAAGACCCAGGGGGTATGTGGTAAGCAGAATAATAGCTCCCCAAAGATGTCCACATCCTAATCCCATAGGTGTGACAGGCTGCACCATGGCAAAGGAGCTTTGCGGCTGTGATTCAGTTGAGGATCCTGAGATGGGGAGATGATCCTGGATCACCCAGGCGGGCACAGTGCAAGCACAAAGGTCCTCCTAAGGGAAAGGAAGGGGCAGGAGGCTCAGAGTCAGAGAAGGAGCCGCGACAACAGCAGCAGGGCTCAGAGGGTGTGACTCGGAGATGCTATACAACTGTCACTTTTCCACGAGCCAAGGAATGCCAGTGGCCTCTAGAAGCTGGAAAAGGAAATAGGTTTTCCCCTAGAGCCTCCAGAAGGAATGCAGTCCTGCCAACACCTTGATTTTTATCCCAGTGAAACCCATTTTGGACCTCTGACCGCCAGAACTGTAAGATAATATATTTGCAGTGTTTTATGGCACTAATTCTATGGTCATTTGTTACCGTAGCAATGGGAAACTAATGCAGGAGGTGAGGAGTGAGTCACCGCAGACATGGGGCGAGAGTTCCACATGGAGGCTCCAGCGAGTGCCAAGGCCTTGAGGCAGCGTTATGCCTGGCACGGGAGGGCAGGGGAAGAATAGTAACAGTTTGGGTCAGAGTAGGGTGCAGGACCTTAGATGAGGTAGGACTTTAGGAGCCATTGTAAGAGACAGGGCCCCCTCAGAGGGTGGTGAGCAGGTTGCCTCCTTGTGATCAGACTTAGGATATAAAAGGAGCATCTAGATGCCATGAGGTGGGAGCCAGGGCGGGGCTGATGCCACAGTAGTCTAGGTGGGAGGTGGCAATGCTTGGTCCAGAGGGGTGACAGGGGAGGAGCCCCAGGAGACTGATGTTAATCATCACCAATCTTTTGACAAAGTCCTTTTTCTTTTCCATTAAAGGTAATTTGTAATCAGATATTACCAACCCCCTATTGCTTAGCTCAGCCCCCTGCTTGTGAGGTCCCTTGTGTTTTGTTTAAAAAGTCTCAAAAGTGAGTCTGGAGAAAGACAGGTGTGTCCAAAGCCAAATTTTAAAGACACGACCTGGTCTCCCCTTTTCAAGATGACTTGATCTGACTCATCTTCAAAGAAGAAGGTGGATAACAGCAATGACATCTAATGACAATTTCTCCTTTCTGAGGAGGAACGCTGGCAGAATTCATCTTTTTTCAAACAGGAATGTTTAAAAGTAGCATGCATGCATAATTTGTCATCAAGCTAAAAACAAAAATATTAAGTTCTCATAAAGAACTCTCAGGACGCATGAGAATACCCCGAATTGAGAAGTATTATCCCTAGTCTATTAACTACAGTTTACATAATCTGATTTGTAGGATGTCCTATTAAATAGATGACAGACGACGGTACCTTGTGGCTAGTCTCTGAAAACTGGATGGGTAGACGAGTCAGAATCTCAGTATTGTGCCATTGCGTCGCCAATGTAATCATTTTGGTTTACAGTATCCTTTTCAGGAATGTAAACTCTATACGTGTAATGCCTTTGTATCATAAAGGTAAGCCTTTGGGGCTAGATCTGAGTGTAGAACCGTCACTGACATGACAATCCCTCATGCACACTCAGTGAGGATGAGAGTGGCTTCGTGAATCCTGTGCTATCTAGCAGTGCAAGGGCCTTAACCGAGTTCCTTCCCATTCATTCTTTAACCTTCTGAAAGACTTAAAGTATGCGATCCATTTTTATTTCCTTTTTTCTCCCCTCTGTCTGTTTTGCCTGAGGCTTTGTTTACAAGATTAATATTAATAAAGGTCTTTCCGGAAATTTAAGAGAGCCTTAGTTACAGTCTTAGTTACAGCCTTAGTTACAGTCACTACTGATTTCTTCTCAGTCCAATCAGACTTAAGGAAAAAAGCTATGTTCGGTCAGAAAGTTGGAATTGTCCAAAAGGAATTTTGGCAAGAAACCAAGGGAACTGTTAACAGAGCAAGGTGGGTTCAGCAGAGCCCTGATCTGGGGCCCTGGCACAGCCAAAGTCCAGCCCCAGAATGGGCCAGTTGGTTTTACTCAGGCTGACTCTCCTTTTCCTCTTCCTGCCCGTGTGCATGCTGACATGTGGCTGCCGAGCATTGGGATGTGCTCCTAGGACTGAGAGACTGAGCTCTTAATTATATTTAATTCTGTTCATTTAAATTCAAGCAGCCACCGCTACTGGCTACTGCAGGGGTCCTCAAACTTTTTAAACAGGGGGCCAGTTCACTGTCCCTCAGACCACTGGAGGGCCGTTGGAGAGTGCGGTGCACATTACACACATGCGCACTGTGGGCCCGGGACGAGTCAGCTGTTAAGTAGGACAGGCAGCAATGGCAAAAACACCCAGGGGGCAGGATAAATGTCCTCAGCGGGGCCGCATGTGGCCCTCCCGCTGTAGTTTGAGGATGCCTGGGCTACTGTATTGGACAGTACAGTTATACAACACAAGCTGAAAACAATTGTACTTTTAAAAGCTAAATCTTTCTGATGCTGAATGAACTGTGAAAGAAAAAAAAAAAAAAAGCTAAATCTATTTTATTGTTTAAAATATACACACTTGGATTACTCTCCATTCTTTGGTATTCAGTAACACAAAACTTTTTTTTCAAACTTTTGCTTTCTTGATATCACCGTCTAACACCAGACCAATGTGCTTATATTCCCTTTTGTGATCATTTATTGGATTTCTTTTGAAATAAAGTCACTTAATTTTTCATCTGCAGATCCATCAGAATCTGGCAAAATAGGAGGAATAATTACCATATTTTTGATAGCAGTGATCTTGACCAGCACCATAATAGTACTGAAATGGATTGGCTACATATGCCTAAGAAAAAAATTTCCCAGAGTTTTGGTATGTAGCTTTTTTTTTATTATTTGTATCTTTTTAATTTTAACTTAAGAATTTTTGTTATATACCTCAATATTTTCACAGAAGAAAATCTCATTTTCTAAAACACCAAGGTTCCGGATTCTTTTCCATCCCTATATACATATATTTTGCCATTATAAGTATATCGGTGCATTTTCTGTTTTCTTTTTATACTTTTCCACCTATTATTCAAAATGATCATATAGAATTTCATTACTATTAATGTACTATTTTTTGCTTAACCATTTCTTAGCTATAGAGCGTTTGGACTGATTTCTTTTTCATTTCTTTTCCTTTTCTTTCTTAGGTCATTATGAATAATGCAATAAAAATTTTTATATAGATTATCTTTTTATTTTGTATTACTTCAGTGGAACATATACACAAAGGAGATTTACCTTACAAAAAGATATTATAAAGAACTGATTTGTGGCCGGGCGCTGTGGCTCACGCCTGTAATCCTAGCTCTTGGGAGGCCGAGGCGGGTGGATTGCTCAAGGTCAGGAGTTCAAAACCAGCCTGAGCAAGAGCGAGACCCCGTCTCTACTATAAATAGAAAGAAATTAATTGGCCAACTGATATATATATAAAAAAAATTAGCCGGGCATGGTGGCACATGCCTGTAGTCCCAGCTACTCGGGAGGCTGAGGCAGAAGGATCACTCAAGCCCAGGAGTTTGAGGTTGCTGTGAGCTAGGCTGACGCCACGGCACTCACTCTAGCCTGGACAACAAAGTGAGACTCTGTCGCAAAAAAAAAAAAAAAAAAAGAACTGATTTGTATTCTCTGCTAATAGTACAAGGAGTAAAAAAAAAAAAAAAAAAAAGAACTGAATTGTAATTGTCAGTGGCAATGTATTGGTGCACATATTTCTCCAGAGCTCCACTATCATTAATTAATCATTTTTACTTCTTTGGTCCATTATCATGTGTATAACGATCCCTCACAGTTTCTCTCATTTGCGTTATTTTTGTTATTAGTGAGAACAGCCGTCACTTGTCTTCCTTTCTTCTTTGTGCTTCTCCCCAGAGCCTTTACTCAGCCCAGTCTGGGAACTGATCTTGTATGTTTCTGGAAACTTCTATGTCTTTTGACTCAACTGCTTTTGCCCATCATGGATCGTTATTCCTATCCCATTGCTTGCTTTTTATATTTGTTTTGTAATATTTCATCCAGAAGTATATTATTTTTCTATGTTTGAACCCATTCACATTATTCTCCTACTTTCTTCAATTGGGAGACTATAATTAAATATCCCTCCACTGTTGATAAAATTGCACTCTTCTTATCATGGTGTTGTCTTGTGTCTGTCTAGTATTTCTCCATGAAAAATTGTTACACTATGTTTAAGTAAAAACTCTAGAATATGGAAACAAAACACTCTAGGTCTAGTGTGTTTGTTTATGTGTGTTTAAGCAGCAATAGATGTTAAAATACGTAAATTACTAGAATGAATAAGTTTAGCAAACTTGTTGTATACAAAATCAATAAAAGTGCTTACATTTTTATGGCCAAGTGAAGCGGCTCATGCCTGTCATCCCAGCACTTTGGGAGGCCAGGGCCCGGGGAACACTTGAGACCAGGAGTTTGCGACCAGGTTGGGCAACATAGCAAGACCCCTATAAACATTTTTTTTTTAACTAGCTTGGCATGGTGGCACATACCTGTAGTCCTAGCTACTCAAGGTGCTAAGGAGGGAGGATCCCTGGAGCCCAGGAGTTTGAGGATACAGTGAGCTATGATCATGCCACTGTACTATAGCCTGGGCAACAGAGCAAGACCCTGTATCCAAAATAAAATGCTTGCATTATCAAGTCTTATTGGAAAGCATTAATAAAGACCTTATCAAATGTGTGCCCAGAAATAGACTCACACATATGGAAACATGAATAATGACAGAGTGGGTGTTGTAGATTAGTGAGAAAAGGAAAAGGTGGTCAATAAACGTCATCTATACAGGGAGAAATGACATTGGATCCCTACCTTACACCATACACAAAAATCAGTTGCAGGTAAATCAAAGACTGTAATGTGAAAGTAAAAACTGTTAACGTTTTAGAAGGCAATATGGGAGATTCTGTATGACTTTGGGGTAAGGACGATTCAGGTGCAAAAAGCAAAATCCATAACAGAATAAAATTGATAAGTTTTCTTACACTAAAATTAAAGATTTCTTTTCATCAACTGTCATCCTAAGGAGAATAAAATGACAAGCCACAGACTAGGGAGAAATCTATGTTACCTAAGTAATTGACAAAGAATTAGCCTACCAATTATATAAAGAACACCTATGAATCCATAAGAAAAAAGATGAACCACCCAGTAGAAAAATTCACCCCAAGGCTGGGTCTGGCTAGAGTATGGGAAGGGGAGGTTTAACAGATTGGGCAGCCTGTGCAGGTACAGGAGGGCAGAGAGGAGAACCATGCCAGTGAGGATTCTAGGTCTGTGAGAAAATCCTTGTGACCCCCCCCCTTCTCACTGGTCGCCCCATTAAAGTCAATTCAACAACAGGACCCTCCAGCAGTGGGGAACTCAGCCCACCTCCTATTCTGGGTCCTAGAGGTGTTTTCTTCCCAGGGCTGGGATAGAACAGGCTTCAGTCTCCCTGCTCCCCCATGCCTGACCCTTTAGGGGCCATCTGCATTGTTACGGTCCTCTAAACCAGAGAGTGCATATTATTATTTCCCTGGGCCTTTATCCCCCAATAGAATCAGTTCCCTAGATTCTTCCCTCACCCACAGTTCCCTGACCCCACTGAAGAATGTTTTGGCAATCCAGAATTGAAATCTGTCCAGCCTAAATAGATAGATTCCTCCAACAGGCAAGAAGCACCCGAGGAAGAGGAAGTGGGCAGGGGTGAGTCAGAATAGTCTCTCTGGTCAGGCACCATCCTGGTGTGAAATCCAGCTGTCATGAACCGAGAGCAAGTTTCTCAACCTCTCTGCACCTCATTTTCTCATATGTAGAGGGGGCATAAGAATAGTAAGCCTACTTCATAGAGCAGCTGTGAGGGTCAAGTGAATTATGTATAAAGCACTAAAAGTAGCACCTGGCAGATTATACACACTGTGTAACTATTAGATGTGATTATTGTTGTCATCATCATCATCATCTGCATCATTGTCCAGTCAATCTCATTAAGTTTTTTTAATTTATTTTACTTTTTAATTTTTTTAATTAATTAATTTTTTTTTAGAACCAGGGTCTTGCTATGTTGTCCAGGCCAGAGTCCAGTGGCTATTCACAGGTGCCGTCATAGTGCACTGAGGCCTCAAACTCCTGGGTTCAAGCAGTCCTCCCTGAAGTCTCCCACGTGGCTGGGACTACAGGCGTGAGCCACCACACCCAATTCATTAAGTTTTATTACGTAAAACGTCAAGAGCAAACACTCACAGCTGATACAGGTTTTCTGTGTTTTTTTTTAAGAATTTTCGTAACTTTTCAGCCTGGATATTTCCCGAACTGCCACCGTGGGAAGCCCTGGATACGGTGGAGGTCATTTCCATCAACAGGAAGAAGAAAGTGTGGGATTACAATTACGATGATGAGAGTGATGATGATAACAAAGCAGCCCCCAGAGCAAGCGCCGGTGGTTACACCATGCACGGGCTAACAGTCAGGCCTCCGAGCCAGGCCTCCGCAGCCTCTGAGGAGGCAGAGTTCACAGACCCAGACTCCTGCGAGGAGCCTGACCTCCCTGAGGCTGCCGCGGAGCCCCCCGCGACGCCAGGGCACGGCCCCTGGCAGCTGGAACACATGAGTGGGCCCTATGGGAGGAGAGAGAGTCCCCTCCAAGACCCCTTCCTCGAGGGGGACAGTAGCTCCACTGAGCAGTCTGGGGACAGAACCATCTTCAATGTGGATTTAAAGTCCGTGCTCATGAGGTTCGACGACAGTGATGACAGTGACAACTCAGAAGACCCTCTGATGTTATCAGCTCTTCTAGAAGAGACAGTTGGCCCAGAGGACGCAGACGAAAGGGAATCAAGCCTGCTGCTGGCCACTGGGGAAGGGACGCAGCCAGCCCATCTCAGCCCCTCTTCAGAGCACCTGTGGCCCGAAGATGATCTATCTGATAAAAGCGACACTTCGGAGTCAGATGTTGACTTCGGGGATGGTTATATAATGAGATGACTCCACAACTATTCCATGAACTTGGACAAGTTGCTACAGAGTTCTCGCTCCTTGCACCCTAACTTGCTGCTTTGTGGTCTGCAAGTGTTCTCTGAGGGAAGGAGTGGGAAACTGTGGAGTATGTCTCCTTCTTCCCAGTGACATCATCTATGCAAATCCCCAGTATGGGGAACCTGTTGTCATTGGGTGCGTTGTTTACATATTCAAAGTGATGCACTTTGAAGGGAACATCTGTGCCGTCCCCTTCACACTGATGCACTTATGATGTACGTGCAACATGTTTCCCAGGAAGCAGGGTTCCATGTGGTTTTCAGGGGTGGTTTAGGGCCCTGTGGTATTTCTGGGAAGTAAATTGGGCCAGGGTGGGAGCAGGGAAAGAAAAGGAAAACACTGGACAGGATTCCTAAGAGCAGCAGCCAGCAGGGTTTAGCAAGTACAGCCCACGGAGCCCAGCAGGCTCAAGGAAAGCTGCAGAGCTGGCAGGCAAGGAGGTGGAGGGGCGGGAGAGCAGCTGGAGAGAACAGAAGTGCTCCCATGGTTTCCGTGAATGGGCCTTGGGTACCTCGCCTATGTCTTATTCTGTCTCCTCCACTCTGAGAATTCCACCTCATCTGGCCCTCCCCAGTGTGAGTGTGGAAGACAGACTCCAGGCAGGTGACTGCCGGAGAGAGGAAACATTGCACAGGGGACAGGGATAAAATCCCGGTGCCATATTTTAAGATTAAAAAAAAAAAAAAGCACAAAAGCAGAAGTGCTTCCAAGTCTTCAGAAGAATTATGACATACAAGTCCCAGACATCATATGACAGTTTTAAAAATGCTTTATGTGCTGATTCCAAATGTCCTACATGTGATTACTGTTTCTATGAATCAGGAAGGAAAAAAAAGTGAGGTTCTAGAATGTCATGTAGCAAACAGTACAAGGACTGAGACTCAGAGAGCTGACTGCGGTGATTTCACAGTGTGACCCTAGGTAATCTCCAAGATCCTATGAATCTAGGAGAAAGACTAGAAAACACACAGGAATAAAGACTCAGGTGGAAGTGCTGCCACCCTGAGAGGCTCCAAGGAGGAATGAAAGGTAGAAGACCTTCCTGTCTCACTCCCCTAACCCTCTCAGACCTCTCTGCTAGGCCCATTCAAAAGGGGAAAACAAAAAATAATACCAGTCCTAGTTCAAGGACTTTAAATAGATTATCTATGTAATTGCTTTAAAGCAACTCAAAAGGGAGAGGGCTATGAGGAGGGAAGCACTTATTTAATGATCTAAAGGAATTCCATAGGAAAGAGATCTTGCTGTATACACAGTCCCTTTCTCTGCCCTCTGAATGCATCTACTGTATTCTGAAAAATTTCCAGATTGATATTTTTGTATAATCTCTTTATGGCTGTGTGTGTGTGTGTGTATTTTTAAAAAATTTTGTATAATGGGTGGAGGCTGGCAAAGGGTAATATAAAAATACTTTTTCATACAACCTCGGTGTGGTCTTCAGAGTTGTTCCTCATTAGCCAGTGCACGTCTGCTGCAGACCGTGCTGGAGCCGGCAGCTCGAGGGGTGCACCCGCCCCCTCCGAGTGCAGGGTGGCCTGCAGGGTACCCGGGAGGTCCCCCGCTGGCCTCGCCGGGACTGTACCCGGGCCAGACCCCAGGCGGTGGCGTGCATTACCCAACACCTCGGCCGGCTCTGGATTTTCCAAGCTCACCGCTGATCACGTTTGAAAAGAGGAAATTAAAGCTTTCTCAGCAGTCCCGCGGGAGAAACGAGTTATTGCGAAACAAACGACCTAGTTCGGTGTTGTTCTTCGCTGGGGAAGGGGAGGGTGAGGAAGACGCGCTCAAACTGGGCTCGCGGACCGGCGCCGTTAGCTCCGACGCGGGGACCGGGCGTCCGGGGGCGTGCCCGGCGGCGGCGGGGGAAACCCTGGGGCGTGCGGGGTGGTCTGAAGAAAACCCGCCGCCGCCCAAGACCCCACCACCCAGCAGTCACCCCTGGGGTGGCGTTTTAGTGTATTTACTTAACTTTGTTTAACCTCCTCCGGGTCGCCGGGCTGGAGCGCGGGGTCCCGGCACCCGCACTGGGGGACCGGGCCGGGGCGGGGCCCGCGGCGGGGGCGGGGCCAGGGGCTCAGGCCGCCCCGCCCCCCCGGGTCCCGGAAGCCATGGCGCGGGGCCTCGGGAGCTGGCTGGCCGGCTGCCTGCTGGCGTCAGGTGAGGGGCCGCGGGGGGCGCGCGCGCGCGCGGGGAAGGGCGCGGGCGGCAACGCGGAGGCCCCGCGAGATGCGACCCCTGCTGGCGCCCGTGGGCGCCGGGAAAGCGGCTGCGCGCCGGGTCGCGCCGCCAGGGAGATTCAAACCCACAGTCGGCTGCGAACACGGGCCTCCGGGATCCTGCGGGGAGCAGGCCCAGCCCGCGCCCGAGGGGGAGACTTCCCGGCGTCTCTAGCTCGGGGCGTCTAAGTGTCTCCATCACCGTCTCCACTTGCCCGCACCTCCCCGTTCAGGCCTCAGCGCCCTAAAATCCGAATTCGCCCCTCAGCGCCCAGCTCTGTGGCTTCTCGGTCCTAAATCCAAGGAAACATTTTCTGTCCTCTAAATTGACCGCCCAGGGTCCGCCTCACGATGGCCCCCTCCGTCCTTTCTGAGGAAGGCTGCCCCGGCGCTCTGGCTTCCCTGCTGCCTTGCAGGCTGTTGCTACTCGCGTCCTCCTCCCTTCCAGAGCTGTGCGTCGCCGCGGGCGTGTCCCCGCCCTGTCCCCCCTTCCCCTGGGCAGTTCTTGGGGGACTTCAGCAGAACCCTGGCGTTAAGTACCGGCTGTGGGCCAATACTCTCAAATCCCTATTGGTACCAGTCGGGTGATAGGAGGCGGTTTATTTTACTCCTCTCTCTACCTGTGTGTATGTTTAGAACTTTCTATTAAAAGGCTTACACATAATTTCTGTCTCTAGCCCCGGTCTGTCTTCTGTGGACCTCTGGGGTCTTTCAGCCAGCTGTCCCTCTGACATCCATCCCTACCTGCGTCTCTCCGGCATCTCCAACCTAATGCAGCTACAAAGGGACTCGTGAGCTCCCTGCCCCAGTCCCAGTCGGGGCACCAGGCGCATAAGCCAGAAGTGGACGTTAATTTTGACTTTTCCACAGCAAATGTGTCAGGAAATCCAGAGTTTATACTTCTGGAAATACATCTAAAATCCATCTACCCCTCACACCTTTCTACCACCACCCAAATCCAAATCCCCTTCATCTGTCCCCATGTCACTACTGGCACCACCACCCCGCTTTCCAAATGTCTTCCAGTGGCTCTTCAAATAAAATCCAGATTCCTCATACAGTTAAGGTCTCCCTCTCTCTCCCTCCCTCATCCATGTGGTTTTTGAAGAGGTGGAGTGGGAGGGGAGAACCAAGTGTTCCATGTGGTCATTTTCATGGGCTACCTTTTTGAGGAAAAAAGTTGTAATTTTTTTTCCCTTTATTTTTACAGCATTGGGAATGGTGCCACCTCCTGAAAATGTCAGAATGAATTCAGTTAATTTCAAGAACATTCTGCAGTGGGAGTCTCCTGCTTTTCCCAAAGGGAATCTGACTTTCACAGCCCAGTACCAGAGGTGAGTCTGGCCTTGCTCTTGGTAGGAAGGCAGCAGAGGAGGGGGCCCTGGGTTGGTCTCTGGGCTGGGCCACAGAAGGAAAGGGTGACCACTGTCACCATGTGACCATGACAGGCCTCAGGGAGCCTCTCTGCTGGCCTTTTTCTTTCTGTCCAGGAAATTCTTGTGGTCACCTTTTCCTTTTTAGGTTTTCTTGTTGTGATGGTTCATGGTTTGTTTATCACTGGGCTGCTGGTAGATACAGACCTTGTATCATGTGTATGTAAGATGTAATCAGCCACAGTGGGTATCCTCGGTTTGATATAGAACCTAGTTTGTTTGTCACAATTTAAGAGGAAAGTGCTGCTGCTGTCATCTCCAGATTAAAGCAGTATTGTTAAAAGTCAACAATGTACGAGTGGAAGCTGAGGTATGCAAAGCAGTCAGCAAGACCCTTGCTACCACGTACCACCTGCCCTCCTCCAGTGGATATAATAGTGCGCCCCAATGCGATGGGGTGCGCAGTTTGCATAGTGGGCGCTCAGTTACTACATGGCCACCTCTTGAAATTAAAGGCAAGACAGCTACTGGCTGTCAAAAGTTCCATTCTCTCACATCAGCAAACACTGTGAAGGAAGGGTGAATGTCACCCTAGCTGATCATCTCCGTGGTAGTCTGAACTCCCTCTACCTCTCCTGCCTGTCAGTATTTCCCTGTACCTGGTGAAGGAAATCCATGCCACTGCTCACTTGGCGGCCTGCCACCATATACCACATGCTGGCCTGCAGGTGACACACCTTTACGTCAGGTGCAAATAACAGCAGGAGGCCAAAGGCTGACAAGCCAACATTCTTGCTTTTTATGTGACTCAGAAACATAGGCAGATAGACAAGTCCTTCAGTGGGGTGGAAGGGAATTCAGTCCTGGGTCGCATTAATCCCACACTCCCCCCATCTGGCTGTCATTTTACAAACATCCTCATGGCCTGCTGAGTCAGTGAAGAGATAGAAAGATAAATAAATATTTCTACATGTTGGTGGTTTTCTTTTTAACTTTTTAGTTCAAAATATTCCAAACTAACAGAACATTTCAAAATTTCAAGTATAGTACAAAGAATTTCTAGATAGCCTACAATCAGATTCACTAAATTGTAGTGTTTGCCACATTTTCTCTCTTCCTCTCCTCTCCTTCTCTCTCATACATCATGCCCTCTGTCCCTTAATATTTCAGTGTATATTTTGCAAGAACAAGGACAGTCTTTCACATCACATGCTACAGTTAAAAGCTCTTTATTATTGCAATAATAAAACAAACTTTATTATTTATACAATTACTTTTATCTAATCTACAGTCCATAGTCCAGTTTTGTCAGTCGTACCATGAATTTAAGAAGGGTCATTCTACACTTTATTTTTTCCTGCGGTGCATTTTCTACTACTGATTGGTTTTATCATTGCATTTCTGTGTTTTTTCCCCTCAATCTGGACGGCCATCGAGATTTCTCTGGAAAATTAACTTCCCTCATTTTCTCTCTCTCTCCTCTGTCGTTTGTTTTTTGCTGTTCTGTGCCTTGCTCTTTTGCCCCCATAGTAGAGGCATTTGGTTTTAGGTGAGAGGTCTTAGTGACTTCCTGGAGGTGTAGGGGCAGGAGGTGGTTATTAACCGAGAGTCTATGCCTGGGTTCCAGGTTTCCTTCACGTGTAACTACAGACCAAGCCTGGCACATGCTGGAGAAAACAAAAACACGTGCAGGGCATGTTCTTGGGGAAGACATTTGATCCCGAAAGATCTGATGAATTCTTATGTGGCTCCATAGAAGATAAGTTTAGAATTTAGCCTGAGCATTTGCATAGCACAAACACTCTGTTGTATGTGCTCATTGGGACACTTCAGAGGATGTGTTGGTGACTTTAACATGGAACCATCCCCCCAAAATTAGATGCCAGTATGGGGAATGGGTCATATTACCTATTTAATGAGGAGAGAAATAGTTATAAATGCAATCAAAATAACTTGGTGAAAGAGAAGTTATTCCAAACAACTTTTCAAATACTGTGAGCCCAGCCAGTTGATGCATTAGTTTAAATGAAGGGAATGGCCACATGTGAGAAAACTCTCTTAATGAAATAATCCCTGGATTTTCTAAATGATGGGATGATACACAGCTATGAAGAATTGATTGATTGGCAAATGTCTGTGGTATATTAAGTGAAAAAAAGCAGATTATAAAACAGTATGATCCCAGTTGTAATATCTCTGCCTGTTTTTCACAAGGGATTGTTCTGGATATTGCTAAGAATTCCATGAGGTACAATGTGCTACCTAACACTGTGGGCTCTGAAGTCAAACAGATCTGAGTTCAGTTGGACAGATTTTTTAGGCTCTTCACGCCTGACCTCTAAGTACTCAAGAAATGTTGAACTGTTATTATTTTATCATCATCACCTTCATTGTCACTTCTGAGCACAGCCAAATTTGGTTTTGGCCCCTAGACAAAAGGTGCCCTGGGGGACCAGTCAAACAATATCCTGGCCTTTTGCAGGAGGAGAACCTGGACTTCCTTAGGTCAGGGTAAGCTATTAATAATTATACATCCTCAGGCTGTCGTGAGATTAAGTCATGGAGATCGATAGATTGTATTTGCTTAGCATCCAGTAGGTAGTCCCAAATGTCATGTCTTTTCTGCTTCCACTTCACATTTCTGCTACCCTCCCTTCAGTGGTTGCTGTTGGGGATAGAGTTCTGACTGCGATTGATGCATTATTTTATAAATTTTCCAGGGTAATTGCAATTACAGTCAAGCATTGCTTAATAACAGGGACACGTTCTGAGAAATGTATCGTTAGGTGATTTTACCTTTGTGCAAACGTCATAGAGTGTACTTACACAAACCTAGATGGTATAGCCTACTACATACCTAGGCTATAAGGTGTAGCCCAGGTGTCTTCAAACTACAGCCTGAGGGCCACATGTGGGCTGCCTAGCACATTTATCTAGCCCTCCGGGTGTTTTGCCGCCACTGCCTGTCCTGCTTAGCAGCCAACTCGTCCCAGGCCCACAGTGCACACTCTCCAACGGTCTGAGGGACAGTGAACTGGCCCCCTGTTTTAAAAGTTTGAGGACCCCTGGTGTAGCATATTGTTCCTAATGCTACAAACCTGTGCTGCATATTACCATACTGAATACTGCAGGCAATTGCCACATAATGGTTAGTATTTACATACAGGCATACCTTGAAGATATTAGCAGGCTGGGTTCCAGACCACTGCAATAAAGCAAACAAGTAATAAAGCAAGCTACATGAATTTTTTGGTTTCCCAATACATACAAAAGTTATGTTTACAGTATTGTGTAGTCTATTAAGTATGCAGTAACATTGTCTAAAAAATGTATGTATACCCTAATTTAAAAATAATGTGTTGCTGGAAAATGCTGATGATCATCTGAGCCTTCAGCAAGTTGTAATTTTTTTTTGCTGGTGGAGAGTCTTGCCTCTGTGTTGATGGCTGCTAACTCATCAGGGTGGTGGTTGCTGAAGGTTGGGATAGCTAGAGCAATTCCTTAAAATAAGACAACAGTGAAGTTTGCCACATCAGTTGACACTTTTTTCAGAAATTAGGGATTTCTCTGTTGCACGCAATGCTGTTGGATAACATTTTACCCACAGTAGAACTTCTTTCAAAATTGAAATCAATCCTCTCAAAATCTGCCACTGCTCTGTTAACTAAGCTTATGTAATATTCTAAATCCTTTGTTGTCAGTTTAGTAATGTTCATGGCATCTTCACCAGAAATAAATTCCATCTCAAAAAACCACTTTCTTTGCTCATCCATAAAAAACAGCTCCTCTTCCATTAGAGTTTTAGTGTGAGATTGTAGCAATTCAGTCATATCCTCAGGCTCCACTTCTAATTCTTGTTCTCTTGCTGTTCCCACCACATCTGCAGTGATTTCCTCCACTAAAGTCATGAACACCTCAAAGCCATCCATGAGGGCTAGAATCAACTTCTTCCAAAGTCTTGTTCGTGTTGATATTTTGGCCTCCTCCCATGAAACACAAATATTCTTAATGGCATCTAGAATGATAAATCCTTTCCGGAAGGTTTTCAGTTGACCACTCTGATCCATCAGAAGAATCTGTGGAAGCTATTGCCTTATGAAACATACTTCTTAAATAATAAGACTTGAAAGTGGAAATTACTGCATGATTCATGGGCTGCAAAATGGATGTTGCGTTAGCAGGCATAAGAACATTAATCTCTTTATACACCTCCATCAGAGATCTTGGGTGACGAGGTGCATTGTCAATGAGCAGTAATATTGACAAGATTACTTGTTAGTATTAATAATATTGACAATTATTACTGCTCATAATAATTTTTTTCTGAGTAGTAGGCCCCAATGGTTAGCTTAAAATATTCAGTAGACCATGCTGTATATAGATATGCTATCATCTAGACTTTGTGGTTCCATTTATAGAACATAGGCGGAGTAGATTTAGCATGATTCTTAAGGACCCTAGGGTTTTCAGAATGGTAAATGAGCATTGGCATCAACTTAAAGTCACCAGCTGCATTAGCCCCTAACAAGAGAGTCAGCCTGTCCTTCAAAGCTTTGAAGCCAGCCGGGCATGGTGGCTCATGCCTATCATCCCAGCTACTTGGGAGGCTGAGGCAGAAGGATCACTTGAGGCTAGGAGTCCAAGACCAGCCTGGGCAACATAGAGAGACCCCATTTGTAAAAGAAAAGGAAAATTTTTGTTACATTAGCCAGGCATGGTGGCATATGCCTATAGTCCTAGCTACTTGGAAGGCTGAGGCAGGTTTGCTCAAGCCCAGGAGTTCAACACTACAGTGAGCTATGATCATGCCACCACATTCCAGCCTGGGTAACAGAGCCAAGCCCTGTCTCTAAAAAAACCCAATAATAATAATAATAATAAAGTTAAAAATGTAAAAATAATTAAAAATAAGAGCTCTGAAGCCAGGCATTGACTTTTCCTCTCTAGTTATGAAAATCCTACATGGCATCCTCTTCCAATAGAGGTCTGTTTTGTTTTCATTGGAAGTCTGTTGTGTAGTGGAGCCGCCTTCATCAGTGATCTTAGCTGGATCTCTGGATAACTTAGCACAGCTTCTCCATCAGCATTTGCTTCTTCCCCTCGCAACTTTATGTTCTGGAGACAGCTTCTTTCCTTAAATGTCATGACTCAACCTCTACTAGCTTCCAACTTTTGTTCTGCAGCTTCCTCACATGGAATTGAAGAGAGTTAGGGCCTTGCTCGGGATCAGACTTTGCCTTAAGGGAATGTTGTGGTTGGTTTGATCTTCTATCCAGACCACTTAAATTTTCTCTATGTCAGCAATAAGGTTGCTTCACTTTCTTATCATTGTGTGTTTTCACTGGAGTAGCATTTTTAATTTCCTTCAAGAACTTTTCCTTGGCATTCACAACTTGGCTGTTTGGCACAAGAGGCCTCACTAGCTTTCGACCTGTGTTGGCTTTCGGCATGACTCCCTTTCTAAGCCTGATCGTTTCCAAGGTGAGAGACATGCAACTCTTCCTTTCACTTGAACACTTAAAGGCCATTGTAGGGTTATGAACTGGCCTAATTTCAGTACTTTTGTTTCTGAGGAAATAGGGGGTGACAGGAGAATGGCCGGTCGGTGGAGCAGTCAGAACAACATATAACATTTATCAATTAAGTTTGCCGTTTTATATGGACACAGTTCATGGCACCCCAAAACAATTACAATAGTAACATCAAAGATCACTGATCACAGATAACCATAACAGATGTCATAATGGTGAAAAAGTTTGAAACACTGCAAGAATTACAAAACTGTGACACACACACAAAGTGAGCACATGCTGTTGGAAAACTGGCACCAATAGACTTGACACAGGGTTGGCACAAATATTCAGTTTGTAGAACGTTCGGTTTGTAGTGCGTTCTACAAAATAAAATGAAGCATGATAATGACGTGTATCTGTATCTAAACAAACTTAAACATAGAAAAGGTACAGTGAAAATACAGTATTATAGTCTTATGGGACCACCATTGTATAAGTCATGTCGTCTATCATTGACCAAAACGGCATTATGCATCATGTGACTGTATTTGAAATTGCTTATCTTTATTTGAATTGAATATCCTTATTTTGGTTAATCTGTATATATCACAAATCCTATGCCAATGCTTTCAGAAATACATAATCAAGGAAGAAAGCTTTTTGGGTCATATATGTTAAAGACTTAACCCATGTTTTGAGAGGCACGTGCTTATTATTAGGATGTAAGAAGTCTGTTCTTTTTTAAAGACATCTATTTTCATATTTAACCCACTTTTTCCTCCAACTTATTTAACCAGGGGATAGATTATTTTTTTAACTGCCTTATGATATCTCAAGGATCATTAAGATCCCATGCAGCACAGCTTGGAAAATACTGATATAAATCATAATACTGTTCATCAACACTGATGATTAAGAATTTGCTTTATTTTTCTGTCATTATTCTCTGTTAGTCATCGGGAGCAGGAGGAGTAAACACCAGTCAACCTCAGGGAGACTGAAGTTAGAGTTCTTATGATTTATTTATCTTTCTGACTGCATAGTTACAAGAAATTCCAAGATGTGTGCGTGAGCACTGCCTCGACGGAATGTGACTTCTCAACTCTTTCCAAGTATGGTGACCACACCTTGAGAGTCAGAGCTGAATTTGCAGATGAGCACTCAGACTGGGTAAACATCACCTTCTGTCCTGTGGACGACAGTAAGCCATTTTGTCTCCCATTTTGTTGGAATGTTGACATGTTGCCTTAGTTTTTTGCACATTGATTGGTCCATCAACAAGAATTCTCTGAGTGCCCGCAAGTGGAGGGCCTTGTACAAGGAGCTTAGTGAATATACCAGAGGGGGCTGTGGCCTTAAAGGAGTTCTTGGGAGAAACAGGAAAGGACAAGCATATCATCAGTAAAATAATTAAATGTAAATTTAGTAGCTTCAGTGTTTTAAGGGTATACATGAGTTGAGGTCAGCACAGTTCATGAGAAGAACTGGAGAGATTCATGTGGTAAATTTGCTGGGAGCAAGGGACAAAGGATAAAAGGGAGGGGTACAGCTGATGGCACATGGGTTGGGTCAGGGTGGCTGGTAGGCGTTGAAAAGAATGTCCCCAGGTTAGATCTGGAGGGTTATAGGGACCCGCCAGAGGTCCCCAGATGAACATACTTAAAATATCCAACTGGAAACTAATAAAACCACCATATAGCAATTGAGAGAGGAAAGAGGATTTGGGGTTACAAGAATCTGATGGACAAAACTCAGTATAGCCCTCCAAGCAGCAGGTAGAGAGAAACACTAAAATAATTGTCCCTATGTGGGAAGGGTCCTTGTACCAGTCCTCTGGACCCCCCTGGCTCCCGCAGTCACATTCTCCCTGGTAGGGATGAGGCTAGAAGGTCCTTTTTCCCTTTCTAATACTGTTCCAAGCTTGGGCAAAAGCCTCTTATTTCTGAAATCAGAAATGATCAAAGGTATATTATCTTTTCCAAAGGTACCATTATAAAAACCAGGAAAAAAAATAAGCACAAAAAAATGCAGTTTCATAATAGTCAAGTATGGGTTTCTGCTCCTATGATTGCTGACTTACTTCACATGTCCCAGCTGGTTCCAAATCCTATTTTAGGTCCCATGTATGAATGTTACCTTCAGCAGCTGAGGTTCAAAGTGGTTAAGCAGGCTGGGCACAGTGGCTCACGCCTATAATCCTAGCACTCTGGGAGGCCGAGGCGGGCGGATTGCTCAAGGTCAGGAGTTCAAAACCAGCCTGAGCAAGAACAAGACCCCATCTCTACTATAAATAGAAAAAAATTAATTAGCCAACTAATATATATAGAAGAAAATTAGCTGGGCATGGTGGTGCATGCCTGTAGTCCCAGCTACTCGGGAGGCTGAGGCAGCAGGATTGCTTGAGGCCAGGAGTTTGAGGTTGCTGTGAGCTAGGCTGACGCCATGGCACTCACTCTATCCTGGGCAACAAAGCAAGACTCTGTCTCAAAAAAAAAAAAAAAAAAGGTTAAGCAGCTTGTGGGAAGGTCACACAGGCAAAGAGCGCAGAGCAGGGACTCAGACCCAGGCTCCTGTGTCTATGCTCTTACAACTACTGCCCGTATTGGATATTCGCCTCCTGGAGATGATGTGCTTTAGTGATAGGAAAGTGCTTTGAGATGTCATGCAGGACCAATTTATACTTGCTTTGGAAACATAGCTAACAGATTTTCTAATCTGGTTTTCAGACCAGCATATTAGAATGGTACAAGTAGGCCCTTTAGCAGCCCTGAAAATGTGGCAGCAGCCAGAGAAAATTTCAGGACATAACTCAAAACAGCACAGTTGCCCAGAACCATTTATTATCCCATCTGTGGTTATTACTGAGCACTGTTGTGCCAGGCACATTCTGAGTGCTGAAGCTACAACAGGGAACAAGAGCAAGCCCCTGCCCCTACAGAGCATATATTCTAATAAGGAAGACAGATAATAAACAAATATATATATATTGCAGGACAGGTTGTGACTGTGACTCTCAAGAAAACTAAAGCAAGGTAATAGGATGGAAAGTGATGGAAGCTGCTTTTTTACTAGGGGTGGGAAGATACAGTCTCCCAGAGGAGCTGACACATTTGAACAGAGACCCAAACGAAGTGAATGCACCAGACACCTAAATAGCAAAAGCACGTACGGCGGGGAACAGCGTTAGACGTTGTTGGAAAAATACATATGGTTAATCATATATGTTAGATGTTTAAGGGCGGCCACTAAAAATAATAGAAATATCAGCTGTAGCTTCCAGCCTAGCAAAGGAAATAAATTTCAAGCCAATAGAAAACAGAAAATAAAAGTAAAAAAAAAAGAGCAGGGGAAAAAGCCAAAGCAGTAAAATAAAAATTTAAAAGCAGCTTTTACAGAAAACACAAAATGATGTAGTCAGAATTCCAAATATATCAGAAATCACAATTAACACAAATGAACCATACTTTATTAATAAAGACAAAGGTTATCAGATATTTTTTTTAGAGAAATAAAAATGAAAAATTAACGGTGAAATGAAGTTTGTAAAATGTGATTTTTGATTATCATTTTACTCTGTTCTCACACTTAGCTGTTATTGGACCTCCTGGAATGCAAGTAGAAATGCTTGCTGATTCTCTACATATGCGTTTCTCAGCCCCTCAAATTGAGAATGAACCCGAGACGTGGACCATGAAGAATATTTATAACTCGTGGGCTTACAACGTGCAATATTGGAAAAATGGTACAGATGAAAAGGTAAGCTTGATTAATCGCATTTCAGATGGAAGCTCTCACGTTCTTTGCTTAAGTTTCAGTCTGAGAACATGACAATAAAGAGAGAAGGCCAGGAGGCCATCCAGGCAGGGTCTGGCAAGGTGGCAACACCTTATGGTCCAGGGCCTGACCCTCTGAGAGCCAGAAGCTTCCCAGACTGAAGGGTGACTGGTACCTCTGGCTCGAGCTTCCCAGCCCCCATGGAAGTGCACAGAGCAGACTTCCAGGCTGAAGTCTGCACAGTGAGAACAGCCCTTTCTCCCCATGAAGGGAAGTTGCAGGAGCAGGCAGAGCTGAGTCAGAGTTGGCTGTGGGAACTTGGGGTCAGCTGAATGACTGCTGTCTCGTGGCATCAACCCCTGTTCCCATACTTCCCATAGATCAGGCAAGTCAGCAGTCGAGGCAGCCCTACCCCAGGACACTGCATGGACAGTGTCACATTTTAACCTTTTCTGACCTCACTTTTCTCTTTTGCTGTCTTCTTCAGGGACAAGTCCTTTAAAAACATGGGTTTGGAGTCAAAAGACCTGATTGAAATATTGCCCCTGCCACCATGTAGCTCTGGTAACATTCTTGACCTCAGCTTCCTCAGGTCTGCAAAAAGGGTATAATAAAATATGGATAAAAACCTACTTCATAGGATTGTTGGGGAATTTAATGGCATAATAAAAACATAAACTTGTCCCATGGAACAATATATATGGTCAATACGTGAGGTTTCCTTCCACTTTTGTAGACTTGTTAAGGCAATTTTCATGCTCCCTTGGTCACATTTTATTCTTTGTGTTTCTGAGATGAATGCCATTCGTGGTCCTGAACTGACCTACATATATGTTATATAAGTTATATTACATATATGTTATCTCTTCCACATTAAATATTGATTTTATAACTTAATTCTCAATGAGTTTGGGAAGAGGGGATCACCCATGTTTATTGTCTCAGGAATGATGTAATTAAATGTATATACATACACTGCATAGCCCAAAACTCAAGTTAATTTTTTTCACAAAAAAATGCTCCATTAAATAATGCAGCATCTTACTCCATTTCTGCTACTATAACAAAATAATAATAATTGTTATTATTATTATTAATATTATTAATAATAATAATAATAATAAAAATTGACCACAGACGGGACAATTTATAAACAATAGGAATTTATTTCTCACAGTTCTGTAGGCTAGGCAGTCCAAGATCAAGGTCCCAGCAGATTCAGTGTCTGCTGAGTGCTGGCTCCCTCTGCTTCTAAGACAGTGGAAGGGTTGGGGAAAAGGGACAGACAGCTCCCTGCTGTCTGTTTATAAGGTCTCTAATCCCCTTAATCACTTCCTAAAGGCCCCTCCTCTTAATACTATCACATTGACGATTAAGTTTGAACATTTGAATTTTGGGGGGACACATACTCATAATCACTTATTAAATGCAGGTGTCTCTGCTAAGCCCTGGGGTAGGAAGATAAGAGCAGACTGTTCCCCTCCAGGGGTTAGTAACAGACTCCAATTAAAGATCTAGGCCTGATCAGTGGCTTACAGCTATAATCCCAGCACTTTGGGAGGCCAAGGCTGGAGGATCACTGGAGACCAGGAATTTGAGTCCAGCCTAGGCAACAGAGCGAGACCTCATCTGTACAAAAATGAAGAAAATTAGCCAGGCATAGTGACGTGCACATATAGTCCAAGCTACTCCAGAGGCTGAGGCAGAAGGATTACTGGAGGCCAGGAATTCAAGGCTGCAGTGAGCTGTAATGATGCCACTGTTCTCCAGCCCAGGCAACAGATCGAGACCTTGTTTAAAAAAAAAAAAGTCCAGTTCTGTAGTCACTATGGCTGAATGCCTCCTGCGGCACGTGTGAGATACAAACCCCATTTTATATTTAGCTGCTTATCCCGCATACACCCAGCACAGGCATCTGGTTGCACATTTTTCCTCTCGAGCCCAATTGCATGGCAGCCTTCAGAGTGTGCAAAGGCCACCTGCTGCATAGCTTTTCATGGGTGGCTGCAATGTCACCATTAAAGGTTCCCTTCTAGAATGCAGCTTTTCCTGAGCTGGTGCCAGATTCGGTCCCTAAACAAATGGCATGAAGGGCTTTTGGAAATTTTTCCATCTTGTTGGGAGAAAGTGAGAAGATAAAGCCAGAAGTCACCCAGAAGTGAAAAAGCCCCAGAGGGGCTGGAGACGGTGCCTTCTTGGCTGTGCCACCCCCACACTGCCCGCCACCTGCTTGCTAGGGCCTCTGAGTTTAGTCTTTGAAAAAAATTTCACTGTGAGATTTTAGAGGCATTAGGCTTCTAGAAATGAAAGCCAGGTGTTTTGTGGGGGTTTTTTTGATTGTTTGTTTTTTTGGATTGGTTTGGTTTGGTTTTGGTTTTTTAATTTACTTATTAGAAGTTATACCATACTCTTCATATATTCTAAGCGTATAATCCTAGCACTCTTCAATATATTCAGTAGATCTAACCCAATTATTGACCTCCACGCGCTTACCTGCTCACACAATGAAGGGATATAGACAAGCTGTCAGTAGCCCCAACCCAAAAGAAAAATAAGTAATTACTAAAGTACAAAAAGAGACTGTGCTCACTTTGTATACTTACTAATTCCCTTTATTTTGCTGGGAACTATTTTGAGTTCTCAAATCCAGAAATATATCATCGATTACGATATCTTACAGGCAAATTAAACTAAGATGAGTCGGTGCCACCACCCCCAGAGCAGGCAGGCTGTGGCATGTGTTCTCAAGGTGAGGTCGGGTGTGTGGAGAACGAACGTGGAGAAGTGAGTCAGGAGAAGCCCAGGCAGCCAGGGTTAAAAACGTGCTCTTAACTTAAAAAGAAAATCACATTGAGTCTTACTGTGTGTGACCGGTCTATTCATTTGCTAAGGATGCTATGACAAAGTAGCACAGCCTAGGAGGCTTAAGCAATAGAAATTTATTGTCTAACAACTCTGGAGGCTGAAAGTCCAAGATCAAGGTGTCCACAGGGCCATGCTCCTTCTGAAGGTGTCAAGGATGGATTTGCTCCATGCCTTCCCTCGTTCCAGTGGTTGCTGACAATCTCTGGCGTTCTTTGGCTTGTGAAAACATCACCCCAATCTCTGCCTTCACCTTCACATGGCATTCCTCCTGTGTGCCTGTGTCCAAAGTTCTGCTTATAATAAGGCCACCAGTCCTTGGATTAGGGACCCACCATAATAACCTCATTTGTGAACTTGATTACCTCTGTAAAGACCCTCTCTCCAGATAAGGTCACATTCACAGGTACCCAGGGTTTGGGCTCCAACATATAAATTTTTGTGTGACACAGGGTCAACCCATTAAAACTTGTCTTTTTTAAAAAAAGAAATGGGATGATTTGTATGTTACTTAAGCTAGAGAATTCAGGAAACAACAGGGTTTGTCAGCATCACAGTCAGTCCCTTGCTGAGCTGCTTAGCATGGTGTCACAGTCCCCTGAAATGAACTGGGAGGAGCACCTGCTACCTGCTCCTTCCTATTTTAAATCTGAAGCAGAGATTATAACTCATGAGTATGGAACAAAAGCTGGTATCCCTTCACTGCTGAGCCGTGTTCTTATTTTTGTCTCCAATCCTAGTTCCAAATTACTCCTCACTATGACTTCGAGGTCCTCAGAAACCTGGAACCATGGACAACTTACTGTGTTCAAGTTCAAGGGTTTCTTCCCGATCGGAACAAAACCGGCGAGTGGAGCAAGCCTGTCTGTGAGCAGACCACTGAGGACGGTGAGTCATGAGGTCACAGCCTGTGGCTCTGCCTGCCCCAAGCATTGTCAGCAGCTCTGCAGACTTTAGGGCCAGAAGGCTCCTTAGACACCATCGCCTCCGGCCTAGACTCCAACCCAGTTCAGAAAAATGTGTCACCCTGGTATGGTCTCCCAACCCTGGCTGATCAGCTTCGTGCCAGAAGGGGCCACCCCCTGCTGAGGCAGCTCAGAACCTCAGATCAGAGGAACTGATGGGAACCTTTTCTGTCGTCTGGACCAGGGTCTGTGTCCAGGAGCCGCCCTCCCCTGTGCCATTCTGCCCTCCCAGCCTGCCTGCAGCGAGGCTCATCATCCTCCTGAGGCCACCTTGTGCCCTGCCACCCTTTCCCCGGAGTCTTTGCTCCCAGGCTGAGCTCCTGCAGACACATGCCTGGCAGAGAGAGCCTAGAAACCTCGCCCCTGTCCTCAGCTGGTGCCACTTGTTTCAGAGCCCATTATAAAATAAAAAAACAGTACCTCAGCATAGTCCTTCACATATGATATGGACTGCAGTGTCTAGCAGAACTCCACCAGGCTTAGTGTTTCCTAAAAGAAGCTGACAGAGGTGGGGGGGGAGAGAGACGAAGATATCAGGTAGCCCAGACACTGAGTATTTCTGTGTATAGAAAGTGACTTGCTGCTACTGGTAGCGTTCATTCTCCTGGCCCCCTTATCCCCAAATGCATGGCCTTTGCTCGTGAGGGCTGTGCTGGTTGGCCAGGGGGTGGGCACAGGGAGGTTAGATGCGGCCCGGTGCCAAACAAGGGGAGCTGGGACCATAGATAACCAGGGTGACATCCAGGATCTGTCAGAGATAAAGCGAGACATTAGCTAGAACAGTAAAAACATTTTATTCAGTAATGACTGAGTAGAGAGGGGGCGTAAGAGGGGACGTAAGCAGAGTCAGGGAAGTGGAAAAATGACAAAAACTGGGTAGGAGGTTGGTCAATCTATTAGGCCACCTGTATTTACAAAGGCATTTGTCCAGGTTAGGCTTCTACACCTGCCCAGAGACAGGGAGACAGAGGCCCTGTCCTTCCTTATAACTTCAAAGGAGTGGCTCTCGGTCCTCATGAAGGACACTCCCAGGTTGTAGGAGATACATGTATGTCTCAGAAGAACAGAGGAAGGATTCACAGCTGTAAGCCCTTTCTAGAAGATGCTCTCAGAATGAGAGGTCAGAGGCCTATCATCAGGGTAAATTTTCTAGGCAGCCTTGAGTTTTTCTAGACAAGAACTCAGGAGGAGCTGTGTCATCCCAGGGATGTGGCCTCAGGCTGCTAGAAGCCAGGCTGGAGTTGGGGCAGATCTCTAGTACAGGCTTTTGAGGGAGTCGTTCGTGCCAAGGCTTTATTCTCAGTACAAAACACGGTGCTGCCTACCTTAACTCAGGCCGGAGCCAAGAGGAGTCCGTTGGCTACTTCGGGGCAGAAGAGGTATATCCAGAACAGGGAGGCTCGTGGCTACCCTGCAAGTAGATAAAGTGGGTCAGAATCCTTGCTTACTCTTTTTATGTGTGTCAGGAATAATGTCAGAAACCAGACTCTGAGGAAGATAGGAAGGGGTACAGCTCTTTGCATACCCCTGGCCCTCCAGCCAGCCGCTGTGTTGCGGAGACATCCTCCAAGGTGCACACATGGCCCTGCTCTCAGGGATTGCCACTGGGCTGTGATGGTTACAATGGCCTTGGGATCACTGCGACCCAAGCTAGGATAAGAATGTGACACACGTTTTCCCTGGCAGACACGATCCCCTCCTGGCTGGTCGCTGTCATCCTCATCGCGTCTGTCTTTATGGTCTTCCTGGTGCTCCTCGGCTGTTTCGCCCTGCTGTGGTGCATTTACAAGAAGACAAAGTACGCCTTCCCACCCCGGAACTCCCTTCCACAGCACCTGAAAGAGGTGGGTAGGATGGAGGGAGATGTGGGTTCGAAAACCTTGATTGGAAAGAGGTTTTTTTTCAGTCAGGGCCTCCTGATTCCAGACGATATGTTTTCCGGGAGAATGACACACATCTCACATGCTGGTCCGTTCTTTAGAGCCCATTTTAGAGCCCATTTTAGGTACAGCCGTAAGGAAGGAGGCAGAGGTTTGTACCGCAAGCCGTCCCTGCAACCTGGAACCCTCCAGGCCAGGGGTCAGCAGACTTTTACTTAAAGTGCCAGACAGAAAAGATTTCAGGTTCTGCAGGCCAAAAGGTAAAACTGAAATTATGCATACTTATATATAACCCTTTAAATGTCATCATTGAGAAAAGCAAAAACCATTCTTGCCTCCCGGACCGTAGTTTCCTGCCCCCTGCTGGAGACTCACGGAAGCCAATCTCATGGGCGGGGGCACGGCAAGAGGTCCAGGGGGGCACCACTTTCCCAAGCAGGTCACAGGAGTGAGGGTGACCAGTGCCCTCCTGCACCCATACGTTCTGCCTATTGGGGACACAGCACCCCGTAATGCCTGTGGATTCTGAGTGCATGCCAAGTGCTGGAGGACGACGCCTCGGCCTCACTGGGTTTCATCCCCAAGCAGGCGTCTCGCCTGCATTGTCAACAGGCCACTCTGTCATCCTCCCAGGCTGGCAGCTACTGGGTGGTACCGTGTGTGACACAACTGGGGGGTCCCAAGGTCACGTGCCCACTTTTGCCCACCTGTGCTGTCAGCAGGGCCCTTGGCTTGACATGATGTTTTATGGCGTCTATATTAGTTTGTTAGGGCTTCCATAACAAACTTCCACAAACTGAGTGTCTTAAACAGCAGAAGTGTATTGTCTCACAGTTCTGGAGGCTGGAAGTCTGAGATCAGGGAACCCCCAGGGTTGGTCCCTCCTGAGGGCTCTGCCTGCCTGTCGGGGCTATCATGCAGCAGTAGGACATTTTGGTTTGTGCCCACCTACTATGCCGACCTCATATGGAACGGGGCTGGCCTTTTTCTCCTTCAGCTGGTCGTAATGACCCATCCCCGTGTGGCTGTAGTGTGAGCAGACACAGAGACATTGGCGCAACAGGGGTAGGGGGCATGGGAGCCTGAGCCACCTGTGTGTGGCTGACAAGCACCCTTTGGCCCATCTTAGGACCTGCTGGGTCTGGCAGGCCTCCTGATGGCCACTTCTGAGCATTGTGACCACCCCTGGTGTCCCATGGCCAGAGGCTCTACTAGGTCCCTTAGCACTCCAGGAACTGGTTGCCAAACAGGGTGTAATTATCCCCTGCAGATGGCCCAGCCTGGCCCCAGAACCCTGTGTCTGGGTGGCGATTCTCTTGGGATCTGCTGTAAACACCGCCTAGCATCTTTCCCACCGCGGACAGTTGAGAGATCTGTTCCGTTAGCACGTTGTCATCGGTAGGTATTGCACCAGTCTTGAGGTGGGGTGGGCTGCTTGTCCGTAGCCCGTACCTTCTGTGGGGCCCTTTCCTGCTCGGAGCCCCCTCAGAGCCGCAGCCTTCCGTGTCACTTGGCAAACACACCGGAGAGTCTTCCTTCGTGGTGGTGGGAGAGGTGGGCACAGTCATTGGTTCTTTAAAGGGGATGTCCTGGCAAGCCTCACTCCGGGGGACCCCTCAAACGTCACTGAGGTGGCAGGTCCCTGCACCATCACAGGATGAGGGTCCTACCTCCGCAGGGTGCGTGCCTTACCGATGCCTTGCCACTTCTTGCACTTCTGGTCCTATTAAGGTATTCCAACTGGTCAACTGATACAGGCCACCTCTGGGAAGGACACAGAACCTTGGCCAAGGCACCTGCCTTATGTAAAAGGCACCGGCTAGAAAGCGCCTCAGCTGTGAGCCATTTCAGCTGCTGGCATTCCTGGAAGCTGGGGAGACAAGCGCCCCAACATGAGGGGATGTGGGTAGCACAGCATCCACTGTGGATAGAAGTGGCCACATGACCACAGGCAAGTGTCTCAGAGCAGCTAGAACCTTCTAAAAAAGAGTGCCAGCATGACTACAGCACCGGGGTGAACTGAGAATCCTCTAGATTGAACTGCATATTTTATGTGAGCTTTTTGAGAAGCCACAGCTGCAGCAGGAAGAACAAAGAGGGCCGGGCCCTTCGGTCTGGGCAGAAGGTGTTTTGTTAACTGAGAACCAAGAGGAAGCAAAACTGTTCACCTGCTATTTTTGCTTCTGGCTTCGCCATCAAAGAGACTGGTCAGACAGGAAAGGACAAACAGTAAGGGGTCTGTTGGCAGAGCTCTTGCCTCCAGGCTAGAAGAGTTTGCAGGCTTGACTGAAGCCAGCCCCTGCAATAACCGAGAAATGAGAAATGAGGCAGGGCCAGAGAAGGAGGGGCGAGTGAGGCACCAGATGACTACAGAGCAGTTTGGGGTCCTCACGTCACCAGTTCTCCAGTTTGACTCAGAATGTATGGAATCCATTCCCCACGCCCCACAGAATCAGAATCGTTTAGAATTTAGGGAGATGTGCCGGGGTTGGAAAAGCAACAGAGAGAGGTTTATCCAACACTGACCTCTTGAGTTGACGTGTATATGTGTGTCCCACTCGGAGACTCAGCCGATATTTACATTCTTTAGGTTTAATGCATCTTGCTGTGTTCTCTCCTCTCCCCCAGTCCTAGGAGAATGCAGGGTAGCTTCCAGTCCATTCTCATGAGTTCACTGGATCTGAGGTTTAGAGAGGTTCCCCTTCCTCAGGTTCCTTGCTGGCCCAGCAGGGATCTGGACATTGTCCCCCTTGCCCTGTCCCCTCCCGTCCATCAGCTGCTCATGACGCAGGAGGGGAAATCCTGACAGGTCCACACGAGAAGGTAGTGCAGCTGCGCTCAACTTCAGTGAAGCCACAGCACAAGGCTGAGCGTGGAAATGACACCAAGAGGGGTTCCCTCTGGAGGGGCGGGGTTCACATCGCAAAGCTTTAAGGAATGTTTCTCCATCTAATCGTGAAGATTCAGGGCATTGGTGAACCTAGGAAGATGAAAGAATGGAGAAGGAGCAACCAGCAGAGATTTCAGGAAATGTGTACGGGCATCTGCATTGTTCAAAGTGCTGGAGGGACAGAGATGATTGGAATCTGATCCCTGCCCGGACCTAGCCGCGTCTGCGGGAGAGACTCACTGTGAAGAGTCAGTGGCCGTCAGATGTACCGAGGCAGCACTGTCCGATAGAACATACCACGAGCCACATTCGCTAGTAGCCACGTTTTTAAAAAGCCAAAAGAAATAGGTGAAATTAACATTAATAATATATTTCCTGCAACCTAGCATATCTAGGATACCATCATTTCAACATGTAATCAATATTTTTTATCAAAAAATGATTGAGATATTTTACATTCACTTTTTCATACAAAGTCTTTGAAATCTGGTATATATTTTACACCACAGCAGATACCAACTCAAACTAGCCACATTTCAAGTAGTGGGTAGCCGCACGTGGCTCATGGCTGCCATGTTGGACGTGTAGAGCTAAGGGCTGAAATCCAGGGGCACGTGGAATGCTGAGGAGCTCCACAGAGGGCCCCGAAGTCAGGCAGAGTCACATGGGAGATCCTGTTTGTTATCCTGGGAGACATTTATCCAGGGCCTGCAATGTCCCTGCTTCCTAGAGAAAATGACACCCAAGCTGTGTCAGCATCACGGCTTCACGCTCAGGCTAAAAAATCTCCCTCCTTGTCTAAAAGAGGAACTATCAGAGGGTGACTTGTGATCACTTAGCAAGTGAGTTGCATATTCATTGTCACTTTTTTTTAATTGTGGCAAAATATACATTAAATTTACCACCTTAACCATTTCTAAGTGTATAATTCAGTGGCATTAAGTATATTCACATGGCTATGTAGCCATCACCACCATCTGTCTCTAGAACTTGTTCCATGCTCTAAAACTGAAACTCTCTGTCCTTTAAACAATAAACTCCCTGTTCCCCTTCCCCCATCCCCGGGCAACTACCATGCTGTCTGTCTTGGTGAATTTGACTATTCTGGGCCCCTCATATAAGCAGAATCATCATACAGTTGTGTCATTTTGTGACTAGCTTATTTTACTTTACATAATATCTTTAAAGTTCATCCATGTGATAGTATATGTCAGAGTTTCCTTCAATTTTAAGGCTGAACAATACTCCATTGTGTGTCTAGACCACATACTGCTTATCTATTCCTCTGTGGATGGACACTTGGGTTGCTTCCAGCTATCTGGTTATTGTGAATATGCTGCTCTGAACACAGGTATACAAATATCTCTTCAACACTTTGCCTTCAGTTCTTTTTGGTATATACATTAGAGTAGAATTACGAGATCATACGATAATTGTATTTTTAATTTTTTGATGAACCATCATACTGCTGTTGTCACATTTTTAAGATAGCATTTTGCAGCCAGGAATACTGTTAAAAAAAGAAAAGAAAAAAAAAACACCTTTGTAAGCCCAGAAAAAGAAATGGGAAAATTATTTGATAATCAACTGTCCTTTTTTTCCTCCCACAGTTTTTGGGCCACCCTCATCATAGTCATAGCACGTTTCTGTTTTTCTCCTTTCCACTCTCTGATGAGAATGAAGTCTTTGACAAACTAAGTGTCATTGCAGAAGACTCTGAAAGCAGCAAGCAGAGCCCCAGCGCCAGCTGCAGCTTTAGGACACCCTCTGAGCAGGGACCCTAGAGTTCGTGACCCCTGCTTCTCACATCTGCCTCAGCCAGGAATCAGAGCAACAAACACGGTGCAAGACCATCTGAGTAAACCCCAAATCTGGAATTCCTGGACCCCGGACTTTCGGAAACGACCAAGGAGCTAGACTGTAAGGGCTCACTTGGCAAGAACACTCCAGCTTGGGAACTCACTGCTTATAAAGGTTTTAACCATCTTTTTTTCACAAGTTGGCCACTGATAGCATAATTTTCAGCCTCTTAAGCTCACTAAAATAGAACCACTTTTTTTTTTTTTTTTTTTTGAGACAGAGTCTCGCTTTGTTGCCCAGGCTAGAGTGAGTGCCGTGGCGTCAGCCTAGCTCACAGCAACCTCAAACTCCTGGGCTCGAGTGATCCTTCTGCCTCAGCCTCCCGGGTAGCTGGGACTACAGGCATGCGCCACCATGCCCGGCTAATTTTTTTTTTTTTTTTTTTTGAGACAGAGTCTCGCTTTGTTGTCCAGGCTAGAGTGAGTGCCGTGGCGTCAGCCTAGCTCACAGCAACCTCAAACTCCTGGGCTCAAGCGATCCTCCAGCCTCAGCCTCCCGAGTAGCTGGGACTACAGGCATGCGCCACCATGCCCGGCTAATTTTTTTATATATATATCAGTTGGCCAATTAATTTCTTTCTATTTATAGTAGAGACGGGGTCTCGCTCAGGCTGGTTTTGAACTCCTGACCTTGAGCAATCCGCCCGCCTCGGCCTCCCAAGAGCTAGGATTACAGGCGTGAGCCACAGCGCCCGGCCAGAACCACTTTTTAATAGTGAGAAGTGGAAGTATTAAAATGAGGAATAAAAATGGAGATACTTGGCATCCAGGAGCAGGTATTAAAAAAAAAAAAGGAGATGCTGTAAAATTCTACCATGCTGAGGACAGACTGATCTGAAAAATAACCACAATTCAAAGTGGATAGCACAATGCTGTACAGAACATAGACTTCTTAGATTCTCTGGAAGACTTTGGATTTATTTTTCTACCTATATATGTTTTATATACTACTGGTGCTCTGTTAAAATTTTACTCTCTGTTGACTCTGTATGTGTTAATGATGCTAGACGTGTGTAATTATTAGGTACTGAACAAGGCTCTGGTTTGCCATTTTGATGTCCATTCATTCAACAGGTACCTCCTGGTCCCTGCCTGTTACCAACCAGGCATTGGCTAGGAACTAGGTCCCAAAGTCGTCTGGGAGCCCTCAGTCCAAGAAGCTTCAAGGAATAGAAGTTCTTTGGGACTTCCTTATGTTCATTTTACAGTTCAGTATTTTAAAATTATTTTCAGTAACATCTTATAAGCGAACGATCACCATATTTTCAGGTCTCAGTGCACCTGGAAGCCTAACTCTGGTCTGGGGCTAGTCTTACGACAAAAGAGAAATTCTCTTTCCCAATTAAGCTCTTCCTTCCTAAATGCGGGGGTTCATGGGAGAGTTTCCTAAGTTCTACATCCTGTGGACACCTCTGGTTGGGGAGAGAAGAAAAGGAGCTACCCCATCCTCAACCCCATCCCGCAGTGGACACTGGTGTTCTTTCTGCCTGCCTTGCATCTGAATCCCCTTCGTAAGGCTGAGGGGTCTCTCACCTTACTCATGTGAACCCCTCTGCCCTGTGAGGGGCTCATAGTGCTCATTTTCCCAGCCCCCCTTCCTGCTGAGCTCTAGGGCCCCACTTTGAGGAAGAAGAGGGGGCCAGCAGCAGAAGCAGGGGGCCTGGTAGAAGCGTCCAGTGGCCTGGAGGGTGGGGTGGCTCTGCAACTGCAGCAGGGACATTCCCACCAGACCAGGTCTTATTGGGACATTGTTTCTGCCTGTGTCCCCGAAAAGCTGTTTCTCCAGCACTTCCAGGGATTCTGGAAGCTCCTCAATCTTATTAAGAAACTTCTTTTTCGCTTGTATCAGCCAGAGTCCGTTTCTAATGTTTGCAGCTAAAATCCTGAGCTGACTGCTCAGTGACCAGGGACTCTCCTCCCACTGAGAACCGCGAGACTGTCTGCTCCCCTCTGCTCTGCACACCCCACCCAGCTCCCGCTGCCGTGGGAGTTTGCTGGGTGCCAAAAGCAAGTCCTCCATACGTTCACCATGCTAGTAACTCTGTTTCTCTCTTGACCAGCTCTTCACTGGTGAAACCTTCTGGTGTGATAAACGGTAAGGGGACGCCTCTGTCATCTGGCCTGCGAGATTCCAGCACTGTTAGTGGCAGAAATGCACAGACTTCCATTTCCCACGATGTGGCCAGCCAGGCAGCCTCCCTGGCCCTCGGGTAAAGCCAACTAAAATGCTGGATGTAGTCTCAAAAGCACCTTTCCAAATGTTTCTTAGCAAGCAAGGAAGGAATATTCAGAGGCCAAAAACTAGAGAAGTTAATCAAGTACCACCTTTCACCTTGAGGACATTTGGTAAACTCTGAGATTTCAGCCCCTTACAGGGGACAGAAGACAGAGCCCCCTGAATCACCCAAGGTGCGATCTAAAGGGGACCTCCCCGCAAACCTGAAATCCCCCAGAGCTACCCGCTCTGTGCAAGGGCCAACTAGGAATGAATGAATCTCCACCCTACCCCTTTATTATCAGTTCCCCAGGGCTGCCATAACAAAGTTCCACAATCTTGGTGATTTAGAGCAACAGAAATTTATTCTCTCCCAGTTTGGGATTCCAGAGGTCTGAACTCAGTTTCACTGGACTAAAATCAAGATGTTAAAAGGCATCTGGAGCCTCCGAGGAGAATCCATTCTTTGCCTCTTCCAAACGTCAGCTTCGCTTGCCTTGTGCCACGTCAATCCAGTCTCTGCGTCCACGTTCATATCACTTTCTCCTCTTCTGCTAGGTGCAGTATCCCTCTGTTTCTCTCTTAATAAGGACACTCATTACATTTAAACATAATTCAGGATCATCTCCCCATCTCAAGATTCTTAATTTAATCACATTTGCAGAGACACTTTTTCCAAACAAGGCCATATTCACCAGTGCCAGGGATTAGGACCTGACAGTATATTTGGGGTCATTACTCAGGCTAAACACACATACACCAGGGACTTCAGGAAACCGTTTTGGTTTTGGTTTTGGTTTTGGTTTTGGTTTTAGTTTCTGAATGAAGGGGCAAAATCATTCCTTCCTAAGAAATTAGAACCTCAAACTTGTCCTCATGCAGGTGTTCAACAAAACTTCGTGGTTGACTTTTAGAGGTTACAAAACCCAAAAGGAAAGCTTGGTGAGCAGCAGCCAGGAGGCATACCAGGCAACTGAGCCAGACCCACAAAGACCAGATACTGATAAAACTTTTCAGAGAATACACAAGGATCTTTAGTAGATTTAAGGAAGTATCAGAAGGGATTGATAATGTGAGGAAACACAAGACACTGAATCCTGCAGCTTTGCTGTGGTAACAATGAACCCCAAGCCTCTGTCCCTTTTTACAGCAAAGGCTTGTGGGGCAACTGTGGGTCTGTTCTAATCTCAGTGACTTCCTCATTCCTGGATCTGGGTTGAAGGACATACCAGAAGGGAAAAGAAATGCCAATCCCTGCAATGGTTCTTAGGGCTTCTGCTTAGACATGGAGCATCTCACTGCTGTCCACGTTTCTTTAGCCAAAGTCATGGCCAAGTCCAATGTGAATAGAGTGGGGAAGCAGGCATACTCCTCCCAAGAAAGAACTACATGTTACATGGCAAATCTTTTACAACGAAGGGAGAAAAAAACTGGGAGCAGAAATTACAATCTACTCAATCTGCCATTTATCTACTAAGAGATGATAGAAAGGATTTTGGAGAGGGGAGCAAATACCCCTAGAAATGAAAAATACAATAATGGAAGTTTAAAAAGTCAGAGGACAGGCTTAACAGCAGATTAGAGACAGCTGAAGGCAGAATAAGTGAACTGAGCAGAAAGGGAAGTGGGTTAGTTGGGGTTCTCCAGAGAAACAGAACCAACAGGATGTGTCTATAGAAAGAGATTTATTTTAAAGAATTGGCTCGTGCAATTGTGAAGGGTGGCAAGTCCAAAATCTGCAGGGCAAACCAATAGGCTGGAGACCCAGGGAAGAGCTGATGTTTCAGCTCGAGTCAAAAAGCAGTCTGGAGGCAGAATTAACTCTTCCTCAAAGGAACTCAGTCTTTTTTTCTCTTAAGGGCTTCATCTGATTGGATGAGACCCACCTAAAAAAAAAAAAACCTTCACAGCAACATCAA
Organism: Microcebus murinus; assembly: GCF_040939455.1. Classification (NCBI taxonomy): domain Eukaryota; kingdom Metazoa; phylum Chordata; class Mammalia; order Primates; family Cheirogaleidae; genus Microcebus; species Microcebus murinus. The sequence goes on along the minus strand of NC_134104.1, from coordinate 11,136,073 downwards.
GACTAGTGTTTAACCAAATATCAGTATCACAGCCTAGATAAGTTGACACATAAAATTAACCATCACAGGGAGGGAAGATCTCTGATTTCTTTTTTCAGTGTTTGCTGCATGTATATAGAAATAGTAATACAACTGATTTTTAAAATTGTATCCTAAAATCTCATTAATTTTACTTAGTCCTTTTTGTGGAATCTTTAGAATTTTCTATCCACACAATTATGTTGTCTGAATAAAGACCATTTTACTTAAAAAAAAAAAAATGATTATCCACAGCATAATAGAGAGCAACAAGAGAATGGATAATATGAGTGGGTAGGATATAAGACATATGAAGGATAGAGTAAGATGATCTATTACACATCTAATCCGTGTCCCAGAAGGAGAGGTGAGGAAGAATGCAGCAAAAGCAATATTTGAATATTTGAAATGATAATGGCTGATAAAAGACACTAGGCTACCCATTTAGGAATCCCAACATATCTCGAGCTAGATAACTAAGAAGAAATCGTATCAGAGTGAAACTGAAGGACACCAAAAACAGGGAGGACAGATTACCTTCAAAGGAAAACAATTAAACTTAGAGATGATTTCTTAACAGTAACAGAAGCCATAAAAAGGTGGAATGAATACCTTTCAGATGCATCAAAAACTTGTCAATTGTATACCCTGCAAAAAATCTTTCAAGAAAAGGGATAAAATAAAGACTCAGACAAACAAAACTGTGAGAGTTCAACATCAAAAGATTTTTATTAGATAAAAATCTAAAGGATTATTTCAGGCACAAAGAAACTGATTCCAGGTGGAAGTTGTGATATGAAGAAGAAATACAGGAAAAAAACTGGTAAACATTCTGATTAAATAAACCTTGACTGTATAAAACAATGACATTTTTAAAAAAATTTTCCCCCAAACATATTATGTCAGCTAAAAAAATAAAACCCAAAAAAGCCAATAATAATTTAAACTGGAGATCTATTGTACAATATGGTGACTGTAGTTAACAATGTATTGTACTTTCACAAATCATTAAGAGAGTAGATTTTAAGTGTTCTCCCCACAAAAAAGTATGTGAAGTAATGTATATCTTAATTAGCTTGATTTAGCCATTCCACAATGTATACATATTTCAAAATATCCTGTTGTACACAAAAATACATGCAATTTTTATTTGTCAATTCAAAATAAATTAATTTAAAAAATTTTAAACAATGATGAGTTTTAAAAACAACTAAAACCCAGGGAGGGGAAAAATAAAGCAAAAGTTTTTCAAAGTTCTTGTTGTGTTTGGGAAAAGGATAAATACACCAATTAATCCGAGACATGACTAAATTAAGTACACACACACAGAATAAATGAAAACATAAAGTAATATAATAGAAACAAATCCAAAAGTAAATGGACTAAATGATCTAGCAAAATATAAGATTATCAAGCTATCTTTTTTAAAAAATAACACTAAAGCTTAGCTGTTTTCAAAAGACCCACAGAAAACATAAGGATACAGAAAAATTGGAAGTAGTATAAAAAGAAAGCAAAGATATATCAAGCAAATTCTAACCAAGAAACTTATTTTGCTGTATTAATATCATACAAAATAGACTTTAAGGCACAAAGCACATTATTAGTGTTAAAGAGGACTGCAATATAATTATAAAAAGTTTCAGTGCACTAGGAAGAGAAAACAGTTCTAAATGTATATGCACTTAACAACATAGCTTCAAAATAGATCAGAATTGACAGTCATAAGGAGAACTAGACAAATTCATCATCATATTAAAATAGTAATAATAGCTGGCGTGTGTGCAGCATTGACAGTGAGCCTGACACTATGCTAAGCACACACCAATTCTGTCATTTATTGAATCAAAATACCCCCCCCCATTGAGAGACACTTCTCTAGTGATGAGGTTACTCTAGAAATTTTAACATACTATTTATTCATGCCTCAGATTAATTGGTGTATTTATCCTTTTCCCAAACACAACAAGAACTTTAAAATACTCTAACTTTATTTTCCCTCTCCCTGGGTTTTAGTTGCTTTTTGAAGTCATTATTGTTTAAATTTTTAATTAATTTATTTTGAATTGACAAAAATTGTACATATTTATCAATTGTAAGGTGCACCATTAGTATTCGAACTGTTAGGTAGACAGTGAGGGATTCCAGGTCTCCTAGGGACAAAAGCAGGTGCTTTTCTTTTGCCTTGGTGCAATTGCCCCACCCTAATCCCCTCCTTCCTCCTGGGGGAAGAGGGACCACCCGACGAATCTGCCAATCATAACTTAGCACGCCATCTGCAAAAGAATGCAGAGAACTCTCTAGCCCATGGGCCAAGCCGCATAGGTACCATAGAGTCTGGAAATTGACCTAGAACAACTTGCATGTGTAGTAATGCAACTCCCAACTGTCTGATCAAACTGGTTCCGTGGTGACATCTAAGCCACTAGGGAGGTCCCAATGTGAGCACTATAAAACAAGACGCAGACCACAACCAACCCCCTTTTGACCCCTTCCTGTTGCTCTCTGTTTGCTGCGACAGTGGGTCCAGTCATCATCTGGCTTGTTCTTGCCCTATAATGCTATTTTTCTCTCCTCAATAAACCTCATTTTCTTGTTTGCCTTACTTTTGTGTGTCTGGTCATTCTTCCGCCATGAGCTCACTAGGAACCAGCACTTCAGACTAAAACCTGACATATTCACTGGAGAAAAAGGAAAATGTCACTTAGGCTATGCCTCACTGTCAATCGTAAGACACGACTAGATGTCAGAGATGTTAAAGTGTGTGTGTGCAAACGTGTGTGTGGGTGGGGGTGTGTCTGTGTGTGTCTAGAGATAAGAAGCAGCAAATATGGTGAAGTGTTGATAGTGATTCTAGATGAAGGGCATTAAACTTTTCTAAAGGTTTAAAAGTTTTCAAAAAGTTGGGGGAAATTGTGATGAAGGCTTACAGATAGTCATCATGCCAACATGTATTCAATCTCCATAAGTGTTCAAAACACAAAGCATTTTCTCAAAACAAGCTGATCGTGGAATGGGTCTTTGTCTCTGGAAAAAAAAAATCTGGTCTGGCATTGCACATTCATTTTCGCTGCTATAAAACGAAAATCACAGCCTCAGACACCTGTGAAGAGCTGGCCCCACAGATCTTTCATCAAGGAAATTCCTTGCTAACCTCCCATAAGGGAGGACATGCAAATCGTACCTGTGTCTAATGCCTATCCAATTCCGCACTAATACTGAATGACAAGTTTATCTCACAGGTAACAGAACTGGAGAAAAGACATGGTCAGACATTCTTCCACCTGCCCAGGCACAGCTGCATAACTGACGCTTCCTGCACCCCCTTCTTTTTTGCAAAATGTAGATTTCTTGGGCCACCCAAGAAAGTAGCCACTACCTCATCGGCACGGCCACCACCCTACCCCAGCTCCACCTCCACCTTTATCCTTCTCTCTGTGTGCCTTCAAAATGCTGAGCATTTCAACCTCCCTTTTGGTAAAACAGCCACAGCTTGTCTTCGGTTCATGTTTCTCCTGGGCACTTCCTCAAAGTCTTGGCTTCATAAACCGCCACTGACGGAGATTTTTGCCTCAGTCATTTATTTAGGCCGACGCTGCCTAACCTTAGAAATTATCTTGTCCCAGTATCTTTCTATGTGATAGGTGACATCTGTACTCCAGTCTAACAGGGTGGGTGTTAGGGGGACAGCTACGTGAGGGGACACTGCCCGTGCTGAGAAGTGGCTCCTAAACAGTCCCACACTCCTGAGCGCCATGCTCTGGCGTGCAGTGTCCACACCGGCGGGTGAGGGAGAGGGGCTGAGCCTGTGTCCCCGACCAGCCACCGTGGGGTTTACTTGGAGGGACACAGAGAACAGTCAAGCCAATGGCACCCACGTGGCATTCCAAGGACGCTGGCAAGGACACTGGGCATGAATCAGGGGAGCCACCTCCTGCCCTGGCTGAGTGTCCAGCTGCTGTCCTGTTACTTGCGTTCTTCTTGAGTTTGAGCGCTCGGAGGCCTCTTTTTACCCAGGATTATTCAAATCTCTCTTTCCACATCCCAGAACTGTTTGAAGCCTGAGGAATTAAGGCAACAGTTGTCTTCCCCTTAAATGTGCTTGATCTTTTCTCCCTGTTTAATAAGAAATAATATCGGCAAAGTTATCGTGTATCCAGTGCTTACTATGTGCCAGGCTTTGTGATAAGCACTTCACATATATTATCTCATGTATTCTTTGTGGTCCAACCAACAGGAACCTCAGAAACCTGTAACAAAACAACCCTGGGAGCCCCGCTCACAGCTCATCCCGGATGTGTGAAAATGGCCGCGTCCTCGCGGTCTATGCCCTGCTGGTACTCGGGGCGGATTTTGCGACCTTGTCGAGTCTCTGGGCTGGAGCTGCGCTGGGCTGGGAGGATGTGGGCAACACCTCCCACCTGCCGAGGCTGCCACCTGTGCAGCCAGGAAGTGAAAGAGGAAAGACCCCTCCTGTGAGAAAATGCCCAACCATTCTGGGACCAGAAGAAGCTTCAGCAGGGCACCGTGGGAGTCACCCCCAAGATGCTGTGGCAGAAAACATATGTCCAGTTGGTTTGAAAGGCCCCTGAGGGGAAGAGTGTACACCATCTTTACCCCTCCCCGCCCTTCCTTGTTCTAGCTCTTTCTGGCAGCCCAGCCTTATAGAAAGGATCTCACTTCCTCACGGGGCTCCCACCCTGCCCTCTGAGACCAGATTAACCTCCAAGGCGTGCCCTGCTCCTCCCCCTCTGGCCAAGGCTCACAGCTGTGGGTCTCGGCCAGAGCTGCACCTTGTGGCCACCTGGGGAGCATTAAAAATGTCAATGCCCAGTGTGGCATGACCATGACCAATTAATTCCAGCTATCTGGGGTGGGATTAGCATCTTTAAAGCTCCCCGGGTTGTCCTGATGTGCAGTCCGGGTGGAGGGCCCTGTAGCCGAGCAGGTGTGGGCCGTGAGGGGCTGCTCAGCCCTGCCTGCCTATGAAGTCCTGCTCTCCGGCCTTCAAAGGGCCTTTTGCTTTGAACACCCGACTAACGGGATCCACCCACTACCCTGTGCTTCCGCCAGAAGGTTTCTTTCTGGAGGGATTGTGAGCGTCTCTGGGAAATGTTTTCAGGCCCCAATGCACCCTGCCCACCTGCTTCAGGCTCCTTGGAGGCACTCCACTGGCCCCCTGGGGAGCCATTCTCCACGCTGCTACCCCTGTCTCTGTGCCAGCACCTGGCAAAGTGCCTCGTAGACTGCACTAAGTAGCGAGTACTAAGAAATGTCTGTTGAATTAATGGATGATAAAAAATGGTAAACTGAAGCCTTCTTGAATGCACAACAACTACACATGCGGATTAAATAGAGAGCTGTAAATTAACAAAACGCCATGAAATGTATGCAAGAGAAAAACAAAACCAGTACAAATATTCCAGGTAAAAGATCGCTTGACCTAGCACTCTGGGAGGTCAAGGTGGGAGGATCGCTCAAGGTCAGGAGTTCGAAACCAGCCTGAGCAAGAATGAGACTGCCATCTCTACTATAAATAGAAAGAAATTAATTGGCCAACTAAAGATATATAGAAAAAATTAGCTGGGCATGGTGGCGCATGCCTGTAGTCCCAGCTACTCAGGAGGCTGAGGCAGGAGGATTGCTTTAGCCCAGGAGTTTGAGGTTGCTGTGAGCTAGGCTGACACCATGGCACTCTAGCCCAGGCAACAAAGTGAGACTCTGTCTCAAAAAAAGAAATCGCTTGAGGCCAATAGTTTAAGACCAGCCTGGGCAACATAATGAGACCCCGGTCTCTACAAAAACTAAAAAAAATTAGCCAGGCATGATGGCGCATGCCTGTAGTCCCAGCTACTCAGGAGGCTGAGGCAGGAAGATTGCTTGAGCTCAGGAGTTTGAGGTCGTAGTGAGCTATGATGATGCCACTGCACTCTAGCCCTGGTGAGAGAGTGAGACACTGTCTCAAAAAATAAAAATAAAAAAAAATTTTAAGCAAGGAAGAAAAATACTGGGAGCTGTGATAAGGGTGGACCCAATGCTGCAGAAGAAAACTCAATATTTTCCCTTTCTTTTTTTAGCCTTTCAGAAATCCTATGTGGAACTCATGGCTAGAAAATAGGGTTTTAAGAAAATGACAACAAATTGCATTTGCAAATGAAATGAAGGAATGCCCATACTCCAGTGGTTTCTGTTTGAAACCAGAGGGAGTGTTTGTGGCTGATGACAGTGTCAGAAGCCGGCACACCCCAGACATCACGGCCTCCGGGACTCTGCGCAGAGAACAGATGCTAACGATGGCAGCACGTGAACACGTGCTCCCTGCGAACCCGCAAGCTGCGATGGTGGCCCCCTGGGGCATACCCCAGCATCCTGTGTGTACCACAATTTCAGCACTTAAAAAAAAAGAAATCATTCAAATGCCATACGATTCACACATTTACAGCACACAATCCAAAAATTTTTAGCAACCATCACCACTATCTCATTATAGAACATTTTTATCACCCCCATTTGGTAAAAATACTCCACTCTTGGTCCTTGCACACACACACAAAAAAGTACCCATTAAATGCAGCTACTCCCACCCCTTCCCTGGCCCTGACAACCACCAAGCTACTTTCTTTGTCAATGAATTTGCCTATTCTGGACATTTCCTACAAGAGGAATGACACAGTATGTGATCCTTTGTGACTGGCCTCTTCCGTTAAGCGTGAAGTTTTCGAGGTTCACCACACTATAGCACATATCAACACTTTGTTTGTTTTTACTGCTGTATAATATTCCACTGCTTGGATAAACACCATTTTGTTTGTCCACTCATCAGTTGAAAGGCATTTGGGGCTTGTTTCCAATTTTTTTTTTTTTTTTTTTTGAGACAGAGTCTCACTCTGTTGCCTGGGCTAGAGTGCCAGCCTAGCTCACAGCAACCTCCAACTCTTGGGCTCAAGCGATCCTCCTGCCTCAGCCTCCTGATAGCTGGGACTACAGGCATGTGCCACCATGCCCGGCTAATTTTTTCTATATATATTAGTTGGCCAATTAATTTCTTTCTATTTTTAGTAGAGATGGGGGGGGCGGCGGGGTGTCTCGCTCTTGCTCAGGCTGGTTTCGAATTCCTGACCTTGAGTGATCCACCCGTCTCAGCCTCCCAGAGTGCTAGGATTAGAGGCGTGAGCCACCGCGCCCAGCCTCCAATTTTTAACTACAATGAATAATGCCGCTGTGAACATTCGTGGACAGGTTTCTGTATGGACAAGTGTTTTCAGGTCTCTTGGGTATACAGCTAGGAGGGGGTTGCTGGGTCATAGATAATTTTACGTTTAACTGAGGAACAGCCAGGCTGCTTAACACAGCGTCTGTCCCTCCTGTTAGTGATTAGGGCAGCAGGATCACATTCTAGCTAATCTTGTCTCCCCAGCACTTGGAACCGCAAGGGTGCTGACGCACGTTTGCTGAGGCTTCTGCCATGTTCTAGTTCTCCATTCTCCACGCCCATCTTCCTCAGTGCCCCGATGACCTGAGACTCACTGAGAGATGGGGAACCACTTCTTGTTAGAGCTTGGCATTCTTCCCCTCCCGTTCCCCCAAGCTACCTCCTTGTTCTTCTCCTACTTCTGTCTCGGAAGTTCTGCTGCCAGCCCTTTGGCTGCTCCAAGGCTGTCGGTGCACTGGCCCTATGGCTTCACCAGCCCCAGCTGCATCAGGAAGGGGAGTGACGTGACAGGGGCTTGGGGTGTGGGCAAGAGGACCTGTGTCCTGGCTGGCCCAGAGAAGTAAGGGGAGGAGGGAACTCCCAAGGATTGAATCCAGTGGGTGCAAGAGATATGTACTTTTGATTCTCCTAGAAAATGGCAGAGGGTAGACATTCAAAGAGAAGGGTGAGGCAGGGTGTGGTGGCTCACGCCTGTAATCCTAGCACTCTGGGGGGCCGAGGCGGGAGGATCGCTAAAGGTCAGGAGTTCGAAACCAGCCTGAGCAAGAGCAAGACCCCGTCTCTACTATAAATAGAAAGAAATTAATTGGCCAACTAAAAGTATATAGAAAAAAAAGTTAGCCAGGCATGTTGGCAGATGCCTGCAGTCCCAGCTACTCGGGAGGCTGAGGCAGAAGGATAGCTTGAGCCCAGGAGTTTGAGGTTGCTGTGAGCTAGGCTGACGCCACTGCACTCTAGCCAGGGCAGCAGAGGGAGACTCTGTCTCAAAACAAACAAAAACCAAAGAGAGGGTGGATGGTTCACCAGCTCAGTATCTCAATATCAAGTAATCCTCCCTGTTGCTGTTTCAACTCAAAATCTGCATCCCCAGAAAAATTTCCCTAAACTCTAAATGATTCTCTGGGTCGTGGTTAATGGATTTTATACATTCTCAGTAACACTGGAGAATTTGATGATGCGGGGACCCTCATCGGCTCTGCTTCCTCCACCCTCCCCGTCCGGCCCTTCGCCAGCAATGCTGACTCCTTATTTCTCCTTATTGCAGGGTCTTCTAGCCCTGGAGGGGACAGCTTATGCCAACAGGCCCCTTTCCTATGCCTGTCTCGGCTTGGCTTTGCCCCTCCCCACGTTCGTTCGCTTCACCTGTCCTGTCCTGTCTGACCAGTCGCTTTGATGGTGAAGCCAAAAGCAAGATTAGCAGGTGAACAGTTTTGCTTCCTCTTGGTTCTCAGTTAACAAAACACCTTCTGCTCAGAGCGAGGGGCCCAGCCCTCTTTGTTTTTCCGGCTGCAGCTGTGGCTTCTCAAAAGCTCACAGGCTTCGAAGTTCATTCTGGCACTGTAGTCTTGCCGGCATGCCTCTTAGAAGGTTCTATTAAATAGCTGCTCTGAAACAATTGCCTTTGACTATGCGCCCACTTCGTATCTTTAGAACAGATCTTTTCTGAGTCTGGGCTTGTAAAACATCACTTTATACAGTTATACTGCCCTCTTATCTTTATGTAGGACCAGACGTCATTTCAGTTCTTAGAACCTCTTCCTATGTACCGTCTTTGGCCTTGGTGGCAGCCTGTTTTTGACAAGCTGCAATGATGGACTGACACGAACAAGATATCCTCAGCAGAGGTTTCTCATGCATGAGTTGCCAGAAACAGGCCAGGAGTTAACAGTGAGCTGGAGATTGTATTTGATGTCAGACTCAACTTGTCGCAACTGTGTGGGACATATTTCCAAAAAAGCTCTGGAACCTGCTGTGCCTGTAGCCTCAGAACCCAGCGTGCAGGCTACAGGGACCGCCCACAGCCTCGGCCTCTGCAGCCTGGTCACTGGCCAACCTTGTCTGCTAAGAAACACCAAGTGCCAATCAGTGCATTTGGGCTAAGGGAACAAAGGAGCTCTTTGTATGATTCTTACGACTTCACTGTCAGTTTTAAATTATTTCAAAATAAAAAGGGAGAGAAACTCTAAGCATCTAACCCCTCTGCTAGGGCTTATGTGAGATCGTATGTGGAGGGATACATTTAGGTCCGGGTCCCACCATGAATACCTACCTGCAGCACATTGTGGAAAGGGTGACAGAACAGGGGTGTTTTTCAAGGAACTAGAATATGACAAGCAGGGCTGAACCTTTCCTAGGCTGTCTGTAGAAGACTGACAGGAAGGCAGAACAGACCACAGCTCCCCTGAAGGACAATGTTTCCATCAGTGCCTTTGGTCTAAGCATGAACAAGCTGTCTCAGAAGCGGGTGGCCCCCTCCCCAGCATGGAGCTGACCAATCAGGGCTAGGAGACCATGTGGGGGTCGGGGATGCAGATTTATGCATGGGGCTGGAGTTTGAGCCAGGTGCAGTGGTGTGGAAGGTTCTGTGAGTGGATGTCTATAAAGCTATTCACGATGCCCAGAGGAGGCAGATCCATAGATTGTGCATCTCGTGATGACCTGCTGCTCGTATTAATAGCTTATTTGCTCATGAATAGCCTCACTGTGTTCCCCAGTTCTGTCCTAATCAAGAATAAATCCTCGGCCTAGCGTGGTGGCTCACGCCTGTAATCCTAAAACTCTGGGAGGCCGAGCAGGGTGGATCGTTTGAGCTCAGGAGTTCGAGACCAGCCTGAGCAAGAGCGAAACCCCGTCTCTACTAAAAAAATAGAAAGAAGTTAGCTGGACAACTAGAAATACATTTAAAAAATTAGCCATGCATGGTGGCACATGCCTATAGTCCCAGCTACCTGGAAGGCTGAGGCAGGAGGATCACTTGAGCTCAGGCATTTGAGGTTGCTATGAAGTAGGCTGACACCACAGCCCGGGCAACATAGTGAAAAGGAAGGGAAGGGAAGGGAAGGGAAGGGAAGGGAAGGGAAGGGAAGGGAAGGGAAGGGAAGGGAAGGGAAGGGAAGGGAAGGGAAGGGAAGGGAAGGGAAGGGAAGGGAAGGGAAGGGAAGGGAAGGGAAGGGAAGGGAAGGGAAGGGAAGGGAAGGGAAGGGAAGGGAAGGGAAGGGAAGGGAAGGGAAGGGAAGGGGAAAAGAAAGGAAAAAGGAAAAGAAAGAAAAGAATGAAAGAAAGAAGAAAGAATGAAAGAAAGAAGAAAGAAAGAAAGAAAGAAAGAAAGAAAGAAAGAAAGAAAGAAAGAAAGAAAGAAAGAAAGAAAGAAAGAAAGAAAGAAAGAAAGAAAGAAAGAAGAAAGAGAGAAAGAAAGAGAGAAAGAGAGAGAAAGAAAGAACCCCGGGACATAAGTTGTTCATGGCTCCAGATTTCTGAGGACCTTGGAGCAATAATGAGAAATGATTTGAAACTGGTGAAGATGGAAATGTGAAAAGGTTTGGAAGTGGTACTGGGGTTGAATAGTATGCCCCTAAAATGCATGTCCACCCAAAACCTCACAATGTGATCTCATTTGAAAATTGGGTCTTGGCAGATGTAATTCGCTAATTTAACATGAAGTCATAATAAATTAGGATGGACCCCAATTCGTTGCCTGGTGTCTTTATCAGAAGAGACACAGGGACAGAGACAGAGACACACAGACACATCCCTGGCGGCCATGGGAGATGGAACCAGAGGTTGGAATGACACGCCTAGTGCCAAGCACACCATGGATTATCCCAAACCACCAGAAACTAGGAAGAGACAAGGAAGAATCCTCCCTTAGAAGCCTCAGTGGGAGCACGACCCTGCCCACACCTTCATTTGGGACTCTTGGCCTCCAGAACCGTGAAAGAATAAATTTGTGTTGTTGTAAACCACCCGGTTGTGGTATCTGTTGCAGCAGCCCTAGGAAACTTAATACGGCAATCCTTGGAGACTTAATGCAGCATTATTTTATCCTGACCAGTTATAGTCCCTTCTTAGTGCGTAAGAAGGAGGAAGAGGCCTGTTTGTTTTCTGGGAAGTTGGCACCACTCTCCCCTCAGCAAGGGACTTACCTGAGGATGACTGTGCATGCTGACTGTTTCGTTTCCTGAGCTCGCTAGTTCAGAAGATGCTTGAGTACATCCACTTCCTTAAAAAACAAAAGGGGGGCGGGGGGAGTCTGTTCTTGCAATGGAGACTCAATGTGATTTTCTCCCTGGGTCAAGTTCAAGATTCTGTCTCCTGTTTACTTCATTGTGTAGCAGACGGAATTGAAAGAATGGCCTTGCTGAAATAACAGGAAACTATCTAATCCTGCAATGTTCTTTCTTTCTTTTTTTTTTTTTTCTTTGAGGAGGAAGGAAAGAGAATTTTTATCACTTTGCCAACAAAAGAGGTAGATGGTGATTCCTATCTGAAATGCCATCGTCCTAATAATAAGCAGAAATACAGAGCTTTTCAAGGCTGGGTTCTCAGCTTCAGGCAATTCCTGTTCAACTACAGTTGCTTTTTCTGATTGTCCCATCTCCTCTGAAGACAAGCTGGTGACCTCCACCCAGGAACTCCCTTTACCAGGTCCAGACCTAGCCACCCCCTTTAGCACAAATAACAAAAGACTCAACCTGCGCCCCCCAACCACTGGCCTGAGACAGGGATGCAGGTTTTAGTTCTCAAAAAGGAGTGGAGGATGCTCTAAAGAGACATAAAATAATTTTGCCATTTTTTCAGGCCATTTCCTCTGTTACATATTCCCCACTCCCAATATTTCCCTTCCATATCTACGGGTGGAGGGGTGATATAGTCATGGAGCTACTTCCTGCTGATTTGGGGTCTCAATTAGAAGGTTTATACTTCTGTACCACTGAGTACAGAGCTATTACTTGCACCCTGCAGGTGATCTGAGATACCGGCTTCTGTAAATTCAAAAACCATACACAGCACTGAACAAGGTTTAGGATGACAAATACAAATACAAATCAACAGAACAGGCCATAGCGCGGGGAAATCCTCACTAAGGAGGTGTCTCTCTATCCTACAGACAGAACAAATAATCAAAGAAAGGTTAGCAAAAAAAAAAAAATTAACATTTTCAGTTTTCCTCTTCCTTAAACAGTCACTTTAGATCACCTAAGGGCTGGGCCCTCCACTGGGGGCCTGGTTTTCTTCCACGAGACACCTGCTTACTCCGGTATGATCAACCCAAGGTTTCATTTCTGACAACTTCAACAAGGTCTGAGCTGTTAGAGGGACTTCAGAGGGGCTCTTCCGCTTCTTTGTTTCTAACTGGGACGGAGACCTGAAAGAGGGGATCTCTCGTAGTGGTTAGTACCTGACCCGCTCATTTGGCATATTGCTTTACCGCGGTTTTTTTGCACTTGTGGTTACGTTACCATACTTATCTGGGTGCTAGGAAGGGTCTCTCATAAACTATTTTCTAGGGGCTTAACTTAAGCCTGCTTCTGAGGGCTATCCTTATTCAGAGGGGGAGAAACAGCAATATCCCATTCTACTTCTCTGCTCTGATTCAAAAGCGTGTCCCTGGAGGAAAGGAGGGCATGAACAGCTTGACGACCCGTGGGACCACTGAGTCCACCTTGTAGAAAAGGCTCACCAGGTTCCCACTGAGGCTGCACTCAGAGTTCATGGGCGACCACAGGACAGTGTGCAGTAGATCCAGGTATAGACCGCAGGAAGCAACACCACCATGGAGCAGTCACCTTGTGAAATGTCCGGGTGCTCCCTGGGCTCCTGGGTCCTGTGAACAATGGGCTGTCTGAGCTTCCTCTGTCTCAGTTGGATTTCCAGGTCCGTCCCTTCTTGGCCTCAGATCTCTGTAGCTCAGCCCGCTTGTTGACATCCTCGCTGTGGGAGGCCGAGCTGTCGAGTTGTCTCCGTGGCATCCAGCACCAGCATGCCACTCTCCACCTGCTTGGCCACTTTCTCTGAACTATTGATGTCCCTCATCCTGTCGTCCTCCAAGGCTTGTTCCTGCTCCGTGCTGGCGCACATGCACAGGAGCTTGGCAAAGTCCCTGTCCCGGGCCAGCAGTTCCTGGTAGGAGCCCGTCTTGGAGCTTTATTTTATTTTAAATATTTTATTACATTTTTATTTATGTTACATTTTTATTTTTCTTCTTTATTTTAACAACGACATCATAAGGAGAACTGGGCATCTTGGAGCTTTAGATGCTTTCTCCATTCCTAGCCTGAAAAGACATCTACTTATACCAAGTGAAACTGTCAGTCATCGAAAAAGTTGGGCCCCCTACATGTTGAACTCCCTGTGCAGTGGGTCACCTTTCTCTCCTCAGACCACCTTGAGCATATAGTTTGTTACGGCCAGGCACGGTGGCTCACGCCTGTAATCCTAGCACTCTGGGAGGCCGAGGCGGGAGGATCGCTCAAGGTCAGGAGTTTGAAACCAGCCTGAGCAAGAGTGAGACTCCGTCTCTACTAAAAATAGAAAGAAATTAACTGGCCAACTAAAATATATAGAGAGAAAATATTAGCCGGGCATGGTGGCGCATGCCTGTAGTCCCAGCTACTTGGGAGACTGAGGCAGGAGGACACTTGAGTCCAGGAGTTTGAGGTTGCTGTGAGCTAGGCTGACACCATGGCACTGTAGCCCGGGCAACAGATCGAGACTCTGTCTCAAAAAAAAAAAAAAAAAAAAAAAAAGACAGTTTGTTGCGCACAGGAACTTCCCAAATGAAGTCTCACCAAATCCATTTAAGGCAAGCACACGAACAGTCCATTTTAAATGGGGTTTTCCCAGATGAGGTTCCCCAAATCCGTTAAGGCGTCATACCCTTAATGTGTGTGGGTGCCTGAAAAGAGGCTGGAACAAAGCTTCAAATAGGAGAACAAGTTCATGAGCTACTTAGCTCTGCCATCCCAAATGGATGACATAACACACAGTTGAGAGTACCTGTGCACGGCAGGGGTGGGGGCGGTCAGGCGACAGGTGTTTCCCTCTGCCCTACTCCATTTTCCCACCCTGCTGCCGGCCTCTGGCAATGGGTAGATCAGAGCCTGTGGCACCTTCCCACAAATCAGCTAGGGGCACCTCCGCCACTCTGACCCCCTCCCGGGGAGTCTGAGCACCTCCCTGCCCCACTGCACACGGGCCTGGGGATGAGGCCAACAGGTGCTTTCTCCCCCAGCCCCTCACCACGTGGTGGTGGGCTGTGCCTGCCCCTTCCCCCCTTCTGCCAGGGGAATTCAACTGTTCAAACCATTACCTTTACCCCAGACTTTTATCTTGTATCAAGTCATTAAATATGAAATGTCTCACCTTGAATCAAACAAGAGGATCAAACATTTTCTACCCAATAACCCAAATCATATGGGATCTTGTCCCATTTACTTGACCTTTGACAAAATAATTTCAGTTATAAGACTGTACAATTTAAGGTTGCATTTTAACAGCCACTTTTCCTCACACTCCAACACATACATGGGATTACGATAAAACTATTTTCCTTAGAAGTAGGTTGGCCAACCATCCAGCCAAAATTTTTTCCCGAGGGACTTTTAGACAGAACTTTCCTCTGTTGCAACAAAACTTTACAAACACAGGCAATAATACACATCCCAGACACAAAACGCCACTGCCAAGCAGATGGGAACCACACATGAAAACCAAATTCCCAATTAAGAAACCCTAATCTGGCCGGGCGCAGTGGCTCACGCCTGTAATCCTAGCACTCTGGGAGGCCCAGGCGGGCCGATTGCTCAAGGTCAGGAGTTCGAAACCAGCCTGAGCAAGAGCAAGACCCCGTCTCTACTATAAATAGAAAGAAATTAATTGGCCAACTAATATATATGTAAAAAATTAGCCGGGCATGGTGGCGCATGCCTGTAGTCCCAGCTACTCGGGAGGCTGAGGCAGGAGGATTGCTTGAGCCCAGGAGTTTGAGGTTGCTGTGAGCTAGGCTGACACCACGGCACTCACTCTAGCCTGGGCAACAAAGCGAGACTCTGTGTCAAAAAAAAAAAAAAAAAAAAAAAGAAACCCTAATCCATAGGGGACAAATGAGAACCAAATTTTCTCAGACAAGAGAACCAGCATGTCCCAACCCCTCCTGGTTCCTTGGGAACTGCAAACGAGCTCAAACCAAACCAGGTTCCCGGCACCACTAAACCACTTCATTTCCACCTGCAAACAGCGTCTCTAAACCAACAAGGAAGTCTGAAAGCCCCACAAATGGGTGGAAACAGGGTCTTGGTGTCCCAGGGTTCTTACAAATGGCTGTGGCTGTCGTGACACTTCCCAAATCTGTTTCCTTCCCCTCAAATCAGTTCAAGTTGGTCAGAGCTGTGTCCACCCAGAAAGAAAGAGACGGAGCTCCTCGGAGCTAATCACACCCCAACATGTGTCAATCTCTATCTTTCTTAACAGAAAAGGTGACACTCCCACCCGTGGCTTGACCTGGAGCAGCTCCCTGCCTCCTTCAGCAGTCGCCAGGGGCCACTCTCCTGGGAAACCAATTGTTCCAGCAAGTGTACAGCAAGTATAACAGCAAGTGTTAACAGCGACTGACCAGGGCAAGAACCAAGCCGCACACAGAGGGTCGGAGAATCAGCCTTTATTCCACCAGCGGGCTCAGAGGGGCATGCCACCAAATTCTGAGCACTGCTTCCTTGTTCTCCTCCAGTTTTATACACTTCTTGGGGTTACACACAACCAATCAACTATGAGCATGCGGAGTTATCCAATCAGCAGTGGGATTCAAAAAGCATCTAATCAGCAACAAGCTTTACATATCCAATCAGCAGTGGGATCCAAAAAGCATCCAATCAGCAGTGAGTTCAGCCATGGGGCCCTGGGGTGGGGGGTTTTCTCTATGACAATGGCCCACCCAGGGACGCCAAATCTGTTACTGAAAACTCAGCACTTGTTCTTGAGGCCACATCAGAAGAACCAGAACAAGTGGTTTGAGGAGGAAGGAAAAAGAAATGGTATTACTTTGCCAGCAAAGGAGGAGGCTAGAGACTCCTGTCTCAAATGCCATCGTCCTCCTGCAATTTCCTAATAACAGCTAAAGATGGATCTTGAGCTCTCCCTACTCTCTGCTCTTCCTCTCCCTAGCTAGCAGGCACCCTGCAGGGACTCTGTTTTCCTAAACATCTGAAAGGAGCCCAAAAGACAGAAAGGAAATGTAAATCATTCCTTCTACATTCACCAGAAACTGCTTTTAGAATTTGTGTGACAGCCTCCAGGTGTTCCTGAGACGCTCCCTGACGGACAGCAGGGAGACAGACACCAGTTTCCTGCCCAAAACCATATCTCAGGGGCAAAATCACACACCTGTGATGGGCCTGACTGCATTTCAGAGATAACCAAGTCTCCAGGAACAGAAGAAGCAAGAAAGACGGACAACCTGACATCTCGCTGCTGCCTGCTGATTCCTCCACGGCAATTACTGTTTTTCCTCTTTCTCTTTGTCCCCATAAAATCAGCAAGCCACTTGGCCTCGCAGTTGGCACCCCCTTCTCTTTCTTTGGGTTGCCACACCATCTCTCTGCTGCTCTCTTCCTCCCTACCCCGTTCTCCTCTCTTTTCCACTCACTCATTCTCTCTATCCTTCTGAGAAGATAAAATAAACTTTTTATTTTTATTTTTATATATCCTAACCTTTGCATGATAAATCTCTTTCTCCATCTGTGCTGTGTGAGCACCTCCTAGGCTTTCCATCCTCACAGAAATGGTCTGGGGGGAGAAAAAAATGGCAAAAGATATTTTCTGTCTCTTTAAAACTCCCCCCACTCTTTCTGGGAAGTGGGGCATGCATGCTTGCCGCAGGCAGGTGGTTGGGAGGGGCAGGGGACTGTCTTTTGTTCTTTGTGTTACAGGAGGTGGCTCAGCTGAACTGTTGGCTCCATCCCAGCCCTGGGGACTCACCAGTGGAGGTCTGGGTGGGCCTCCCAGGTGGGTAGAGGTTGCAGGCTTTGTCTTTGGCAGAGATGGGACGATTAAATGAGATAGCCTAGAACTGAGGGCCCTCCCTTTAAAGCTGTGTATTTCTGCTTACGTACAGGAATTTGGACTTTGAGATGATAGTCTGCCATTTTCCTCCTTTGCCAGCAAAGTAATAAATTTCTCTTTCCTTCTCCTCAACCACTTGTTCTCGTTCTTCTGAGGCAGCCTCGAGGACAAGTGCCGAACTTTCTATAACAATTTCTCCTGTTTAGACCGAGCAGACACCGAACAACGCCTTTGTTTCCAAGCTCATGAGAACTCTGAATTAAATAGTCACTAACTAACAGGCTGGCACTGTATGACCTCAGATTTATTGCCTTTGTTTGTGACTAAAAATATGCCTGGAAGGTTAAAGCTATGGGGATAACATCTATGAGCAGGAGAAATTGTCAAGGACAGACTTTAATTTGGGTTGAACAATCCAATAGGAACAGGAAACTGGAGGCAACTGCAGTTCCCTCCCTGTCTGCCTCTACGTGGGGCCTGCCTGCTTCCAGGCTGCCCCTGGAGGCTGATGGAGCAGGAGCGATAGCCAACCCTTATCCAGCACTTCCTAGGTACTTTTACATTTGTAGTTAATTCCCACAACCACCCAATCTAGCAGATACTATTATTTGCCTCATTTTTCAGAGGATGAAACTGAGGCACAGAGAGGTGCAATAACATCCCTGAGATTGCACAGGTGAGCAGTGACAGAGCCAGGATTTGAACCCAAGTGGTCTGGCTCCAGAATCTACCATCTAAGATGGCCACCCATGATCTCCAAGTCCTGGTGGTCACACTTTTAGGAACCCCTTCCCCTTGAGTGTGGAAAGTACCTGCAAATTGTTTCTGACCAACAGAATGGCACAAAGATGATAAGATGCTATAGTAGGTTCAATATGACAGGGATGCCCACCTTGCTAGCAGACTACTGTCTTCTTGGTTGGTGCACTTGAAAGAGGCAAGAAGGGACACATGGCAAGGACCTGAGGGTGCCTCCACCAATAGCCAGAAAGAAACTGAGGTCCTGACTCCAATAACAATAGGGCGGAGGCATTGTCTAAAACAAGAGGGCTGAGCTCAAGTGGAGGTGGCCTTCTGGCAACTCCTTGCTCCTCATCCAGGGAGCCACCAGTCAGGCATCACCCCCCTCTGCTGGGCGGGAGACTTCTTCTCCCAGAAAACTGGGCATACCCCAAGAAAAAGCCTGCAGATCTGGAGGTTCCCCAATGACTGCTACATGCAAGAGTACAAAGGCTGGGTGGGCCCCCTGCCTCAACTTCAGGTGACTCTGAATCATTGCCCCCTTCCAGAACTCCCCGTAGGCTCAGCTGAGACCTCTGTGTGACTGCATCACGGTCAACTCCTCCCTCTGCCCAATCCTACTTTCCTCACTCCTTCCAAGTGTTGTTCCCAAGAACATTTCCAAATAGATTTTTTTGCATGCAAATATCCATTCCAGAGTCTGTTTCCAAGGAACCCAGCCCAACCTAGAGACCTCAGGAAGACCTGTTCCAGTGGAGCGATGAGAATAAAATCTAGATGTCAGGTTGTTGAGGAGTGGATGATGGTAGGGCATGGAGAAGTTGAGACAGCAGGTGTAGCCAACTGCTTTGAGAAGCACAACTTCAGGGGGAGAGAAATGTGGCAATACCTGGAGGGCGGGCAAGAAAGGCAGGGCTGGGATATTTCAGGGTGGTCGTATTTCACTGTCATTATATACTGTAGGGTGGAGTCTGTAGACAGGATACCAAGGAGTTCCACTCCTGGTTCAAATCCTATGTGTGATTTTTCAGGCCTGATCATGGGCAATCCCAGGGCTGAGCCTGGCAGGCCTCACGCAGACCCTGCCCTCCCCACATGGACTTGGCACAGCCAGGGCGCTGCAGCCTCTGGAGGGAGCTCCAGTCAAAGCCTCAGGCTGCACCTGCTGGCCATGCTCCCATACACACCTGTGTCCCTAGCCCTGCACCTTCATTCCCTGGTCTCCCTATCTGAGGTTTTGTTTTCTTTTGTTTTGTTTGAGACAGGGTCTTGCTGTGTCGCCCAGGCTAGAGTGCCCTGGTACAATCACAGCTCACTGCAGCCTCAAGCTCCTGGGCTCAAGCGATCCTCCTGCCTCAGCCTCCTGAGTAGCTAAGACTACAGGAACACACCACTACACCCAGCTAATTTTTTTCTATTTTTAGTAGAGATGGAATCTCCCTCTTGCTCAAGCTGGTCTCGAACTCCTGAGTTCAGGCAATCCTCCCGCCTCAGCCTTGCTAGGATTATAGGCATGAGCTGCCGTGGCCTGGCCTCTACCCTAGGTCATCTTCAGGCTCCTCTGCCCAGGTTTCCTCATACAAGTAGAGGCGGGAAGGGGGTAAACTTGAAGACTTTGTTATCCTCTCTGACTGAGGACTCAGTACTTTTCTACTCTGTCCCTCACCAGCCAGTCTCCAGGTCCCTAGACCCTAAAACTGCAGGAGTCTTTTTTTTTTTTTTTTTTTTGGAGACAAAGTCTCACTTTGTTGCCCAGGCTAGAGTGAGTGCCATGGCGTCAGCCTAGCTCACAGCAACCTCAAGCTCTGGCTCAAGCAATCCCGCTGCCTCAGCCTCCTGAGTAGCTGGGACTACAGGCATGCGCCACCATGCCCAGCTAATTTTTTCTATATTTATTAGTTGGCCAATTAATTTCTTTCTATTTATAGTAGAGATGGGGGTCTCGCTTTTGCTCAGGTTGGTTTTGAACTCCTGAACTCAAACGATCCACCCACCTCGGCCTCCCAGAGAGCTAGGATTACAGGAGTGAGCCACCGCGCCTGGCCTGCAGGAGTCTTTTGTTTGGGGTCTCCCTCAACAGTAAGATGACTCCCACCACCACGTCTGTACTGCTTCCACTGACTTCCGACTCGGGGAGACCTCTTGCTTATGCTTTTGCAGTCAAGTGATTAAACTTGGGCTTGGTGCTTTAATAAGCTACTCTCTCTTTCTCCAGCTCAGCAGAAACATTGCTGATACCCATGAGAGAAGGACTCATGTCCTTAGAAAGGACAAGAGAGAGGTGACAGGGCCTAGAGACCCCACACTGGCCTTTTATGGGATGGATACCTCCAAGGAGTGTCGCTGGAGAGAAGACAAGAAGAACATGGGCCGGGCGGGCGGGCGATCTGAGTGGGTGGGGGTATTGAGCAAGCCCCATCTCTCCTATGTTCCCGGCGAAGTAAAGCCCACCTGACAAGACAGAGGGCTGACGGGGCAGTGCCAGAGCTTGCTTGAAGACCAGTGACAGGAGAGCTGCCAGGTGCCCAGCTCTGTGACCAGCCAGTAGCAGGGGCTTGATGGTGGCTGCCCCCCCCATCTTGGTGCCACCGGCTTTTCTGCCATGGCGGGGGCAGCAGAGCACCGTAAGCTGGGGAGGGGCCAAAAGAAAAGCCCTCCCAGGGGTAATGTTGACATGTCACTATGTTTCTAGCTTCCATAGCAGTCTAGAGATAAAAGGGACCCAGCCACTTTTGATGCACTTTGTGAAGGTGCATCAAAAGTGACTTAGAGGGCCGGGCGCTGTGGCTCACGCCTGTAATCCTAGCTCTTGGGAGGCCGAGGCGGGCGGATTGCTCAAGGTCAGGAGTTCGAAACCAGCCTGAGCAAGAGCGAGACCCCGTCTCTACTATAAATAGAAAGAAATTAATTGGCCAACTGATATATATATAAAAAATTAGCCGGGCATGGTGGCGCATGCCTGTAGTCCCAGCTACCCGGGAGGCTGAGGCAGAAGGATCACTCGAGCCCAGGAGTTTGAGGTTGCTGTGAGCTAGGCTGACGCCATGGCACTCACTCTAGCCTGGGCAACAAAGCGAGACTCTGTCTCAAAAAAAAAAAAAAGTGACTTAGACAAGCCCAGTTGAGCTTGTCAAACAAAACCGGAAGGCAGGAAAATTCAAACACCAAACCAGCTGCCCAAGTACGACGATTGCCGACACCGCTGCTGAGCATTAAATTCTTACTGACAGTCCAGCCAAGATCACTCAGGGATTACAGACCATATCGGAGAGGGTTCAAGGCTGGAATCACAGCTGCCTTTTCTTCTTGCACCAGCTGACGGGGAATCACTGTTACTGTGTTCCTGAAAGCCTGAAAGTATCCCGAGTGGGCTGCCCTGAAAGCCCCTCCCTGTGCACACTCTCCTGGGGACTTTGTGGGCCCCGAGCTCCTGAGTGCACACGGAGCCACAGCCAGAGTTGCAGAGGCCTCATAATACTGCAGGTCTCAACAGTCAGAGAGAAATAAAATTGCTGTTTCGGTTAACTGAATTGACCAGCACTTTCGTAATTAGTCAAACCACGCCGGCTCCTTCTTAGAAGGAGCAATTGCAAAATGGCTTACATTAGTGGCACCATGAACTCTTACGTAATTAGACATAGTCTTTTCTCAGGCTCTGCTATCAAGACGAGACACTGAAACGGTATCGTTTTCCTACAGATCATAAGACTAACGACGCAGGCTGGGCGTGGTAGCCACGCCTGTAATCCTAGCACTCTGGGAGGCCGAGGAAGGCGGATTGCTCGAGGTCAGGAGTTCGAAACCAGCCTGAGCAAGAGCGAGACCCCGTCTCTACTATAAATAGAAAGAAATTAATTGGCAAACTAATATATATAGAAAAAATTAGCCAGGCATGGTGGTGCATGCCTGTAGTCCCAGCTACTCGGGAGGCTGAGGCAGGAGGATCGCTGGAGCCTAGGAGTTTGAGCTAGCTGTGAGCTAGGCTGACGCCAAGGCACTCACTCTAGCCTGGGCTGTAACAAAGCGAGACTCTGTCTCAAAAGGAAAAAAAAAAAAAAAAAAAAAAAAGACTAACGACGCAAAAAAAAAAAAAAAAATCAAAGTGAAACTGATTAGAGCCAATAACCCGGGCAATTCCTCATGTAATAAGCAAAGGCTATCCAGAAAAGATAAAGAGCCCTATTCTACTTGCATCGAGTGTCCTGGAAGACAGAACTAAGTCTCCTGTCCCTGGTTTTGAGTCTTCAACTGTTCACCTGTACTGATCACCCCGACTGGCCAGCAAAAGTCACCCTGACTTCCCAGCTCAGGCAAATAAAATCGTAACCCGGTCTGTGGGTCTGGGTCCTAACTCGAAACCACACTGCAGCAGAGTGATTCAGGAGGATCTATAATGAAGAATCGATCTATGTATAGAGAGGTGGGCAGAGTTAAGGGAAACCAACGTTAACAAAATGACCATGAGATCTACAGAGGAAAGAAAAAGGAGATAATTTTATTTTTGGAGTAACAGTCTACAGATCATGGAACATAAACTCCAGGGGAACTGTAAGAACACACTCCACGGAAGGGGAGCAAACGGTGGCGTTTGAGCCGTACAGGGTTTGTTTTACAGGCATACTCATCAGGTCTGGGGTATGTTTGTGAATAATTACGGAGAAAGTCTGGCACATGCGTAGTGAGTTAACGCGTATATAAACCATGCAACCCAGGTTCGCTTTGGGGCAGGGTTTTAACATTAAAATGAGTTAGAATTTGGCTCTTTATGTCAAAAACGGCACAAAGATGTTTTGTGCACAGTCTTTGTGAGCTGGCTGGAACTGGCTTACAGTCTGCAGCTTCCTACCAGGAAAGAGTGTGTAAGGCCAGTCCAACAGGCACTGCTGGCAGGACCCTCAAAGTGGGGGTGTCCCAGCTGGCTGGCATCAAGCCGTCCACTGAGGTCAGTCGGGCCCTGTTTCTCTAGAACAGATTTCTGCCTAATTGCAAGAGGAAAACTTTATAGCAGTTAACAAACCTTACAGTAGTTAGCAATGTAGGGGAACCTAACAAAGTCCTTTCCCCTGCCATGGCTGCCGAATTTTCTCTTGAGGGTCTCATCTTGGCCACAGAGAGTTCATCTCATCTGTCAGCCAAGAGCACAATGTTGACACCAACAAGGAGCAATACAGTAGTGAGAGGGCAGCAGCAGTCGGGAGCCATCACCCCAGAATGAGCAGGAAAGTGACAGGGCTTCTGTCGGGGAACACAGCCAACTGATGGGGACCCTGCAGGAGGGGAGCCCACCTCACTGTCCCACCTGTCACCCTGTGATCCAATTCCTTCTGCTGCTGGAACCCACCGAAAGTCAGAGGGTAAAGGACTACTGTGTTGATGCATTTTATACAAGGAATTTCCCAGGGCGCAGAGCTGGGAAGACAAGGAGGAGGGTGGATCTGTGGGGACAGACCGAAGGCCCCGGCCACCTCCCCCCATCACGCGGGGAAGCAGTATGAGAAAAAGAAAATAAGAACAAAGATAATGGTGAAGCAAATTCATATCCATGACACTGGTATTCTTAATAAAAAGGTTTTTTGGAGGTTTATACTGAAAGTTTTTCTTTTTTTTTTTTTTGAGACAGAGTCTCACTTTGTTGCCCAGGCTACAGTGAATGCTGTGGCATCAGCCTAGCTCACAGCAACCTCAAACTCCTGGGCTCAAGCGATCCTCCTGCCTCAGCCTCCCGAGTAGCTGGGACTACAGGCATGCGCCACCATGCCCGGCTGATTTTTTTTCTATATATATTAGTTGGCCAATTAATTTCTTTCTAATTTTAGTAGAGATGGCATCTCGCTCTTGCTCAGGCTGGTCTCATCCTCCTGACCTTGAGCGATCCTCCCGCCTCGGCCTCCCAGAGTGCTAGGATTACAGGCATGAGCCACCTCGCCTGGCCAGAAAATTTCTATAATCATTATATGAATGTGTCCAATTTTTAAGGTGTTTAAAGCATTTAAAAAGACATAACATATTGGCTTATAATTTTCATTATATTTTAGTTTGGAAGAGTTGAATTAAGTTTTTAATCACTGTTTAAATGTTTCAGGAGCTCTCATTTATAAACTTCTTGTGTGTTGATGGAACAGTTATCCAAGAAGAATGTGACTATTTAGATCATTGTTAACTGTTAATTTGTTTAAAAATAAATATCAATTTAGTAGGGGTTTCTTTCAGTGTAAAAAAAAAAGCCCCCTATTATTTGAAAGATAATTTAGTGTGGGTTCTTTTCAGTGTACAAAAATTATTAAAATGGAGCAAGTCTAGTGTCTGTGTGAGCCAAGAGGGAGGTTCGCCCCTGGTGGGCTGGAAGCTCTTCTTTCCCGAAAGTAGATCGTGTCATTCCTCTGCTAACATCTGCATAATGGCTTCTCATCTCACAAAGAATAAGGCCCAAACGCAACCTGCAGGCCTCGGTTCCTCTGCACCCTTCCCACCAGCTCTCAGGGGCTCCTTGCTGTGCCTGTGTGCAGACAAAAGTGACACCATCTTGGATGCTGACCTGTCACGTTGACTTCTGATTAACCCCAGTCCCAGGAACACCTCCTCCTTCCTATTTTTATTCACTGTCCTCAGTGTCAGAACGCGTACCCACTATAAACTCTGCCTCTAGATCAAAGCGCCCTTGAAGTTATTGCACAAATTACAAGCGGTGGAGCATGCGCCATTTGTGCCTATGCTAGAGGGTGGCCTTTGGTTGTCTCTACAGAGTGCTGCAGGAGCTCAGGAAACTTCACCCCGAAATATGACTCCTTGGTGTTAAAGAGCATTTTGAATTAAAGGCCCTTAGAGATCAACAGGCCTTGGAAGGGACTCTCATTGTATCTGCATAAAATAGACAGGCCTATCAAAAAGAACAATCTCGACTTCCCTCCCCTGTTATCTCACTATATTTGCAGCAAATAAGATCAAGAATGCAACCAGGCCTGGCTCAAATCATTTTAAATACCTGTCTCTCGGGTTAATTTAGTTTACAAAGATAACCATTTACAAGTCAAGCTGTTTCCCCCATCCATTCATCCTCCCTAGCAACCATTTATTGCCCCTACACAAAATGACCTATGTTCCTCATTCCTCCCCCGCCAAAGGAGGGAATATAAATTTCTGGACCCTATTGGAGTATTGAGTAATCACTCTGTGATTCTCCCCTTGCACATGGTAAATAAACCTCTTTCTCTTGTTAATCTTCCTTAATTGTGAGTTGATCTTTCAGCAAACTTTCAGGGGAAAGGGAAGTTTCCCCTCCCCCCAACGGCACCTGCGTACCCCCTTTCCCCGTGGTATATAAGCCCGGGCTCTGGGGGGTAACGGTGCTGAAATCCACCTGTCTTGCTGCAACCCAGGACCACACTTCCATCTGTAAGGTCTCCAATAAAACACCCTTTACCCACAAACTGGATCTGTCTACCCTGTTGTTTGGTTTCTCAGATCCGTCAGCATTTGGAGGCCGATTTGCGTATCTGGCCCTTTTCCGGAACAACCTGGGACATGCCAGGCATGCACGTGTCTCCCAGCCTTTGCATTTGCTCTCCCCTCCGCCTGCAATGCCCATTACTTAACACCGCCCTCCCCGCACGTCATTGCATGTCTGCTCAGGGTCCGGTCCCCAGAGAGGTCTTCTCCCTCACTGTCTCTTGTCCTGCCTCCTGCTTCTTCACAGCAGGTGTCACTATTTGACAGCATGTGATTTATTTCCATTCAATTCGATAAACATTTATTCATTCACATATTTCTCTTTGTCCTGCGAACTGAAAATAAAATCCTAAGCCATCTGCTAACTGAACGGACCCCTCTCAGCCAAGGGGACCTCAACATGCAGATCCCAGCATGACGGGATGGGAGGTGGAAAGCACGATTACACAAGTGCATGATTTCTCTCTTCACAAATACCCATGACACTTATAATTTGTTAAGTATGTATATTTAGCCCACCACACTCTGTATAAAATCCTGTTCCTCTTGCCTCTCCTTTGAAACTCGGGTTCCCGGCTTGTGGCTGAGAGCTGTGTTTCCCCACTTGCCGGACCAGCCGCTGCAAGCTGTAAAAAGACCCTTATAAGAAATAAAGCTCTCACAGCAGCAACAAAAATAAATAAATGGGACCTGATCAAATTAAAAAGCTTCTGCACAGCCAAAGAAACCGTCAAGAGAGCAAACAGACAGCCCACAGAATGGGAGAAAACTTTTGCAAGCTACACATCAGATAAAGGGCTGATAACTAGAATCTATTTAGAACTCAGGAAAATCAGCAAGAAAAAAATCAAACAACCCTATCAAAAAGTGGGCAAAGGACATGAACAGAAATTTTTCAAAAGAAGACAGAATAAAGGCCAACAAACATATGAACAAATGCTCAACATCTCTAATCATCAGGGAAATGCAAATCAAAACTGCAATGAGATATCACTTAGCTCCATGTAAGAATGGCCTTTATCAAAAAGTTCCCAAACAATCAATGCTGGCGTGGATGCGGAGAGATAGGAACACTCCTTCCTACACTGCGGGTGGGACTGCAAACTGGCTCAGCCTCTGTGGAAAGCAATATGGAGATACCTTAAAGCGATACAAGTAGATCTACCATTTGATCCAGCAATTCCACTACTGGGCACCTACCCAAAAGATCAAAGGACACTCTACAAATAGGACACCTGCACTCGAATGTTTCTAGCAGCACAGTTCACAATTGCAAAGGTGTGGAAACAACCCAGGTGCCCATCAATACATGAGTGGATTAGTAAAATGTGGTATATGTGTACCATGGAGTACTATTCAGTTTTAGAAAACAATGGTGATGTAGCACCTCTTGTATTTTCCTAGCTAGAGCTGGAACCCAATCTGCTAAGTGAAGTATCTCAAGAATGGAAAAACAAGCACCACATGTACTCACCAGCAAATTGGTATTAATGGATCAACACCTAAGTGGACATATAGGAATAACATTTATCGGGTGGGAGGGGGGAAGAGGGGCATGGGCAATATACCTAACCTTAACATTTGGACCCCCATAATATGCTGAAATTTAAAAAAAGGAAAAAAAAAAGAAATAAAGCTCTCTTTTCTCCAAAGTATAAACCTTATTATTTCTTTTAGTTAGTCCACACTCGATTGTAGGCTCCAGGACAGCAGAGATTTTGTGGGTCTTGTGCACTTCTGGATGCCCAGCCTCTGGAACTGTGCCTGGCGCTTAATAGGAGCTCAAGATCTATTTGCGTGAACGAATGAATGCATGAATGAATGCTCAGGGCCATCCAGTAAAATTAGCAGCAAACTCAGGTGCAGAGTTCAGGTTTTCTGTGTCCCTTTCACTGATGACTCCGTTATATTCCAGGATTTGTCATCTTTCAGATTCCCAGAAATTATGTATACATACGTGCCAAGACCTCTTCTTCCTTTCTTCACAGCAATTATCCCATTTCTCAGAAAGGCTACAATGCACAAATCCCTCAGGGAAGCTCGTTTTTCATGCTGGAAAACATCATGCCAGTGCGACAGAGTAAAGGAGAGATGGGAGCTTTTTCCTGAAAGTGAATCATTTTATGCATGGAAAAGTGTCCCGCAAGATTCTAAACTTCACAACTCTTGATAGAAACGGAACTGTATTTGCAATATATTTGAATATACTAATTAAGTGTTATATCTGAAAAAACTGAGATTGCTAATTGTTTTTAAAATGAAAAGAAGTAACTTAATATTTCATTACTGGGCAAAAGAGCTGTTAATGTGAGCAACTGCTGGTGAGAACATTTATATAAGTAGAAAATTCTAAATATCCTACCGTCTCTAGTAAGAAATGTTGACAGTCCACTAAATACAGTATAATCACTTGGAAAACTGTATATAGTACATTGTATTAGAAGATTCCATAAAAGGTACAGAGACTGTAAAAGATATAATCATCTAAGCTATGGGTGATAAATGTTAAAATTCTTTAAATCAATAAGTCTCAAAATGTGCTCCCTAGACAGGCAATTTCAAGATCACCTGGAAACAGAAACTGAACCTACTGGTTCAGAAACTCTAGGGGTGAGGTCTGTATTTCAATCCGTGTTGAAACAGGTCTTAGGTGACTCTGATGCACACTGACATTATAGGACCACTGTCTTAAAGGATGCATAAGTTGTTAACTGAGTGCAAAATTTGCAGGTTTCTGTATTATTGTGACTTTCTATTTTTGCAGGAGTAGAAAAGTACCCTAGTTCGGTAGAGATAAACAGATATGAAACCCCAACAATCAGCTGAAGAGGTTCTTATGGCAGCTGGAACCTGCATTTTAACTGCTCTTGCAGGACTGTGGTTAAACAGTCTTAGAGACAAATCTGCCACATCCTGGATGTCTGGATTCTGCCCACATGCTGGACAGGAGCAAAAAACACATTATAGAAAGTATACGAATGAAAATTTACCACACTATCAGACTCTCTTAGTGACCTTTTCTTTTCTTTCTTTTTTTTTTTTAGAGACAGGGTCTAGCCATATGGCCCAGCCTGGAGAGCAGTGGTGCAATCATAGCTCACTGCAGGTCTCAAAATGTGTTCCAATACCTGGGCTTAAGTGATCCTCCCACCTCAGCCTCTGAAGTAACTGCAACTACAGGCACATGCCACCATGCCTGGCTAACTTTTTTTTTTTTTTTTTAAATTACACTTTATTTGTTCTGTGTTTTTTTTGTTTGTTTTGTTTTTTTTGGGTTTTTTTGAGACAGAGTCTCGCTTTGTTGCCTAGGCTAGAGTGAGTGCCGTGGCGTCAGCCTAGCTCACAGCAACCTCAAACTCCTGGGCTCAAGCGATCCTTCTGTCTCAGCCTCCCAAGTAGCTGGGACTACAGGCATGAGCCACCATGCCTGGCTAATTTTTTCTATATATATTAGTTGGCCAATTAGTTTCTTTCTATTTATAGTAGAGACGGGGTCTCGCTCTTGCTCAGGCTGGTTTTGAACTCCCGACCTCGAGCAATCCGCCCGCCTCGGCCTCCCAGAGAGCTAGGATTACAGGCGTGAGCCACCGCGCCCGGCCCTGGCTAACTTTTAAAAAAAAAAAAATGTTTTGTAGAGACATGGTCTTTCTATGTTGCCCAGGCTGGTATTGAACTCCTGGCCTCAAGCAATCCTCCTGCCTCAGCCTCCCAAAGAATGACCTTCTGAAAAAGTAAAGTAGGGCTTTTTATATGAGGAGATAATGGGGAGGGGTGTCACTTTGTGCTCATATTACTACCTATCTTAATGGGAGTCCCTGCAGAAGGAGATCTCAAGATGAAGATTGAGAGCATGTAGTTTTTCTGGGAGGTAGAGGGATAGCACCAGAATAGAGAGGAGATGACACAAGGAAGGCCTTCCAATAAGCCATCTCTCAAAGCAGGTGAGTAAATCTTAATCCTATGGTAAAGCTCAAGAAATGGTGTAGAATACATAACTCAGAATTATCCTAGCCAAGGGAGCTGGGGTATTTCTATGCCCACATCCATCAGTCATTGCTTAATGGCTGTCCCCAGGGGAACATTAGCCTCCAAGAATTTCTGGTTTGCATTCAACAACAGTGCAGGTGCTTGCCACTAGAAGACATAGGCTGATGTCCATGGATATGTAAAGAAGGTCCAAAGGGTCATGGATGGACCACCAGTAGTATCAGTATATGCAAGGCCAGATGTCAACATCTGGTTCAGGTCCTAGGATTAACAACGAGGATTCAGTCCCTGCTCAGGGTTGTATTTTATTTTGGCTTATTCCTAAAGTAGCAAATAAGCTTTACAAATGATCAAAATTAGATAAGAAACAAGTGGGTACCCATGGCTCTTCACTGTTTCGTTATGACTCATGCTACAATTCTATGGTCTCAGCAGTTGCACTGGGAAATCAGAAGAACCTACTATTGTGGGTTCATAACCAAAAGGTTACCTACAGCCCAGAAACAACTTATACTACTAAACCAGACATTATTATAATGCTCAAGAATTATTTTAAGTGTTTTTTGAGCTATAGAAAAACAAAAAAAAACTTTTGACCCACATGCACATAATATAAAATGGAGGGAAGGAAGTATTTCAAACATAGTTCAAGAATGGGACTTCTGCTTCTGGCCATGATGAAGTAACATGGACCAGATTTACTCGCTTGCCTTAAACTACCAATAAAGCAAAAAAAAAAAAAAGAAAAAAAGCATAAAATATTTTAAATATACATTGTTAGATATTAGACAAAGAGCAGCTCAGGACAGTGGGCTCTGAGAGGAGAGAAACAAATGAGATGAGCTCTGTAATTGCCCAAGCTGACTTTCTGGAGGGAATTTTCAGGCCTCAACATGGACAGGAGGAACCGGATCCCTGTGGGTTGAGGAAACAGAGCTAGGAGTCCAAGAGGTGGCTAGATTTCACAGGGCAGAGTACCAGAAAGGAGAGAGCTGCAAACAGAGAGAAAGCTCCAAAGGGCTGCAAAGGGTCCCTCCAGGTCAAGTATTCAGCTGAATACCAATCAGAGTATATGTTGTAAGGAAACTTGAGGCCAGGGAAAGGACCACCCCCAAAAAAGCAAACGAATCAATCCCTAGGGTTTATACAGAGCCGAAAATATTTTCCCCACCAGAGTGGAAAACAATTTCATTCATGGAGCATCAGATAGAGTACGCAGGAGGATATTGCCTCAATAGTGGGGCAAATTTGGCTCTACGTTAAATACTTCTCTGGTCCTACCTGACAAAAGCAAGCCTCAAGATCCCACACAAGATTGTGGCCTGGAGCCAGACTCCTCAGAAGAGCTGGAAGATTAAAGCCCATCCTCCCATTTCCAATATGTTAGTGCAGGGGTGCCCAAACTTTCTGGCACCAGGGATCAGTTTCATGGAAGAAAATTTTTCCGCTGATTGTGGGTGAGGGGAGGGAGGGATGGTTTCAGGGTGATTCAAGCACATTACATTTATCGTGCAGTCAGACCTCTCTATTAGCAATAATCTGTCTCTGCAGCTGCTCCCCAGCCCTAGTATCACCGCCTCAGCTCCACCTCAGGTCATCAGGCATTAGATTCTTTTCCTTTTTCTTTCTTTTTTTTTTTTTTGGCCCATTAATTTCTTTCTATTTTTAGTAGAGATGGGGTCTTGCTCTTGCTCAGGCTGGTTTCAAACTCCTGACCCTGAGTGATCCTCCGGCCTCGGCCTCCCAGAGTGCTAGGATTACAGGCGTGAGCCAGGCCCAGCCAGGCATTAGATTCTTAAGAGGAGCGAACAACCTAGAGCCGTAGAGCCCTCGCATGTGCAGTTTACAGTAGGGTTCAAGCTCCTGTGAGAATCTAATGCCGCTGCTGAACCGACAGGAGGCGGAGCTTGTGTGGTGATGCGATTGATGGGGAGCAGCTGTAAATACAGAAGCAGCTTTGCTTGCTGGCCTGCTGCTCACCTCCTGCCTTGCAGCCTGGTTCCTAATAGGCCACTGACTGGTACCAATCCGTGGCCCCGGGGATTTGGGACCATAGTGTTAGTGGATTTAAAACCTGGAGATAAGAAGAGAAATCTAGGCTGAAGACAAGTTTGGGAGCCATCAGTATAAATGACAGTCACTGAAATCATAAAAGGGGAAGAGGCCACTAGGGGAGATCACTTAAAACAAGAAGAGGAGGGGAGATATGACAAAACAGTAAGAGACACCAGTATTTAGGTCATAGCCACTGGAGACTGGGAAGAATGGCCAGAGAGACAGATGCAACCGTAATTGAGTATGGAATCATGAGACCCTGAGAGAAAGGCACAGGGAATGATAGATACCAAACGCTATTGGGAAGTCAAGTTGAGATAAAGGGTATAAACAGTCTAGTAGGTCTGAATACTAGAAATTAGCTGATGATCTTGGTGACAATGGAGTAACCTCAATGACAGGGACAGAAAGGCTTGGGAATAAATGAGAAGTGAGAAAACAAAGATAGCTGTGGACAAATGTCACTAAATTTGGTGATGAGTAATAGCAGAAAGCATAGCTTCTGGAGGGAATTGAGGATATGCCCTTTTAAGTTGGGAGACTTGAGAATGTTTAACTGTTGAGGAGAAGGAGCTAAAGATAGAAGATGAAGTCAAGAGAGAAGGGAAAATGGTCCATGGAAATCGAGCCCTACAAAGGGGTTGCATATAGAACCCAATAGAGAGATTGTTATTCAACTCAAAGATGTCTTCCCAATAACAGAAGGAAAGAAAGAATAGATGCAAGTGCAGGTGGGTTAGAGGTTTTGGTGGTAGAAAGCTGAGATCTGATCTGTTGATCGCTTGTATTTTCCAATAAAGTAGGATTTTGGTGGAAGGACATCTGTTGAAAATGAGAAGTGGTGGGGTAGAGATATTTAATTTCAGCTCAATGGAGGCTGGGGACTATGAAGTTTTGATCACTAGAGTTATATGATCCTTCAGGTTTTCTCTGATTAAACTATACCTTCCCCCTGAGCCCTTCTGAAGTAGAAAAAACAATAGCCACAATGCTCATGAAGAAAATAGCCAGAATTTATTGAGTGCCATGTGCTAAGCTCTTTACATTATTAATTAATTTACACATTACACCACTGTGACATACATATTGTCATGGTCCCTACAAGGAAACAAGATTAAATAATGTGCCCAAGATCCTACAGTGATGGAGCTGAGATCCTAATTCAGGTCAAGTCAACTTCAGAACTCACACACCTAGCCAGTAGGCCCAGTGTCTGTTTGAGAGATACTTAGTTACCAGTTGGGAAGGGGTGTGGCTGTCCTCTTATTATCATTTAAAAACAGACATATTTAAAGCATCTTAAAATCATTTAAAAACAGACATCTTTCTTTCCCTATATGCATTGAATATGCACCCAGTCTCAATCTGCCCTCAAGCTACACTGAACACAGACCTTCAAATATGCTCTTCCCTTTGCTTGGAACACTGTTCCCCCTTCCTGCCCTATCTCCTACTTACACACCATCTCCACTTAAACACCTCTTACTCCAGTCACCTGCTGCAATCCCTGCCCCTCACCACCAAACTTGTTGAGTTTCCCTACTGTTTGCTTCATTGTTATTTTTTACTTAGTTGCCTGCCTACTGGGAGGAGGAAAGGAAAAGGATAACACAGCACCAAGGAGAAAGGAAATTCCAGAGTAGAACTGCTCACATTCTTCCCTGAGCATCCTGGAGTTAGTGTTTATACACCCTAAAACTCTGTTGCTCTGGGCTGCTACTCAGCTAGTGATTCTGCACTTTCCTCTGCCAACCTCTCTGCCCAAAAAGGAGTGAATTCATTCTTCTGAAAGGTTCTAGAGCAATGGTTTCTAACCTGGGGTGCACCCTCCCTAAGGGTTTATGTTGGAATAGAGTCTTCTTAGGTGCAATGAAATTCTATTTGCATTCTTTAATAAGAAGTTAAGCTTTACTACTTGATATATAACCTAGCACTAGCACCTGCATTAGTCCAAATGTCAGAGGATCACATGTTACATTCAGTGACATTCAGGAACAGAGTGGGAAACTCACAAGGTGGAAATGTGGCATGATGCTTCCATTTGTTCACTTTTGGAGTTGATCACTATGTTTAGCATTTACTTGGCCTGATGTGTATTTACAGATTATGTTAGCTAGTTTTAACTAAACTAACACAAAATGGATGTGACAAGATTCTTGCAAGTAAATTGGAAATTAAAGATAATACTATTAATACACAAGTGAACACATGACAATGGCTGGTATGAACACATTACAATATATTAGTAAAAACAATGACAACCTAATCTGAATCTTCAAGAAGTCAGGTTTTTGTTTGTTTTTGAGATAGAGTCTCACTCTGTTGTCCAAGCTAGAGTGCCGTGGCATCAGCCTAGCTCACAGCAACCTCAAACTCCTAGGCTCAAGCGATCCTCCTGCCTCAGCCTCCTGAGTAGCTGGGACTATAGGCATGTGCCACCATGCCTGGCTAATTTTTTCTATATATTCTTATGGCCAATTAATTTCTTTGTATTTTTAGTAGAGCGGGGTCTCGCTCTTGCTCAGAGCTGGTTTCAAACTCCTGACCTTGAGCGATCCACTCGCCTTGGCCTCCCAAAGTGCTAGGATTACAGGCGTGAGCCACCGGGCCTGGCCAAGAAGTCAGCTTTTAAAAAATAAGGCCGGGCGTGGTGGCTCACCCCTGTAATCCTAGCACTTTGGGAGGCCGAGGCGGGTGGATTGCTCAAGGTCAGAAGTTCGAAACCAGCCTGAGCGAGACCCGTCTCTACCAAAAATAGAAATAAATTAATTGACCAACTAAAAATATATATACAAAAAATTAGCCAGGCATGGTGGCGCATGCCTGTAGTCCCAGCTACTCGGGAGGCTGAGGCAGGAGGATCGCTGAGCCCCGGAGATTGAGGTTGCTGTGAGCCAGGCTGACGCCACGGCACTCACTCTAGCCTGGGCAACAAAGTGAGACTCTGTCTCAAAAAAAAAAAAAAAAAAGAAAAGAAAATAATCAAAAAGATTATTTGGGCCAGCACGGTGGCTCACACCTGTAATCCTAGCTCCCTGGGAGGCCAAGGCAGATGGGAGGCAGGCGGATTGCTCGAGGTCAGGAGTTCGAGGCCAGCCTGAGCAAGAGGGAGACCATGTCTCTACTATAAATAGAAAGAAATTAATTGGCAAACTAATATATATAGAAAAAATTAGCTGGGCATGGTGGCCCATGCCTGTAGTCCCAGGTACTCGGGAGGCTGAGGCAGGAGGATTGCTTGAGCCCAGGAGTTTGAGGTTGCTGTGAATTAGGCTGACGCCACGGTACTCACTCTAGCCTGGGCAACAAAGTGAGACTCTGTCTCAAAAAAAAAAAAAGACTATTTGTAAAATGCATTCATACCCATTGTCATTAACTATTCACCTTCCCCTAAATTAAATTGAGCCTTGACATACTAGCTAACCACCACAGTATGAAGCCATCACTTTAGGAAGACATTTTCCAAAAGGCAAGCCTCTACAATTTCTTTTCAAGTGTTTAAAGTCACATGATACTCATTCACTCTGGTTCTTTACAAAATTTCACAATTGGTGACAATATTTAGAAACTGCTTTTGAGCATTTTGTTGTTTTTTTGAGACAGGGCATCGCTGTTGCTGGGGCTTAGGTACAGTGGCATCATCATAGCTCACTGCAGCCTCAAACTGCTGGGCTTAAGTGATCCTTCTGCCTCAGCCTCCCCAGTAACTAGGACTACAGGCATGCACCACCACGCCTGGCTAATTTTTCTTTTCTTTCTTTCTTCTTCTTCTTTTTTTTTTTGTAGAGACAGAGTCTTGCCATGTTGCTCAGGCTGGTCCTGAACTCCTGGCCTTAAGCAATCCTTCCACCTCTGCCTCCCAAAGTGCTAGGATTACAGGCTGAGCCACTGCACCAGACCCAGAGGTTCTTAATAGCAAAGACAAAAAGCTACATTCCACTTGCTCTTCTTGCCACAGTGTGATAATAAACTAAAACATATTCCTTAGCCAGCATTACTATTGGAAAACATGTAGGAAATAAGGCTGAAGATTTGAAGAAATAAGAGTTAAATTTCAAGTGTGAGTTTGTATGGGTATTTAAAAAGGCAGTGCAGCAAATGTGGCAATATTTTAACAATTTGGTGAATCTGGGCAAAGGGTATGCAGGAGTTCTCTTACGATTTTTGCAACTTTTCTATAAATTTGAAATTATTTCAAAACAAAAATGGTGTATAGAAAAACTGCAAGCATAGCCTCTGATGGATCATTTTGACTGGAATAAAGGGGGAAAAGGAGGTTCTGAGTTAAAGTTACAGAGCTAGCACCACACAGTAAATTAATTCATGTCTCAGTCATAGATAATTATTATAGCAAGTAAGTTGAAACGAAAGTTCACAAAGTGCTTGCCACAGGATGTCACACCTGTGGTAAATTTTATTAAAATACCACTCAATTTTATTAAAATACAATTCTATCTTTACAATATGTTGTATTAAGATGAGGAAAAGATCATGAAAATCTTTGTACCATGCAAATACCTTAAAGATGAATTATGTATTTTTTGCAGATATTTACTGATCTTTTCTTTAACAAGTGGCTCACAAAAGCATGTTAATGTAGCAAACATTGAAAAACAAACCTAACCACTGAATCCCTCAAAACTGCCTTTATAGTGAAAAAGAGGAAGTCAAAAGAAATTCTTGTGTTTTTAAATACATTTGGAAGTATTTCCATTTGGTTGAATTTTTTTGCCCAAAAAAATGCTGTGTGCATCTCTAAGTACTCTAGCTACCCAATAAAGAAACTGGGGGGAAATTACCAATGTGTTTAAAAATCTTTCAAATGAAATGCTTCAGTCATTTTGAGCTCATCATTCTAAATATAAAAATGCATCCCATTACAACTAGTTTGCAAGAGTAACTTTTGGACAGTAGGAAAAGGAAATTTTAATAAAAACATGCAGAGTCATCAGAAGGGCTTTTAAAATGAGTATGACTTAGTAAGTGCAACCAGGGATTTTCTTCTTCCATTTGGATCCACTTACCTTCATGGGGCATTTTTCCAGCGATGACATCGATAAAACAAAATAGTGACACACTCAGAATCAAACCCCCAAATTGTTGAGTCATAAAGTGATAATTCAAGGTTTTAAAAATGAAGCCTAACAATTATAGATAGCTTTACTAAAACTCATTGTTCCCTTAAAATCGGTGAATTTCATGATATATAAATTATATCTCAAAGATATTTTTTAAATAGACACATTCAATCATGTTCTTTACAAATATTCACTTTACCGTATAATTGCTAATAGTGTCAATCTGAAATGATCAAAAGGACCAGAATCCAGTTTTAAAGAATTTGTTCAAGCATAAAGCTGAGCTCGGCCTTCAAAGAAACAGACTCCCAAGAAATGGGGTCAGCACTTCAAAGCTGAAAAGATAAGGTTTTACTCGTATAGTCAGAAACAAACAAGTTTAGCAGGATGACGTTTTCCATACAAGGCTGGTTAAAGAGTTAAATCAATTTGATTAGTGTGCTTTGGTTTGTTTTCCAGAAAAGGTATACTTAACATTCCTTCTTAGACAATGAGATAGCCGTGAAGTCTTTGCATAAGAGGGAAGTTAATCTATGAGAATCAACACTTAAGAGGGAAGGGACCTTTTTTCTGGCACTTTTCTAGTACTTTACGTTTTGCAAAACAACGTAGATAAGGAAAAAAGGCTATTGTGTAATCAAAGGTCACTTAACGCTGCCAAGATTACAGCTGTATGTTATGGAACTCAGGTCCCACAATGACATTCCTTTAAGGCTCAAAATAAAGTTCCAACAGCTTTGATTTTGAGTTATTTGCACAATAGCTTAGTCGTTATAATAAAGAAGTATTGGCTTATTTCATTTCTCATCTTCTAAAGTTTATTTTGCCTGTTTTCGTAATGTACATAATCTCTTAGGTACATTTAAATAGCCATTTGAACGACGAGCTCAAACAGTTTACTGACAAAGGTCTGGCTCCGGAGCCCACCTCCGGCACAGACGCCGGTCGCGGTTGTCGCCCGGGGGCCAGGTCGCGGGGGAACGAGGGCTCCGAGCCGCGGCGCCGCTCACGGGTCTCTTCACACAGGAAACGGCCTGGCTCGCTCCGCGGCCTCCCCGTTTCAGGCTCCGGGGATTCCCAGCGCCGTGTACTGCCGCGCCTGGGTCAGCAGACAACCCGGGCCGGAAAGGGCGAGGCCCGGGGCCGCCCAACCACGACCCCGGCACGGGAACACGGGAAGCGGTGGGGCGCCGCGGCCCAAAGCCCGCAGGTTGGGCGTCGTCTTCCAAACAGCAGCGGGCGGGCCGCGACGTCACCAGCCGGAAGGAGGGGGCGCGAGGAGGCGGGGCCGAGTGCCGATGTCCGAGGCGCGTGCGCGTGCGCGTGCGCGGCAGCCCTTCCCTGTGCCGCCGAGCCGCGAGACGTGCCTGAGGATGTGACTCGCGGGGCTCGCGGACGATGCTCGCCCTCCTGGGCGCGACGGCCTTGGTGCTGGTCGCCGGGACGCCATGGGTGTTGCCCGCAGCCGCAGGTGAGACACGCGGGGAAGGACTGCGGCGCGGCGTCGGGAGCCTCGACGGGTGGGAGGTGGCGGGACGGAGGACAGGCGTCCTCTCCGGGCCGCCTCCGGCCCTCTGTGCGGTGGCGGGGGGCGGAGTTTGAGGTCCGTAGCTGCGGCGCTTAGATTAAAAGCGACTTGGGCTCGAAAATCAAGCGGGAGAAAGTGGTGTGGAGCATCCCGCCACGCCGCTTGCGTGGGAGCCAGTGTACCGGTCCCCGGGCTGGGGGCATCCTCCCCGCCGAGAGTCCTCCAGCCACGCCCCAGGCTCCCACCCCCGGCAAGCGGTGCGAGGGAGCTTTCGGTCTTGAGTTTGCTGATTGCTGGGAAAAAACCTGGCAGCTCCGCTCACCTGTTTGATGACAACAAACGAGGCAGTTCCTGAAAGGCATTTCCTCAATTTAGTAAACAGCTGCCCAGTCCCACGTGGGAATGAGTAAGTGTTCAAGAATTTCTCTGCCCTCAGGATTGTTACGGTCTAATGAAAAATAGTAATAAAGGGAAAATGTGAAGGCAGGGAGCCACCAGGCTAGTTTGCTGCAATTCTTAGTACTCAGCCAGGATGCATAGGGAATGGCAACTATAATAAGGTGGCAAGAGTGAGAGGTACTTCTGTAGTGAGGTGTGTGTATCCAAAGACAAACAGGGTTAGCATCTCAGTGTGGCAGTGCAAGAGGTCTGCGAGGCTGCTAATTTGTTCAAAATACTTAACTGTTTGCTTAGAAAATGATATACCTATGTGTTATGTGGTACATGATATCCTATTTCTCAAACCTTTCCACAAACATAGCATGTAGTTTGTGGATACTAGTGTCCTGTTACAACCGACAGTGATTTCTTTGAAGTCTTTTTTTTTTTTTATAATTTTTTTTTTTATTTTGGCATATTATGGGGGTACAGATTTTAAGGTTTCAATAAATGCCCATATCCCCCCTCTTTGAAGTCTTTTGTTAATGAAAAATTTGCATTAAACTCACGTTTGCATTGATAAAAAGAATTTCCCCAGAATTTTCATGTAAAATTGGTATTCCAGGAGGTTGTGCATTAAGAAATTGATTTTAGGCCGGGCGTGGTGGCTCACGCCTGTAATCCTAGCACTCTGGGAGGCTGAGGCGGGCGGATTGCTCGAGGTCAGCAGTTCAAAACCAGCCTGAGCAAGAGCGAGACTCTACTATAAATAGAAGGAAATTAATTGGCCAACTAATATATATAGAATAAATCAGCCGGGCATGGTGGCGCATGCCTGTAGTCCCAGCTGCTTGGGAGGCTGAGGCAGCAGGATTGCTTGAGCCCAGGAGTTTGAGGTTGCTGTGAGCTAGGCTAACGCCATGGCACTCTAGCCTGGGTAACAAAGTGAGACTCTGTCTCAAAAAAAAAAAAAAGAAAGAAAAATTAATTTTAAATTAGGTTAGAGGAGAGCTGCTAAAATATAATTTATAGGCATTTAGCATTTACTGAGCTCTTAGCTACGTGCCAGGCACTAATTAAAATGTTTTAAAGGTATAAACTCAAATAGCTTTCAGAACTGTGTAGATTCTATTATTTTACAAATGGGTAAACTGAGGCACTGAGTGATTAAGTAACTTGCCTAAGGCCATATAGCCAGCCAGTGGCTGAGTGGGAAAGCAAACCCTAAGAGTCTGGCCTCATAGCCCTGGGGTTTAACCAGACTAGACTTTTCCTCAAGGCCAGATAATTTAAATTCCTGATTAACTGCTATATATTAAATGCTTAATTATCAGTATCTTTCAATGAGCTAATCTACTTTTTCCCCAAAGAAATAATGTTCAAGACTAAATGAAATGTTAACTCAAACTTGAGGTTGTAATGTTGCTCTGTCTTTTGGCAGTTATAAAAATATTCATACTTTTTAACGTAGTAAATGCAATTTTGAGACCCTAGACTAAGAAAACTATCTGAAATATATATTTTATTTATATTTGTTGGATATGTGTGTTTGGATTTTAAAAGATAGTAAACCATTCTGGTCATCAAAGTGAAATGTTGAAGCAACTAAAATATAAATATATACATTTATATACACATAACATATATATATGATTAAATTCCCATTTATACCTTTTACATGCCAAAAGGGTGAAATAAACTATTATCAAAAGGAGATTACTAATACTAATAGATTGAAATCTGTGAAAGCTAAAATCCTGTTAAATAATTTTACTTCCAAGTCCCCGTCCATTTACCAGTTATTTGTTGGTCTCCCAAATGCCAAGATGCCTCTAACTCCAGGGTCTCTTCCTTCCTTCCTTTAGCAGTAAAAGAAATATTTTTTCCCTAAGGAAATTCCCAACACTACCCCGTCAGATTGTCTATTCCCATCTCAATGCCCAGAATTAGCAGAATTAGAATACAATGGACAGGATACTGTAAATTCTACAAATGTCATCAGATCTTTTGTTAACCCCTATAAACTCAATTGCTGCCCTTTGGCTACATAGAATCTGTAAATTCCAACAAATAGGACAGATGAATCAAGAGGAGTGGGATAAGGAGATGTATTCTGTTCAGGGATGAAGTTTCAGAGAATCTGAGTGTGAATCAGAAAATTGAGGGTGGTGAGACCTCCTTAAATTAAAATTTTTTTTCACAAAGTGTTTTCTCTGATGTCTCCCCTTTTGACCCCATATTATAATATGCAAGTGCAAAGTAGAGCAAGCAGTCCCAATTAAGAAAGTTCTATACAAAGACCCCTGTGGTAGAAAAAGTCTTCAAGGAGATAACATGATTGCCCTAAGGCAAAAGTAAAAGCTAGAAATATTGTAGGAACCAGATATAAATTTAAAAACTGATCTTTAAAAAATTATAGCTAATCAGGCCGGGTGCGGTGGCTCACGCCTGTAATCCTAGCTCTCTGGGAGGCCGAGGCGGGGCGGATTGCTCAAGGTCAGGAGTTCAAAACCAGCCTGAGCAAGAGCGAGACCCCGTCTCTACTATAAATAGAAAGAAATTAATTGGCCAACTGATATATATATATAAAATTAGCCGGGCATGGTGGCGCATGCCTGTAGTCCCAGCTACTCGGGAGGCTGAGGCAGAAGGATCGCTCGAGCCCAGAAGTTTGAGGTTGCTGTGAGCTAGGCTGACGCCACGGCACTCACTCTAGCTTGGGCAACAAAGCGAGACTCTGTCTCAAAAAAATAAATAAATAAATAAATAAATTATAGCTAATCAAAATGATAGATTAGTCTTTTGTGATATTTAAGAAGTTTCTGTGAACCCACCATTATTCTGAGTACTCTGGAAAATGCAAATTAAGTGAGAAGTTATGCAGGCTCTGCCCTTGAGGAACTTGCAGTCTGATTGGTGATTTGTGTTTCACAAAGAAGCAGTTTTTGAAATTGTCTTTTGACATATTCTGAAAAGATGGCAGAGGAGAAAGCACCACGATTCTGTCTCCTCACCTAGATAACAATTGCATTGACAGAATCTATCTGATAACTATTTCGAAACTCTGGAGTCTGTTGAAGGCTTCTAACTTCAGGGGGTAGATTTGGATGATAAATTGCAGTTAATTTTGGTTAATTTCAGCTCTGAGCACAGTAGCAGCTACCCATCTCCCACATCCCAGCCCTTGCCTGGCAGCTGTGCACGTGTTACTGGAGTAATCTGCACATGACTTACGGGAGCCAGGTGGACAAAAAGAAACCCATAATCTAAATAGCTCTGATTGCTGCTTCTGATCACTAGTTGTGCAGACCAAGAAGTGGGCAGTCATCATTTTTACACCTTCCCCCATTGACAAATGCCCTCCCCCACTTCATGTTCCTCTTTTTTCACTTTTGGGAGCCAAACATTGAAGACTAGTACATTGAAAAACAACTGCATATATGGGGAAAATTAGAAAGCAACCACACATACCCGGGGAAAGGCTCAGAAGAGACTTTATACCTCAGGATGATCTTTGGCACAGAGACAGCCTACAACAATAAAAAAAAAAAAAAACATAGTCTGGGAGAGTGATGTCATCAAGATAGCCAACTAGAAGCCACTAGTGCTTGTCCCTCTCACAAAGACAGCCAGAGCAACTAATAACAACTACATTTTAACAAAAATAACAGAGAGAGTGCCAGAGTGTATCAGAGGAGTAACAAAAACACCCTTGAGCAGAAAAATGTGAGATGGCCACCTAAAGAACAGAAGGAACCACCAGGTCTCCACCACCCCGTGCCCCCACTGGGATCAGCTGGGAACCAGGAGTAACTTCCTCTCTATGGTGAGGAGGTAAGCAAGAGGATCCCAGCAACCCCTGTCAATACCTTGGGCACCTACAGATCTCACTACTGGGGTTCCCTGCAGTCCTCATAGGCACTAAGCCCAGCTGAGGGAGCTGCCTGAAGTCTACGTAACTGTGATCCTACCAGAGAAGAGTGAGCACTGTTGCCCCACCCATTGTGGGCCACCCAGCTACTGTGCTGTGCCATCTTGGAATGGAACTATTGCTGGAATGTTTCTTGCTTCCAGGTCTTGTGGCCACAGCTCCCCTTCATCCCTAAGGCTAAGCCACCACCAAACCGCCCATGTCCCAAAGCTGAGCTATGAGCTGCTGTTACACCCTTCCCTGTAGGGCCAATCAGAAGTGGAGCCACTCCACCTACCAACCTCCCTACCCCTGGGCTGAAACTGTAGCAGTACCCTGTCTCCTAGAAAAACAGCACCTTGGCCACTTAAAGCAGTCATGTACCCCAGTGCCTAAGATGAAGTGGCACCCTGTATTCCAGGGAAACAGTGCCTGGGCCGTCCCAAAACAGTCATGCCTCCTCCCTGGTCTAAGCTAAAGGAGCACATTGCCCCCTTGGGAATCAGTGCCCTGGCCAAGCTGAGGAACTGGGCATTTCAGGGCTGAGTTGACGTAGTATCCCAAGTCCCAGGGGAAACAGCAGTGGCTGGTCCTGGTCTACAGGCCAGAAATCTCTAGTACCTTCCTTCCCTGTTGCTGGACTAGTGTCCTAAAGTCTGAGCTGCTGAGGTACTCCTCTCCCTGGGGAGTGAAGTCATCACTGTGCTGCTTCTTCTCCCCCCTTCCCTGGCCTAAAGCTGTGCTTCACCATTCTGGAGTACTTGGCTGTCACTGCACATGGCCTTACAGTCTAGGATATTGCTGAGCCTTGCTATCCCATGGTCTATAGTCACTATTACTTGGTTTTTCATCCCCTGCAATCTGAGTTGCCACTAAACCCTATTGGCTCAGGATACCAAATAACAAGTGTACACTGCTCTTCAGGTCCAAACCTCCAGAGTACCCTTTCTTCCCTGGAGTCAGGCCAGTGCCGTGCCCTAACCCCAGGAGTGGAATCACAGCTACAACCTGGCCCCTTGGGTCTGAGCTGCCAGAGGGTGCCTCAGAGTCACAGATCTTGGCTCTGTGGCCAACCAACATCTAACCCTGCCACAGAGAGCAAACTTGCCCCTCAGGAACCAGGTGCCACAATAAGTTGTGAGACTCTGAGCCTAGGATCCCAACCC
The DNA here is from genome assembly GCF_040939455.1 of Microcebus murinus. Lineage (NCBI taxonomy): Eukaryota > Metazoa > Chordata > Mammalia > Primates > Cheirogaleidae > Microcebus > Microcebus murinus. The sequence goes on along the minus strand of NC_134104.1, from coordinate 11,092,497 downwards.
CATAGCCACTCCAAGCACCTGTGCCTGGAATCCAGAGCCACTGCAACTGCTTGTAGCCGATATCAGATCTGATACCAAGAGGCCTTGGCTAAGTCTCCTTATTGTGGGGAAAATGAGAATAGAAGGACCCCAAAAGCCCTTGACACTGAGGACATTAATAACCTATGCCACTGCTGCCACAAACTTCTACAGCCTAGGCCACTGAGGTGCCCATTTACTACTGACATTGAATGCAGCTGAAGAAGCTATGTGGATACTATATCACTGCATATGTTGGGAAACAGTCACCATACCCTTCAAACACCACATTAAAACCCAACTGCCAGTAAAAGTCGTCTCTTTGAAACCCACTCTATATAGTCAGGAAGAGGTGATTGGTCTACCAGATAGATGCACATACATCAATACAGAGACAAACATGAAAAAGCAAGGAAATATGATACCACCAAAGGAAGCATAAGAACTCTCTAGTAACAGACCCCAGTGAAAAGGAAATCAGTGAATTGCTGAAGAAGGAATTCAAACTAGTGATCTTAAGGAAATTCAACAAGATACAAGAAAGTACATACAGATAATTCAACCAAGTCAGGAAAATAATTCACAATATAAGTGAAAAATTAAACTGATAAAAACTGAACAGGATAGTCTCCAGGTTCTTTCAAAGAAAAAAAAAAAAACTGAACAGGAATCCTGCCGCTGAATTCAGTGAATGAATGCAATGAATAAAACTTAAAAACTATAACTGTAAGCTTCAACAGCAGACTTGATCAAGCAAAAGAAAGTATCTCTGAACTTGAAGATAGGTCATTTGAAATTACCCAGTTCCAAACCACAGTAGAGTCCATAAAACAATAAAATAATAACAATATAAAATTAAAATAAAATATTAATTACCCACAGAAAAAAATGAAAAAGGAAAGAAGGCCTACAAGACTTATGGGACACCATTAAGTGAACAAATGTTAGTATTTTGGAAGTTACAGAAAGAGAAGAGAAGGTAAAAGGCATAAAGCCTATTTAATGAATAATAGCTAAAAACCTCCCAATTCTAGGGAGAGATATGGGCATCTAGATCCTGAAAGCTCAATGGTCCCCATATAGATTTAACCCAAAAAGATCCTCCTCAAGGTACATTATAGTCAATTGTCAAAAGTCAAAGAATTCTAAAAACAGCAAGAAAAAAGTATGAAGTCACATATAAGGAATCCACATTATCCTAACAGCGGATTTCTCCACAGAAACCTTATAGGTTAGAAGACAATGTGATGACATATTCAAAGTACTGTCAGAAAAAACAAACTTTAAGTTAAAAACTGTAAAAAAAAAAAAAAAAAAAGCCAAAGAAGGTTATTATATAATGATTAAGGAATCAATTCAGCAAGAAGATATGACAATTCTAAATATATATATGCACCCAACACTGGAGCACCCATATATATAAAGCAAATATGATATCTAAAGAGAGAGATAGACTCCAATACATTAATAGTTGGGACTTCAGTGCCTCACTTTCAGCATTGGACAGATCAACAAACTCCAAGTAAAATGAGCTCAGAAACAATCACACCAAGACATATTATAATCAAACTTTTGAAAGCCAAGGACAAAAAAAAAAAAAAAAAAAAAAAAAAGAAATGAAAGCCAAGGACAGAGAAGTGACTCATCACATAGAAGAGATCTTCAATAAGATGATCAACAGTTTTCTCATCTGCAACTTGGAGACCAAAAGACAGTGAGTTGATATATTCAAAGTGCTAAAAGAAAAAATAACTGTCAAACAAAAATCTTATATCCAGCAGAACTATCCTCCAAAACTGAAGAGAAGTTAAGATGTTCCCATTTAAACAAAAGTTGAGGAAGTTCATTACCACTAGACCTACCTTGCAAGAACTGCTTAAGGGGGTTCTGAAAGGTGAAGTGAAAGGACACTAGACAATAATTCAAAGCCATATGAAGAAATAAAATTTTCAATACAGATAAATACATGGGCAATTATAAAAACTAGTATCATTGTAACAACAGTTTGTAACTCCACTTTTTTGTGTTCTACATGCTTTAAGAGAATAATACATTTAAAAATAATAATTATTAGCTTAAAAGCTAGTATTGAAACATTGGCTTTTTTTTACATTTATGTCTTTTTGTGGCTTGAGAGCTCATTTCTTTTTAATATTTTAAGCATTTATTTATTGATACATAACAGTTGTACGTATTTTGGGGGTACTTGTGATATTTTGATACATTCATATAATGTGTAACGATCAAATCAAGGTAATTGGGTTATCCATCACCTCAGATATTTATCTTTTTTTAATGCTAGAAACAAATTCTTCTATTTTGAAATATACAATAGATTATTAACTATAGTCACCCTACTCAACTATCAAACATTAGATATTATACATTCTGTATAACAGTATTTATATACCCACTAAACAACCTCTCTTCATTGCCCACACCCCTGCCCCAGCCTCTGGAAACCATCAATCCACTCTATCTTCATGAGATCCACTTTTTTTTTTTAATTTTATTTTTATTTTAGCGTATTATGGGGGTACAAGTGTTAAGGTTACATATATTGCCCATGCCCCCTCGAGTCAGAGCTTCAAGCGTGACCATCCCCCAAACATTGCACCTCTTACTCGTTATGTTTATATATACGCATACCCTCCTCCCCCCTCCCACCCGCCAGACACCCGATAAATGTTATTCCTATATGTCCACTTAGGTGTTGATCTGTTAATACCAATTTGCTGGTGAGTACATGTGGTACTTGTTTTTCCATTCTTGAGATATTTCACTCAGTAGAATGGGTTCCAGCTCTATCCAGGAAAATACAAGAGGTGCTATATCACCATTGTTTCTTAAAGCTGAGTAGTACTCCATGGTACACATATACCACATTTTATTAATCCACTCATGAATTAATAGGCACTTGGGTTGTTTCCATGAAACATTGGCTTATAATTCCACATTTTTCTCCGTGATTTAAGAGACTAATTCATTTAATTATGTTTCAGGGCATACAATATATAAAGATACAATTCTGGGACATCACCTGAAAAGAGTGGATACAGCTGTAAAGGAGCAGAGTTTTTGAATATTGTTGAAGTTAAGCTGGTATAAATTCAAGTTAGAGTGTTAAAAACTTTAGGGTGTTGAATGTAATACCCATGGCAACCACAAAGAAAACAGCTATAGAATATACACAGAGGAAATGAGAAAGAAATTCAAACATTTTACTACAAAAAATCAACTGAACACAAAAGAAGATAGTAATGCAGCAAATGAGGGATAAAAAAGCTTTAAGGTATATAGAGAAAGTAGCAAAATGACAGAAGTAAGTCTCTCATTATCAGCAATTACTTTAAGTGGATTAAACTCCAATGAAGAAACAGATTAGCAAAATAGGTAAAAACACATGGTCCAACTATATTCTCTCTACAAGAAATTCACTTTCAATCCAGAGACACAGATTGAAAGTGAAAGGATAGAAGAAGATATTCCATGCAAATAGTAATGATATGGTAGCAGGGGTGTCTATACTAATATCAGACAAAATAGGCTTTACATCAAAAAGGTTATAAGAAACACAGAAGGATGTTATATATTAAGGGAAAGTTCGATACAGCAAGAAGATACAACAGTTATAAACATTTATGCTCCCCATGGCAAATTATCAAAACATATAAAGCTAAAACTAACAAAATTAAAGGGAAAAATAGTTCTGTAATAACAGTTGGAGACTTCAGTGACCCCTCTCAAAAATGAAAAGAACAACTAAACAGAAGAGAAGGAAATAGAGGATATCAACAATTTTAAAAAATCCTGATTCAAAAGTGGGCAAAGGATTTGAATAGACATTTTTCCAAAGAATATACACAAATGACTAGAAAGTGCATGAAAACATGCTCAACATCGCTAATCATTAGAGAAATGCAAATTAAAAGTATAATGTGGCCGGGCATGGTGGCTCATGCCTGTAATCCTAGCACTCTGGGAGACCGAGGTGGGCGGATGGTTTGAACTCAGGAGTTCAAGACCAGCCTGAGCAACAGCGAGACCCCGTCTCTACTAAAAACAGAAATAAATTAATTGGCCAACTAAAAATATATAGAAAAAATTAGCCAGGCATGGTGCCACATGCCTGGAGTCCCAGCTACTCAGGAGGCTGAGGCAGGAGGATCGCTTGAGCCCAGGAGTTTGAGGTTGCTGTGAGCTAGGCTGACGTCACAGCACTCTAGCCAGGGCAACAAGAGTGAGACTCTGTCTCCAGAAGAAAAAAAAAAGTATAATGTGATACCACCTCACTCCCATTAGAATGGCTACTATCAGAAAAAAATAAGTGTTGGTGAGGATGTGGAGAAATTGGAACCATTATGAATTGTTGGTAGAAATGTAAAAGAGTATAGCTGATGTGGAAAGTGGTGTAGTGGTTCCTCAGAATATTAAACAGAATTACCATATGATCCAGCAATTCCACTTCTGGGTTTATACCCAAAAGAATTGAAAATGGAGTCTCAAAGAGATATTTGGACATCCATGTTCATAGCAACTTTATTCACAATAGCTAAAATACAGAAGCAACCCACATGTCCATGGACTAATGAATGAGAAAAATCTGGTATATACATGCAATGGAATATTATTCATCCTTGAAAAGGAAGGAAATTCTGACATTTGCTACAACATAGATGAACTGTGAGAAATTATGCTAAGTAAAGTAAGCCAGTCCCAAGAAGACTGTATGCTTCCGCTTTTTTGAAGTAGTTAATACAGTGAAAATCATACAAATAGAAAGTATGGGGTGTGCCAAAAGTCTCCATACAAAGGAAAAATTTTGTAATGAATAGTTTGTAAGTCATGGTACGTTTAGCTACGATTTCCCATTTTCCCTCTGTATGGCGACCTTTGGGACCCCCTGCAGAATAGTGGTTGCCCAGGGCTAGAGGGAGGAAGGAAGGGATGGGAGTTATTGTTTAATGAGTATAGCGTTTCAGTTTGACAAGATAAAAAGAGTTATGAAGATAGATGGCGGTAATGGTTGCACAACATTGTTAATGTATTTAATACCACTGAACTGTATGCTTAAAAATGGTTAAGATGGTAAATTTTGTGTTTTGTATATTTTACCACAAAACGCATAAAAAATGAAAAACATCTTGCATTCAGTATTTGAGAGCTAAGTACATCTACTTAAGTGTGAAATTGAGTGGTACAGATTACATGGTACAGAGTGTAAGAAAACAGGATCAACATGAGCTGCAGTATTCAGGGAAGGTTTTCCATAAGGGGTCAAACTTGACTTGTATCTTGGGAGGATTTGGGTAGTCAGAGAAGAAGAAGAGTGCATTGCAGGTTGGAGGGGCCAGAAGAGAAAAATAAGAAGGGAAGTAATTTAACTGGTAGATAATTTGTGTTAGTAGTCGTAGTAAGAAATAAGGTAGGTACATAAACGGAAGTCCTTAAAAATAAACAGAAGGGTACAGACTTAGTATGTTTGGCAGTCAAGATCTTTTTAGGTTCCCAAAGGGTTTGGCTGACACAAATATTTATACATCCGTCTCTCAATTTTGTTATGTGAATATTCCATTCCTGTAAATAGCTGTCACCTTTGAAATTATATCTGTTCAGTTCTCGGAGTATATAAAGTATAGATTCTGGTCTCCAGTTTATGATGGTCTGACTTAACAGTTTTTGACTTTACAGTGGATTTATTGGGGTATTAAATGTATTTTTGATTTGTTATTTTTTTCTTATGATAGGTTTTTTGGTATGTAACACCTTGTAAGTCAAGAGCATCTCTTTCTGTCTCTGAATGTAGAGTGTGAAACCAAATTGGGGCTGTTAAACTGTTGAACCTCGTATCCCTTACACCAGTATCACTTCTGAGACTAAAGAAAAATTCTATTTTTATACAGAGAGACAGTTTGGTTTTCAGATAAAAGACAACTCTTTTTATAGATGAAAGAACTCAACCCTTTTTCCAGCTCTCTCAGGTACAGAAACATAGTTAGCAGCCTCCATGTAGTGAAAGCAATCATTAGGTTTTTTAGATTTTAAAATACGCTTTTCATTATATTTGAATATATTCATTCTTTAATCAGGGACATAAGGGGAAGAATAACATTTTTTAAAATATCTATATAGTGTTTATATAATTATAATTTTTTGTTGCCTTTATAGGTGGAAAAAATCTAAACTCTTCTCGAAATGTAGAGATCAACATCATAGATGACAATTTTATCCTAAGGTGGAACGGGAATGGTGAGTCTATTGGGAACATGACTTTTTCAGCAGATTATCAAAGGTATGTGACTCTGCTTAGTGATTTCCAGAATGACCTGAATGATTTTCATAATTTTAACACCATAATTCTTTTCAGATTTGGGAAGTCTTTGGTTTTTCTATTTTTTAGAAATTTCATCTTTGGGCGTTGAAGCAAAAGCAATTTGGGGATGAGGGTGATAGACAGCTCTAATCCACAGCCATACTTTTCTGCTCTGGATGGTCCAGCTTCATTAAATAGAAATTGGGAATTGAGGTCTAAACTAGAGCATATCTTGTGGGGTTTTTTTTTTTTTTGGAGACAGGGTCTTACTCTGTTGCCTAAGCCAGAGTGCAGTGGTATCATTGTAGCTTACTGCAGCCTCAAACTCCTGGCTCAAGAGATCCACCTGTCTTAGCCTCCCAAGTAGCTGGGACCACAGGCATGCACCACTACATCCAGCTAATTTTCCTATTCTTTTGTAGAAACGAGATCTCATTATATTGTTCAGGCTGGTCTCCAACTCCTTGCCTCAAGTGATCCTCCCTGTCTCAGCCTCCCAAAGTGCTAAGATTATAGACATGAGCCACCACGTCAGCCATGGCATAACTTAAAAATATGGGAGAATAAGCCGGGCGCGGTGGCTCACGCCTGTAATCCTAGCTCTCTGGGAGGCTGAGGCGGGCGGATTGCTCAAGGTCAGGAGTTCAAAACCAGCCTGAGCAAGAGCGAGACCCCGTCTCTACTATAAATAGAAAGAAACTAATTGGCCAACTGATATATATATAAAAAAAAAATTAGCCGGGCATGGTGGCGCATGCCTGTAGTCCCAGCTACTCGGGAGGCTGAGACAGAAGGATCGCTCGAGCCCAGGAGTTTGAGGTTGCTGTGAGCTAGGCTGACGCCACGGCACTCACTCTAGCCTGGGCAACAAAGCGAGACTCTGTCTCAAAAAAAAAAAAAAAAATATGGGAGAATATCCCAAAAGCCCTATCCAAGGTCTTGGAATAGGCCACCAGGCCTCCTGTGCTCGGGCTTTCCTGTTATCTCCATCATAGGAAACATTTTAATTTTGGATACATTTTATAAACATCAATATATTGGACCCTGCATTTCCAAAGACTCAATGTTTCTAGAGTTTCAGTGCCTTCTCCTTAGTACTAACTTTCTAGTTAATAGTTCAAGAAGATAGGCAGAGGGGCATTCCAGATGAATATAGAAGAGAACACAGCCCAGGAAGTATACTACTTTGCCTCCTAGTAGGGTGGTGAGGCCTTATCTGCTGTGTTTTCCTGTCCACGAAAAATCAGGCAGGGAAGGAATAGGGTGTTAGTACATCTGGAACCAGGATCCCAACCATTTTGATTATAGTCAATGACACTATTGTTCTCTAGTTAATTAAAACTGGGATATTAATCTCACACCTTCAGTAATTATGTGCATATGTGCATGTATACACACACACACACACACCACTTTTCTCAGAATTGATAATTTAAAATTTTTATCTCTAGAGATTTTCTTTAAATTGAATTTTGAGTTTTGTTACCAGTTTTGTTCTTTGCCTTAGTTTGAAATTTTCTTATCAACAACTGTTTTAGGAGTTATTTCAGATACCCTTATTTAAAGTTACCCTTATAATAACAAAGATCCACAGTGCTCTCACATTCTTGTTCCTTCACACATTATTGCTTATACTAAATTCTTCACTTCATCCTAATTTTTTACCTTTCCATTCTGACTTTAGCATTAAACGTATTTCAGTGTGTTCCTTATTTTGTTCTGCTAGCCTTGTAAACAGTTACCTTGCAGAAATATGGCAGATCTCAAGTTTGTGGCGTTTGTAACGTAGTACAGCCTTGAACCAGGAATCCTTCCTCTGCTAATTATTCTCCATGTCTTAGTTTTCGTATTTATTGAATGGAGATACAACTAATATGACTATATATAATTTATCATTCAAGCTAGGATACTTTGGGGAGTAAAAAGAGGTACTTAATTGTAGATAAGCTGGAGTAACAGGCTTAAATGAGAACTGCCCCAGCAAAGTGGGATAGGGTACCCCAATAATAAAGTAACTCAGAAGGTTGTTCTGAGTGTTGAATAATTGTTTATAAAGCTCTCAGGAGAGTGACACAGAGTAAGTGATCAATTGAAGTGGGATTAATATCAGCAACAGACGTATTTTTAATATTTCTCAGAACATAGTACATGTACCACTGATATTAAGTGAAACACAGATGAATAAATATACTATCATGGTCCCGAGCCTGTAGAACATATGCAGCCTAAAATGTCAGTGTTGTATCTAAAATTTATTATGATGTTTGTAATGTGTAGCATTCTTTGATTCAACGAATACTGAGTATCTTTCATGCCAAACACTCTTTCTGGGTGCTTAGAATACCTTAGTAAATAGGAAAGACAAAAGTGGCATGAAGTTATGAAATGAATAGTATATTGGTTACATCTTCATATTTCAAATTTTATTCTGTTCTGAGCTAATGTGAAACAGTTTTTTAAGTTTTGGGGTTTTTTTTTAAGAAAATATAAAAATAGCTACCACTGCAGTAGCTTCATTGTGTACAAAAGCCATTGTAATGGCACATGCATCTGCATCTCCTGGAACAGGAAAAAAAGAAGGGTGAATTTGGGTTGAAGCCATATTAAGTTTTAAATTTTTTTTTTTTTACAGCCATCACAAGATTCAATAAATTTTTGATAAGGTTTTCTGTTTGTAATAAGAGATTCTAGATTTTTAAAAATAAATTGTGATACAGAAGAGTTTTTTAGGATTGCTTGTTTAAATTAAGGTATTTTTAATGCCAGCTCCAATCTTAGACCTCAGATAGGTAAAGTGGAAAGGGAAACTGGCCAGGAATGATATGTTTCATGTACTAGTGTATATCTTTGGGAATGTTAAAAAAATGTTTCCTTTTTGAAAAATAAGGTAGACTTGTATTTGGGTTAGCACAAAATTATTTTAATAATTATGGTCTCTGGTTTCTAATATCTTAAATCATCTTTAAAATGGCATCAACAATATTATAAAAAATAAATAAATAAACTTAATGAATTAGGCTTGACAAAAGTGCCTTCTCAGTGGACAGCTTCTCTGCCATGTTTAAGGTTGATGGGCTTGACATAGACAAAAATTTTGAAATCTGAATCATCAAATCTAGTTCCCAGATTTTCAATAAGGAATATAAGATCCAAAAACACAAAATAGTTTGCCAGAAGTCACACAACTATTTTTAACAAAGCCAACACTAAATCCACTTTTGCTTATGGGTCATTTGTTTCTCTGCTTCCTTGAAATCCTAATGCAACCACCCACAAATTATATATAAAAGTGTATTAAAAATTAAGTATATGCTGGATTACTCCATTTTATTAATAATAACTTGGTTTATATGATTTAAAAGACTGGAGGGGTATATACTAAAATGTTTACAGAACATTAACTCTAGGAGAAGAAATAACTGCTTAAATTCACTTTATACTAGTAAATAGAAAACATATTTGACATTCTTTTGCATTTATGCATTTGCCCATTCACTCATTTGCTTTTTTACTTTAAAGACCTGGGATGGATAATTGGATAAAATTGCCTGGGTGTCAGTATATCACTAGTACCAAATGCAGCTTTTCTTCACCCAAGTTGGATATTTATGAAGAAATCAAATTGCGTTTAAGAGCAGAACAAGGAAACACTTCGTGGTATGAGGTTATCTCATTTATGCCATTTGAAAAAGGTAAGAAAAATTTGCTAGCTGAATTATATTCTTTTTTTTTTTTTTTTTTTTTTTTGAGACAGTCTCACTCTGTTACCCTGGCTAGAATACCATGGTATCAGCCTAGCTCATAGCAACCTTGAACTCCTGGCCTTAAGCAATCCTGCCTCAGCCTCCCGAGTAGCTGGGACTACAGACATACACCACCATGCCTGGCTAATTTTTTCTATGTATTTTTAGTTGGCCAGTTAATTTCTTTCTATTTTTAGTAGAGATAGGGTCTCGCTCTTGCTCAGGCTGGTCTCGAACTCCTGACCTTGAGCAATCCTCACACCTTGGCCTCCCAGAGTGCTAGGATTACAGACGTGAGCCACCGCACTTGGCCCTGGACTATATTCTTTAGTAAATGTTACCAGAACTGTTCACTTTCCAAGCCCGTTCATGGTGTGAAATCTTCCATCTTAAAAAAAAACCCCACAAAACTTCCCTTAAACACATCTTCCTCCTACTACGGCCCCATTTTTCTGCTTTCTTTATATGGGGGTTCTCAAAGAGTAGTCCCCAAGACCCTTTCAGAGGGTTCATAAAGACAAGACTATTTTCATAATAATACTAAGATTTATTTGCCTTTTTTATATTCACTCTCTCGTATACAGAGTGGAGTTTTTCAAAGGAGGCTATTTGATGTGTGATATGGTGATGTGACTGATTTAATCCAGAGGTAGATAGGAGAGCCATCCATCTTCTTTATTAATCCAGACATTAAAAGGATTTGGAAAAAAAAATATAAAACAGCATCAATCTTCTCACTAAGATTTTTGTTGTTTTAGAAAAATATATGTCTTATAACAAATGTTTGTTACCATGTATTGGATTTATCATAGTTATTTTTAATGGATTAATTAAGGTGGATTAAATTGTTTAAAATTTTGTAAGTTTAATGTTTAATATGCTAAATATCAAAAAGACATAACTCATTAACAAAAGCTCTTTGGAAGTGTCAATAATTGAAGAGTATAAAGGGATCCTGACACCAAAAAGTTTCACAACCACTGCCGTTTACCAAAACTCAAAAAAGAATTATCAATACTCTTTTTTGTACTTTTTCCCCCCATTTTCTCTTTAATCATTTCCATTCAAACTTCATTCCTCCGTCACTGTACTAAAGCCACTCTTCTCAAGGTCACCAGCAGCCTCCATGATGCCAGGTGAATTCCCAGTCTTCTCGCTCCTTCTGTAGCACAGATGTGGCATCATTGCCATTTCCTTGAGACACTTCCGTTACTGAATCTCTAGGACCCTGCTCTTTCCTGGTTCTCCTCCTGCTTATTGGTCACTCCAATGCCAATTTCTCCTCCTCATCTGCCAGACTTTTCAATGTCAGATTGCTGCAGGGTTCCATCCTTGAACTTCTCCTCTTCTCATTCTGTAGTCACTCCACTGGTAATCTTACAGCTTTCCATACTTGACTCCCAGAAGCAACAGGAGCATATTAAATGCTCAGAATTATTTGTTGAATGAATGTTTCAGCATTGTATTAACAAAGTTACATATAATTGTTTTTATTTTTTCTAGCTCAAATTGGTCCTCCAGGTGTACATTTGGAAGCTGAAGATAAAGCAATAATAGTAAACATCTCTCCTCCTGGAACAATAGATAGTATCATGTGGGCTTTGGCTGGTCCAAGCTTTATATATAGCATAGTTATCTGGAAAATTTCTTCAAGTATAGAAGTAAGCATTTTTATTTTTACTTTGATGTAAGAGAAAAATGAGGTGAATTAATCCTAAAATTTGACTTTATCGTTTTTTAAAGAACTGGCTTCAATTTTTTATTATAGGAAATGATTGAAACTGGTTATCTCAGATATAAAGTTGATAAACTCTCGCCAGAGACTACCTATTGTTTAAAAGTTAAGGCAAGACTACGTACGCCAAGGAAAGTTGGTGTCTATAGTCCGGTGTATTGTATAAATACCACAGGTAAGGAGGACATTTTGCTTTAGAGTCAATATTGTATAAATAGATTGGCAATATGTCAATTTTGGCACTAGTCTCATAGTGCTGAAGTTTATATGATGGTTTAATATTAGGTTATTAGTATGAAATGTCTGATTTCCTTAAGTACAAAGTTTGACAGTTGATACCACTGATATTTCACTTTGACACTTCTTGTTTTATTTTTATTGTGAAGGTACATCCTCAGTCTTGCAAACACGTTTTGGCTTGTTATTATCGCTTAAATTTTTTTAGAGCTATTTTTGTGAAAGCACGGAGAAGTCAGAAGTTCATGTTATTTTCGAATATGAGTTCGATCGTGGAACCAATGCAGCACAGACACCTCGAAATATCAATGAAGTGTTTGGGAAGGATGCGGCTAATGAACTCATAGTACATAGATGGTTTGAGAAGTTCTGGTGATTTTAATCTTGAAAATGAGCCACAGGGGTGTCCCGAGAACAAGGTAGATAACAATGATCTGCAAGCTGTAGTAGAGGTGACTCCATCTCAGCCTATGCATGAATTAACAGCAAGGTTTGACATTACTATTTCCACAATATTGGACCATTTGAAACAAATGGGCAAGGTAAAGAAGCTGGATAGATGTGTTCCATATGATTAAACGAGCATCAGAAGAGAAATCATCTCAAAGTTTGCCTTTCTTTGCTGTCACAACATAAAGGCAAACCATTTCTACACCATATTGTTATATGTGATGAAAAATGGATTCTTTTTGACAATTGCAAGCATTCAGCACAATGACTGGATAAAGATGAAGTGCTGAAACATAGTCCCAAACTGAATATTCATCCAAAAAAAGCTAATGGTGTCTGTTGAGTGGTCCAGCGTTGGGGTTATCCACTATAGCTGCATGAAACCTGGTCAATCGATTACAGCAGATGTGTACTGCAACCAGTTGGACAAAATGATGAGGACGCTTGTGATTAAGCCGCTGAAATTGGTCAATAGAGACAGGCCAATCCTCTTGCATGACAACGTTCAACCACATGTTGTTCAAACAACGCTGCCCAAACTACAGAAGCTGGCTTGGAACTCTCTGTCATCCACCATATTCACCAGACCTTGCACTACCTGACTACCACTCCTTTCAGGCTTAGACCACTTCCTGCCAAGAAAAATATTTCAACAAGCTGTAGAAAACACCTTTGGCGATTTCATCCTACTTGCTATCCAGGCTGCTTTGCTGCTGGCGTAAACAAGCGACCGTTAAGATGGCAACACTGTGTTGATGGTTTAGGCGCATACTTTGATTAATTGTACTGCTGCTTGTTGAGATATAATCTACACTTTTGATTCGAAATCACACATTTCATATTTAATGACCTAATAGATATTAAAACAAAAGCAAGATAATAGCACTTACATAAAGCAAAAAAATGTTATTTGGGATTTTTATCTCAAATAAGTAGTAATGAAAATTCTACTTAAAAGTCCAACTATTTTATAATGACAAAAACTGTTTGATTTGTTCAGAATCCACAAAAAGGGGGAGGTAACTAGACTGTGAGTTCTGCAAGGAGGAAAAAGAGTGGGGAGGAGGGGGAGTTGCTAGTAGACTGGTCAGTGTTCCAAAAAGTATCGCTTTGTAAGTGAAATATTAAAATACGAAAGCATCCTGGGATATATTTAGTCAGTGACATCTTGCTAATAATTAAGGACACGGTTAGGAGGTGGGATTTGGTTATTATTTTAACTATAAAGTCAGTATATTATATTTTTTAAATCAAACAATACAGAAGGGTTTAAAGTCCTCCTGCCCTATTGTCCCCAATTCTGTTGACCAGAGAGATAAGCATCGCCTAGCAGTTTGTGTATATTCTTTCATACTTACTTCAGGACTCACATAAGTGTATATACAGACCTCTAGTTTTTTTGTTTTTGTATTTTAAATTAAAAAATAAGACCCTGCTAGATGTATTTTATATCTTGCTTATTTAAGCCAATTTATTGAGGATATCATTTTGTATCAGCATGTACAGATCTAGCACATTCTTTTAAATGGATGCATAATACTACATTGTGTGACGATACACTATAACTTATGTAACTATTACCCTATAATGATAAAACCTAAGCCTTTATCTTGTTGCCCATATTGTTAAGAATTCTTGACACATACTGTCTCACTAACGTAAAAAACATATGCTTTTTTATGTATTCTTTGGCTTCCAGCTGAAAATAAACTGCCTCCACCTGAAAATTTAAAAGTTGATGTTAAAAATCAGAACTATGTTCTTAAATGGGATTACGCAAATGCAAACGTGACCTTTCAAGTTCAGTGGCTCCAGTAAGTTCTATTCCATAAAGTTCCCTTTGCCCAGTTTGTTGTTTTTTGTTTGTTTGTTTTTTGAGACAGAGTCTCACTTTGTTGCCCAGGTTAGAGTGAGTACCGTGGCGTCAGCCTAGCACACAGCAACCTCAAACTCCTGGGCTCAAGCAATCCTACTGCCTCAGCCTCCCAAGTAGCTGGGACTACAGGCGTGACCACCATACCTGGCTAATGTTTTTTATATATTTTTTTTTTAGTTGGTCAATTAATTTATTTCTATTTTTAGTAGAGACAGGGTCTCACTCTTGCTCAGGCTGATTTTGAACTCCTAGCTAGGGTTCTTGCTCTTTTTTTAAAAAAAAAAGATGTGACTCTAGTTTGCATATATTATTTCCTTAATCTGAAATACTTGACTTGAACCTGAGTTTTCTTCAGAACTCAGTTCTTCCATGAGCCTTTGAAATGATCTCATTCCGTTCACTTTGCCTTATTCATTTCAAAAAGTTAGCCTTCCCATTTTCTTTATTATTTTAGTGGTTTTGACAACTTTTTTAGTGGTTACTTTACTGGGGAATTAAAGAGAGTTAGAGAGAAATGTTTTCTTTGTGGCTAAGTAGAGACTAGCCAAATATGAATGAAGTCTAGATACCACAATAAATGAGAGAACTGTGTAGAGTTTATACTGACTGGAAAATTGTAGGGAATAAATAGAGATTGGGAAAATCAAGTGGAAGGAAAAGTGAGTTGTGAGGAGAAAAGTGATGGAAAGAAAGATACATGTTGAGGGCAGAGGAATAGAGGAACCAAAGGAAAGTGTAGCTAAGGTAGGAAAGGAAGAATGAGAAGAAACTAGAGGTGGGGCTCGGTGGCTCACGCCTATAATCCTAGCACTCTGGGAGGCCGAGGTGGGCGGATTGCTCGAGGTCACGAGTTCAAAACCAGCCTGAGCAAGAGCGAGACCCCGTCTCTACTAAAAATAGAAATTAATTGGCAAACTAATATATATAGAAAAAATTAGCCAGGCATGGTGGTGCATGCCTGTAGTCCC
This sequence comes from Microcebus murinus, assembly GCF_040939455.1. NCBI lineage: Eukaryota > Metazoa > Chordata > Mammalia > Primates > Cheirogaleidae > Microcebus > Microcebus murinus. The sequence goes on along the minus strand of NC_134104.1, from coordinate 11,077,157 downwards.
AGCTACTTGGGAGGCTGAGGCAGGAGGATTGCTTGAGCCCAGGAGTTTGAGGTTGCTGTGAGCTAGGCTGATGCCATGGCGCTCACTCTAGTCTGGGCAACAGAGTGAGACTCTGTCTCAAAAAAAAAAAAAAAAAAGAACTACCTCTAGCATCCTACTACTTGTCATAATCTGGAGCAATCTTTGGTTTCCTTTTGTTTTAGATACCTATTGTTTACTGTATTGTGAGTTTCCTGAGGATGGGTGCTGTTTTTTTCAGTAACCTTATTACCCCCTAACAACAGTGTCTGGTCTGTTGTAAATACTTAACAAATATTTATTGAATTAATATATTTAAATTTTTAACATGTTGTTTTGTCTTAAAAGCGCCTATGTAAGGAAGAATCCTGGGAAACATTCACATGAATGGAAACAAATACTTGACTGTGAAAATGTCGAAACGACACAGTGTGTCTTTGCTCAAAATGTTCTCCCAGAAGGAGTTTACTATATCCGTGTACAAGCATCTGATGGAAATAACACATCTCTTTGGTCTAAAGAGAAAAAATTTAGCTCTGACATGCAAAGTAAGGCAATAGTGTTTACTTGAGATTGTAATTCTCCAGTTTGGTGCAAGTTCTTAAAATTGTTTTTCTAATTGAATATCACGTCTTTACATGTTTTTTTCCAGCTACCGTACTTCCTCCAGTCATTAACATGAAATCCGTTGGGGATTCACTGCGCGTCTACATAGGCGCTCCCAGAGAGGCTGAAAACAAGCGTGTGAGCCAGTATTACCCACTCAGCTATGAAATTATTTTTTGGAAAAACACTTCAAATGCTGAGGTAAAAAGACTATGTAATATAATTTTGTGACTTAGAGTTATAACTATAATTTGGGTAAGTAAAGCTTAAATTTAAAATTCTGGGATAATTTTGAACTTCAAGACTGTGTGATTAACTCAGATACTTATAATATGGATAGTGTTAGCGTTTTCCCTGTTTGCACTATAGAGTTATGGATGACCTGCATCTCGGCACCAGTTTGCTTTTAAAATACAGATTGCTGAGCCCATTGCTCCTGAACCAGAATCTCTGGGGGTAGACCTTAGAAATTTGTGTTTTTAACATGATTCCCAAATACTTGTCTAAAGCAGGGTTTCTCAACACTGTTGACATTTGGGCTGGATAATTCCTTGTGGTGGGGGCTGCCCCGTGCGTTGCAGGATGCTTAGCACCATCTCTGACCTCTACCCACTTGATGCCAGTAGCATTTCCTCCCAGTTGTGACAGCCCAAAAAGTCTCCAGACGTCAAATGTCCCCTACTGGCACGCCCAAGGGGACAAAAATTTGTTCTTATGGAGCAAAAGTATCTTAGGTATTACAGTGGTTTGTGGCCTCCCAGAAGTAAAGTATGCCTTCACAGTTCAACATTGCCCAACAAAGTGTTATTTCTTAGTATTTAATTTCATGGTGGGGGAGGATTAGAGAAAAATCTGTCTAAAAAGTCCTTTTTAGGGGAGTAGTAATGAAAATAGGGTTGAAAAACACTGGTCTGAACGCTAAAATTCAGAAACCACTGGCAAAGATAATACAGCATCAGCTAATCTACCTGATTGCTAGATCACTTTTCCCCTCTGGAATTACAATCAAGGAATCAACGTTTAAAAATCTTGTGCAGTCAGCTGGGTACGTTCTATAACTTTACTTCATTTTCTGTTGGAAATCTAAGCAAATGCAAATGACTTGGGTGCTTTCGTTTTAACTAACAACTGTTACCTCTGCATACTTTAGCCCGTTGAGAATTATGGTCAGTTTTCTCTTGTCCCTAGATCAGACAGATCTGAATGTGTGTCTCACTACCAAAGTGTGTAACCATAGGCAAGGTGCTTTCCCTCTTTTGAGATTTTGTTTCCTCTTCTCTAAAGTGGTGGTAATCACAGCAACTAAATTTTTCTTTCAAAAGGATATTTATAGGTTTAAAATGAGGAAACAGGCCAGGCACGGTGGCTCACACCTGTAATTCTTGCATTCTCGAAGTTAGAGGTGGGAGGATCGCTTGGGGGTTTGAGACCAGCCTAAGCAAGAGCGAGATCCCCCCAACTCTACAAAGAATAGAAAATTAGCTGGGCGTGGTGGCGCTTGCCTATAGTCCCAGCTATCCAGAAGGCTGAGGCAGGAAGATCGCTTGAACCCAGGAGCTTGAGGTTGCAGTGAGCTGTGATGAGGCACCTGCACTCTAGCCCGGGTGACAGATGGAGAGACCCAGGAATGAAGGTGCCGGGGCTAGGGACACAGGTGTGTGTAGGAGCACAGGCAGCCACGGGCCTGAGGCCTTGACCACAGCTTTCTCCAAGGACTGCAGCGCCCTGACTCTGCCAAGTCTGGTGTAGGGAGGGCAACATCCCTGTGAGCTATGATGATGCCACGGTACTCTAGCCCAGGCAACAGAGCGAGACTCTGCCTCAAAAAAATAAAATGAGGAAACATCAAAATACCTACCACATTGCTGGACAAATAGCAAAGATTTAATAAATTTTAGTTGCCATCCTATCCTTTGCTAGCAACTCTTTTATTGAATATGTATTATATATCTGGTACTGTGCTAAGTACTTTACATGAATTGTCTCAATCATTCTTCAAAACAAACCTGTCAGATGGTATGATCAGTTAAATTGCTGCCTGGCAAGCTACTCGGGATAGAGTCTTCACCCTGCCTCGCTGATGCGGGGCTTCCAGTGGTGGAGCCTGAGTGATGTGCTGTGAGCAGGGGCTGTAGCGTGCTCACAGGGTCACCTGGCTCTTGTGTGCCCATTTGATGGGAGGAAAGCATGTTGCACGTAGTCCCTGGTCCAAGGAGGATGAGACTGACAGAGCAGACCTAACTAAACGGAACCCACTGCCTGATGGGGGGAGTTCACCAGCCAATCTGTAAACCTGGGAGTGAGAAACAGAATTAGGTTTTAAGCCACTGAGTGTTGAGATAGTTTTGTTACACAGGATTGTAGCAACAGCTGACTGGTGCAGATAGGAGGAGTAATTGTCCTCGTTTTACATATGAGGAAGTAAGCCACTGAGAAATCAAATAACTTGTGCAAGGACACACGGCTGTGATACCTCTTAATGCAGGCAATTTGAGGCCAAAACCCCTACTCTTAACCATTTTGTCATGAATCAGAGATAGTATTAAAGAATGACAAACCAAACCAGCAGTACTAAGACGTTAGAGTTGCCTTAGAATGTATCATATGCTTTTTGGGCAGTGGCATTTTTAACTTTCTGATTTGGTTATAATGGTTATAATTCTAAAATGAATTTGTATTTCTTAACCACATACCAACTGTTTGGAAGAGGGCAATCTTAGATTGAATATAAAAGAATTGGGAAAATAAATATTCGCTATCTGATTTCGTGAGATGACTAAATTTTATCAATGATTTAATTATTTTTATAGAGAAAATTTCTAGAGAAAAAAACTGATTTTACTATTCCTAACTTGCAACCGCTGACTGTGTACTGTGTCAAAGCCAGAGCACACCTTGTGGATGGAAAATGGAATAGAAGCAGTGTTTTTAGTGATACTGTGTGTAAGAAAACAAAACCAGGTCAGAATCTTTTACATCTTTTTAAAATGTAACTGGATTTAATAAAAATAATTCAATGCTATACATTGAAAATTATAAAATATTTTCTCTTTACTGTAAAAGATAAATAGAATATTTGCTTTTATTTGTTTATAATATTTATATAAATGTATATAAATATATTTATGTTTGTTTATGTTTATGTGTTTATGTATATATTTATATAAAAATGTTTATTTATCTATATGTATTTATAGAATATTTTTTCATGAACTACATGAATCAAATATAGACCTTTAAGCTAAGTCTTTCAGTTTTAGAAAATATTTTTAATGCTTAATTCAGTGTTTTTTGAATGCTTTATATTTCATTCAATATCCACACAATTTCCTTAATTTATTGCTCTTTGACATTTAATAAGACTATTGGTTTTTAGTTTTTTATATAATCCTTAACATAATTATGTGGAAATCAATTCATTCAACTATGAATTGTTTTTATGCAGTAATGATTTAGTCTTACTTTGCATTTTACAGTTTTTAGTGTTGACTGGTAGAGGCTTAGTTATAGAGTATTTTTTAAATTTCACTAGTTGTAGAGTGCTGAAGAATACTTGCATGTTTGGGTCTATATGTCAATATTGTATTTTTCCCTGAGCATCTTTCAGGCCCATCATTAAATGTAAATGTCATTGCCCACAGTTGTTTTGGACTCAGTGCTACCAGAAATATTTTTAAGGGGTATTATTTAATAGATTTTATATCCTTTCGTATAGCTGGTCTTTCACACAAGCTGTCAGCATTATAAAAGTATTTGTGTGTCAAACCATGCTAAACGTGATTTACGTCGTTTTAGGAAATACTTCCAAGAGCTGGCTTATAGCTGGAATTTGCATTGCATTAATTGCTGTCGCAGTTGTCATCTATGGTGTGAAAGTCCTCTGGAAAGGCATCAATTACGTGTTCTTTCCATCACTTAAACCTTCTTCCTGTATAGATGAGGTATGTTACTTTTCTTTGTCAACAGCTAGGGAATGAACAGAATATGTTTGATTTCAAAAGAATATCTAGGTTTTCTTGATATCCAGAAAAAAATACGGACTAATTTGGGTATTTTCTTCTAAGATTTAGTAAATTAACTTTAGAAACTGTCATTTAATGTAATAACATAGCTTGGAGTGGTAAGGTTTGTCCTTAATCTCATTTTTCTAGCAATCTATAGACTCACCGTGGCATTTGTTTTACAACTTAAAGTCTTTGTGATTTCTTCACAATACAGACAGTCCCTGACTTACAGTGATTTGACTTACAATTTTTCACTTTATGATGGGTTTATAGGAGTATTAAATGCATTTTCAGCCTATGACATCTTCAACTTAAACTATGGATTCACTGGGACATAGCCCTGTCATAAATCCAAGAGCATCTGTGTATATACAAAAGACTGAAATATTTTGTCAGTGGATGAAATCACTAATAGCATGAAGGTTTTTTTTATGACACATCACAGATTTTGTGTGGCACTCATGAAAGTTAGCATATTTCCTGAAAGCACTAAATGTTGAAGACTAAGCACACAATCTGTGCCTGGGGAATGATATGCCACCTGGGGTGAGTTTCTGGCTTACCTTGAGCAAGTCACCTAAGGGTAGTTGAGCACCTACCCTTAGACTATAAAATGGAGCCAATGATATTACCCCATTAGGATGTGGAAATCTTAGGAGGAATTAAAAAAATAATAATATTACCCCATGCATTGTGTAGAACAAAGGAGATAAACTATAAAAATCTTTGCACTCTAAAAGTGCTCAGCAAATATTAACTATTTTATTCTTATGCCTCTGAATTTTTAAATATCATTCTTATATACTCTAATATTCATAGCTATTATTTAAAACTAGCTAGTTCTAACAGCTAATTATTCTTAGTTAAACATGAAAAAAATAATTTCTCACTTATGCTACTCCCAGTTATCTGTGGATTGGGTAAAAAATGTATCATTATTTCAAATAAAATTTTCATAATCCCCAGTGCTGTCCTCCTTTAGTCTTCTCAAATGCTCTTCCACCCCTACTCCTGAGAGCACAGTGCACCTTTCTTAGGGGCTCTGCATAGACTCACCAAAAAAAGTGCTCAGATATGAATGACCTTATTAATGATTTTATTCTAGACATTACAGAGCATTTGGTATGTTCTTAGTTGCCTTGAATATGCATACTAAAAGATAGGTTTTTCTAAATAATGGACATAGAAACTAAAGCTATTTTAATTAGAAAACAAATTTTTATTATTTTAAATAACCCATTTCTATTCTTTTCCTGTTTTAAATTAGTATTTCTCTGAACAGCCATTAAAGAATCTTCTGCTTTCAACTTCTGAGGAACAAACTGAAAAATGTTTTATAGTTGAAAATGTAAACACAATTACTACAGTAGAAGAAACTAATCAAACTGATGAAGATCACAAAAAATACAGTTCCCAAACTAGTGAAGATTCAGGAAACTATTCTAATGAAGATGAAAATAGTGGAAGTAAAACAAGTGAAGAATTTCTAGAACAGGAAACGGTGTGACTGGAAATGAACTCTAAAGTATTAATTAGGTTGTTTTGAGGAGTTCACTAGAGCCTGAGCTCCTTGCTCTTCTCAGTAATTATGAAGGAGGATATTTGATTGTTGGGGAAGAAAAAACATCTTCAGATTATAGATCTTAACAATACAGGCAAGCACTTAACTACTTAAAAAGAAATTACAGGAGTTGGGAGAAAAGTTTCCTACGTTCTTTTCCAATCTTGAAAGACCTGTCGTCAGTCTTGGCTTTGATGAGATGAGTCAGGTCAAGAGGATAACCATTCATCTTTCTCATGACAGCTCAAGTACCACAGTGCTAGCTGTGCTCTGTGGCGAAGGATGGTATTTTTGTTCCTGTCACTTACCGTCATGGGTGCTGCAGCCTACTGCGTGTGTCAGCTGTTTGTTCTTCATTCCCAGTATTACATTTCATTCCTTTTCAAGAGATATTTAGAACATTGGGTCTTTTAATACTGCTATAGACCCTTAGGAAGTATATGTAGGCAAGCCTGGACACAACAGTGTCCGGTTGGTTTTCTGAAGAGTAGCTTACCAAGTGTTTGGAGGGGCCGGGCGTGGTGGCTCATGCCTATAATCCTAGCACTTTGGGAGGCCAAGGTGGGCGGATTGCTCGAGGTCAGGAGTTCGAAACCAGCCTGAGCAAGAGCGAGACCCCGTCTCTACTATAAATAGAAAGAAATTAATTGGCAAACTAATATATATAGAAAAAATTAGCCGGGCATGGTGGTGCGTGCCTGTTGTCCCAGCTACTCGGGAGGCTGAGGCAGTAGGATCGCTTGAGCCCAGGAGTTTGAGGTTGCTGTGAGCTAGGCTGACGCCACAGCACTCACTCTAGCCTGGGCAACAAAGTGAGACTCTGTCTCAAAATTAAAAAGTTTGGAGAATTCTATCCGTTTATCCCAGAACATTGGCTTGTACACCAGTTACCTGTCCATCACTAGTCTGGGATGAAAACCAGGTAATCTTTCACTATACATTAGGACTTCTTGATTCATAACTTATTAGAACAATAGCTTCTGATTAGAATTTGCAATTACTGGAGTCATAGAAAATGGATAATTATCTGATTAGAGAAGTCATTGTTTTATTTTAAGATGTGAGGGTATGTACAAGTTACTCAAAGTGTGTATGCAAGTAATCTCAGAACCAGAAAATGCCAATGATAGAAGAGACAGAAAGAAGTAGAATACTTTAGTAGGAAAGAAGTGACTTTGGTGAAAAAAATAAGAACAATGTATATAATCAACTTTTAATTATTAACCGACTAAGTATGTTTGTTCTTAGGGCTTATCTGGTCATTTTTAATACTGGGCCAGCTTCTCTATACTGTCTAGCAGTATTCAGGTACCCCTTCTGCTGAGCCTGCATGCACTCAAGGAAATACAAATTATTGAATAGCAAAGTGGGAGAAAATGTAACTAGGAACAAAAACCTAATTTTAAAAATTATATAATGCTTTCCAAAGGCACCTATAACTTATTTTTAAGTTACTTGATATTTGGGATTCTCCCTGGATATTCCTTATAGGCAGGAAGGCTGGGAATTCCGATGGCCTGTAGGGCAGAATTCTCCCTTCAACTGTTGCAGCAAGGACCAGTGAAAGAAAAAGAAGATGACGTCACAGAGCGTGCTGGGGAGTCCGTCACTGAGGCCAGACTCGTTTATGTAGTCGTCTCTGCAGTCGTCTCTGCTGAGGTCACAGGGTCATCCCGGTGGGGTGAAAGCAGCAGCCCTAGAGAGGCTGGGACTCTCAGCACATCCTGGGCACATGCACAGGTCTGCAGACCACACCATGTGTGTTCCTGGACCTGCCGCCCCAGCATCCTGAGTCGTCTACACAGTGGGCCGCCAAGGAGGCCCGGGGATCTCTGAGACAGCTCTCAGCTGGAGAGCCTGCAGTGACACCTTTTCATCTTTGTCACCAGAGGCATTTGGTGTGAAGCACATCTGCTGGGTTGGCCTTACACTTGGAAAGGCCCTGTCACTTTGGAAGTTTGCCTCTTTAAAGAGGAGATTGGGAACATGTCATGACTCCTGCCACCACTGCCATTCCGACCAGACCAATTCAGCGATCCTGACTAGCACTTCCAGGCCTGTGTTCATCACAGGGAAAAGCTGCTTCAGATTGGACATCCTGAAAAGAAAAAACACCCTTGTAGGATATGGAGAAAGGAAAATGCAGGCCTTGACATGAAAAGACACCAGTGAAGTTGTTAGGCCCTAAGATATGTGAATACCAGTCTTGAAGTTTGAAACCATCTGTGGTTTTCAGCGAACAAGCACCTGAGCAGCAGCAGCAAAGAAAAACAGACTTCATTTTTGCTTTGTCTTTTAGACATGAAAAGGCAGTTCCATTCCATCCTTCATTGTGTTCTACATGTTGCTGAATCAGGATGTGCTTAGTCATGAGATACGTATTTTTTCTGAACAACAGTTTACGTAGAAACACCATGCACTTGGGGGCACCAATAAACTGCCTCAGAATTACAATATTGGTAGTTCTTAGACTAGATAAAATCTAAGAATATATGTGAAAGACTTGTATCATTAGAGCCAGAAATGTTACATTAATGTATAGTACATATTAACATTAATATGTATGCATTATTATGCATGTATATGTAAATGGTGATATGGGCCTATAACCACATACATATATATATGTCTGTATATGTACATCTGCACACACACACACATGATGCGGGCCTTATTCCGTTAGCCTGGCCATAAAGTACTCACTAGTATACATTCTAATTAGAAAATTAGAAATGCTGCTCCGAAGTATGAACTTTAAGAGTCTGGCCAGAAATTTGCAATCTCCAAAAAAGTTACTTTAGAAATATAATTTAAAGTTTATATCTTTCCCACCAAAAGAGACTGTGACATTTAAAGCAGCCTCAAATTGCTCCTAAGGAGTTAAGGATGTACAGAAACTTCTCTCTTCTCCATGCCCTCCCCTGGTAATCCTGTGACTGTCAACATGTTCTAATGTATATTTGTCTTGTTTGATGTCTGTCTGTCCCCACGCTAGAATCAGAGGCTCTGTGAGAGCAGGGACTTGATTTTGTTCATTACTGTGTCCCCAGTAGCTGTCAATGCAGGGCTGAGCACATAGAAGGTGCTCAGAAGATAATTACTGAATGAATGAAATCTAAAATGTGAAGAAGGGGTTGTATCTGACAATGTTTGTGTTTTGTGGGTTGTATCATAGAAGGATGTAGCCATGTTGTCAGTGTTTCTATGCCACAGACTTGTATGTTTTATTTCATTTGTGTTTTTGTCTAAAACCCTCCTGCTGTTAATATAAATAATTTTATATAATAAACACTGGGCCTGAAAGCCTTTGGTTTTTGTTGGGTTTTTTTTTGTATTTGAATTTAATAAATTTTAAATAAAGAAATAAAGGTGCTGCAGCGGATGCCTTTAAGAGGTACCCTAACAGAGGGGACTGTTGGCTGTGCCAGGTGTTCCATGCCCAGTGCTGAGGACCCTGAAGGAGCCGCGACGGCGTTACTGTCCCGCGGGACCCGTGTAGGTACAGCTTCATTTGCTTTCTCTTCACACTCTCGAGACTGGACTGCAGCGCGGCCTTTTGGTGAAAGTTTGTGGCCGCAGTGCATCTCCTTGCTTTCCTGAACTTGGCTGCCTCCCCGGTTCCCATGTTAATACTACTCTCAGGGTAAGTTCATGCCAAGGAGGCTCCTCAGCCCCCACGTACATGTCCTTCATTTACCATCTAGACACATTTGCCTGGGAAGTTGGACACAATCTGTATTCATGCTGGAAACCCTTCTGTTTTTGTGTTTCTAAGCTTCCTTAAATTCTTTTTCACAATCGACAGGGAATATTAATTAAATAAATCATCTCTGATGCCCAAGAAATGCCATTACTTAGCAGTGATAAAACACTAGTAACTTCTAGGTTTTCTTCATTACCTTTTTTCTTGGGCTTAGGCTGATTACAGGATTGTAAGTCTTAAGGATAATGTAAATATAAGTGGATATTTGCGGTGTGATACCTATATTGATGGAAAATAGCAGTGTCTTTTCTTCCCCCTAAGGGGAGCAAAGGCAAGAAGAGAGAATTTGATAGTGTCTTTTCATATAGAAGTGTCTCACTGTTTCTGTGATCTGTCCCCACTTGGAACTCATGTTCTAGCAGGAGATATTTTGTGAATTAAGAAATGATGAGGGTGAAGAAAGAAAAACTTGATGGTAGATCTGGCTTAGGGGGAAAACAAGGCTTGTGAAGAGAGAGAGAATTGAAAAATTACAGTACTCAGTAGCTTAAGTGAAAACTCCTTCTTACAGTGACTCACCACTCCTGCCGCCTTTCCCCAAAGTTTTCTAGATCGATCCATCATCGAGGAAGAAGCTGAGGGAGAATTGAATTTTTAAAATCCCTGTTTTCTTATCTTTCCAGTAGAAAATCCATTTTTCCAAAATTAGTCCTTAAATATATAATAGCATAATGCATTTTGTGTACTTGACTCTATTATCTGTTCCCAAATTTTATAATGCTTTTAATACTCTGGAATTTTACTTGTAGAAAAATTAGGTTTTTTTAGTATAAAGGTACATCACACAAATCTTCCCAAAAGATCTCTACCACATACACACATAGAAGTCATCTTTTTGCCCCACCTGTACCTATATGTGTGTCTAACATGCTAATAACTAGGAAGAGATTTCTCTTTTTTTAACCTTTGTAGCTGACACTTGGGAATTAAGTGTTTAATAGTGATTTAGTGGGGGCATTGAAGGCGCAGACATTGACCAGATTCACCACTAGGGGGCAGCAAGCCACTCTGGTCAGGCTCACAACTGGCTGTTACTAAGAAATTCTTACATGGCTGTCATGAGAAAACAAATAAGGCAGTGCATAGCTGAAGAGTGTGTCTATCATTTAAGGTTGCTAGATGTAGCAAATAAAAATACAGAACACCCAGTTAAATTTTAATTAAGTTTGAATATCAGGTAAACAACATTTTTTTAGTATGTCCCAAATATTGCATGGGACATATACTATCATTTTGTTGTTGTAGAATGCTTTCAATATACTGGCATTTTACTTATAGAAAGAGATGTTCATGAATTTTTTTATTTTTTTATTTTTTTATTTTTTGAGACAGAGTCTCACTTTGTTGCCTAGGCTAGAGTGAGTGCCGTGGCGTCAGCCTAGCTCACAGCAACCTCAAACTCCTGGCTCAAGCGATCCTCCTGCCTCAGCCTCCCGAGTAGCTGGGACTACAGGCATGCGCCACCATGCCCGGCTAATTTTTTGTATATATTTTTAGTTGGCCAATTAATTTCTTTCCATTTATAGTAGAGACGGGGTGTCGCTCTTGCTCAGGCTGGTTTTGAACTCCTGACCTCGAGCAATCCGCCCGCCTTGGCCCCCCAGAGAGCTAGGATTACAGGCATGAGCCACCACGCCCGGCCTTGTTCATGAATTTTTTAATATAAAATGATATTATTCCCTCTTTGAAATCTTCTAAATTACTTCTACCACATAAACAAAAGTCATCTTTGCATCAGTAATTTCAGATAAACAATTTTTTAGCATAAGTATGTCCTATACAATATTTGGGACATAGTCTTATACTAAAATGATACTCATTTATCTGAAATTCACACTCAATTGGGTGTCTTCTGTCTGCCAACCCTAGTAATGTTAAGCCTCAAAAGTACTCCTGGGCTCTCCAAGCCCCCAAACCATTTGCTCAATAGAAGGGTCTAGGCCGGGCGCTGTGGCTCACGCCTGTAATCCTAGCTCTTGGGAGGCCGAGGCGGGTGGATTGCTCAAGGTCAGGAGTTCGAAACCAGCCTGAGCAAGAGCGAGACCCCGTCTCTACTATAAATAGAAAGAAATTAATTGGCCAACTGATATATATATAAAAAATTAGCCGGGCATGGTGGCGCATGCCTGTAGTCCCAGCTACCCGGGAGGCTGAGGCAGTAGGATCACTCGAGCCCAGGAGTTTGAGGTTGCTGTGAGCTAGGCTGACGCCCCGGCACTCACTCTAGCCTGGGCAACAAAGTGAGACTCTGTCTCAAAAAAAAAAAAAAAAAAAAAAAATAGAAGGGTCTGTTGGATTGAAATGGATTCTGACTGGTGTGGGGGCTCATGCCTGCATCCCATAGAGTGGCGCTGCTTCTTGAATTGGACCCTGGCTGGTACATTGCCTCAGACCAAGGGACCCATTTTTTTGTCAAAGGAGATGCGACACTGGGGTCAGGACCGTGGGATCCAGCAGCCCTGCTGTGTGTCACATCACCCAGGAGCCTCTGGCCTGAGAGAACAGAGGGATGAACTGAGACACCACAGCGGAGGCACCAGCTGGCGAGTGACCGTGCGGAGCTGGGTTTCCGACAGCGACGGGTGCGCTACAAGGATCTGGGACCCAAGGGATGGGAGTCCAGTGGCTCCACTCATCACCCCGCCCAGGGTACCCCCGGGAGTTTGCACTTTCTGTCCCTCAACTTCAGGCCTGGCGGGACCAGAGCTCGTCCACGTGCTCCCATGCCAAGTGTGAACAGGCAATTACAGCCACAGAGACCCACAGAGGCACAGAAACAGGGCACAGACCCCTCGGGAACAGAGGTCCATGCTGTCCCACCAGGCAAGAAAGGCTGGAGAAGAGGGAGATGACTATTTATTATGGATTTGAGCCTGTAATCCTAGCACTCTGGGAGGCCGAGGCAGGAGGATTGCTCAAGGTCAGGAGTTCGAAACCAGCCTGAGCAAGAGCGAGACCCCCATCTCTACTAAAAATAGAAAAAAATTAATTGGTCAACTAAAAATATATAGAAAAAATTAGCCGGGCATGGTGGCGCATGCCTGTAGTCCCAGCTACTCGGGAGGCTGAGGCAGCAGGATTGCTTGAGCCCAGGAGTTTAAGGTTGCTGCAAGCTAGGCTGACACCATGGCACTCACTCTAGCCCAGGCAACAGAGTGAGACTCTGTCTCAAAAAAATAAAATAAAATAATTAAAAAAATATATTATGGATTGGAGACCATCTGCAGAACAGGCGCTGTAGCTGTTCCACTAACCACTCTGTCATCGGGGTTTTTAGTTCTTTTTTAATTGTGACCACCCACCACCTGGAAGAATCAGCATGGAGCGAATTCACATGGGACACCATGTCTCTGGTACACAGGTGAATGGCTGCCCTTGCTGCCTCCTCCTATCTCCTTAGCATTTACTGTTTCTGAGCACAAGGGAACTTGCAAATCCAGCACCTGTGACTCCTCACCTACGGGCTTTTGCTGGCTTCCAAACTCCATTTTACCCAAGGGTCTATGAGACTGGCATCTAACAGGCAGAGGCCAGGGATGCTGCTAAACATCCTACAGTGCAAAGACAGCCCCCAGTAACAAAGAATGAATTTTCAGATCAGCTTGTCCATTTCTGCAAAAAAGGCCAGCTAGCACTTGGTAGGGATTGCACTGAATCTGTAGATGCATTTGAGGAATATTGCCAGACTAACAACTTTAAGTCTTCCAACCCATGAATACTGGATATTTTTCCATTTATTTAGGTCTTCTTTAATGTCTTTCAATGATGTTTTTTAGTTTTCAGTGTATAAGACTTGTACTTCTTAGATTAAATTTATTCCTAAGTATTTTATTCTTTTCGATGCTATTAAAAGTGGAATCGAAGGCCGGGCGCTGTGGCTCACGCCTGTAATCCTAGCTCTTGGGAGGCCGAGGCGGGCGGATTGCTCAAGGTCAGGAGTTCAAAACCAGCCTGAGCAAGAGCGAGACCCCGTCTCTACTATAAATAGAAAGAAATTAATTGGCCAACTGATATATATATAAAAAAAATTAGCCGGGCATGGTGGCGCATGCCTGTAGTCCCAGCTACTCGGGAGGCTGAGGCAGAAGGATCGCTTGAGCCCAGGAGTTTGAGGTTGCTGTGAGCTAGGCTGACGCCACGGCACTCACTCTAGCCTGGACAACAAAGTGAGACTCTGTCTCAAAAAAAAAAAAAAAAAAAAAAAAAAAAGTGGAATCGTTTTCTTAATTTCATTTTCAAGTTGTTCATTGCTAGTATAGAGAAACAAAATTTTTTAGTGTATTTATCTTGTATCCTGCAACTATGAAGCTCATTTATTAGCTGTAATAGTTTGGGTAGGTATGTGGATTCCTTAGGATTTTCTATATACAAGATATCATCTGTAAATGGAGATAGTTTTACTTCTTCCCTTCTAATCTCGGTGCCTTTTATTTGTTCTTCTTGCCTAATTGCTCCAATTAGCACCTCCATACAATGTTGAATAGAAGTGAATAGAGTATCTTATCCCTGATCTTTCACCATTTCACCATGATGTTAGCTATTAGGGTTTTTTGCAGATGCCCTTTGTCAGATTGAGGAATTTCTCTTCTATTCCTCTAAGTTGTTTTTTTTTTTTAATCACAAAAAATGTTGGATTTTTGTGAAATGCTTTTTCTGTGTCTACTGAGATAATCTTTTTTTTTTTTTTTTTGGTCCTTTATTTTATTAAAATGGTGTATCCCATTGATTGGTTTTTGTATGTTAGACCAACCTACATTCCTGGGATAAACCTTACTTGGTCATAGTGTATAATGCTTTTTATATGTTTGCTAGTATTTTGTTGAGGATTTTTGCATTTATATTCATGAAGCATATTGGTCTGTGGTTTTCTTCTGATGTCTTTGTCTGGTTTTGGCGTCAGGGTAATGCTGGCCTCTGTTTTGGATTCTTTTATGTGATGGTCAGTCAGAGGAGGCCACAAGAAGAGACACAGGAGAGGCCTATGTCCTAGCAGCACACGTCCCAGAGACAGGAGGCATGGCACAGCACACAGGGCCATACAGGAAAGACACCACGGTGGTCAGGAGGCAGAAGCGCGAGGGAGGGGGGGAGGGTTTTAAGCCACTGCCTTTATTTCTGCAGGTTTCTGCAGGAAAGGTAAGGCAGGGCAGGGTGAACTGTTTAGAATTAGCTAGTTTGAGTAATTTCAATGGGCTTTGGGCTATAGGGATGGTCCCTATTGCCTGGAACCTGGCCCTGGGACAATCGAGACAGAGGAATATTGCCTCCTGGGTGTACAGGCCAGATAGAAGAGGTTTGCCTCCCGTTGGTTAGTTTCTATCTGAAAGACTAGCTCCCAGAAAGTCCCTTTGCTATCCTAACAATTGACTAGCCCTGAGGGGCAGTGTCTCCCCAGCCAGAAAGGTTTCTAAACATGTAAAAACATCATAATACACAGAAAATTTTTTTAAATGACAATATAGACTTATAGAATGAATTGGGAAGAGTACCCTTCTGAGTGTGCAGAGTGTTGACATTAATTTTTCTTTAAATGTTTAGTAGGATTTACCAGTGATGTCATTCTGACCTGGGCTTTTCTTTGCAGGAAGTTGGATTGTAATTGGATTGGATTCAGGTTTTCTATTTCTTCTTGAATCAGTTTTGGTAGTTTGAGTCTTTCCAGGAATTTTCTCTCTTTCATCTAGGTTATCTGATTTTTTGGCATGCAATTGTTTATAGTATTGCCTTTTCCTTTCCCTAAGATTGATAGGAATGTTCCCTGTGTCACTCCTGATTTTAGTCATGGCAGTCTTCTCTCTTTTTTTCTTGATCAGCCTAGCCAAAGATTTGTCAATTTTGTTGATCTTTTCAAAGAACTAAATTTTGGTTTTGTTGACTTTCTCTATATTGTTTCTCTATCCTCTATCTCATTTGTTTTTCATTCTGATATTTGTTATTTACTTCCTTCTGCCTGTTCTTAGTTTAGCTTAGTCTTCTTTTTCTAGTTCCTTTCTTTCCCTCCCTGCCTCCCTGCCTGCCTGCCTTCCTTCCTTCCTTCGTTCCTTCCTTCCTTCCTTCCTTCCTTCCTTCCTTCTTTCCTTTCATTTTTGTTTTATTGAGACAGGGTTTCTCCATTTCACCCAGAATGGAGTGCAGTGGTTCGATCACAGCTCACTGCAGCTTTGAACTCCTATGTTCAAGGAATCCTCCTGTCTCAGCCTCCCAAGTAGCTGGGCCTACAAGTGTGCACTGGCAGCTGGCTAATTTTTTAATTTTTTTTGGAGGGGGAGGGTTGTTGTTGTTAGAGATGGGTTGGAAAGAATCTTGCTATTGCTCAGGCTGGTCTTGAACTCGTGGACTCAAGCAATCCTCCTGCATCAGCCTCCCAAAGTGCTTTTCTAGTTGTTAAGGTAGAAATTTAGGTTATTGATTTGAGACCCTTCTTTATTAACTAAGGGTTTACAGCTATAAATTGCCCTCTGAGCACTGCTTTCATTGCATCCTATAAGTTTTGGTATGTTGTGTTTTCATTTTCACTCATTTCTAGGTATTTTCTAATTTCTCTTGTGATTTCTTCTTTGATCCACTGGTTGTTTAAGAGTATGTTGTTTAATTTCCACATATTTGTGAATGTCTCAAATTTCCTTCTGTTATTGATGTCCAATTTCATTCCATCGGGCTCAGAGAACATACTTTGTGTGATTTTGATCATTTTAAATGTATTGAGACTTTTTGCATGGCCTAACATACAGTCTATCCTGGAGAATTCCATGTGCACTTGAGAAGAATGTGTATCCTGCTGTTATTGGTGGTTGTGTTCGATGATGTCTGTTGGTCTGTTTGTTTATGGTTGCTTAAGTCTATTATTTTCTTGTTGGCCTTCTGCCCAGTTCCATCCATCATTGAAAGTGGAACATTGAAGTCTCCAACTATTATTGTCGAATTATCTATTTCTCCTGCCAATTCTGTTTGTTTTACCTTAGGTATTTGGGGGCTTTGCTGGTAGATGCATATATGTTTATAGTTTTTATTTCTCCTGATCAGTGGATCCTTTTATCATTATAAAATATCATTCTTTGTCTCTAGTCACAATTTTTGTCTTAAAAGTATATTTTGTCTGATATTAGTAAAGCTACTGTAGCTCTCCTTTGGTGGTTGTTTGCATGGTAGGTCGTTTCCTATGCTCTTAGGGTGGGTATTTTTTTAAAGCTTCTCAACTGATCCTGAAGTATAGTTGGAGTCAAGAACTACCAGAACACGGCCCTTAAGCTAGGTGAGCAAGAAGAACAATCTTCTACCATCAGATTTGTTTATTTAGCAACGTGTTTCTCAAGCCTGAGAAATGTTTGGTCCCCTTTGAAGGGGAAAAAAAATTTCTTTGTCACTTCCTTGAAGAATTTGTGTTGACAAATTCTTTTTATTAGAGTATTATTGATACTTAGATGTGTTTGAATTTAAAACTAAATATAACTTTCCGTTTGCAGCTCTGATACAACCACAAAACCAAATCTAATTTATAAATTAATTATAAGCAAACTGCAAAACAATGCAACTAAAGCAAAAAAGTGAATTTGATGTTTAGAGTAATGTTATTTTATTGAAATCAATGAACCTGGTCGGTGTGAAGGTTCTTTTGAGCTCAGCATGGCTTGTCTACCACATGCCCTGCAATGAACCAGTTCAGCCACTACTTTTCCTTTTTATTAAACTATGATGAATCCCTTATTGTACAATACACAGTTAACGTCATTTGGCCGTCATTTAGACTAGAACAGATGATATTAAGGTGGTCTCTGTTTATGTTCCAATACCTGGAAATGATCAAAACAGTGCTACTGTGCCCCAAGAACACCCTAAACACAAACACACCGTGGGTTCATTCTAATGATTCCAGCATATTCATTTTTTTAAAGATTACCATCAAAGTGAAAGCAAATTTCTAAATTACCGGAAGGAGCTGGTATATGCCCCCACATAAGTGTGCTGTTTGGAATTTTTGTTTTGTTTCCAAAACACTGGCTTGGAATTTTCTTTGATGATGTGCCTCAAGTCTTCGAGAAGGGTTCTGTGTGAATCCTTAGGTTCTGCTGCCCTCAGAAGATATTCAGAGTATGTTTATGCAGGGAGTTTCCTAAAGTTCCCTGTGTGATTATCTCATCTTGTGCAATGAGGAAAGGAAAATAGCAGTAAAAATCTTGTGCTGGTCACCATGACCTGACCCAGAAATGATTTGGTGGTTGGTTTCACCAAGCAAGATAAAGCGGTAGAGCAAAGACCTAGCCACGACCTCCTCTATGACCATCTTTGTCTTTTAATGAATAGGACTTTGTAGTAAGTGAGTTGTTGAGAAGGAAGCTCCACATCCTTAGTAGCAGCCTTGGAGAGGGTGGGAAGAAGCAGGCCTTGCTGCAGACTGGAGCCAGACCTGAAAGGAGACAGCCCTGGCCACAGGGTATGATAACCGTACTACACACCCTGCTGTCTGAGATGACTTCTTAAGCTATGACTCACCCGCTTAATCTCTCTCACCTGTTGAACAAGCAGCTGAAGGCAGGATACGGAACAGTCTGAGCCACAGCCCCAAAGAGATGACTAATACATCAGTGTCTCCTGCCCTGTCCGCCCCCAGGGAGAGGCCAGACCAGGCAAAGTATCAACTGGAGGCTATGGCTAGGGTGGAGTGTAGGGACAGTGTTTAGTGTCAATCACTACTTCCTTCTTTGTCCACTGCACCCAACAGATAGCCTATTCCAAATGGCCCGTGCAGTCTCCTCTTTCTACAGAGCCCTGTGTGAAGTGTTTAGTTCAATTAACTCCTATGGGAAGGTTTTGCAAGGGCTGGGCTGGAATGCTTTCATTTTAATTAGTTAGCTCGGGGACCATATAAACAATGGTGAACGCCACTTTTAGAACATGCAAAAGAGCAAATATAACTTTTCCCAAAATGGTAGGCAAATTAGCTTGTTAGGTATACTCTAAAATTCTCTTCCAAATTTCTTCTCAACACACCATGAAATGGTATCTCCCAGGCCAGGCGTGGTGGCTCACACCTGTAATCCTAGCTCTCTGGGAGGCCGAGGCGGGCGGATTGCTTGAGGTCAGGAGTTCGAAACCAGCCTGAGCAAGAGCGAGACCCCATCTCTACTATAAATAGAAAGAAATTAATTGGCCAACTAAAAAATATATATGGAAAAAATTAGCTGGGCATGGTGGCGCATGCCTGTAGTCCCAGCTACTTGGGAGGCTGAGGCAGGAGGATTGCTTGAGCCCAGGAGTCTGAGGTTGCTGTGAGCTAGGCTGACGCCACGGCACTCACTCTAGCCTGGACAACAAAGCGAGACTCTGTCTCAAAAAAAAAAAAAAAAAAAGAAAAAAAGAAATGGCATCTCCATACATCTTCCTTGGAGGGCTTATCTTAGGCCCAGCTTTTATGCTACTGAAAATGCTCATCTTGCATCTCACTGACAATCCGCTCAGAGTTATGTTAAGACTTTTTGCAAGGTTTATGAACTTTCTGACTGCACATGTGACAGGAAGAATGTGAGGTAGCTTTTTAAAAGAGGAAGAACGTGAGTCAGGTTCTTCATTTTAACCCTCTGGCAACTCGTCCCTCCCACCCATATAGTCCAGCTACTGTTCAGACACTCCCCGGAGAGCTCAGCCTGAGAACTGCTCCACTTTGTCTCAGCATGGTTGAGAGAGCGCGGCAGGGTCAGAGAGAGCTCACTTAACTCTCATTCTCTTCTCTTAACAAAGCACGTTGGCTTTGACATGCCCCATGAATGTTCCTTTGCTCAACCCATTCGATATTACTGTGCAGGCTGGTCAGGGAGCATGACCCGGCCTCCACCTGCCTCTCCCACCTTCACCTCTTGCCTTTTCCCTCCTTACCTACCGCATTTGGGCCATGTTGGCCTCCTTTTTGTTTCTTGAAGCTCTTTCCCTCCTCAGGGCCTCCACAGACAGGAACCTCTGCCCCCAGTGGTGGCCCCACCAGACCTCCCCATCCATTGTCACCTTGCAGTCTCCTCTCAGGTCTCAGCTTTCATGTCACCTCCCCAAAGAGACTTTCCTGTTAATCCCTGATCTGACTCCCAGACCATTTTCTTCACAATTCTTATCACAATCTGTCATTATTTTTATTTGTTTGGTTACTAGTTTTTCTATTTCCCCCACTAGAATGTAAACTTAAAGAGGTAGATATCAAGTATGCTTTACTCACCTATATATACCAAGATCTAAGCCTAGTTCCTGGAATATGTGGGCACTCAATTCATACCTGTTAATAGAAGAAGAAATTTTTAAGAAATGATTAAAAAATGTTTCTTTTTTTTTTGAGGCAGAATCTCACTTTTGTTGCCCGGGCTAGAGTGTTTCTTTATTTTCTGCAAAATCATTATATTACTCAATGATATTCCAGCAAGGATTTATAAAATAAAATTTTAAAAAATATTTTTATATTTTCTATTTCACAATATTATGGGGGTACAAACATTTTGGTTGCGTAAACTAATTTTGTACAGTTTGATTCAAAGTTATTATACCCGTTAGGTGTGAATTTACCTATCCCCTCCTTCCCACCCCCACCTGCTTGATTTCCAATGAATGTTATTTCTATATGTGCACATAAGTGTTGATTGATTAGTTCCAATTTAATGGTGAGTACATACGGTGTTTGTTTTTCCATTCTTGTGATACTTCACTTAGAAGAATGGACTCCAGTTCCATCCAGGTAAATTCAAGAGGTATGAGTTCACCATATTTTTTATGGCTGAGTAGTACTCCGTGGTATATACATACCACATTTTATTAATCCACTCATGTGCTCTTCCTTTTCCAATTCCTTGAGGTGATTCATTAGATTGTTGGTTTGTGATCTTTCTGTCTTTTGGACATAGGTACTCAGGAGTCTGAGGCAGGAGACTCGCTTGAGCCCAGGGGTTACAGGTTGCAGTGAGCTAGATGCCCCCACCACACTCTATCCAGGGCAATAGAGCAAGACTCTGTCTCAAAAAAAAAAAAAAAAAGAAAGAAAAGAAAAGCTGTCTAAGCAAAGCAAAAGGATCAGTAGTAAATGAGTACCTCAAAAAGTCAAAAGTTATACTAAATGTCAAACCAAGAGAGACTCACTCTGAGAGGGGGAATCAAACCCAGGGTGTTGGGGTGAAAGCACAGAATTTTAATCATTAGGCCACAAGGTGAATTAGCTTTATTGTCATTCCTGCAGGGGCAGCTATTCTTGAGGGGGAGAATACAAAGGATCTTTATCTTATAATTTAGATTTTTGCTTTTAAATTTTATTAAGAGAATTTTTCAGGCTAGCCATGACACTATTATGTGCCTTTAAAAAAAAATTGGATATTGGTACTTTGAGACATGAGTCTGCTAACCTCCTCATTTGCCAGCAAATTGATAAACTTCTCTTTCCTTCTTCTCAAACCACTTGTTCTTGTTCTTCTGATGGGGCCTCAGGGACAAGTGCTGAAATTTTAGTAACAGAATTTGGTGTCTGTGGGTGGGGCCCATAAAAGCCCTGGTGGAATGGCACCCCATGATTGCTGGAAGAGGCAGGGAGCAGCCCTGGGTCAAAACCATGAGTCTTCATGGGTAGGAGCAAACTTCGTTTCAAGATGAGAAAGAATGGCCCCAGCAGCTGCCAGAGCCTGTTTTAGCTCCAGGAAATTCTTGTCTCTGTCTCTCCAAACTAGACACAGCTCTCCACAACCTCAACTGAGTTGAGAAGAAGGAAATGGAACTAGAAACATCTGGACAGCCTCAGCCATTTATTTGGTAAGTTCCCTGGCATGCATACCAAGACCCTGATTCCACCCATATGGGGGTTTTCAGTTCTTCCTGTTGGTTTTGTTCATTTTGAGGTACCTTTTAGGTGCAGAAGTCAGGAGGTTGGAGTGGAGCTAGAAACACAGTTTGAATTAGGAGCTCATTTGCAGTTTCCAGGGAACGGGGGGGATTAGGGACTAGGCCACCATTTGAGGAGGGTTTCCCAGGAAACAGGGGGATGAGGCCACCCATTTAGGGAGGTTTTGAACCTTCCAGATGGGGTGGCATTTATTCCCTTTGGATTCCCGTTTTCAAACCTTCCAGCCCTATAGCAGGGCATTTGAGACACCATCCGAGGTGCCATTTGGGATGACATTTGTCCCCTTTGGAGTCCCTAGGGGACTAGGCCACCATTTGAGGAGGGTTTCCCAGGAAACAGGGGGATGAGGCCACCCATTTAGGGAGGTTTTGAACCTTCCAGATGGGGTGGCATTTATTCCCTTTGGATTCCCGTTTTCAAACCTTCCAGCCCTATAGCAGGGCATTTGAGACACCATCCGAGGTGCCATTTGGGATGACATTTGTCCCCTTTGGAGTCCCTTTTGTTTGATAGGCCGAGGCATTTTTGCATTAAGGATCCCCTGTATTGTCTGCTTGTTATATGTCAGTTTTGTTACAACATAAGGAAGAACTTTAGCTACAAACCTATGTGTAAAGAGAATGGTGTCATTGTAATCCAGTGTACATGGTGGAGTGTGAGAAGTGGCTGTTAAATGAAAATTCACGTTTGATTGATAGGACATGACATTTTAGATTGTGTTGGGAAATCCCTATATTGTTCATATTAATTGTTTGCAAGTTTTTGTAGCACTTGGCTGGTGAGTTTTGGTATTGTGGTACTGCTTGTATGGAGTGTGCGGAAAAGTGGTGGTGGATGGTCCCTGGGTTTATTCTGAGCTGTTGGTTCTTTTTCCCAGGAATTTGCTGTTTGGATCCTAATTTTGATTTGGAGGTGCTTTCTGAAGGGTCTTCTTCATCGCCTCTTAAATCCTTTAAAAATAAAAAAGACAAGGAGAACGACACCCTTCAGATATCCCAGTTGATTTGTGGTGCCTTTACCTACAAGTATTTGTATAAGGTTCAAAGATATGCCAGGCTTTCTAGGCTGGCCAATTCTTATGCTGAAGTTTTTACTAAAGGGAAAATTATATTAAGGAAAATTCAGAGCTCAAGTGGTCGACCTGCCACTACAGATTTAAAATGCTGAATCTCAAGCTCTCTACCTGAGATAAACTCACTGTTTATGGTATACAAAAAGATCTGTGTTTGTAAGATCTTTGATAAATGAGGTTCTCCCACCCCCCACCCCACCCCCAGAACTCTACAGCCAGCCTAGCAAGGCGCCAGGTGGAGCCACAGCCTGGGAACAGACCCTGCAGGAGGGAGAACTGCCACACACCGCCCGCCACTGCCGCCTTCTTGACACCATGGGCCTGGGAGTGCACCGCCTGGACTAACGCTTCAGTCTCACGGCCAGTAAATTATGACTCCGGTTCGGCATGGTCTCCCCGAAGCAAACTCAATTTGGGCCAGTGGCAACCCATAGCCAGGCAGGCAATTTACGACAATATCAGATAGGGAGGCTTCAATGTGCAAAAACAGCTAAAGGGTCTTTTGAGACGGTCAAAGGGAGTGGGCAAAAAAGCTGTCCCCGACTGATTTTTTTGTAAAAAAAAAAAAAAAAAAAAAGAGAGACCTTGAAAGGAACATTGCCCAAAATTGTAAAAGACTCCCAGTGACAGGAAGCTCCCAGGAAAGTAAATCATTTTTTTTTAAAGTCCAAGACTCAGAGAGTAAAGGAGAGGGCCAGAAGCCCCTGCCTTCAAATAGCCCCTCGGGAGCCCTGGGCAAAATAGACAGTGGGGATTCAATTGACACTAGCCATGTAAACAGAAGTGGTTCGGGGGGGTCCCTTCCCTGGGACCACTACGCCAATCCCTGCACCAGCAGCAAGCCAGGTAGGGGGTGGCGGGGGAGGAGACAGGTGGCAGTGGGGCAGCTGCAGACAAGTGGTGGCTGAGAAATTTGTCGCGGTGGGCCCAGGATGCAGACCTGGGCGAGCAGCAAGAGCACCAGGGGTTGCTTCAGAAGCGACAGAAACTCACCTCCAGGGGCGCACCACCAAGCTCCTGCTGGATGAATGCCAGGGACAGGTGAAGTACACAGGAAACTGCCCCATTGCTCTTTGACGTCCGGGCTTCCGCAAGCCTGCGCATCATTGAGTCCAAGGAAGGAGGCCGAGCAGGTAGAGAATGGCGTGCTGGTGATGGTCGCTGTAGGCAGACAGCTACAGAGACGGCTCAGCAGCTCCTTCTCCTCCAGCAAGGACGTCAGCAGGCACCCCATTGTCAACAGGACCCTGGAGTACACTCCAAGGAGCCCTGGACTTTTCACAGGAGTGATAATGGACCCTCCTTTGTAGCAGAGGTAAACCAAACAAAGCCCTACCCCTAGAATAGAAATTGCATGCATCCGGCTGGGCACAGTGGCTCACAGCTGTAATCCTAGCACTCTGGGAGGCTGAGGTGGGAGGATGACTTGGAGTCAGGGGTTCAAGACCAGCCTGAACAAGAACAAGACCCCATCTCTACTAAAAATAAAAAAAATTAGCTGGGCATGGTGGCGCATGCCTATAGTCCCAGCTACTTTGGAGGCTAAGGCAGGAGGATCACTTGAGCCCAGGAGTTTGAGGTTGCTGTGAGCTAGGCTGATGCCACAGCACTCTAGCCTGGGCAACAGACCAAGCCTCTGTTACAAAAAGAAAAAAAGAAAAAGAAAAGAAAACAAAGAAAGAAATTGCATGCATCCTGGAATTAATGCAAGAAACCTATCTAAAGTGGGATAAGATATTGATTGCTGCTTGCCCTCCTCTGGATAAGGGTAGCCCTTTAGAAACAGACTTAAGCCCCTAAAAATATAGTTGATGAGAGACCCTTCCTTGCATCCTAAGGCAAGTATGGTAATATAACCATTAGTAACAGAGAATAGAGTAAAGCAATATGTCAAATGAGCGGGTCAGGTGCTGACGACTACACAAGTTTGCCTCTTTCAGGCCCCTGCCCCGTTGGAAACAGAAGTGGAAGGGACCCTATGAAGTGCATCTAGCAACTCACACCTTATTGAAATGGTCAGAAGTGAAACTTTAGATCCATCATACCAAAGTAAAGAGGTGTTGCACCCAGTGGAAGGACCAGCCTTAGGCGATCTAAAGTATCCGTTTCAAAAAGAAAAACAATGAAAATGTTGATCTTTTTTGGTTCTGTCTGTAGCTGCAGTCCCCAACTCCCGGGCTGCAGCCTGGTGCCAGTCCGCGGCCTGTTAGGATCCAGGCCTTCCATCACCACCTGAGCTCTGCCGCCCCGCCCCATCCCAGTCCATGCAAAAAATTGTCTTCCATGAAACCAGTCCCTGGTGCCAAAAAGGTTGGGGACCACTGGTCTATAGGACAGAGAGATAACACCTCAGTGAGGATTTCCTGGGGCTATTGCTTCTTCTGTTCATCTGTCTTGTTGCTGGGTGTGTTATCCTAAACCTTGTTTGCTACAAGTATTTCTGTACCTGGTTTCTGAATTTGCAGAAAGTGGTCTCTCGGCTCACCTACTGGGTACAACTGGTATACCGCTCTGGTCTCAGAGGCCCCATGTTTCTCTTCTAACCCCGTCCTGCATCAGACATTGTGTGCAAGGCGACAGTCCATTTCACCTTGTCAGTCCTCATGGTTGTAGTTTTGCTTATGCTCTTTTTCACCTTATAATCTGTACCTTCCATCTATAACACCGTCACAATTCAGCAGGAAGTAGGTCGATGACTGCATCGCCCCTCCTCCCATAGACATGGAAGAGTAAAATTGACAGTGGGGAACATGTAACAGAGAGAATGGCCTCAAAAGGGGTAAAAATGTTTTCTGTCTCTTCAAAACCCCCTCACCCTTTTTGAGAGCTAAAACCTGCATCCCTGCCTCAGGCTAGTGGTCAGGAGTGGGAGGAGAGCGTCCTTTGTTCTTTGTGCCATAGGAGATGGCTCAGAGGAATTGCCCCGGGAGTAGTCAAGATTGTCCTAGCTGAAGAGGGGACTGTGGGATTAATCAGAACCTTAAAAAGCTCTGTACTTCTGCTTTGAGATAGGAGTCTGCCAATCTCATTTGCCAGCAAACTGATAAACTTCTCTTTCCTTCTCCTCAAAAAAAAAAAATTGATCTTCCCAAATCAGGCAATTGTTTAGAATAAGAGGTCTCTAAAGCCTAATTAAAAAAAAAAAAATTAGGAGGCCAGGCATGGTGGCTCACACCTGTAATCCTAGCACTCTGGGAGGCGTAGGTGGGATGATCGTTGGAGCTCAGGAGTTCGAGATCAGCCTGAGCAAGAGCGAGACCTCATCTCTACTAAAACATAGAAAGAAATTAGCTGGACAACTAAGAATACATATAGAAAAAATTAGCCGGGCATGGTGGCGCATGCCTGTAGCCCCACCTACTCAGGAGGCTGAGGCAGAAGGATCGCTTGAGCCCAGGAGTTTGAGGTTGCTGTGAGCTAGGCTGACGCCACAGTACTCTAGCCCCGGCAACAGAGTGAGACTCTGTCTCAAAAAAAAAAAAAAAAATTAGGAATATTTCTAATTTAAAGGATCTATCTTTTGAGCATTAATTTTTAATGTTGTATTTATTCCAAAGAAACTTAATCCAAAGAGCCTCTTTAGAGAAGCAGCAATCCCAAAGATCCCCTCATTTTGCAGAAATAGACTAAGAAAACAAAAGACTCTTGCTGCCACAGAGAGGTGAGGATGGATAGTGTTAACCCACAAATTTCTGGGGGTGCTGCCAGTCACATATCAGTTACTCTGTGACACTGGGCAGGTCCCCCTAGGACTGGACTCTCCTAGCTCTAACCAAGCAACACGGGTTGAGACAGCAAAAGCCACTTATCGATGGGAATTTTCATCACAAATACTCTTGTGATAAAGACATTTTATCTATGAAGATAAAGTATTTTATCACAAATACTCTTACGATAAAGAGCTTCACATGTTTGGAACAGAAAAAAAAATCTGAGGTTCTCAGTTGTTTTTCATGCTGGCCATCATACTGCTAACCAAAAAATTACACCCCCCCCCCCACAGATGGTGGAGACCAAGACAGAGTATTCTGTGTGGTCACAAGTTTTCAAGGACATAAAAACAGGATGAGAGGAAAGTTTATCTGCTACCCCTCTTTGTGACAGAATAACACAGAAAGACAGAACAAACGAAAACACTATTTGGGGAAGGGGGAGGAAAGGGACCAAACAATATGGAATCATATCACAATGTACCTAAGTACACCAGAGTTTTTGTATACTACCAAGACTAGTCACACAAATCCTTTTTCTCCTATTAGTCAAAACCTTGTAAACAGTGTGATCTTTACTTTCTGTTCAACAAGATTGTATATAGAGAGAGGCCAGGAAACTGGCTGGTAAGAAAGTTTTATCCTTTTTGTTGGCCAATCAGGTTTCTGGGTTTTCTCTGTTGCAACTTCTCAGAAGAAAAGAGTGGTTTCAAACGGCAGGGAGTAAGGTCCTTTTCCCCAGAAAGGTTTGCCGAAAAATCACTGACACGAGGCAGATGGATTAATTGGAGAAAAAGACATTTAAATTAATTTTTAACATGTATACATGGGAGTCTTTAGAATTAAAACTTAACTTCTCAATGAGGTACAGAGGTGTTTTGTTTTGTTTTGATTTTTTAAATGGGGGTTTGGAAGCAGCAAAACATGTTTGGGAAGGAGAAAAGAAAAGGCTAGCAAAGGCAGCCTTGGTATGTAGGAGCCCTACCTATTAAACTTCCTGCAAGCTAACCTCCGTGTTGGAGGCTGCTCCCAGGGAAACTATTCTGCAATGAGTTGAAACTAGGTTGGCTGTGGGTTGATAATTCTTGAAGCTGGGTGTTGTGGGCAGAATTCAAAGATGATCCCCAAGGTCCCCATCCCTGGCGTGAACACCATATAATCTCCAGGACTGTCAATGTGATGGATTTTACTCCTGTGATTAGGTTGTATCATTTAGCCTTGACCTAAATCACATGAGCCCTCTAAAACCAGAGTTTTCTCTGGCTCCTCACAGAAGAAGAAGTCAGAAATTCAAAGCACAGAGATTCTGCTGGCTTGATGATGGAGGGAGCCACATGGCCAGGGAGGAGGGTGGCCCGTAGGACCTAAGGGCAGCCACTGTGGACAGTCAGCTGGAAACAGGGTGCTCAGTCCTACGACTGCAATGAACTGAATTCTGCCAACAAGAGTGAGCTTCGAAGAGGATTTTCCTCCCATGGTTCTCCTCGTGCACGTGGATATATTTATATGCTTTCTCTCCGATTAATCTGCCTTTCGTCGGTTGATTCTTCGGCGAAGCTTCAGAGGGTGAAGAGGAAGTTTTCCCTTGGCCCCTAGAATAGGCATCGTGAAAGTTTAAAATGTTGATTTTAATGTTGCTGATCTAAGTGATGGGCACTGTCGGCCCAAGTAAATGACTGAGGCAAAAATCTCAATCCATGGAGGTTTATGAAGCCAAGATTTTGAGGACATGCCTCAAAGGGGAAGTTGGGACCTTCAGCATTTTAAAGGCAACAGACAGAAAGAAAAAGGCAGAGGGGAGGGGTGCTCACAGGTGTAGAGATTGTGCCTTAAAAGCATCTGTTCCCAGCACTTTATGGAAAATCACCAGGAACCCCAGAGTTGTGCGTACCCCTGACTGTGTTGCTTCTTTGAGAGAAGTATTTAGAGTTTTCTGTTACTAAAAGTTATTGCTTATTCTTGGGGAGGCCCAACAAGTGTGTGGCGTTGCATTTGGTCACTGCAGATAGAGGCCAGCACCAAGGCCTGCAGCTGGACATTCAGGCCCTGCCCTCACTTCATGCTGAAGGAGACCCTTTGAGTCATCCCAGAGGGCACCACCCGGGTGTGTGGGTGTGGTGAGACTGTTTTGGGGAGCCCTGTGGGTGGGGTATTGAGGCTTCTCCTGAAAGAAATGAGAATGAGCCTCAGTCCTCCTGGGGAACAGTAAACCTCAGGCCAGGGAATGAAGATTTGAGGGACAGCCATAAAGCCCGAGTTAGAAGGAAGCTTCTCCCTCCCTCTGATCACAGGAGGTGTGAGCACCTGCCACCAGGTGAGATTTGCCTAAGGACACTGTGATTTTAGAGAGGTTGGCAGGCTCCTTCCAGATGGCTGGAGGCTGGGAGCAGACAGGAGGCCCTTCAAGGCCCTGAACGAGTTTCTCTGGGTCCCAGGAGTGGCCCCATGGGGCAGCATTAACCAGTGATTCACTTCCTCTACTCTTGAACCTTCAGGGACATCACATTAAAGCTGTTTTTTTTTTTGTTTTTTTTTTTGGTTTTTTTTTGAGACAGAGTCTCACTTTGTTGCCCAGGCTAGAGTGAGTGCCGTGGCGTCAGCCTAGCTCACAGCAACTTCAATCTCCTGGGCTCAAGCAATCCTACTGCCTCAGCCTCCCGAGTAGCTGGGACTACAGTCATGCGCCACTATGCCCGGCTAATTTTTTTTTTTTTGTATATATATTTTTAGTTGGTCAATTAATTTATTTATATTTTTGGTAGAGACGGGTCTCGCTCAGGCTGCTTTCGAACTCCTGACCTTGAGCAATCGCCCACCTCGGCCTCCCAAAGTGCTAGGATTACAGGCGTGAGCCACCACGCCCAGCCTGTTTTGTTTTTTTTTAAAGAGAGAAGTTTGCAAAATAAAGCATTTGCCTTGCATATTTGTTTCTCTATAAAATTAAACTGAAGTTTTACCCTAAAGCTTCCTTCTATAAACTGGCCTTGCACCAGCTTTAGCTGGCATCCTCTTCCGGTAACTCACATCTTTATGATGATAGTCATCAAGAATAAATACACGAACTGAAGCCCGGGTCTTCCTCGTTCTGTTGCTCTTTGTCATTTCAGGGAAAGGAAGTTGGGAGAAAGAAGACCAAGTGCGTTGACGAGTCCAACTAACCGTGTGCGTGTATTGTATGCCCCACCTTGCCCACGTCTCTTCCCTACCATGTTCAAGGCTCATCAGCTTGGACAGAGTACAAATTTAGGATGAATGCTACTTTGTGTTGCTCCTTCCATTTTAAACAATTATCATAAAGAAGTGTACATTTCTCTGATTCTTTGTTTGCCGGTTGGCCTTGTTGACCCACTTCCCCAAATGCGTAATGCTTTTTATTTTGAAATTTTCCCCTTGACTAAGCAAAGCATGCAGTGTCTAGTTACACTTCCTCTTCATTGTGGGAAAGCTTATTTTTCCCATTTGTGGAACTCAAAAAGCCAATACTCAACTGCCATAAGAAAAAATAAATTACTGAGTCCGCTATCCTAGAGTGTGGAGATGGATAATTTCAAATCATTATCAAGCATTTCTTTCTGAGACTGCACAATGTTCAGTTTTGCAATTAAGCACAAAGCAACATCTTTTTATTTTTTTGAGAAAGAGTCTCACTCTGTTGCCTGGGCTAGAGTGCAGTGGCATCAGCCTAGCTCACAGCAACCTCAAACTCCTGGGTTCAAACGATCCTCCTGCCTCAGTCTGTTGAGTAGCCGGGACTACAGGCATGTGCCACCATGCCTGGCTAATTTTTTTCCTTATCTATATATATATTTTTAGTTGTCCAGGTAATTTCTATTTTTTTCATAGAGACAGGGTCTTGCTCTTGCTCAGGCTGGTCTCAAACTCCTGAGCTCAAATAATCCTCTAGCCTTAGCCTCCCAGAGTGCTAGGATTACAGGCATGAGCCACCACACCCAGCCTAAAACAACATCTTGAAGGGATAGGGGCTCCAGGGGCCCGCAACCCAATTCGAACACCAGCTCTGCCCCCTACTGGCTGTGCAAGCTTGGGCAAACAACTTCACCTCTCTGTGCCTACAACCCAAGAAGTGCTCAGTAAGTATTCTGTAATGCATTCAGTAGTAAATATAAAATCGGAACGCTAGCACCAGTGTCACGGGGACATTGTGAGGATAAGTGGTGATGGACATACAGCTTCTAACATGATTCATTGTTGCAGTATTATCTAGAAGAGTCTAGAATCTTGTGCCTCATACACATGTTCTTAAAAAAAATGTCTTCCATTATAAATTGAGGTATACTGATGCTGACTTGAAACCAAATCAGACAGCCCCACTCCTCAGTCTTTCCCCCACCACAATAAATAGCAACGCTTTTCTTCCACTTGCTAAGGCCAAAACCTTGTGCCAACCCCGACTCCTCCCTCTCTCGAGACCCTACATTCTCTCTGTCAGGAAATCACGTCAGTGCTACCTCCACAGTATCCCGAATCAGACCGCTTTGCTACCTCCCCAGATGCTATCTAGGTTGAGCCACCACCCAGAAAAGTGGGACAATCCGTACAACACATCCACGGAAACTTCTGGAACAGAGTAGCCACCCCTCCCCCACAGATATGGAAGGGAAATATTGAGAGTGGGGAATATGTAACAGGGAATGGCCTGAAGAATAAAAGGGCAAAAAGATGTTCTGTCTCTTTAAAACTTCCCCCACTCTTTTTGGGAACTTCAGCCTGGCCAGTGTTCCTAAAGCAGGTCTTTTGTTAAAACTCCCAGGTGGCACCAGCCCCACAGGTGGACGGTTGTCTGAGTGGAGCTCACAGGCTTTGCCTTAGGCAGAGATGGGACTGTTAGAATAGTTTAACCACAGTAACTGTCTGAAGCTGAGAACCCTCCCTTTAAAAGCTCTGGATTTCTGCCATGTTCAGGAAATTTGGAATTTTTCCTCCTTTGCAAAGTAAACTCTCTTTCCTTCCTCCTCAAACCGCTTGTCCTCTTTCTTCTGATTCGGCCCATGAACAAGTGGCTGAGTTTTCGGTGACATATCTAGAATGATGTTTAACCAGATATCTGACTACTGTTAACATAGCCAAATTGACACATAAAATTAGCATCACATGATGCTCAATAAATGATTGAATAGTGAATTGATTCACTAAAATAAGAGATCAAATAGCTCAGTTAAAGCTATTGCCGTTGAAAGAAAACAATACATTACTTCTAAAATACTTTTAAATTTCAGGGTTTTTTAAAATCGACATATATTATTTTCTCTAGCTCTACACGTATTTAAGGTGTTTTTAAGAGTTAAAAGGAAAATGTTCTGGCCGGGCGCGGTGGCTCACGCCTGTAATCCTAGCACTTTGGGAGGCCGAGGCGGGCGGATTGCTCAAGGTCAGGAGTTCGAAACCAGCCTGAGCGAGACCCCGTCTCTACCAAAAATAGAAATAAATTAATTGACCAACTAAAAATATATATACAAAAAATTAGCCGGGCATGGTGGCGCATGCCTGTAGTCCCAGCTACTCGGGAGGCTGAGGCAGTAGGATCGCTGAGCCCCGGAGATTGAGGTTGCTGCGAGCCAGGCTGACGCCACGGCACTCACTCTAGCCTGGGCAACAAAGTGAGACTCTGTCTCAAAAAAAAAAAAAGGAAAATGTTCTAAAACTTGATTGTGGTAATTGTTACAACAACTCTGTAAAATTACTAAGAATTATTGAATTGTAAGATTGAGTTGTAATTCAACGATCCTAAGAGTTACAATTCAATAATTCTTAGCGGCATGTAGATTATACCTAAAGCTTTTTTTTGAGACAGCATCTCACTGTTGCCTGGGCTAGAGTGCCGTGGCATCAGCCCAGCTCACAGCAACCTCAAACTCCTAGGCTCAAGCAATCCTTCTGCCTCAGCCTCCCAAGTAACTGGGACTACAGGCATGCACCACCACGCCCGGCTAATTTTTCTTTATATTTTTAGTTGTCCGGCTACTTTCTTTCTATTTTTAGTAGAGACGGGGGTCTCGCTCTTGCTTAGGCTGGTCTCGAACTCCTGACCTCGAGCAATCCTCCCGCCTTGGCCTCCCAGAGTGCTAGGATTACAGGCGTGAGCCACTGCACCCAGCCTACCTAAAGCTTTTTTTTTAAAAAGCTGGGCAATAAATGAGCACTTAATCATGTAAAAACATTTTCATTTCATAAAAAACATTCAAATAAGAGAAAATTCCAGGGCTGAGACAAAACTAGACTCCACAGTATGCCGTCATAAGTAGGATAAAATCTGGGAACACCTGAAAAATAGTATTATAGGCAAAATCCTGGGTACACACAGGAAAATAGTATTTAAAAACAATAACTTTGGGCGGGGCGCGGTAGCTCACGCCTGTAATCCTAGCACTCTGGGAGGCGGAGGAGGACGGATTGCGTGAGGTCAGGAATTCGAAACCAGCCTGAGCAAGAGCGAGACCCCGTCTCTACTATAAATAGAAATAAATTTATTGGCCAACTAATATATATATAGAAAAAAAAATTAGCTGGGCATGGTGGCGCATGCCTGTAGTCCCAGCTACTTGGGAGGCTGAGGCAGGAGGATCGCTTGAGCCCAGGAGTTTGAGGTTGCTGTGAGCTAGGCTGACACCACGGCACTCACTCTAGCCTGGGCAACAAAGCGAGACTCTGTCTCAAAAAAAAAAAAAAAAAAAAAAACAATAACTTTGTTTCTGTTTAGAAAGGTAACACGTTTTTTCTTGTAAATTTGAATGACACCAGTAATGTTGATTACTTTGGGAAGAAAAGACTAAAAAGCATCCTTTGGGTTTAGACAAAAAGAAGTATTTTAAAATTTGGTGACGGTGACAGTGACAGTCTCCACTCATACTCCAAAGGGCATCAGCACTGGGCTTCCAGCGGCACCTGGGGGAAGGAGCTTACTTCTCTTGCTTTGTCTTTCTCCAGCCCAACTCTTCCTGCCTAGAGGAAAAACCTTCCAGAAGTGGGCACTGCCTGCCCGCCTCTGGGCCCCTTGTCTTCTCCCAACAATCACATCATTCTAGATGTGATTTCTTTATTTATTCTCCTTTCTACTTGTCACAGCCTCCTTCTCTACTTTCACCAGCTTTGCCAATTTTTCTCATTGTTTTTAGGGTAAGTGGGATCTTTTCCACCCCATTCTATCAAAAATCTCCCATCCTCAAGTCAGTGACCTGAGTCATCACAATATTTTGACAGGTGTGAGATGAGACTCACAGACTAAGGCCACTGTACACTGAAGGAGCTTAAGAAATTTCACCCCAAAATAGGACTCTTTAGTATAAAGAGTATTTTGAATTAAAGGCCCTTGGAGTTCAACAGGCCTTGGAAGCGGTTTCCCTCTATCTGCATAAACCAGATGGACTTATCAAAAAGAACAACTGACTTCTCTTCCACTCCCTGTTAGCTCATATATTGCAGGAAATAAGATCAAGAAGGCAACCAGACTTGGCCCAAATCATCTTAAATATAATACCTGTCTCTTGGGTTAATTTACAAATCAATCTGTTTCCCCCATCCATGCATTCTCGCAAGTATCTGTTCATCCTTTCTAGCAACCACTTATTGCCCCTAAACAGAATTACCTGTATCCTTCATCTCCCCCTCCCCTCTAAAAGGAGGGTATACAAATTTCTGGACTCCATTGGGATTTGGGAGGATCGCTCTGTGATTCTCCCAATATACACAGTGTGCACAGTGAATAAACCTCTTTCTCTTAACAATCTAGCTTTATTGTGAGTTGATCTTCCATCAAACGTTCAGGGGAAAGGGGAAGTTTCCCCTCACCCCCACAATGCTCACCTGCCCTTCTGAAAGCCGCTGGGCTCCGTCAGTTCACAGACACAGAAGCCCAGTCACCTTCTGACTTGCATGAAGACCAGGGACCCATCTGTGCAGACTCCATGCTCAGATGGCAGTTCCTGCAGGAGAGCTTAACTAGAGGGAGAGAAAGCATAGCCGCTTGATAAATGCTTCATGAATGCAGAGTTCCAGCAAGCCAGGATGACAGAGAGGGTGGCAGATTTTGGAGACTATGAGAACCTTCTCCACCTAATTACCCCTTGGCCCAACCTCTAGCAATCACCTGCTTCCCCCAGTTCCCAGGAGCCACGGCAATGTCACGGCAGTGCTGAAGCACTGTGGGAACTGTCTGAAAGGCCAGAGGTCTGGAGCAGTCAACAGCAGTGTGAGCAGCACAGCGGGGAATGGGCCAACAGGACACAGGAGAACAGCAGGTGCAGCTCCTAGGATGTGTGTGAGCACTCCTTCTCTGCCTACACAGCCCATCCACCCTTTCTGTCCCCATCTAGGAGCCCTTCAAAGGAATGGCTGGGGAAAAAGATCTCTTAAAAAGCCTGAACTCCCAGCAACATGAACTAAGAGACATCTGGATTATTGAGATTTGAGATTTTCTTTAAAGGTGGCACAGTATACACACAGACACTGAGTGGACCTTGGGACAATGAAATGGAAAAGAAATTCATTTTCATACATTTATCATATATCCAGCCACTTTATCAAGCTAACCGATACCAGTAAGACTTTTAGCTGAGTCTCTTGAATGTTCCAGAGCAATAGTTCTCAAAGTTTGGTCCAGAAATCCTTTCAGGGAGTCTGCAAGGTTGAAACTATTTCCATAAGAATACCAAGAGGTGATCTGCCTTTTTTACTCATTTCATCAGTGAAATGTGCAGTTGAATTTACTACTGAGAGCAGAGCAGACATAAGGACCCAGCTTCCTTCCCCTAGGCCAGAAAGTGGAAATTTTTAAAATCTCTTTTAAAAGAATAGCAATTTTATCACCAAATAATTTTTGCTTTGGAAAATATAATTATTTTCATGAAAAATATGTAGTTTGCGTTGCCATGTAATCGATTTGTTACTTTTGAATGAATAAGTAAATTTTAAAATTTTTTTCTCAGTCTTAATTTCTAATATGGTAAATATACAGATATAGGTATAGATATAAAACCCACATAAACAAAAGTCCTTTGGGGCCTCAGTAAATTTTAAGAAAGTAAAGGATTCCTGAAACTGAAAGATTTAGGAACTGCTATTCTAAAGAGAGTATCAGACTATATGCAAATAGTGATGAATTTGTATCCTTATTTCTGGTAATTATACCTCACATTTATTTCTTATTTTGTTAGCCAGCATTTTCAGAGCCATGTTAAATCATGCAATGAGAGAATGAGGGGCAGAATTTAATTTCTAGCTGAAACAGAAAGCTTTCTAGGGGGGGCATGGTAGCTCACACCTGTAATCCTAGCACTCTGGGAGGCCAAGGTGGGAGGATCACTTAAGGTCAGGGGTTTGAGACCAGCCTAAGCAAGAGCAAGACCCCATCTCTACTAAAAATAGAAAAATTAGCCGGGCATGGTGGAATATGCCTGTAGTCCCAGCTACTCGGGAGGCTGAGGCAGGAGGATCACTTGAGCCCAGGAGTTTGAGGTTGCTGTGAGCCAGGCTGTGAGCTGGGCCATGGCACTCTAGCTCAGGTGACAGATCAAGGCTCTGTCTCAACAAGAGAAAAAAAGTGCTTTTGAATGTTTCCTGAACCCTGGCCGTGTTTCCCTGTTCTAGGAAATGTTGACAGGTATTTTAAAGAAGTTTGGATTCACTGCTCTGGTATTTCAGTGTTGTTTCAAGATAAAGATTTTTAAAATAATTTTTTATGGATACATAATAGTTGTACATATTTATGGGGTACCTGTGATATATTGACACAAGCATACCATGTGTAATGACCAAATAAGGGTAACTGGGGTACCATCACCTCAAGGATTTATTATTTCTTTGTGTTAGGAACAATCTAAATCCTCTCTTTTAGTTATTTTGAAATATCAAGTTACAGATTTTTAGGCTGAGGCAGGTGGATTGTTTGAGCTCAGGAGTTCTAGACCAGCCTAAGTAAGAGCAAGATCCCTTCTCTACTAAAAATAGAAAGAAATTAGTTGGACAACTAAAAATATATAGAAAAAATTAGCCAGGCATGGTGGTGCATATGCCTGTAGTCCCAGCTACTTGGGAGGCTGAGGCAGGAGGATGGCTTGAGCCTAGGAGTTTGAGGTTGCTGTGAGCTAGGCTGATGCCACAGCACTCTAGCCGGGGCAACAGAGTGAGACTCTGTCTCAAAAAAAAAAAAAAGTTACAGAATTTTCTTTTGGTATTAAAAACAGTCTTATTTCTACTTACTGTATGATTTTGAGCACACCTTTTTACCTACCTGAACCTCAGCATTTCTCATTTGTGGATGAGGCTGTTGGACTAACTCAGTGCTTCTAAATCGTGGTTGGTTGACGTTGAAATCTCTTGTGAAATTGATGAAGGAGAGTTTTGTTTGTTTGTTTGTTTTATTTCCATGTTTTAACACAGACAAGGGAGAGTTTTCTCCACAGAGGAATTCCAGCCCATAGAGACAAAATTAATGAGAGAAACATAAAGGTGGCATTTTGCAACTCCCTATGGAATAATCGATTCCGAGAAGGCTCACCAATGGACACTAAAATCATCCAGGAAAAATGTGTTGGGGAACGCTCACCCACTGCAATGGGGAAGACGGACCTTTACAATGCTCAGATCTGTCCGTCCCCACGGTAACCAGTGGGCACGAAACGTGAGACACCCAGATATTATGGGAGTACGGATGCGTCCCTGTGAAGTATTCTCACTAAAATGTTTAACCTCAATTGAAGTGAGCCCTTAGCCCAAGCCCTCAGCCCTTAGATCCAAGTTTTGTGGGGCCTAAAGCATATACAATGTTGTGACTCCCTCTGTAAGAAAAACAATACAAAATCAGGTACAAAAGTGAATATGTAGAATGTGAAAGTAAAATTACAAGTTACAAATCTCAAAAAGGGGTCAAATAGGAAACATCCCAAAGTCTAAGAAAATGGCAATATTTGTATTAACTAACTGCCTGACACATATCTGTGATACTTTTACTCTCCATTTCTGGCTGCATGCCCTTTGATTTCTTGTGTAATATCATCTTCTACAGAAGAGGACTTTGGCTGTAGCTGCATGTCCAAGGCAAGGGTCCCAACCCCCACCCCACTGAATCAGAGATGATGGGAATGAGTGTGGGCATTGGTTAGTGTCGGGGCTCAGGACAAACCAATAACTCCAAAATACGACGATAGGAGACCAGAAGTCCGCCCCAAAATATATTTCTTTGAGACATTTTTGGTTTTTTTTTTTTTTTCCTTTTATATTGAATGCATCCTCATGCGCTATCTTTGGGACATTTTGAGCTGACTATTTTGAGAAACTGCAGGCGGAGGAGTAGCTCTGAAAAGTTGTCCTATTATAAAGGAAATTGACGTCTACAAAGGAAGCCTAAGTTAGTAAAAGTGTGAAAGTGTCTGTATCGCAAAGATGGCTATTTTGAGATAGCTTCTGTTGCCAAGGAGACTTTGCACACGGGAAAGCCTTTGCTCACCATGCACTTACTGCCCTCACCCTGCCGGGCTTGTCACCACACTGCCCCCCAGAAGCTGCAAGGACCCCTTTCCTCTCTGTAGCTCAGAAATGCTGCATAGACTTCAATCATCTGGCCCGAATTTGTGGGACTCCTGCACATGCACACATAATTAAAATGGCTTTTCTCCCGCTAATCTGTCTGCTGAGGGTTTATTTCATAGACTCAATTACTGAACCTTCAGAGGGTAGAAAGAAAGTTTCACTCTCCAAGATGCGTCTTTAATCACAAAGCCAGGTGTCTCTAAAGTGCAAGCAGAGCTGAGAACCCCCTGTGGGGCTGTCTCTAGGCCTCCTGT
The DNA here is from genome assembly GCF_040939455.1 of Microcebus murinus. Taxonomy (NCBI): domain Eukaryota; kingdom Metazoa; phylum Chordata; class Mammalia; order Primates; family Cheirogaleidae; genus Microcebus; species Microcebus murinus. The sequence continues at coordinate 11,038,765 of NC_134104.1, read as the reverse complement.
CTCACAGCCTCAGCTGTGACTTGCTCTGACTCACCCAGCAGGGTGGCAGACAGGGGCTTGGCAAGAGACAGGAAGCCAAAGCCCCGGGCAACAACCAGCTCCGTGATCCAGAAAACCCACATTTGGTCAGAGGGGGCACGAATGGGTGCTGAGAGCACTGGGGATGCTGGGTGCTCCCTCCGGCTGAGTTGGCCTGGTTTCTCCCTCCCTCCTCCCCACGCATCAGGGACTCCTCCACACAGCTGGTCTTAAAGCAGAAACAAAGCCCTTGGGTGATGGGCACACAGAGGCTACACAGCATGACCCCACAGGACCTCCTGGTGGAACGTGTGACCCCCAAAAGTAAGCAGAGACATTCTGTTCCCATGAGCAGTCACTCCCCTCTGCCCTCTCCTGCCAGCCCCTGGCATCATCCATTAATGTGCTTTCTGTCTCTATGAATGTGCCTATTTTGGCCATTTCATGTAAAGAGAATCTTGCAATACGTGACCTTTTGTGACTGGCATCTTTCTCTTGGCACCATGTCTTCTTCAAGGTTCATCAATGTGATCGTGTACGTGGATCAATACGTCATTTTTTAAAATCACTGAATAATTTCCATGATATGAATACGCCTCATATTGTTTATCCATTTGTATGTTGACGGGTACTTGGGTTGTTTCCACTCTGGGGCTGTTACGAATGGCCCATTGGCTGCTGCTTTCCGGAATGCCCCGGTCGCAAGCTGGCGGCCATGTCCTCACGGGCTGACCCAGCCCAGCGCTGCTCCCAAGTGACTTCTGCTGCAGGCCCACAGTCAGGCTGCCCTCAGCCCTGACCCTCCAGGCACGCGGCCCCTGGGGGAACCCTGGCCTCTGCTTCTTTCTTCCGTCAGCCTCGGCCAGGCTAGACGTGCTCCAGTAACACTGAACTTCAAAGCAAAAGAGTAAAGAGTCCCAGTCACTCCTTGCCAGAGTCTCTCCTTTTAGTCTGTTTAGTCTCCAGTTACTCTATTTGCATCACCCAGGCCGAGGCATCACCTAATTTCCTCCAACGACTGCACCTAAGCCCAGGCCAAAAGCATCCTGCCAAGCTCCCGCCACCACCGTGGGCATAATCCTTGGGTGGCTGTCAATCATCTGTGTAACTGAAGGGTTTCTCGCAACCTTCACTTCAAAGTGGACCTCAAAGGAAATTCCAATTTCCACTCCGAAAGGAGGAACTAAGCACAGCTCCTAGTCCAGGACCGTGCCAGCTCCAGCGACCTTCAGAGCCTGCCCCTCCCCCGCGTGCACGTCTCTGACTGTGCTGACCGTAAGGGACTCAGCGCCTGGGATGGGTCCCCAGGACTGGAGAGGCTGTGGCCTTGACCTCTGCAGGTCTCACTTACGCAGAGCACAGGATAGGGCCATGAGCTCCTTCTGACTTACCCCGGACTTTCCCGGTTTCTGCACCGGAAGTCACACTTCTGGGGAAACCCACAGTCCCTGACAAACCAGATGGTTGATCACCATGCAAAGCGTGTGCACTTTAGCCACAGTGTTGAGTAAAGTCCAAGGCCCAGTGAGGCTCTAGGAAGCGCCCCGTGATCCAGGCAGTGAGGAAGGCAACAGGAAACCCACCCCTGCTCCGTCGTGCCGCGTGGTTAACCGGCCCCACAAGCACTAGGGTTGCCGTCTAGAGATCAGCAGACTGTAGCCCACTCGTGCTTGTCTACAGTTGCAGGGCTAGTGAGTAATATTTCCTCGAAGGAAGGATGCAGAATTCAGCAAGGGGTAAGACCCATCATCATTTTGGGCTTTTTAAAATTATCAAGGTAAAATTCATATAACATAAACAACTATTTTAAAGTGTACAATTCAGTGGCATTTAGCAAATTCACAATGTTGTACACCCACCACGTGTACTAGTTCCAAGATATTTTCATCCTCCCAAAAGGAAATCCTGTGCCTTCTGAGCAGTCACTCCCCACTCCCCCTCCCCCAGCCTCTGGCAATCACCAATCTACTTTCTGTCTCTGTGGATTTGCCTATTCTGAACATGTCTTATAAACAGAACCATGCAATATGCAGTTCTTTGTGACTGGCATCTTTAACTCAGCATAATGTTTGTGAGCTTCATCCAAGTGGTAGCATGTATCAGTACTTTGTTCCTTTTCATGGCTGAATAATATTTCTTTGCATGGATCAATCACATCTTGTTTATCCATAGTTATGGTTTTTGAAGGGAGTTCAAATTGCCCTGAGCCCCTCCAGGAAACAAGGTTGCTGTTGGTTTCAACCTCGCAAATAAAATATTAATGTATTCTCCTTGTAAAACAAACAGATCTGGGCGCGGTGGCTCATGCCTCTAGTCCCAGCTACTGCGGAAAATCGCTCGAGTCCAGGAGTTCGAGGCTGCAGTGACTACGATCACACTACTGCACTCCAGCCTGGGTGACAGAGGGAGACCCTGTCTCTTAAAACAAATGACCAAACAAAACTCCAACAATACTCATCAAGCAACAGGACATGCATGATCTGAGCATGCTACAGTGGCGCGGTGAGGTCTGCGCCTCTTCCAGCACGTGCAGGGAGCTTTGAGACACCTGCCGTGAGCACGCTCACGTCTCCCTTAACTTAACGGAATAGGCACAGATTCCTGCTGTCCTCCCCGCCCCCACTTCCTCGGCTTACCGCCAGCTTCATCGCTACACCGTTCCCTGCTTCCTCACACCCACTCATGGCTTACTCCGCTCTGCTTGGCTTCCCCGGCGGCTGCTCTACCTACTCAGCTCTCTGAAAGTCACTGCTAACCCCAGCAGCCACAGGGGCCTCCGGCCCAGGCTCCTCCCCTGCAGGGTTTGGCCAGCCCCTTCCCTTGGAGAACACGCTTGGCCTCCCTCCTCCTGGCCTCATCTTCGAAACGTCTCTGTTCCCACCTTATTCTCCTATTTGATGGCAAGATCCTGCGGGCAGTGAGTGCAAGGCCATGGCACTCCAGCCAGGGCAACAGAGCGAGACTCGGTCACCAAAAAAAAAAAAAAAAATCCTGCAGGTGGAGTGTATGCTATCATTTCACATCCTCTGCAATGAAACTCCCCTTATCAGTTCTTGATAAACTTCTGCTGGAGAGGCTGGGCGTGGTGGCTCACGCCTGTAATCCTAGCACTCTGGGAGGCCGAGGCAGGCGGATTGCTCAAGGTCAGGAGTTCGAAACCAGCCTGAGCAAGAGTGAGACCCAGATATATAGAGAAAAAATTAGCCGGGCATGGTGGCGCATGCCTGTAGTCCCAGCTACTTGGGAGGCTGAGGCAGGAGGATTGCTTGAGCAGAGGAGATTGAGGTTGCTGTGAGCTAGGCTGATGCCACGGCACTCACTCTAGCCTGGACAACAAAGCAAGACTCTGTCTCAAAAAAAAAAAACTTATGCTGGAGAGAAGCCAGCCGCGCTGTTTGTGGCCACCTGTTTCCAGGAGACGGGGCGCACGCAGACCGCGCTGGGTCTCGGGGAACGGCTCTCTCCCCTTCCATTAAATGACCAAGAACCCCTCTCTGCTCTTCTACGAACCTCAGAACGTACCGAGAAGATTTATTCTCCGCAGTCTTCTTTCTGGCACCCTGAGCACATGACGGGGACCCGAGAGGACCTACGTGACTTCCCTGCGTTGCTGGATGTCATAGACGGCTTCGAGGAATCCTTGCCTGAGTTTCCTTGATGTTTTTGTAGCACTTGCCGTTACTTTCACACTCGGCTAAGTAACCTTTGATACTGTGTGGTTATAACAAAATAACCACACGTCCTTTGTCTTCTCTGTCAAGGGTGAAGAATTCGAAGGACTTTAACCACTGGTAAAAGTGTCTTCGCACATAAACCGCACAGCAGCAAGTATTGTGCAAACCAGGTGGTTATTCTCACCAAGTGGGCTGAGCACAAATTAAAAGTGGGTTGCAGAGTTGCCGCGGCTGGGCTGAGTGTGGGTTTGCCAAGAGACATTACTCTCCACTACCCACCTCTTACCTGTCAGTTTTCTTTCTTTTTTTTTTTTTGAGACAGAGTCTCGCTTTGTTGTCCAGGCTAGAGTGAGTGCCATGGCGTCAGCCTGGCTCACAGCAACCTCAGACTCCTGGGCTCCAGCGATCCTCCTGCCTCAGCCTCCCGAGTAGCTGGGACTACAGGCATGCGCCACCATGCCCGGCTAATTTTTTCTATATATATTAGTTGGCCAATTAATTTCTTTCTATTTAGAATAGAGACGGGGTCTCGCTCTTGCTCAGGCTGGTTTCGAACTGCTGACCTCGAGCAATCTTCCCGCCTCGGCCTCCCAGAGTGCTAGGATGACAGGCGTGAGCCACCGGCACCCGGTCTTACCTGTCAGTTTTAAGCCAGCCTCAGGGCTGGCTCCAGCTTCCAAGGTTTGCCTGACGATGGCATCAGGCGGTCCAAGCTATGGCCCTGTGCGTTTCGGGCTGTCCCAAGCAGCAGTCATGCCGTCCTTTGCCCTTTGGCCTTTCCCCAGCTTAGTGGAGGTCAGGTCCTGCCCTGTTGGGAGCTGGGGGCAGGGACTGGTCACCAGCACCAAGTGTCCAGGGCGGAGGCCTTGGCAAGGCCAGGTTCTGGAGGAGGCTCCCTCTCCTCTCCAAGGAGCATTCCAGACCCCCCTGTCCTGAAGGTCTACCTTCCCCAAATGACCCATCAGCCAGGCCACCTCACCGCCCCACACATCCACCTCCAGGTCTGAGGATGTCCTTTGGGGCTGGGCTGGGAAACTCATTCCCCTCTTTTTCTGGCCGCAGCTGGGGTGATTCCCCTGAGTGAGCCACCATGTTCTCGGCCACCAGCTGAGACCCGGGCTGTGCTCCTTTAGGAGTCGTGCCTCTCGGCTGACTCCTTCTGTCTTGTGGTGGGGGAATTGTTGAACTCCTTAACAGGATTTCCCCCATTCTTCTGCCATTGTTGATGGTGAAACCGACCCCAGAGCTGCACTGAGAAACATGTCCCAGTGGATTTCCCATTCCCACCGGGTCTCAGCACCTTGCAGGGGCTCCTCCCCTTCCAAGAGACAATGGGGGCTCTTTTTTTTTTTTTTTTTTTGAGACAGAGTCTCACTCTGGTGCCCAGGCTAGAGTGAGTGTCGTGGCATCAGCCTAGCTCACAGCAACCTCAAACTCCTGGGCTCCAGCGATCCTCCTGCCTCAGCCTCCCAAGTAGCTGGGACTACAGGCATGCGCCACCATGCCTGGCTAATTTTTTCTATATATTTTTAGTTGGCCAATTAATTTCTTTCTACTTTTAGTAGAGACGGGGTCTCGCTCTTGCTCAGGCTGGTTTCGAACTCCTGACTTGAGCGATCCACCCGCCTTGGCCTCCTAGAGTGCTAGGATTACAGGCGTGAGCCACCGCGCCCGGCCATACAATGGGGGCTCTTTAAGGGTCCTATTGCTCACCACACCTAGGGGGTTGCCCCACAAGCTCTAAGGGGACCAACCCATGCTGTTAACTGGCAGCAAAGCCACTTACTCTAGGTCCTTCCAGAGTCTGGTATGGAGGCATCTGCTCAGGCTTCCAACCCAGCTCCCGGTCCTCCTGGACAAGAACACCAATACCAGTGACCCTGGAGCCTTGTCCCTGATATACCTGCCAACTGATGCAGCCCTGCTGAGTTCATAAATACCAAAGCCTGGTCCTGTGCCTGTGTGTGTTTAGGAAGCAACAACACACACCAGAACACAACCTGCATCTACATAGTGCGTGATGGCAGGTGAACAGGAGGCCAAGTTATTCCCATCTGAAGATGCATTATGAAAGTAATATATAAAGACTCATGCCTGTAATCCTAGCACTCTGGGAGGCCGAGGCGGGAGGATTGCTCGAGGTCAGGAGTTCGAAACCAGCCTGAGCAAGAGCGAGACCTCGTCTCTACTATAAATAGAAAGAAATTAATTGGCCAACTAATATAATATAGAAAAAATTAGCCGGGCATGGTGGCGCATGCCTGTAGTCCCAGCTACTTGGGAGGCTGAGACAGAAGGATCGCTTGAGCCCAGGAGTTTGAGGTTGCTGTGAGCTAGGCTGACACCATGGCACTCACTCTAGCCTGGGCAAGAAAGTGAGACTCTATCTCAAAAAAAAAAAAAAAAAAGAAAATAATATATAAAGAGAAACCACTTTCAGTGGGGCGTGGTGGCTCACGCCTGTAATCCTAGCACTCTGGGAGGCCGAGGCAGGCAGATTGCTGGAGGTCAGGAGTTCAAAACCAGCCTGAGCGAGCAAGAGTGAGACCCTGTCTCTACTAAAAATAGAAAGAAATTAATTGGCCAACTAATATATATAGAGAAAAAAATTAGCCGGGCATGGTGGTGCATGCCTGTAGTCCCAGCTACTCGGGAGGCTGAGGCAGGAGGATCGCTTGAGCCCAGGTGTTGGAGGTTGCTGTGAGCTAGGCTGACGCCATGGCACCTACCATCTAGCCCGGGCAAGATGGTAGGATTCAGTCTCAAAAACAAAAAAAAAACCACTTTCTACCTAGAAAAAAAAAAAACCAGTTAAATTAGATATAATGAAAGAAAAGATCCCTTTTACAAGAGTACAACAACACATCAAAAGATGAAATGTTAAGGAGTAAATTTAGCAAGAAGTATAAGATTGTTTTGAGCAATATAAAAGAAGTCTTCAATATATGGAGAGATATGCTTTGTTCTTATAAACTATGTCAGTTCTCACCAAATTACTTTTTAGATTCAGTAATATCCCAGTTAAAATTCCAACACTTTTAAATGTTGACATTTAAAAATGTTTAAAAAGACTAAACCGGCCAGGTGTGGTGGTTCATGCCTGTAATCCTAGCACTTTAGGAGGCCGAGGTTCGAGGATCATTTGAACTCAGGAGTTCGAGGCCAGCCTGAGCAAGAACGAGACCCCCTCTCTACTTAAAAAATAGAAAGAAATTAGCTGGACAACTAAAAATATATATAGAAAAAATTAGTCGGGCAAGCCGGTGCATGCCTGTAGTCCCAGCTACTTGGGAGACTGAGGCAGAAGAATTGCTTGAGCCCAGGAGTTTGAGGTTGCTGTGAGCTGGGCTGATGCCACGGCACTCTAGCCCAGGCAACAGAATGAGATTCGGTCTCAAAAAATAAAACTCAAAATAAAAAGACTCATCCTCCGGTCTTTGAAAACAAAGATACTCGGGTCCTAACTTTATTCTTTATATGAATATAAATTACAAATTGGTCAAATATGAAACAAAAAATGTCCTAGAAGAAAACATAGATGAACCTGCTATAAATATTAAACTACAGAAGTCCTTTCTTTCTAAGAAAAAAAAGCATATAGAAGCATAAGGAAAAATAATTATAAATTTAATTATACTAAATAATTAATCCGTTGATTAATCTTTCTGAGAAGTTAATAACTCCACATATCATAAAATTCAAAAGAAACAAAAACGTTTTCAGTAAAGAGTAAAAAGTGCTGGGCGAGGTGGCTCACGCCTGTAATCTTAGCACTTTGGGAGGCCGAGGCGGGTGGATTGCTCAAGGTCAGGAGTTCGAAACCAGCCTGAGCGAGACCCTCTCTCTACCAAAAATAGAAATAAATTAATTGACCAACTAAAAATATATATACAAAAAATTAGCCGGGCATGGTGGCGCATGCCTGTAGTCCCAGCTACTCGGGAGGCTGAGGCAGTAGGATCGCTGAGCCCCGGAGATTGAGGTTGCTGTGAGCCAGGCTAATGCCACAGCACTCACTCTAGCCTGGACAACAAAGTGAGACTCTGTCTCAAAAAAAAAAAGAGTAAAAAGTAAGTCATCTTTCTACCTTCTTCGCTGGATGATGTGTATAACATACTGCCATTTGTCTTTTTTAGGGGGATATATACACACAAAAACAATGTGTGTGCATGCATTCAACCACTGTTATTGTGTTCTTGTGTATCTTTACAAATATTCACTACACATACAAGCATATTTTAAAAAATACAAATGGGAATAAACTATACACACTCTCATTCTCCTGCAATTTTTCACTTAATTCAACTTGAAGATCAACCTTTATCTGCACATTTGGCATGGACTCTTTCATTTCCAGTTGCATAATATTTCAAAAATGTAATTAATGTAAAAATTATTATAATTTATAATTATTATAATAAATACAATATTTCATAAATATAATTTTTATAAAAATTATAATTTTGTACAGGAAAATTACCAAAAACCAATTCAAAAGGCAAGTTACAATATGGGGGATAGGTTTGTAACACCTGACTGAATAGCACTAACATCATACATATAAATCAATTTTTAAAAAGGACAATAACCCACTCAAAAAAGGACAAAAGATGTGATCAGATAGTTCATAGCAAAAGAAATTCAAGTGTCATTAAACAAGCAAAGGATGGTCAACCTCACAGTCCGAAAATGCAAATCAAACAAGAAGATTTTTTTTTTTTTTTGCCTGTTTCACAGGCAAAAATTACTCAGTTTAATCTCCTTGGTACTAGTGAGGTTGTAGGGAAAGAATGTGCCCAGTAGAGCCGTCCTGGAGGAGACCTGAGTACCTTTCCTGCTTTCTGCCTCTTTCAAGGATTCTGCTACCTAATAGCCTTCCATAAAATTTGTTTTCTGCTTAAACTATCTGGGGTAGCTCCTGTTGTTTCCCATTTAGACACTAACACAAGGCCTCCTGGCCTCAGTTTCCTCCCAGGTAAGAAGGGGATGCCGATCTCTTCTTTACAAGTGGGTGGAGAGCCTGTCCAGAGATAACTTGATGGCAGTGGTTATCAGCACCCGCATGCAACCCCTTATCTGCAAAGCTGGGGAGGAGGGGCAGAAATGTTTTGTAATTTGAGGTCTTAAGATGTTATATGGCCAGTTGGTTTACCTTTGTTTCTTAGCAGCCCCAGCGACCTTTGCCTGAAGGTGGGGTGAGCCCCAGATAGCATATGACATCACCAGGTTGTTGCCATCTCCAGGCCTGAAGTGGCACTGGAATTTCCCCAGGCCTTGGAATGACCTTGGAGGTTAGAGCCACTAGCACTGAATAGGCATTGTTTATATAAATGAAAATCCCAGGATTGCCAAATCAGATTAAAGATAGGATACCTTCAAAGTTAAAATGTCCCCTTTTTGAGGTTCTCTAAGAGATAGAATTTGACTCATGGAATATATAGATTGATCTACTGCTATGACAATCATTGACCAAACATTTTGCAACCCTTTACTTGAGGTCTTCACATACAGTTTTTTTTTTTGGACATTTATTGAGGTAAAATTGGTATACATTATGTACATTTTGATGAGTTTTTACATGTGTGAAACCACCCACACAATAAAATAATAAATATCTAGTATCCATAAAATTTCCTTATTGTACACAATTTTGAAATGAAGAATTTTAAGATTATAAGGTAAAGTAGAAGTCTTTCTCCCTTAGCAAGCTCTTGCTTGTAAGGGACAAATCCAGTTGTTTGTCTTTTTGATCTGGTTTATTTTGAGAAATCAGACTAAACTCGAAAGAAGGTCCAAGTTCTGTAGTACCAACAGGATGACTTATAATTAATTCTACCGTATTTGTAATCCTCTATCTGCCACTTCAAAAAGAATCCAAGGTGATGTGGTTGTGGAGGCCACAGTGACTCCACTTTAGATGCCACCCCAGTTCTGGGAATGCCTCTAAGATTTCCACTTACAGAGATGTGTAACAGCATGAATTTACGGTAAAGCCGGCCTTTAGGGCAAAACACCCTTGATTTTATCATGCAAATGACAGGCTATGATGCACACAGCATTCTTGTCTTTTCCTGGAAGGTTGACTCCCTGCAGTATATAAGCCCTGGGTCTGGGATGGTGGCAGCAGTGAGATCTACCTGTCTTATGGCCACAGAAGACCATACTTCTGTCCCTAAGTCCCCCGATAAGTCACCCTCTCCCGACAAACTGGATTTGTCTGTCTGTTCTTTGGATACGTTCTTTGGTTTCTCAGTTCCTGCTGCGTTTGTGGGTCCCTTTGCACATGTGGCCCTTTCATGAAATGGTGGTGCTCAGACTGGGCCCTGGAACAGAAAAAGGAAACTGCTGAAATTAATTTGGAAACTGCTGAAATCCAAATAAAGTCGGGCGTTTAGTTAATGTTAAGATACCATTGCTGATTTCTGGGTTTTGACACATGTGTCTCAGTAACGTAAGATGTTAACTCTCCGGGAAACTGAAACTGGGCGAGGGGCTGTGGCACTCTCTGTGCTATCCCTGTATCTTCTCTATAAATCTGAAATTATTTAAAGCCATAAACTTTATATTAAAAAAAAAAAAGAACCCAATGATTAAATTAGTTACTATAGGGAAGCCATGTGTTATCACAGGTGCTGTGTTTTTTGCTCTTTTTTTTTTTTTGAGACAGAGTCTCACTTTGTTGCCCGGGCTAGAGTGAGTGCCGTGGCGTCAGCCTAGCTCACAGCAACCTCAAACTCCTGGGCTCCAGTGATCCTCCTGCCTCAGCCTCCTGAGTAGCTGGGACTATAGGCATGAGCCACCATGCCCAGATAATTTTTTTTATATATTTTAGTTGATCAATTAATTTCTTTCTATTTTATAGTAGACGGGGTCTCGCTCTTGCTCAGGCTGGTTTTGAACTCCTGACTTCGGGCATTCCTCCCGCCTTGGCCTCCCAGAGTGCTAGGATTACAGGCGTGAGCCACCACACCTGGCCCAGGTGCTATGTTTTAAACAAGATTTTATTATACTTCTAAATAACGGGCAAGCAACAGCTTTTGTATCGTAGTTTTTTAAAAGGAGCAACAAAAGGCCTTTCACTTTCTAGTGCTACCTTTCCCTCGTAATTGGTTTTATCATCTCTTCTCATTCTTTTCCATTGTCATCTGTGGCATCCTTTACCTACCAAGTGCAACCATTTCTAAATGCAAGATTGAATAGAAGTTTGGCATTTTATTCTTGGAAATAAAACTAATCTGCTTCTACAGTGAAAAGAATAAGGAATTCAATTTGTGGACTAGGAACAGTCTTTTCTTTTTTCTTTTCTTTTCTTTTTTTTTTTTTTTTTTTGTGATACAGAGTCTCACTCTGTTGCCTGGGCTAGAGTGCCGTGGCATCAGCCTAGCTCACAGCAACCTCAGACTACCAGGCTTAAGCAATCCTCCTGCCTCAGCCTCCCGAGTAGCTGGGACTACAGGCATGAGCCACCATGCCTGGCTAATTTTTTCTCTATATATTAGTTGGCCAATTAATTTCTTTCTATTTTTAGTAGAGACTGGGTCTCGCTCTTGCTCAGGCTGGTTTTGAACTCCTGACCTTGAGCGATCCGCCTGCCTTGGCCTCCCAGAGTGCTAGGATTACAGGCGTGAGCCTGGCCATCCACCATCTTTGAATAAACAGCTGAGCATCTCAGCGGTGCTTAGGGCAGCTTCAAGGCCAGCCGTCCCTTCCTGCATTTCCTGAGCTTTGTCCAACCCTAGAGCCCTGGGAAGTTGGGCATGGAACCTGATTTAATTTGATTTAAATAGGAAAAATGATTTTTTGGTTCTTGTTTCCGAGTGCTGTTGTGACGAAATGCATAGCTATTTAATAAAGATGCACTCTTTAGGCTGATGAAAAAACTTATCTAGGTCAGGAAGTACAGAATGTTTTCAGTAATCATTTTGTCCACTGATGTGTCTTGCTTCCTGTTTAAGCAACACTTTTTACTGGTAGGTAATTATTGAGTAATTAAAAGCCAGGCAAGATGCTGTGCAAATGTAGTCCTAGCTACTGGGGAGGCTAAGACCAGAGGATCCTTTGAGCCCAGGAGTTCAAGGCCAGCCTAGGAAATGTAGCCAGACCCTCATCTTTAATTAAAAAAATTAAAGGGGGGGTGCAGGGCAAGGTGGCTCACGTCTGTAATCTTAGCACTCCGGGAGGCCAAGGCAGGAGGGTGGCATCTGTAGTCTCAGCTACTCAGGAGGCTGAGGCAGGAGGATCGATTGAGCCCACGAGTTCGAGGTTGCTGTGAGCTAGGCTGATACCACAGCACTCTAGCCCGTGCAACAGAGTGAGACTGTATCAAAAAAAGGAAGAAAGGGAAAAAAGTCCTAGGATATGTGGGTATGTTGAAGTTTAAGTTTAGCGCTAATACTTTCGTCGCCATTGTATCTCAAGTGTCTAGAACAATTCTTGGCATGTAGGGAGTTCTCAATAAGTATTTGTTGAGGAACAAGAAAGTAAATGGATCCATCTCTTTCTACACTTGAATAAATCAAAACGTCAATGTCCAGATATTTTATTTATTAACGTTGCCTTCATTTAAACCAAAGTTCTTTTTTTATTTTTTTGAGACAGAGTCTTGCTTTGTTGCCCAGGCTAGAGTGAGTGCCATGGCGTCAGCCTAGCTCACAGCAACCTCAGACTCCTGGGCTCAAGCAATCCTTCTGCCTCAGCCTCCCAAGTAGCTGGGACTACAGGCATGCGCCACCATGCCTGGCTAATTTTTTTCTATATATATTAATTGGCCAATTAATTTCTTTCTATTTATAGTAGAGACGGGGTCTCCCTCTTGCTCTGGCTGGTTTTGAACTCCTGACCTCAAGCAATCCACCCGCCTCAGCCTCCCAGAGTGCTAGGATTACAGGCATGAGCCACCGTGCCCGACCTGAACCAAAGTTCTTTAGGACCGTTTGCTGAGGCAATGTGAGTGATGTTCATTTGGGAAACAAGAGTGTCCCTGGGTGTGGGCTAAGATCTTCCAGGTGGGTTCTAGGGCTTCATTTGTGCAGATGTCCCTGTGCCACCTGGGGGAATGAGTTAGGAGGCATTCGCAGGTGCACCCAGGTCCCTGGGTATTTGACTGGGACAGTGCCAGGAGAAACGGTGACCTCCTCACTGCATGTCCTGGGCAAGCCAAGCAGGGCAGGGGCTCCCCCAAGCCAGGGGAGGTCATGGGACTGTGAGTTGGAGGTGAGGCCCTTTGACAGGTGAGCAGGAACTGCCACTCAGCGAACACCTGTCACATGCCAGAGCTAGTGTTTCCTGCAGCTGCTGTTGGGATGTTGAAAAGCTGTGTGGCTTGGTGCTTCTCTGGCACAGCCAGAAATGCCACCCTGGTCCCTGCCAGGAACCCCTGCCTCCCACACAGAGGGACCGGCCACCTGGGGAACTACCCCTAGCACGGGAGCAGAAGAGAGAGAAGGGGTCTCTGTAGAATCTACTCCTGCAGACCCCAAGAGAATCACCTGGGACTGGATGCAATCCACTCTCCACCATCCTCTCCATAGTGAGACACCGTCCTCCGAGACACCGGCCACCGCATGCGACAATTGCCCGCGGTGTCCTCTGTCACCGCCACTAAAATGTAAACTCCACAAGCTCAGAGTTTTTACCCGTTGTGTTCAGAACATGGTCTAGCATGGAGTCGATGCTCAATAAATACTTGCTAAATGAATGAAAGAAGGAGAGAAGGAAGGAAAGGAGGGAGGGAGGCAGGAGGGAGGAGGGCACAATATTGAAAACAACCTTGTGGTGTCTAAACACGCCTCACTGTCCCTGGACTCTTTGTATTCTTGCCAACAAACGTGCCTAAATGAGTCTGTGCTGTTTTGATTTGTTTTATATTGCTACACAGTAAGTCACATGTCTATGGTGTTCGGAGTTTCTCAGAAAATAAGAAAAAAGAAAGTTCTTGGTGATGATAGTTGAAGACGCTGTAAAAGAAGGGGCATTCACAAGGCATTTTAAGGCCTAGCCCCCAAATGTAGGATAATCTTGACGTGATGGCTTACTGCCCAGCGCCCAAGAGCAAGCACGACTTTTCTATGGAAGGAGTTAGGCAGCCAAAGAATTAAGCTGGAGGGTTGCTGAAAAGTGAACATCTGGTATCTCTTTTTTTCTCTGCCCCAAGTCATGCTCAGGGTTCTGCATAGTCAAGACTCTATCTGTCGAGAATGTCCTGAAACTACAGGCAGCCCGATCTTCCTACCATCATGAAACACGTGAGAAATGAAAGATTTCTTCCTCTTCTGTCCTGGATGTGGTTTCTATAACCTTCTCAAAAAGGGTGAAATAATGCCGCCTCCTTGCCATGTTACTGGTGCTTAAAAATTTAGAAGTTTCAGTATGTAAACTATGGTTATTTCTGGGGTGTAATTTTTTTTTTTTGAGACAGAGTCTCACTTTGTTGTCCAGGCTAGAGTGAGTGCCGTGGCGTCAGCCTAGCTCACAGCAACCTCAAACTCCTGGGCTCAAGCGATCCTACTGCCTCAGCCTCCCGAGTAGCTGGGACTACAGGCATGCGCCACCATGCCCGGCTAAATTTTTGTATATATGTTTTTTAGTTGGTCGATTCATTTCTTTCTATTTTTAGTAGAGATGGCGTCTCGCTCAGGCTGGTTTTGAACTCCTGACCTTGAGCAATCTGCCCGCCTCGGCCTCCCAGAGTGCTAGGGGTATAATATTTTAATGGGATTCTTTTTTCTTCTTTATGTTTTTCTGTGTTTTATAATTTCATGACAATGAGCAAATACTACTACTATACCAAGGAATAAAAACAGTAATAAAAAAGCGTATGTATTTAAGTTTAGAAGTTCCAAATACATTTAAATTCCATTTTAAGTTAGCCTACCCCAACTGAGGCAGAAGTCCTTCCAAAGGCAGTAAGAGCCATTATCTGTAGCAGAAGTCAGACTGGAAGCAAAATGCGTGTGCTTGTAAACTGCTCATCTCTTACTTCAGATCTTAGGGCACATTTGCGTATTGTAGTGCAAAAATAACACATCTGGTTTTTATTTTAGCTGCTAGGGAGCTGCGTTCAGTAAATGTGTAGGGCTTTTTAATTTCCTAGGCTTACATATTTTCCTATAATTTTTTAAATCTAATATTTTATATCATATATTCTTTTTATTTATAAATCTTTACATATAAATCTTGGGTTTTTTTTTTTTTTTTTTTTTGAGACAGAGTCTCACTTTGTTGCCTGGGCTAGAGCGCCAGGGCGTCAGCCTAGCTCACAGCAACCTCAAACTCCTGGGCTCAAGCGATCCTCCTTCCTCAGCCTCCCAAGTAGCTGGGACTACAGGCATGCACCACCATGCCCGGCTAATTTTTTTTATATATATTTTTAGTTGTCCAGTTAATTTCATTCTATTTTTAGTAGAGATGGGGTCTCCCTTTTGCTCAGGCTGGTTTCGAACTCTTGACCTTGAGTGATCCTCCCGCCTTGGCCTCCCAGAGTGCTAGGATTACAGGCGTGAGCCACCTCTGCCCGCCTACATATAAATCTTTACATTAAAAAAACACAAGCATATGGTACAAACGGCTATACATCTATCATTCTAAGCTGTTTTAGAATTCTAGGGAACAAGGCAGGAATTAACATTTTTTGTTATTGAGTAGTAGAATCCAGTTGATTTTTCCTCGGTGCTGCCCAGGCTAATCCAGAGTGTTGACCTGGGAGATGGGTATCATTACACCACACACTGGCTTTTCCTGGGAGCCTCAATCCTGGCACGAGCCTTTGCAAGGGGAATATGTACCCAGAAAGAATTGTTTGTGGAGAGGAAGGAATTAAAAACACTGCTGTTCCCAATAACCTCTCCCTCCCTACTGCAGACCTAACGACTGGCTGGCAATGGCCAGGCCTGGTCCCCACTACTCCCTTTTTGCAAGCAGGAAGTTGTAGCCTCGTCCGTAAATGAATTTAGACAGATTATTCAAGAAGTGCAGCAAAGCCTTCCTGCTCCTACGGGCCCTAATTCCCCGGCCCTAGAAAACAATTTTAATCCTTCCACCGCCTCTCCAGTTTAAGGCAGGCTTTGACTAAGCTAAATTAACAGCGCACTGGATTTTACAAAGAAAGGGCTGATACGGGCACCAGCAAACAGCCCCCTGCAAAGGCCAGGGGCCCCAGACTTTGACAGGGAGGGAATGCAGTGGCCCGCCTACGGCTGCCAGGCTAGGCAGAGGTGTGTGCGTGTGTGCTGGGCGGAGCGGAAGGGGACAGTCCAAGACGGAAGTGGGGGCAAAGAGCCCGAGGAAGAAAAGCTGAGAGCAGCCACCCACCTGCCTGGTGTCATTCTGTGCCGTCCCTGTGGTGGGCCAAACGATGACCTCCAAAGATGTCCATGACCTTATTCCCCCCAACCTGTGAATATGTGACCTCGCCTGGTGAAAGGGACTTAGCAGAAGTGACTAAGTAAAGGATCTTGAGATGGAGGCGACGTTACTCGGGGTTCTCTGGGTGTGCCCAAGGTAAGCACAA
The DNA here is from genome assembly GCF_040939455.1 of Microcebus murinus. Classification (NCBI taxonomy): domain Eukaryota; kingdom Metazoa; phylum Chordata; class Mammalia; order Primates; family Cheirogaleidae; genus Microcebus; species Microcebus murinus. The sequence goes on along the minus strand of NC_134104.1, from coordinate 11,022,565 downwards.
AGGCCTTTATACGGGAAAGAGGCGGGGGGGAGGGTCAGAGGAGCAACGTGACCATGGGCAGGGAGACAAGGGTGAGAGAGTGAAGGTCTACACTGCTGGCTTGGAAGGGGACAAAGGGCTCAGGAGTTAAGGAACACGGGCAGCCTCTAGAACCCGCAAAAGATTCTCCCCAGAGCTTCCGGAAGCGCCACAGAAATCCATTTTGGATTTCCGACCTCTAGAACTGTAAGACAATAAAGTTTTGTAATAAGCCACTGTGTGTGTGGTGATGCATTGCAGCAGCATCAGCAAACCAGTGCAGCCCCCAGGAACGGGGGCCAGGCAGGCCTCCACAGCGTGCCCCGACGCTGTGACACGGGGTCATCCCAGCCCGGTCCCCGCGTTGCCGGGAGCTCCCCGAGTGCTCTCGGCGGTTCAGAAAGCCCCGTGGAAGTCATTCATTTGCTCCAGGAGGCTTCCTGGAGAGTGAAGGAAAGCAAGTGTTTTCCCTCGTGGCTAGAATTGCACTCCCGCGGGTGGCGATGCCGCCCCGCCACCAGTGACGCCAGCTGGCGACTTCGCGTGGCTGCAGAACAGGGACGGCACTCGCTGGAGCCCGTGCGCCCACGGTGGCTTTGCTGTGGCAACACAGCAAAATTGAAATTGTGACTTTTGCTGTTTCTTTTTTTTTGAGACAGAGTCTCGCTTTGTTGCCCAGGCTAGAGCGAGTGCCGTGGTGTCAGCCTAGCTCACAGCAACCTCAAACTCCTGGGCTCAAGCAATCCTCCTGCCTCAGCCTCCGGAGTGGCTGGGACTACAGGCATGCGCCACCACGCCTGGCTGATTTTTTCTATATATATTAGTTGGCCAATTAATTTCTTTTCTATTTATAGTAGAGATGGGGTCTCGCTCTTGCTCAGGCTGGTTTTGAACTCCTGACCTCGAGCAATCCGCCCGCCTCGGCCTCCCAGAGTGCTGGGATTACAGGCGAGAGCCACCACACCCGGCCTTTTGCTGTTTCTTAAACAGTGCACATGGAATGAAAGAAGCATCCATAGATGGAAGCCAGGTGACACAGTATTCTCTTCGGTGCCTGACATCTCTGTTCTGTGGCTCTTTTTCACACATTGGCATAGACACACACACACACACACACACACACACACACACACACATATGAGACGAAGACTCCCGTTCTTGCAGGTGAACAAACCCAGAGTATACAAGATTTACAAGAGGTTTACGCACACATTTTCCAAACACAAAGAGAACAGTCATCAAAATATATGTTTGGAAAAGAGATTCCAATGTGTATTTTGAAACAGGAGGGTCACAATGAACAAGGTAAAGAATGTATCTGAAAGGGTATGTTTGCATAGGTCTGTTGCAAAGAAAGAGAGAACAAGTGTTTTTAACTTTTTGAATATGTGACATAAAATTCTTAGATATAGTGGGCTGATTTCCCTTATGGAAAATTGTCAAGGAATTGGGAGGTCTGTGGGGAGCTCCAACTGGTTCTTCGGGGTGAAAAATTGTTCGTGATTTTTGGCGCAGGATGGTTACATGGTAGAAGGAGGCTCCCACAGGCTCCCCCTGGTGTGACAGGGAGGCTGGGAATTTGGATTTTATGGAAGGGAAGGGGGTTCCTCATGAGACTGAAATGTCCCCAAACACAGCAAGGGTATTCAGAACATGCTGGACAGTCAGAAAACCAGATAAGAGGGCTGGGCGAGGTGGCTCACGTCTGTAATCCTAGCACTCTGGGAGGCCAAGGCGGGAGGATCTCCCAAGGTTAGGAGTTCGAAACCAGCCTGAGCAAGAGTGAGACCCCCATGTCTACTAAAAATAGAAAGAAATTAATTGGCGAACTAAAAATATATAGAAAAAATTAGCCGGACATGATGGTGCATGCCTGTAGTCCCAGCTACTCAGGAGGCTGAGGCTGGAGGATTGCCTGAGCCCAGGAGTTTGAGGTTGCTGTGAGCTGGGCTGATGCCATGGCACTCTAGTCCGGGCAACAGAATGAGACTCGGTCTCAAAAAAAAAAAAAAAAAAGAAAAGAAAACCAGATAAGAACTCACCACCCCTACCTAATAAGTTTGTTATATGATTGGCAGCAACATATACAGCGTAGGGTAGGATCTTACCGGAGAGTGTGGGCCCAGCTGGCAGTGTGCCAACGGTGCTGTGGCGCCTGCTCAGACGCCCTGTCGGCCTCCTGGCTGGGCCTCGCTCACTTACAGCCTCTGTGCATGAACTGCCCCTACTCCTGCCCACCTGCCAGGTTTTCTCTGGAGAACTACAGGATCCCAAAAAGCAAATTTAAACACACACACACACAAAATGGTATGATTTTTTTTTTTGAGACAGAGTCTTGCTTTGTTGCCCAGGCTAGAGTGAGTGCCGTGACATCAGCCTAGCTCACAGCAACCTCAGACTCCTGGGCTCAAGCGATCCTCCTGCCTCAGCCTCCCGAGTAGCTGGGACTACAGGCATGCGCCACCATGCCCGGCTAATTTTATATATATATTAGTTGGCCAATTAATTTCTTTCTATTTATAGTAGAGACGGGGTCTCGCTCTTGCTCAGGCTGGTTTTGAACTCCTGACCTCGAGCAATCCGCCCGCCTCAGCCTCCCAGAGTGCTAGGATTACAGGCGTGAGCCACCACGCCCGGCTTAAAATGGTATTATCTTAATCTTTCCAGAAAACAGGGATCAGTTTGAGTTTCTCTGAATGCCAAAACCCAAGAGGTTTCATTACGCAAATCCTGCTCTGAAAACCTAGGGTCAGGAGCATCAAAGCTTTGAGATCTATCTAAAATGGAGGGATCTCTTCTCTTTTTCCAAGGGTGAAGAGGAACTGTCAAATTTTCTTTTCTCTTTGCCTGTTCTCTCTTCTCCCTGACAAATTTCAGGATATTAGACTCCTTAAAACAAAGACTGAGATGTAGAATGTCATATTTTGTAACAGTTACTCCTGGGAGGGCTCCCGATAGGAGGTGGCAGAGTGGAAAAAGACTAGGCATTTTTGCAGTGAGGTTTTACGTGGCCCCACTGGGGAAGTAGAAATGTGACATTTGTAGGGTGATGGAACAAGGCTGTGGCCGGGGACCAACAGAGTGAGAAAACCCACCACTGGAGACCTGTCCTTTTGCCGATGTGCCAATCCCTCTGACCTTAATCCTAGAGTTTCTTGGAACAGAAGACACCAAGTCCCAAATCAAGGCCCCATTTGGCGATGATCCAGGGCCTCTGTTGGGAGACTAAGACCCTCCACATTCCAACGACTTGTCCTGACTTGTCCTGACTTGTCCTACGGATGGAAAATAGCCTAAGACGAAAATAGCACCCAGCCCTCCAGCTATAGTTCCGAGAAGAATGCATTCCATGACGTGCTTGCTCCAGGGCATGCTACCTGCAATTGTTCCCGACCCCCTGCCAGGTTGGGGTTGAGTGATCCATCACAAACAGCTTTAGGTGCCATTGAGATGCTGATTGGGGCTGATTAGCCCACACCCAAGCCTCATCATCCCCCCACTCTATTTTTCTGTTTCTACTTCCTTGTTTTCTGTATATAAAACCTACTAAAAATCCAAGTAAAGTAGACCTTGACAACCCTTTGCTTGGTCTCATTCCTTTCTCTCGCCCATCTCTTTCAGGCACGGTCCCCCTCGCCCCTGCGAGTAACAGAAGGTCCCGCGGGCCGGGACAGGCCTCCTGGTGGCTCTGTCTGAATCCATGGAGGACACTTGCCCACCAGCACACACAAGGTCGGCAGCCCTGCCTTTGGCGGTGCCCATTTCCTTGAAGACCAAGGATGACACAGATGATGTCAAACAGTGGAAGACGGTAACCAGGGAAGATGACAAAGTCCTCAGGAAGTAGAAACCCAGGCCAGAGATGGAGTTTTAGAATCTGGATTGTGGGTATGGAGAGGGGGAAGCGGGGGAGAGGCAGAGGCAGGAAGGGGGTGAGCAGGTGGGGCGACCAGTAGCAGAGGAGGTAGAGACGTAGGGCCCACATGACCTTCAAGAAGCACAGCTTTGGGCCGGGCGCGGTGGCTCACGCCTGTAATCCTAGCACTCTGGAAGGCCGAGGCAGGTGGATCGCTAGAGATCAGGAGTTTGAAACCAGCCTGAGCGAGACGCTGTCTCTACCAAAAATAGAAAGAAATTAGTTGACCAACTAAAAATATATATAGAAAAAATGACTCTAGCCTGGGCAACAAAGTGAGACTCTGTCTCAAAAAAAAAAAGAAAAGAAAAGAAAAAATTAGCCGGGCATGGTGGCATATGCCTGTAATCCCAGCCACTTGGGAGGCTGAGGCAGGAGGATTGCTTGAGCCCAGGAGATTGAGGTTGCTGTGAGCTAGGCTGACACCACGGCACTCACTCTAGCCTGGGCAACAAAGTGAGACTCTGTCTGATGAGAAGAGAAGAGAAGAGAAGAGAAGAGAAGAGAAGAGAAGAGAAGAGAAGAGAAGAGAAGAGAAGAGAAGAGAAGAGAAGAGAAGAGAAGAGAAGAGAAGAGAAGAGAAGAGATTAGCCAGACATGGTGGCACATGCCTGTAGTCCCAGCTACTCAGGAGGCTGAGGCAGTAGGATTGCTTGAGCCCAGGAGATTGAGGTTGCTGTGAGCCAGGCAGATGCCACGGCACTCACTCTAGCCTGGGCAACAGAGTGAGACTCTGTCTCAAAAAAAAAAAAAAAGAAGAAGAAGAAGAAGAAATACAGCTTCAAAGACTGAGGGAACAGCAGGTCTTGTTGGGGAGCTGTGGAGGGTAGGAGGCGGCTGGATTACAGGAGAACTGAATGGAAGGACGTGACATGCACAGGACAGGGCAGGCCAGGACCCCACTGCTACTCATGGGCTGTGTGATTTGGGACATGATCAGCCAGGTTTTGATCGGAGGAGCAGAACCCCATGTGACGTGTGTGTGTGTGTGTGTGAGAGAGAGAGAGAGAGAGAGAGACAGAGACAGAGACAGAGACAGAGACAGATTGTGTTATAGGGATTTGACCTCACTCAAACACACAAGAGATGCGTGCCCTATCTCGGGGAGACAGTTGTTCCTTGTCTGATGCTGGAGCCTGAGGTCCTCAGGGCAGGAGGTCAGGAGAAGGTGCACAGAGGTGGAGGAATCAGGGACCGGCTGGAACCTCAGGCTGGCCTGGAACTCCCCTCAGTCTCTCTCCACCTCCTTACCTCCAACTCACGCAACCACACAGGATCCCCAGGAGCTGCCATCCGGGATACCAGCAGAGAAGCCACACGCTGTGAGCTGCAACGCCACCCTGCCCCAACCTCCCAGGTGTGAAGGAATATGGCAGCACTTCACTCCCACCTCCCCTGAGTCTTACACACGGCTTGGTTTCTCATGGGTCCCCCAAATTTTAATCCCCAATGTGGCACTATTGAGAGGTGGGGTGATTGGGTCATGCAGGCCCTGCCTCATGAAAATGGATGAACCCATTCATAGATTGATGGGTCAATGGATCAACGGATCATCATGGGAGTGGGACTCCCTTGGTGGCTTTATAAGATGAGGAAGAGAGACCTGAGCACATTGTCACACTCGGCCCCTTTACCATGTGACACTCTGCACCACCTCGGGACTCTGCAAAGAGTCCCCACCAGCAAAGAGGCTCTCACCAGATGCAATCCCTTGACCTTGGACTTCTCATCCTCCAGAACTGTAAGAAATACACTCCTTTTCTTTGCAAATTGCCCAGTTTTAGGTGTTCTAAGCAACAGAAAACAGTCTGAGACACACGCAAACACCCTCCTTGCCCTTGATACCTCGGAACTATCCAGAGAAGGGAATTCTAGGAGATGCAGTCACAGCTTAGCAGAGTTGGCACAGGGCAAATCTACCGCAGGGCAAGTTACCAAAGTCTGCTGTCTCCTTGTGGGGCAGCTGTCACCTCCCCAACTGTGAGGACTGAGTGTGATAACATACGGAGAAGCATCCCTGACCAGCCAAAAATGTTGGCTTCTTTCAGCCACCCCCCATCCATCCACCGAGGGAGGTGAAGAAGCCGTCTAGACTATTAGGGGGAAGCGTTTCAGAAGGCAGAAAATGAATGGAAAGGAACGGGTGGATTCATGTTTTATAGGGCTGAAGGTTATATATGTGGAAACTTCTTTATAAAAGGATAGACAACTAAGTATAAAATTAGGCACAAAAGTACTATTTGGAATGAGAAAATAACAAAATAATTTTAAAAATTACAAATTTTTAAAAACTTCCCAATGCTACCACCATCACAAAATCCAAAAAATAAACAATATTTACATTGGTTAATTGCCTGATTACCTCCATAATACTCTTTATGTACATTTTTTACTGTCATCTTTGCCTCTATACATGACCACCTTTGTAATCTTCTTTATAGAAAGTTAATTCGGTTGTTACTCTAGCATAATTTATCAAACCCTGCTTTTAAATTATTGATAGTGTAGAGACATTTCTAACTTCATCATTTGTTGTTGACTTCTCTCTCTATAGATAGATAGATAGATAGATAGATAGATAGATATAGATATGCTGCAAAATGTTGAGACATTTCTCAAAAATCTCATAGCCACTGCAACACCACCCTACATGAGGAATATGTTGGGAGGAAACTCAAAGAGGGAAGAGACAGAGGTCTGAGCATTTGTGGCTAAAATCTCTTACTTTGCAGATTTCACAAAAGCATGTGACCATGTGAACATGGTGCCTTTCCACAGCCTTGCCCTGTCCCTGCAATAGGGGGCTACTACAGTTTAAGCTTTCACCATGTTCCCAGGACATCTGCCTCCAAAGGGGAGAAACTGCAGGAGGGAGAACTTACTTAAGAGGTTACATGCAATAATCAGGTATTGCCTGCTTGTCATGGCCCGTTTACAGGACGGAGGATGAATACAGAACATAAAACACAAACGCAGAACACAAAGAAAACCACGGACACACAGACAGATGGTTGACCTGAGTAATAATACACCGGGTCAGTTTTATTTTTATACTCTAAAAGATTAAAGTTAGTTCCTTGTAGTAACCACCCAGGTGTGGCAGCGATAGCCATAAATTCCGGAATAGCCTTAGGGAAGCAGATATCCCCTGACTCAGAATTTCAAGGTGGTTGCTCTAGGCACTAGGCATAGATGATAAAAGACTGAAATTAGCAAGGATGGGCAAGGTGAGCCACAGGGGGCATTTCTCATCCCCAGCTTCTCTTAGGGTGACCCCCTAAGATCTTTGACTAAACCCCAGCGGCTGTGCCTGGCTTAGGTCACCCCTCCCTTGAGGGGTCTTACCCGTCATTAACTAACCAGCCATCTTATGGAACAGCAATCACAGGAACAATGTTTATCATGTGGCCTCTAGACCCCCAATGCCATGGGGTGGAGTAGCTCTTGCTTACTTGCAACTCAGGTCCTTTGTTATGCCTCTAGGCAACCCCTTTGTTTATCACAGGGAGCCTGTCCGAAACACATTACTTTCAAACACTCTGGGCAGAACACGTACATTACTAACTAACTTGAATTCTTAAACTAGGAAAATATATGTCAGTCCCCTACACTGCTGATCTGCAGGTACCATAGAAATGGAAAAAGACTAAGAGCAGCAGATGTCAGACACCTGCTGAAGAAATACCAATAGGATTAGCTTCCGTTTTCTTCAGGTTGGGAATCTCGGTGGAAATAGAGTCAGCTATCAATTTCAAGAGTCTTCCAGCCAGGAGGAACAGGAAACAGACATGCCGACCCCCGAGAAACTGGCCTGTCCAGGGCAAGCTGCTTTAGGGCTGGGAGACAACTACTTGCAACTGGGATATTGCGTGCTCCACGCCCATCTGCAGAGCAAACTGGGTGGGCTCCTTTTTGTACTCTGCCAAGGACTTATGTAGGAAAAACATAAACCCTCTATCTGCTAGCAGGGAAAGCTCTGGAAAGAGACTTTCCAGCTCAGGAGAAAGAAGTACCCCCTGGGTTTTACCATCCTGGGTCAAGACCACAGGCTTCAGTGCGGCTGCCCATGAACATGCTATCTCAAAGTGTAACAGTGGGAATGGTCCGAAAAAAATAGCAAAAATATTTTCTGTCTCTTTAAAACATCCTCCACTCCTTTTGAGATCTAAAGCCTACATGCCTGCCTCAGCCCTGTGGTTAGGAGGGGCAGGGTAAGTCTTCCATTATTTGGCAACAGGAGATGACCCAGTGGGACCTAGTAAAGGGAGGTTCTGGGCAGAGGCCACCAGATTGTCTTCAGCAGAGATGGGACATCAGAATCAGCAACTGTAGTTGAACAGGAATTGCTTGAAGCTGAGAGCCCAGTCTTTAAAAGCTCTGTATTTCTGCTTGTTATCAGGACGATGGCATTTCAGACAGGAGTCTCCATCCTCCTCCTTTGCCAGCAAAGTAATGAAACTCTTTTCTTCCCCTCAAACCACTTGTCCTTGTTCTTCCGATTTGGCCTCGTGGACAAGTGCTGAGCTTTCAGTAACAAAATGAGGTCACAAGTCCTTCCTGGCCTCTCGGCTGAGGCAAGTGACACTTGCCCTTTTCTTTAACATGATTTTCCCCTCCCTGTTATAAAAGTAAAAGATGCATTGGGGAAAAAAGAGAAAAGTAGAAAAAAAGAAAACTGCTACCATTCATAATCCCACAACCTATTTCATGTTCGTATTTTGGCATATTTTTCCCAGTCATTTTCAGTGCATCAATTTAAAGAGATTTCCAACTTATATCCTGCTTTATTTATTTAACATACAAATGTGTAGCAGAGTAGTCGCCCCTCCTCCCATAGATAAAATTGAGAGTGGGGAATGCGTAACAGAGGAAATGGCCTGGAAACAAAAATGGCAAAAAATGTTTTCTATCTCTTTCAAATTTCCCCCACTCTTTTTGGGAACTGAGACCTGCACCCCTGCTGCAGGGCAGTAGTCAGGAGGGGCAGGGGAATATTTTTTGTTCTTTGGGCTGCAGGAGACGGACCAGGAGGCCTGGCACTTGGCTGGCTGAGGTCCAGGAGTGTGGAGGTTGGAGATCTCTGCTAGGTCTTTTTTTTTTTTGAGACAGAGCCTCGTTTTGTTGCCCAGGTTAGAGTGAGTGCCCTGGCATCAGCCCAGCTCACAGCAACCTCAAACTCCTGGGTTCAAGAGATCCTCCTGCCTCAGCCTCCCGAGTAACTGGGACTACAGGCATGCAGCACCGTGCCCGGCTAAATTTTTCTATATATTTTTAGTTGTCTGGCTAATTTCTTTCTATTTTCAGTAGAGAAGGGGGTCTCACTCTTGCTCAGGCTGGTTTCAAACTCCTGACCTCGAGCAATCAACCGGCCTCGGCCTCCCAGAGTGCTAGGATTATAGGCATGAGCCACCGCGTCGGGGCCTCTGCTTGTTCTTAAGTAGAGATGGGACACAGAGATGGGATGATTAAAAACATTAACTGTAGTTGAATGACAATAGCCTAGCTGCTGAGGGCCCTCCCTTTAAAGGCTCTGTATTTCTCCGTACAGGAATTTGGATTCTGAGATGACAGTCTACCATTTTCCTCCTTTGACGTCAAAGCAATACAAGTCTCTCTCCTCCTCAATAACTCGTCCTTCTTCTGATGTGGCCTCCTGGGCAAGTGCTGGTAACAGATAACATCTCTATGTCTTGAAATACCCAGAGTGTAATCCAAATACCTGCTAAGTATTTCATCACCTATTTTTAAAAGGGTAGCTGATTTCAAAAGAGTTATACAGAAAGGAAATAAAGAAAGGAATACGGGAAGTCCCAAAGTAAAAGTCTCTGTTGCAAAACACCCGTGTTGTCACCCTGCCTGGCAGGCTCCCCTCGGGGCCCGGTGACTTTTCCTTTAATTCCCTGTCTCCCTCCTCCCTGGTTCTTCCTTGTCCCCATCCTTCGTGCTGAGCTGGCCGTATGTATGGCCCATCTTCCCTCTCCCAACAGGCTCCGCTGGAAAAGCAGGCCTGTCCCTGCCCGGCCCCTGTGCGATGTCCTCCGCACTCAGGCCAAAGCCACATGCCATTATGATGAGGAAAGCAGGAAGTTTCTCTCCCGTTGCTCTGTGCCCATTATCCCCCATTATCCTTCCTTTACTGGGACCCTTTCTAACTCCTGTACCTTAAATCCCTTTTTTAAATGGGGTTAAAAGCTCAATATGAGTTTTTTGCTATGAAGAAAGCAGCAGTTGCACCTAGAGGGACGAACCCTGGATTTGTGCGATCCAGGCACCGGAGTAGCCGGGGGAGGAGGAGCGAGCGACGCCGCCAGGCCCGCCCGGGACGTTGGGTTTCCAGGGGTCTTTCCAGAAGGATCGCGGCGCCGTCCCCGCCGCTCCTGTGTGCCAGGCCCGCGCCCACTCTGCGCGGGGACAGGCGGCCTCGGTGGGGTGCGGGCCGGGCGGCCCCAGAGGCCTGGGCCCGGCCGCGCTGGGCGCCGGGTCCGGGAGGAGCCCGGGCCTCGCGAGCGGGGAAAGTCCCGCGGGGGCGGCGCGGGGGCGGCTCTGCGGGCGGGGCCGGCCTGGGCGCGGGCGGCCGCACGGGCTCCCCTCGCCGGCCGCGCCGCCGCTGCTCGGGAAGAGGCGGGCCCTGCGCGCCCCGCGCTCGCCATGGCGGCCGAGGCGGCGACGCGCGCGGCTCGGGGGACCCCAGGCAGGAGCCGGGCCGCGGCCTGAGCCACCGCCGAGCCTGCCGCGCCCCGCGCCCCGGGCCATGCAGCCGCCGCCGCTGTGGCCGCTGCTGTGGCTGCAGCTGCTGCTGCTCGGCGCCGCGGCGCCCCCGCCAGGTAAGGCGGGCCTGGGGCCCCAAAGGCCGGAGGAAGGCGCTGCCGTGGCGGGTGGGGTCCGCGGGGTGCCCCGATCGCGTGGGGTCCGCCGGGTGCCCCGACCGGGTGGGGTCTATTGGGTGTCCGGACCGGGTGGGGGTCCACGGTGTGCCCCGACTGGGCGGGGTCCGCGAGGTGCCCCGATCGGGTGGGGGGTCCGCCGGGTGCCCCGATCGCGTGGGGGTCCGCCGGGTGCCCCGACCCGCTGCGGTTCCGCGGGGTTGCGGGAGCCGACGGGCCGGGGGAGCGAGCCCGCAGCGGGCGTGGGGCGCGCGCCGGGGAATTCCGGCGGTCTCTGGTCTGGGAGCTGGAGCACTGGGGGGAGCGGCGCGCCGGCCCCGAGGAAGGGGACACTCGCAGTGCGCCTTCTTGGAGCGGGACACACTGCCGCGCCTCTTACCCACCCCCACCCGTGCGGGGAAACAGTGAGGCTCGAGTCTCCGACTTTTTCAAAATGAACAAAGAAAAAATCGAATCCAGGGCTTGGGCAGGGGCCGTCTCCGCTGGCCACAGATTGCTCACCCCGCCAACCCGAACGTGGCCCCCGCCCGGGTGCCCTCCCGGTGGCCGAGCTGGAAGCCGGACTCGGTCCTGCAGCCGCGGGGCCGAGACCTCCGTCGCGGACTTGTGACCTGACCAAGTCTTCCCTTGGCCGGGCGCGTGTGATACTGGAAATGAAATCCGGATCGCCCCCAAATCATGCACATGGGGGGCAGCACTCGGGGCAGCACCCAGGAATGGCTGGGTCCCTTCAGTTGGTGGTGGGGGTGTCAGCCGGCCCCGGCTGTTATCCCAGCCCTGCCCCCACCCCGGCAGCCCCTTCCCCGGGCTCTGCCTCCTTCTCGCTTCGGCACCGACTGACCACACTTTCGAGCCAAACATACTAAGAGAAAAGAGGGGGAAAGACCTCCGGGAGGAAAATGTAGATACAGGTGTCTCCGTATGTTTCTGTGTTTGTGCCGCGCCGGGTTCTTTCCCGTGGACGGACGAGTGTCATAGTGTGAGTAGCACTTACATAGTCTCAAGAGTGTAGAAGTTTCTTCCCTTCTGAAGACGTCGTAATTGGTGTTGGGGATTTGTTCCCCTTGTGATTAGCGGTTTTTGCTTGGGAGTCGAATAAGCGAGTTTGGATCCTGACTCTGCAGCTGGCCAGCTTCAAGGCTTGAGCAACCTACGTGTGCCCCTCCCTAGGCCTCCTTGGGGTGAGATTTGGAGACTGCCCGGGCCGTGTGGCCGGCAGGTGGTAGCACCTCGGGTCAGTGCTTGGTCTGTGAACTGTTTGTAACTCACCTGCGGTGAGTCCAGAAGTGGAGAGAAGTATTTGGAAACTTTACAGTTCGACATTGCTACAGCGTCCAGGTGCATGGCCGTGTTTCTAACGATTCACTTTTGTTGTATTCTCCAAAAGTTTTGCTCTGCGTGATGCATTGCACATAAACTGGATCCACAGATCCTTTGACAAGTAGTAGGGCTTTATACTAATCTCTATTTTTGCAGCTATTTGGAAATTTTTCATGCTAAGCAGTTAAAAAAATAACCTAACTGGGTTATTTTTAAGATAAACCCTTTTTAAGGCAAAACACAAAGTGAAAATATTTTTTCTTTTTTTTAAATTTTATTCTTTTTCTTCCCCTCCCCCTAGCAGTGTCCAAAGTGAAGATATTAACAATGGTTATATGCTAAAGGGGTAGTAGAAAAGTTTCCATCTTTTCCATAATTTACAGGTGTCTTTCAGTAATCATGAAACTGCTTTTATAGTTGGAGGGGGGGAAAAAGAGTATTGGAAACAAATTTTTAAAAAGGAAACTTAGAATATCTATCCCTTAGAGCTTATGTAAAATATTGAACTGGATACAGTTTGTACCAATGCTTTATTAAGTGTGGCCATTCGCTCTAGATATACAATGTAATCAACAGCTCAGAAGTGCAGTGAGTCAACTGACTCTTTAGTTATTTAATTACCTGAGTATTGAAGAATTAAGGCTTCTATCTGTAATTGTAGCAGCTGCTGCTTACTTTTCCAGTGGTTTGGATGTGTACTGTGCCAGGTCCATAGTTTGTATGCTTAAAGACCACTAAGAAAGACCCTAAATCCCTGACAACATAAAAACCATTGCAAATGAAGGCACAATAGGTAAATTCCTGTTTGTCCCTAATCTCAGCAATTGAAACAACCACGTAGCTAGAATGCTTTTGGCTAACTTTATAAATGATAATCATAGCTACCCCTTGTTGGGCCACTATTCTCGGTCAGACAAGGTGCTAAGCACTTCATATACATTATCTTTCTTCATTTTCTCAACCATTCTTTTGTCGTAGGTAATATCCCCATTTTACTCCCAAGAAAGCAAAACCATTCTTTGTAGAAAGAGACAAATGATCTAGATAAATAACTGGATGTCTGGCTTTTCCTGAAGAGAGCAACTTCCTGGTTATGGCTGAGGAATCAGGAAATGTTTTTTTTTTTTACTTCTTATCTGCAGGGTGTTGGAAGTGGGATCGATCGTTGTTGGAAGTGGGATCGATCGTTGATGATCGTCTAATTGGTTTTCATCATAATGCCTCCCACAAAGAAAGATCCTGAAGGGTCAGTCCTCAGTTGTCTAGATTAAATGATTAGTTTAATGTTAATTTGATTTAATTTTATTACCTATGTGTGATGTGTGTTAACCAGACTATGCATTTAAGACATAGGATATCCAATTCTTAAATATGTATAAAGTCTTAAACACCTGGATCAGGGTGAGTCAGAGGTGACAGGCAGGTTGGGGCAAGAAGGCAGTGTTTGTTCACCCATAACTTCAACTAGTAGTTGGTAAATGCTACTCTTGTTAGGCACTGAGCATATAAAAATGATTAAGACAATCAATGTAGAAAATAGGAACATTGTTAGAAGAACAGATACAGTAATTGCATTTGACCGGGCATGGTGGGCTCACGCCTGTAATCCTAGCACTCTAGGAGGCTGAAGTGGGAGGATTGCTTGAGGTCAGGAGTTCGAAACCAGCCTGAGCAAGAGGGAGACCCTGTCTCTACTAAAAAATAGAAAGAAAGTATCTGGACAACTAAAAATATATAGAAAAAATTAGCCAGGCATGGTGGCGCATGCCTGTAGTCCCAGCAACTCGAGAGGCTGAAGCAGGAGGATCACTTGAGCCCAGGAGTTTGAGGTTGCTGTGAGCTAGGCTGACGCCACGGCACTCACTCTAGCCTGGGCAACAGAGTGAGACAATGTCTCAAAAAAAAAAAAAAAAGTAATTGCATTACAATATGTGCTATAATAGATACACATACACTATGTGCTATAATAAAAAGTACTATAATACAAATATGAAAAAACTTATTTAACACTACTTGCTGGGAAAGTTGAGGAAAGTTTGATAAAGGAAGAACAAACTGAGCTGGGTTTTGAATCATGTTTAGGAGTTTGTCAGATTGAAAAAGAAGAAGAAATAAAAGGTGTAAATTATGTAGATCCAAAAGAGAACAGAGTAAAGAGTGATGATGATTATTCTGTTTGGCATGAGATCATGCAGAGTTTTTCAGCCTTTTCAAATCTGAACTGCTCTCTAAGCCAGGGATGGGCAAATTTTTTTCTGTAAAGAACCAGGTAGTATGTAGACAGATGGTCTTGTAGAAGTTTGGTGAAATGGCGGATTTCTGAATTATATATGGTACTTGGGACTCTGATACATATGGAGATTGATCAAATCATGTTTATATGTTAGAAAGTGTGGTTATTTCTCCTCTCGCTTTTTGCAAGTGTCTCTTGGTTCCTAAATGTGGTTTCTTGGAAATGAAATTTTGATAGTTGAATTACTTAAAATATCCCCTAAAAGGACTTGTATTTCCTTCTATTAAGAGTTGCTTCTCAGTAATAGGAATAGTTGCTATCTAACGTATAAGTCTTCTAGATCGGAGCAGTAATCTATTAGTCCAGTTCAATAATCTTGGTTTTTTAAATTAGTACTAGGGTGGGAGGTTTTTGTTTCTTTGGTTTTTTTGGTTTGTTTTTGTTTTTGTTTTTTGAGATAGAATCTCGCTCTGTCACCCAGGCTGGAGTGTAGTGGCATCATCATAACTCACTGTAACCTAAAACTTCTGGGCTCAAATAATCCTCCTGCCTCAGCCTCTGCAGGACCTGGGACTATGGGCACGTGCCACCATGCCTGGCTAATTTTTTGTTTGTTGATTTTTTTATAGAGATGGTGGTCTCACTATGTTGCCCAAGCTGATCTCAAACTCCTAGCCTCAAGCAATCCTCCTGCCTCAGCCTCCCAAAGTGCTAGGATTATTTATCGGCATGAGCCACCATGCCCAGCCTAGGCTAAATCTTGTGACAAAACATATCAATAAGTTATTTTACTACAAAAAAATATTTTTCAGTTTATTAAAAGCAGTTACAGATGTATTACATTATCCAAGAGGTTTCTCAATAGGCAAGAAGAATCAATAAAAGTACATTATTTTAATTACAATAATTTTTAAAACTTTACGTTTTATTTATTTACTTTATTTATTTATTTATTGAGACAGAGTCTCACTTTATTACCTGGGCTAGAGTGCTGTGGCATCAGCCTGGCTCACAGCAACCTCAATCTCCTGGGCTCAAGCAATTCTTCTGCCTCAGTCTCCCAAGTAGCTGGAACTACAGGCATGTGCCACCGTGCCTGGCTATTTTTTTCTATGTTTTTAGTTGTCCAGTTAATTTCTTTCTATTTTTGGTACAGACGGGGTCTCGCTCTTGCTTAGGCTGGTTTTGAACTCCTGACCTTGAGCCATCCGCCCACCTTAACCTCCCAGAGTGCTAGGATTACAGGCGTGAGCCACCGCGCCTGGCCAAAAACTTTGTATTTTAAAATTCATCATTTATAATGCCTGCTCAGCACAGCAGACTTTGGGAATATACTGACAGTGGGGCAGTGGTTCGTCAGCTATTCGAGGTGAGAAGAGAGAAGCAAGCTGTGACCTGCGGGAACCCGGCAGCTCTCAGCCATAGCTCCGTTATCCCTCCTTCCTGCCCCAGTGGCGCTTGCCGGGAACAAGGCGGGACATGTCCATCAGAACAGCCATGGAACAAGGCGGGACATGGCCGTCGGAACAGCCGTGGGACAAGGCAGGACATGTCCGTGGGAATAGCCATGGAACAAGGCGGGACATGGCCGTCGGAACAGCCGTGGGACAAGGCAGGACATGTCCGTGGGAATAGCCATGGAACGAGGCGGGACATGGCCATGGGAACAGCCATGGAACGAGGCGGGACGTGGCCGTGGAGCAGCTGTGGGACATGGCCGTGGGAGCAGCCGTGGCCATGGGCAGCTGTGGCCATGGGAACAGTCGTAGCCGTGGGAGCAGCCGTGGGACGAGGCGGGACATGGCCATGGGAACAACCATGGGACAAAGACAGGAAGGCTGCTCTAGGACAGGCCTTCTGAGATGTGAAGAGGGCATTTCTATGGGCGCTTTTTAAGGAATTGGCAGTCCTTGGCACTTCCTTGTGGCACCTGCGGTCCCTTTCTCCTGTAAGGTAGGGTAAGGTCACAAGAGACTCAGACGGAAGGCGCAGCCGGCTTAGGTGCGTCCCTCGCACCGCAGTCAAGTGGAGTTGAAGAAAGTGGACGGCTGGTCTGGGAACCCCCACCGTCACAGGGACGCTGTCTGCTGTTCCCCAGGTCGGCTGGGGTGGAAGCCCTGGCTTGTCACCCTGGGGGCTGAATGTTGATACTGGAGAGAAGGAGGTGCTAGCAGGAGGAGGGCCAGAATGTTCCCGCTGGTTCCTCCCCAGAGATGGGAGGTGGTAAAGGACCAGTGCGCTGGGCAGAGGGACAGTCCTCAAAAGTGTCCACATCCTAATCCCTGGCACCCGTGAACGTGTTACCTGATGTGCCAAAAGGGACACTGCAGATGTGAGTTAAGGATCCTGAGATGGGAGAGGGAGACAAACTTCTGGCTTTCAGAACTGTAAGATAATAAATCTAGGGTTTTTTTGTTTTGTTTTTGTAGAAACAGGGTCTCGCTGTTTTGCCCAGGCTAAAGTGCAGTGGCTTTCACAGGTGTGATCATAGCTCACTGCAGCCTCCAGCTGCCAGGCGCAGTGATCCTCCTGCCTCAGCCTCGCAAGGAGCTGGGTCTGCAGGGCGCACCACCGTGCCCGCTAACCCTGGGTTGTTTTAAGACTGTAGGTGGCGATGTGTTACAGCAGCCATAGGCGGGGAAAGGAGGTCTCTGGGAGTCTTTGACAGGCACTCACCCCATAGGGCGCCGCACAGTGGTCCCCCTAAGGGATGGATGGCCTCAAGGCCACACGTGGCCCTCCAGATCCCAGAGTGCAGTCTCTGTCTCACCACTGAATCCAAACTTCACAGAACAAAGCCCTTTATTAAAATGTTCTATAACATTTGTGGTTTTTTTCCTTTCCTTTTTTTTTTTTTTTTTTGAGACTGAGTCTCACTTTGTTGCCCAGGCTAGAGTGAGTGCCATGGCGTCAGCCTAGCTCACAGCAACCTCAAACTCCTGGGCTCAAGCAATCCTCCTGCCTCAGCCTCCCGAGTAGCTGGGACTACAGGCATGCGCCACCATGCCCAGCTAATTTTTTCTATATATATTAGTTGGCCAATTAATTTCTTTCTATTTATAGTATAGACGGGGTCTCACTCTTGCTCAGGTTGGTTTCGAACTCCTGAGCTCAAACGATCCACCCACCTCGGCCTCCCAGAGAGCTAGGATTACAGGCGTGAGCCACCGAGCCCAGCCCGTTCTATAACATTTGGATTCAGTTTAAAGGCTGCAGTCAAGGGTCCAGAATGCCACATGTGGCCCCAGGGCTGCAGGTTCCCCACCCCGGGAGAGGGGCCGGCCTCCCACCACCCCACTTTGCCTGTCTGCCTTTCGCCTGGTCATCCTGTGGGATGCTATGAATGGGGACAAGTGTTAGCTGCCTGAATGAAGGCCAGCCAGAGCTCGCAGGTGTGGGGGGGGGGCACCTGTAAGTGGCTGCAGACTCTTGATGATGCATCCTGCAGAAGAAGAGCTGGGGGCCAGACTGCAGGCTGGTCTGGGCGCTGCACTTGGATGACACATTTACTGATAACGTGTGATTTGAATTTCCTGCTTTGAATTCTGGAACAGCCTGTTTTTCTAACCTTACTTTCCACCTTCCGGGCATTTCTCATAAATCTTTCATTCAGAGAAAGTGTTAACCTCATTGTGTTTTCTTTGTGCAGAGAAGGCTCCCTGAGAAGTATCTGCTTGGGGGGGGTTGAGTGTGTTTCTCCCAGGCCACTCCAAAGAGAGGGTTCTGATACAGGCAGTGTTCCCTGGGGAGTTTGTTATTTCATTATTTATAGTTCTCAAACTTTAATGTGCATAAGAATCAGCTGGAAAGCTTGTTTAAAATGCAGATTTCCTGGTTGGGCCTGGGAATCTGCGTTTTAACAGGCACCCAGTGATTGTGATGCTGGGGTGTCCTTGAGAAATGGGACAACTCTGGTGGTGCCCAGAAGACAGCACTCTTCCCCACGAGCCCTTTGGGCTTTGCATACCTGATGCGGGGTGTTGGCGTGTGTGCACGTGTGTTTGGGGGGGGCTCACCAGACACTCCCTTGGTACCAAACCTGGGGCCAATATTGTCACGTGCTCACCAGTTTAATCTTCACCACAGCCCTGTGGGGTTACTGTTATTGATCCCTTATTCCCGAAGTGGAAACCTTCGGGAAGGTTCGGGAAGGCTCGGACAGCTTAAGCCACCCACCCAGAGTCAAACTCACTCCCCGAGGGTGGGACAGGGATCCCAGTCTGGCCAGACCCCAAGGCCCAGGATCTGATCTTAACTGGGACCTGCAGGTGGAAGGGCCACCCCAAGCACCTCTTTGCTTTCTACTGACTGTGCCAGTAGGGCCACCTTTGTGGTCAGAGGCGGGGCTGGGAGTGGCGTATGCCCAGGGAGACCAGGTAGTACCGTGTCTGCACTTTGACAAAAACTGAGTGGTACAAATGACTTAGGTAATGTGTGTTTAAATATTTCTTTTTTTTTTTTTTTTTTTTTTCTTTTTATTTTTTTACCAAACAAATCCACATGGAAGTGTTTAAATATTTCTGCAATTGATTTTGTCCCTTTTGGACTCTCTCTCTCTCTCTTCCCACCTTCTCTTGTTCTCAAGACCCTCTCTCCCAGCTGCCTGCCCCCCGACACCCGAGGATGCGCCTCCACAACGCCGAGCAGGTGCTGAGCTGGCAGCCCGTGGTCCTGAACAGCACGAGGCCGGTGCTCTACCGGGTGCAGTTTAGATAGTAAGCTGGGCATCGCTGCTGGGCTGGCTGGGAGCGTGGGGGGCCGTAGGGAACCCCAGGGCCAGCTGCTGGGGCCTGCTCTCCGCGGGTTGTCATCAAAGCCGTGGGAAGCAGGTATTTCTCTGGTACTTTTAAAACCTCCCACTCATCCGGAGACTTAAACAACACGACAGTCAGAGGGCTCTGCTGTCAAACCACACGGCTTCTTGTTTTGGTGAAAGTTTATTCTTTCACTGGTTTCAGGAGAAGGGTTGTAAAAAAAAAAAAAAAAAAAGGCTTCATTCTGGTCATGGAAGGACAATGTTTAGTCTTTATCTTTTTAAAGACTGAACATCTGATTTATTTAACCTTATGCACCAAATACAGCCCGACCAGAAATGGATTCGGTTAAGCACGGTGAATTCTCAGTCTCTCGGCTGTTTTTCCATTTTGTGCGTCATCCTGGGCCCTCATTCCATCTATCGCCTCCTTGCCAAGCTTTTTCGGAGTTGGCCCCCACTTGATTTCCAAATAAACCCATATAGGAAGAAGACAGGCAAAGTCCAAGTGCTCAGTTATTTGTTTGTTTGTTTTGTTTTTTGTTTGAGACAGAGTCTCACTCTGTTGCCCTGGCTGGAGTGTCGGGGCATCAGCCTAGCTCACAGCAACCTCAAACTCCTGGGCTCAAGCAGTCCTTCTGCCTTAGCCTCCCGAGTAGCTGGGACTACAGGCATGCCCCACCATGCCTGGCTAATTTTTTCTATGTATTTTTAGTTGGTCAATTAATTTCTTTCTATTTTTAGTAGAGACAGGGTCTCGCTCTTGCTCAGGCTGGTCTCAAACTCCTGACCTTGAGCATCCCACCTTGGCCTCCCAGAGTGCTAGGATTACAGGCGTGAGCCACTGCACCTGGCCTCAGTTATTTGTTTACCTTGCTAAATAGGTTAATTGAAGATAAAGGTAAAATTATTGGCTAAGTCACTTTATACTACTAAAGTAACCGTGCTCCGCTTTGAAGAGTCAGGAAGGTCTCGGCATTACTTTATCCTAAATGGACAATCCAGCTCCCCATCAGAAAGAAAATACACAAAAACTAGAATCACTGCAGTGTATATTTATATCCATCAGTAGGAAAATGGCAAATTGTGGCATGCTAACTTACACTTGAACACTGAACCATAGTGTTTGTTATAATTATATGTCACCTGGTAGAAGCTGCAACTGTGTAAAATTTGGGATATCTTTTAAGCATAGAAAGATAATGTGGAGAAATTATAGGCAGTTGATTTGTTAAAAGAGTGGGTTTCATGCTAGGCGCAGTGGCTCACGCCTGTAATCCTAGCACTATGGGAGGCCGAGGTAGGCAGATTGCTTGAGGTCAGGAATTCGAAACCAGCCTGAGCAAGAGTGAGACCCTGTCTCTACTATAAATAGAAAGAAATTAATTGGCCAACTAATATATATAGAAAAAATGAGCCAGGCATGGTGGCACATGCCTGTAGTCCCAGCTACTTGGGAGGCTGAGGCAGGAGGATTGCTTGAGCCCAGGAGTTTGAGGTTGCTGTGAGCTAGGCTGATGCCCCGACACTCACTCTAGCCTGGGCAACAAAGCGAGACTCTGTCTCAAAAAAAGAAAAAAAAAATAGTGGGTTTCCAGATAACATCTTATTCATTTTATTTATTTATCTATGTAATTTTTTGTAGAGATGGTCTCTTGCTATGTTGCCCAGGCTGTTCTCAAACTCCTGGCCTCAAGCAATCCTCCTTCCTCGGCCTCCCTCTTATTCATTTTTCAATATCCGCTGTCACAATATTTGCTTAATAAAAACAGATGCTAACCTGGGGTTTGAAGGTTATCTCCAAATCACTTTTTTTTTTTTGAGATGGAGTCTTGCTTTGTTGCCCAACCTAGAGTGAGTGCCATGGCGTCAGCCTAGCTCACAGCAACCTCAAACTCCTGAGCTCAAGCAATCCTCCTGCCTCAGCCTCCCGAGTAGCTGGGACTACAGGCATGCGCCACCATGCCCGGCTAATTTTTTCTATATATATTAGTTGGCCAATTAATTTCTTTCTATTTATAGTAGAGACAGGGTCTTGCTCTTGTTCAGGCTGGTTTCGCAATCCGCCCGCCTCGGCCTCCCAGAGTGCTAGGATTACAGGCGTGAGCCACCGTGCCCGGCCTCCAAATCACTTTTATCTGGTCCTCCAGTAACTATAAATTACCAACATGGAATCACCTATGACAAATGGAATAATTTGCTAGACTGTCTATACAGTTTGCAGAGCCCGGTGCAAAATGAATACGTGGGATTCCTTGTTCAAACAGGATGAAGAATTTTCAAATGGTGACCGCAGAGCATCAAACCAAGCGCCCTTCTAAGAGTAGGGCCTGGTGTGACTGGGCTGGTCACGTGCCATGAAGTTGGCCCTATTCTCAGCATTCAGTAGACATAATATTCTTTTTTTTTTTTTTCTTTTTTTTATTTATTTTTTTTTCTTTTTTACACTCAGATACACTCTCAGAAGTAGACATAATATTCTAGAGCTAACCAGGACACTTTCTGTGGAGGAAGTCACGCTGATGAGAACTGCATTAAAGGCTTAGCATTCCTGAGCCTTCAATGGGGAAGTACGTTTGTGGGTTGACAGAGGAGGTGCCTCTAAATGCTAGAAAAAACTTTATTGCACTTTTTTTTAAGGCCTTTGACAAATGATAACTACAAGTAATGCTAAAAACACACACACACACAAACCTTTGACAGAGTTTCATATCATCGACTAACCTGTTTCACTCTGACTTGTTTACGGGAAGCATTTTGAAGATATTTTTTTCAGGCATAGAGGTTGGTTTTAATAAAAGAAACAGAGATTGGGGTACCTGTGAATGAATGTCCCTATTAGAAAAAGTGGAGGAGGTCACTAAAAACTAAAAGAGAGGCCAATTTTGTTTTCTTTTCCAATTGTAGATTTGATGATGGCAGAGGGCCTTTGTTTTTGTTTTGTTTTTAGATACTTTTAGATGTTTGGGACTTTTTATTAATTTTGAGGCATGCAAGACTTAAATTTCCATCCTTTTTGTCTTCTACGATAAAGCCTTCCTATAATCATTTGTGGAGGTACCTTTGTTTTTGGCACTTTGTGGGAGAATTTAAAGTTTAAATCAGGGGTTGCAGATGGTGGCAGTTTGGCTCCCAGTAAATAATTTGTTTTAATTAGTTACCAACATGAAGAAATCTGAAGATTGCATTTTTTTAAAAAAAAAGAAGGATGATTTCTGGTTTTCCTTGAAAATGCAGCCAGTGGGCAGCAGGACCCCTTCCAGGTCATGCCCACTCTCAGCCCTGCCTAACCCAGTCTTCTCAAAACTTTTTTTTTTTTGTAGTTTCTTCTTTTCTGATTTTAATAGCAATTCATGTTCTTTGTAGAAAATCTGGAAAACCAAAAGAAAACAAGTGTATAATTAAAGTAACCTATTTGTCTACACTCCCAAGAATAAGCACTCTTCTCGTGTTAGTATATTTATCTCTAGATTTTTTTTTTCTTAATGCACCCACTTGTTTGTGTGTGTGAGCATTTCTTAATGCATTTTCTTAATGCACCCAAATGTGTGTGTGAGCCAGGCACGTTGGTGAGTGCCTGTAGTCCCAGCTATCAGGAGACTGAGGTGGGAGGCTCTCTTGAGCCCAGTCTGGACAACATAGCAAGACCCTGTCTCTAAAAGAAAGAAAGAAAAATGTGTGTATGTATGTAGAAACCAAACCAAAATGGAGTCACACTTTTGGGTTCTACCTCCTTTTTTAAATTTCTTTTTAACTTAACATAGTTGAGTGTATGAACATTTTTTTCATGTTATTATCTCTGTGTAATCTTTGTTTTATATATTTTATTGTATGAAGTATTACACATGCTGTGTTCAACTTTTGCCCACTCATGGGCATAGATAGTTGACGGCTTGTGACTCATAAGTCACATTGTTTTACACGAATCATCTCTGTTTATTTCCTTACATTTCTGGAAGAGTAGTTGCTGGGTCAAAGGGGACAAGCTTAACATTTTTGCAGGTGACCTAGCAGAGGCTGGACATAGCTCTTGAGTTGCACAGGTGCCTCGCCTGTGTTCCATCTCTCGGGGACAGAGTGAGCGATGGAAGTGGCTCGCTTTGAGGCAGGAAGGAGGTTAGAGTATCTTTAAGTATCTTTATACCTGACAAAGCAATCACTTACCCCTTCTGGCGCATGCCCCACCCAGAGGAAGGGCCAGTGGTTTGGGGTCCCTCTCCCCATTAGGGTCTGTGACCCCGGAGCTGGATGCTGTGTGCATGTCGCCAGCATCCTGAAGAGGCTTTCATCTTGGGACTTATCACTTGCCCCTTTGACAGAAGGCACAGCTCAGTCAGGGTCAGAGGTACAGTTAGAAAAGTGTGGTGCATGGAAGCTGGTGGCCTGGGGGCAGGGAGGGATCCTCAGCCTCGTCTCCTCTGTCCCCCTGGCCTTGCTTTCTGGACCAAGGTTGCTAACCTAGAGGGGATACTGCCCACTGCCCCTGCTCAGGCTCCTAGCAGCCACCTCCTTGGCTTTTCTGAGATCTGTCGCCTCTGATAAGGACAAAGGTCAGAGCTGGGGACTAGAGTCCCATGTATGGGTGTGGCATTGGGGCTCTAGGAAATGTACTGCCACTGACACAGGAGTAACTGTGGCCATGTATTTGGCAGGGTTTTCATATGAGTGAGGCAAACCCTCTTTAAATGGGCAGGTATGGAGTGCAAACAAACTCTTCACTAGCAGGAATCATGAATAGGGTTTGCATGAACACATAGGCTGCAGAGACTGAGCTTGAAGCATTCTAATCAGCTCTGGGATAGAATGGGAGAAAGTATTTGCAAATCTTATGTCTGATAAGGGACTTGTACCCACAATATATAAAGAGCTCTTACAACTCAACAATTAAAAGACAAATAACCCAGTTAAAAATTAGGCAAAGAATTTAATTAAACTGTTCTCCTAAGAAGATATACAAATGGCCAATAAGCACATAAAAATATGTTCAAGGCCGGGCGAGGTGGCTCACACCTGTAATCCTAGCCTTCTGGGAGGCCGAGGCGGGTGGATCAGGAGTTCGGTCAAGAGTTTGAAAACAGCCTGAGCACGAGCAAGACCCCTGTCTCTATTAAAAAATAGAAAGAAATTAATTGGCCAACTAAAAATATGTAGAAAAAATTGGCCCAGCATGGTGGCACATGCCTGTAGTTCCAGCTACTCGGGAGGCTGAGGCGGCAGTAGGATTGCTTGAGCCCAGGAGTTTGCGGTTGCTGTGAGCTAGGCTGATGCCACAGCACTCTAGCCTGGGCAACAGAGTGAGACTCTGTCTCAAATAATAAAAAAAAAGATGTTCAACATCATTATTCGACAGGGAAATGCAGATCGAAACCACAGTGATATACTACTGTACATCCACTAGGATGGCTACAATAAAAAAGATAGTCTGGGAGCGGTGGCTCATGCCTATAATCCTAGCACTTTGGGAGGCAGAGGTGGGAGACTTGCTTGAGGCCAGGAGTTTGAGATTAGCCTAGGTAATAAAACAAGACCCCATCTCTACAAAAAATTTAAAAAAAATAGCCAGGCAGGTGGTGCTCGCCTCTGGTCCCAGGTACTTGGGAAACCAAGGCAGGAGGATCACTTGAGCCCAGGCAGTCAAGGCTGCAGAGAGGTATGATCGCACCACTACACTCCAGCCTGGACAAGAGAGCAAAGACCCTGCCTCTAAAAAAAAAAGAAAAGAAAGAAAAGAAAAATAAAAGACAGATAATAGCAAATGTTGGTGTGGATGTAGAGAAATTGGAACTCTCATACATTACTGGTGGGGATATAAAATGGTGCAGCCACTTTGGAAAACAGTTTGGCAGTTCCTCAAAAAGTTAAACATAGAATTACCCTATGTCCCAGCAGTTCCACTCCTAGGTAGATACTCCAGAGAACTGAAAACATATACCCACACAAAAACTTGTATATCCATAATAGGCAAAAAGTGGACATAATCCATCTGTCCACCAGCTGATGGATGGATAAACAATATGTGGTCTGTCCGTATAATGGAATATTATTTGGCCATAAAAAGCAATGAAGTACTGATACATGCTACAAGATGGATGGACTATGAAACACGCTAAGTGAAAGAAACCAGCCACAAAAGACTGATCATATTGTATGATTCCATTCAGAATAGGGAAATCTATTGAGACAGAAAGTCGATTAGTGGTTGCCTAGGACTTCAAGGGGGAGGGGGTTGAGAGAATATGAGGAGTGACTGCTAACAGGTACCAGACTTTTTTTTTTTTTTTTTTTTGAGACAGAGTCTCACTCTCACCCCTGCTAGAATGTAGTGGCATCATCATAGCTCACTGCAACCTCACATTCCTGGGCTCAAGCAGTCCTCCTGCCTCAGCCTCCCAAGTACCCAGGACTACAGGCTTGACATCACGCCTGGCTAATTTTTGTTTTTAGTAGAGATGGAGTCTCACTCTTGCTCAGGCTGGACTTGAACCCCTGAGCTCAAGCTGGATTTGAACCCCTGAGCTCAAGCTATGCTCCCACATCGGCCTCCCAAAGTGCTAGGATTACAGGCATGAGCCACCACACCCAGCCAGATATCAGATTGCTTTTTGGGGTGATGTAAATGTTGTAAAATTGGTGTAGTCATGGTTGTATAACCCTGTACATATACTAAAAACCATTGAATTGTATACTTTAAAAATGGGGAAATTGTACAGTATGTGAATTATATCTCAATAAAGCTGTTTTTTAAAAAACCAGTTCTGAGGAAACAGTTACATATGAAGAAGAGAGAATTCTAGGAATTGAAATCCTGTTTTCCCTCCCAGCACTGCTAGTAATTGGTCGGAGGTCACCCCCGAGTCCACAGGGGTGAACTGTACACAGATCACAGCGACAGAGTGCGACTTCACCGCGCCTGGCCTCTCCAAGGGCTTCCGGATGGATTTCAATGTCGCTCTGAGACTTCGAGCTGAGCTGGGAGACCTGCATTCTGCCTGGGTGACAATGCCTTGGTTTCAACACTATTTGAACGGTAAGAAAACTGGAGTATAAAACTGCCTTTATACTTTCCAGGCTTGCTTCACTTGCCTCTTCAACAAGCACGCACTGACCTTGGAGGCTGATGCTAGGAGAGCGTGACTTGCCGAACCAGGGGTCAGCAAACTGCAGCCTGCAGGCCAAATCTGGCCCGCCACTTGTTTTTGTAAATAAAGTTTTATTGGAACGCGGTTATGCTCACCTTTTCATGTGTCTGTGGCTGCTTCTATGCTGCAACAGTAGAGTCGAGTAGTTGCAACAGGGACCATTCGGACCTGCAAAACCCAAATTTACTGTGGCCCTTTCCTGAGAAAGTTTGCCGACCTCTGTATTTGAAGGATGCTAGCACATTGGCCTCACTGATCACCTTGGCCTGTTCTGGTGCAACTTCTTTATGTTGAAGAAAGTCTTTCATTCAACCTCGAACAGTGTCTGGCATGTGGTAGGTATTCACTAATTATTTGTTGAATGATTGATGAACAGACGTGTCCCCAGATATTGGAAGGAGGCAGAAGGACCTCAGATACTAGTTCTTACATTTTTCCTTCAGTGATTCGTTTGTCACCTGTCGGCTGTGCCAGTTTTTAAAGAATTGGTGGTTTGTGCTAGCTGCCTTGAGGGACAGAAACAGAGAAGACAGGGCAGTCCCTGCTGGCTGGTGATCTGCTGTGGACAAGCCATTTGTCCTCAGGTAGAGAACCAGCACCCATGTGAGCTGAAAGAAATAATAGTTACTGCCCCTGCCCAGAGGACGAGAGATGGTAGCAGAAGCAGAACATGTCGTGAAAGTGGGTGCAGCCCGAGCTAAGCAGCAATGCTCTTGGTCAGTTACTGGCTGGGTGGGCTTTCCTGCCTCCACTTGTAAAGCTTGAGGCAGTGGGGGTCTCCTATCACCACTGTCGTTGCTTTTGGTGGCCTTGGAATCAGTGGCCAAGAAGATGGTTTACCGGGTGGAGGAATGAGATGGTGGTTGGAGGAGTCGGCCTTGGGCCCAGTCTGGGTTTATAACCCCACCCTGCCATTAACTGGCTATGTCACTCTGGGCAAGGAATGTCCCTGTGGGCTTCAGCTTCCTCACCTGAGAAATAGGGATAACCTTATATGGCTGTTGCCCAGCTCTGAGTGGACGTGCCCGGAAGCCGCCCTCTGGAGTTCCCCATCGCTCCGTTGAGCCGTTCTTCCTTCAGTGCTTGGAGAGAAGACACATTGCTTCCTCCTCTAGAGAAGAGTCTTATCAGGATGATATCAAAGTCTAGCCCTGGGACTTTCTTAAGAAGGGCAGGTCTGTGAGCACTGTCCCTTCAGCTGCATGGTGACTAGCCATGCTCCCAAGCAGTAATGGACGTGCCCAGAGAACGTTCCTGTGGAGGTAACAGTCCTGTGGCGGGCACCAGGCCCTGCAGGTACTTCTGCAGATCCTGTCACCTGGCTGGGGAAAGGGAAGCTGGAGAACGAGTATGCCCACATCTGTGAGCCAGTTCAATGAAAGAGCTTTTTGTCACTAGCACCAATCTGTGAATGTCACTCTGGCTGGTGGTGGGCTAGACCCGGCCCTGCCTTTGCCCCGGGCATTGTGTGGACTCAGCTTCTCCACCAGAACAAGGGAGATCCGAGGGCACAGGTGCCATTGCATATAAAAATAAAAATGTGTATGTGTGCATATACACACACACTGTATATATTCTATCGTGTTACATATGTGTATGTATCTGTGTGTGTCCATATGTACATATATAGTTTTCTGTTTGTAAT
The DNA here is from genome assembly GCF_040939455.1 of Microcebus murinus. Lineage (NCBI taxonomy): Eukaryota > Metazoa > Chordata > Mammalia > Primates > Cheirogaleidae > Microcebus > Microcebus murinus. Next base: position 10,994,657 of record NC_134104.1, on the reverse strand, counting down.
TCTTTTCCAGTTACTGTTGGGCCTCCAAAAAACATTCGGTTGACCCCAGGAGGTGGCTCCCTCATCATCAGTTTCTCCCCTCCCTTTGCAGTCGACAGCGCCGACGCCTCTTTTTGCTACTACGTCCACTACTGGGAAAAAGCAGGAACCCAACAGGCAAGAGCATATTTCTTTGTTTGGATTTTTTCTTTGGCATTTCTGGTTTAGCAAAAGAAAGCAAGCTTTAGCAAGGGCTGGGAGAACAGGGTATCCCAGTATCTCCTTGGAGGCTGAGCCCTGGGCCTGTTCTAATCCTCCTCTGCAAGACCTGGTTTTCTACTCACCGTGCTGACACTTCCCTCCCCGGATGGATCTGAAGGGCCGCTCTTCGGCGTCACATCCTTCCTGTTGTTTGGGGTCCAGACTTTGCTGGCCCACCTGCTCCTGACGCCTTTGCCACACAGTGGAGTTGGGAGGAGGTTTTGTTGGGCCTGTTTCCACAACAGGGAATCCACGAGTGCAGTCTGCGGAGTCTACGCCAACATCGGAACAGTGTGCAAAGCGGGCTTATGTGAAACAGGCGCGAAAACTAGAAGGTGGGAGGAGTAGCCAGGGAGAAGTCCCAGCAGGCTGGGGGAGGCGTGGCACATGTGGAGAGATGCCAGTGCCTACAGGGACCAGAAACACAGGCCACGCGACAGGCTTCACAAAGATGAGTCAGGTCACAGGGGCCTGATGGGCCCTAGGATAGTATGAGAAAACAATGATGGTCTTGAATCGTCTCCCGAGCCAGTGATCCCAGCTGTCTATAATTCTTTTTGGGTTACAGTGGGGCCTGCAGAAAGCCATTTGGGTGACCCCAGGAGAACTCTGTAAACTTTATGATTTCCTGAATTCAACATTATTATAATTTTTAATAATAATAAGAGCTTATGTTTATTGAGCGCTTTGAGTTTGGTGCTGGGCCCGGCATGTCAGGTGCCTCATCTCATTTCAGCCTTATACCAACCTGTTTCAGAGAGAAGGAAAGAAACCGAGTCGTTAGGTGACTTGCCCCAGGTCAGCAGCAGGCAGAGCAGAGCAGAGACTTAGCTTCAGGGCCCTGCTCTTACCCACGTGGTTTCCTCCCACCTGCTTTATATTCGCTCTTTCTCTTCCTTTCTGTACTGCGAGCATGAAACTGGGGAGGGCAAGAGCCACTGAAGGACAGGCCTAGCATCTGGGGAACAGGGAAATGAGAATTTCCCCAAATCAGGGTTCAAGATCTGGGTCAGCTGACCTAGAGCAGCGAGCCGGGGGGACGCAAATGGGCGAGATAGCTGCCTCTTCCGAGTGCGTCTTCTCTTAGGGATCAGATGCGGTCCTGGAAATGCAGGCGACAGGGTGGAAGCTCTGGAAGCTCCACGTTTTTCTCCACTCTTTGGTTGGCTGCTTGACTCAGGGCCTGTCCATACTTTTGTTTTCTTATGATGGAGTCGCCCCACTGCACTGAATGGTCCCCCGGGGAGCGAGTTGCTATTGTATCGTAGAGCCGAGCGGGGCTGCCCAGTGCAGGAGGACCCAGCCCCCAGGTCGTGGGAACCAGCCTCGCTTAGCCAGCTCCGAAGGCAAGGCGCCCGGCTGGGCTTCCACCGCCAGCCCCGCAGCACTGGGCGGCTCCAGCTGCGGTTTCCTCTTGTGTAGGAACCGGCACTTTTCAGCTCAAACTAGAAGCAGGTCGGGAATAAAAGGGACATTACTTCCTAGGTTGATTTTTTTTTTCTCTCTGTTGACTAATATGACTAATATCGGGATTTGATTAACCATGAAACACAAAATGTTGATTTTAAAGGAGAAAATGTCACCCTAGAAATTGGGGTTTGCTAAATTCCAGTCGCTGCAATGGGCGCTCTGAGACCTCACAGCCGGAAACACAGCCCCTAAAGCCATCGGCACCTTTCTCAACACTACCCGCCAGTTCTCACGTGTCAGCTGCGAGCTGGTGACTCTTTAAAATCGGCATCTTGTTACTCTGGTTGTGGCGATCACTGTGAATTGGAGCAAACAGCGGTAACGATAGAAGTGGCTTGACTGTGTCTGTTCCAGCGATTTACAAGCTGTGGTTGTGATGGTGTTTTTACACAGGTGAAAGGCCCTTTTAAGAGCAACCTCATTTTGTTGAATGATTTAAAACCCTTCAGAGTATACTGCTTACGAGTCGAGGCACGACTGCTTTGGAAAGAAAACATCAGGAGACGTGGGCAATTCAGCAACATATCTTGCTACGAAACAACAGCAGATGGTAAAATGTACCTTCTTGTGTCCTTTCTGAGCTGGGAAAAGAATACTTCTAAAATACTAGAATCGGGGCTGGGCGCGGTGGCTCATGCCTGTAATCCTAGCTCTCTGGGAGGCCGAGGCGGGCAGATTGCTCAAGGTCAGGAGTTCGAAACCAGCCTGAGCAAGAGCCAGATCTACTATAAATATAAAGAAATTAATTGGCCAACTAATATATAGAGAAAAAATTAGCCGGGCATGGTGGCACATGCCTGTAGTCCCAGCTACTCGGGAGGCTGAGGCAGTAGGATGGCTGGAGCCCAGGAGTTTGAGGTTGCTGTGAGCTAGGCTGACGCCACAGTACTCACTCTAGCCTGGGCAACAGAGTGAGACTCTGTCTCAAAAAAAAAAAAAAAAAAAAAATACTAGAATCGGGGAAAGCTTCTGAGGTGGCAGACGGGAGGGCGCTTGGCCGCGGGTGTGATGAGCTAGTGCCGAGACCTGTGGTAGCAGAGGCTGCCAGGCAGCCCGCACGTGCTTTGTTTTATCACAAACAGGGTCACTTTCCTAGCGGTGAACTTAAGCATACCAGGCGCCAGGCGGGGGCAGGGGGAGTTGTCCCTTTTCCTGGGACAGGAATACTCCTTAAGCAGCGCAGATGGAAAATGAGCTGGTGTCTCTGTCATGTGTGGGTTGGCATCTTGTTCACTTTCATATCGTCTTTTTAGACTCCACCAAGCTGCAGCAAATCATCCTGATCTCTGTGGGAACCTTTTCGTTGCTGTTGGTGCTAGCAGGTGCCTGCTTCTTCCTGGTCCTGAAATACGGAGGCCTGATTAAATATTGGTTCCACACTCCACCCAGCATCCCGGCGCAGATAGAAGAGGTACGTGCACACGCATCTGAATGGGTGACACGTCACGCTCCACTGCCCCCCAGCCCCCGGCAGCCCCTAAGAGGGCAGCAGTGGACAGAGCTGTGGACACAGAGACTTCAGTTAAGGATGGTACAGGGTCGTTTGTACACCCATGTCCTTAGTGGCATTATTCAATCAAAAGGTAGAAGCAGGCCAGGCGCGGTAGCTCACGCCTGTAATCCTAGCACTCCAGGAGGCCAAGGCGGGAGGATCACTCAAGGTCAGGAGTTTTGAGACCAGCCTGAGCAACAGCCAGACCTTGTCTCTACTAAAAAATACAAAGAAATTAATTGGCCAACTAAAAATATATAGAGAAAATTAGCCGGGCATGGTGGCACATGCCTATAATCCCAGCTACTCAGGAGGCTGAGGCAGAAGGATCACTTGAGCCCAGGAGTTTGAGGTTGCTGTGAGCTCGGCTGACACCACAGCACTCTAGCCCAGGCAACAGAGTGAGACTCTGTCTCAAAAAAAATAAAAAATAAAAAGGTATAAGCAGCCCCAGTACCCATTGACAGATGAATGGACACCCAAAATGTGGTCTGGCCATACAGTGAAATATTACTCAGCCTTAAAAAGGAAGCAAATTCTGACACATGCTACACCCCAGGTGAACCTTGAGGACATTGTGCTAAGTGGAGTAAGCCGGTCACAAAAGGACAAGTACTGTCGGACTCCACTCATGTGGGGTCCCAGGAGTAGGCAGATTCATAGAGACAGGCAGCAGAATGGCAGTGGCCAGGGGCAGCTTGAAGAGGGAGCTTGTGTTTAGTGGGGACCGGGTTTCAGTTTGCAAGATGAAAAGAGTTCTGGGGACAGCAATGGCGGAGCTGGCTGTACACTTGAAAATAGTTGACACAGTAAATTTTATGTGATGTGTATTTTATCACAGTTTAAAATTTAAAAAAAAAATGGCAAGGGGTTGGCTAAAAAGGTGGCCTGGCCTGGAGACTGGCTGCAGTGGGTGCCTCTCCAAGGCACTGCGTCAGTCCTCTGCTCCCGGGAGAAGCTCTTCCCCCGTGAAGCCAGGCTGCAGGGTTCGGGGACTGGACTGTCTCCCTCCAGAAGGCAGCAGAGAGGATAAGCAAGAACACGAGCGCTGGGGCCACCAGTGCACTTAGGAGGGTTCCAGGGAACAGTAAACGCCCAGAGCTGTGAGCACCAGGCCTTGCCCACCTAGTGCTCACGGGCTGTGATTAGCATTTTGAAGGACTCGAGAAGGAAAAATGGAACAGGGCTTGTTTTCCGGCACAGCCCCGGTCCCACGTGGCTCTGTGAGGCGGTGGTCGGGACAGTCTTGGGATCAGAGGCTAGCTGAGAGAAGAACGTTTCAAAGTATTTGCTTCTGAAGGTTTTACATTATTCTTCAGTAAACCCAGAGTAAAGGTATTGGAAACAGAGTCTCATTCTGTTACATCCAGAATTAATATGTTAGATAAGGTCCAAGTGTGTAAAAACGTAGTGGTGCTTCGAGAAAGAACTGTAATCACTTGTTCCTCTTTTTGTCATGATATATTTAGAGAACATAGGCATAATGCAAATTATGTAAGTGTCAAATTCCCTGCTAGAACCTCCCTGGTTGATAGTGTCACAAAATAACAGCTTTCAAATGTCACAGAACGTTAACAGTCTCTCTCTCAGGGTAGAGCCACCAGCTGGGCCCTTGCAATGAATTAACAAGTTGTTTCTCCGGAGCTTAAAACACAAAGTCTTTGCACTTGTGTTTTAGCAAAGTGTGAAAATACCTACCAATGTCTCTGAAGTTACATGAGCGTTATGAATCATGTTTCACTTAGACGTCTGAGGTTTCACAAGTTCACATGATTCGGTTTTGTTCCTCTTCTAGTCAGCTGTAGTAAGCTGACTGTATCTCTGTGTCTTTCAGCGTTTCCAAGAACTAGGCACAAGGTTCTTGGTAACTCTGTGAGCTTGTGGCTCAGCCTAACCCCTCCTGTTGGGGACCTGGGCTTCCCGACCCCCCAGGGGGCTACGCTGCCTAAGTCCCCCACCCCAGAGACTCTTTGTTGTGTGTTACGTGAGGTAGAAACCAGCGGGGAAGGGAGGGCACGAGAACAGTGCTGTGAACTTTCCCTGTTTGTGCCCTGGTAGCTGAAGGGGAGCTCCCACTTCCTCCTTCACTGAACAGTTACTCCCTTAGGGACCTTGTAGGATTGAAAACCCAGGCCGGGCGTGGTGGCCCAGGCCGGGCGTGGTGGCTCACGCCTGTAATCCTAGCACTCTGGGAGGCCGAGGCAGGCCGATTGCTCAAGGTCAGGAGTTCGAAACCAGCCTGAGCAAGAGCGAGACCCCATCTGTACCAAAAATAGAAAGAAATTAACTGGACAACTAATATATATAGAAAAAATTAGCCGGGCATGGTGGCACATGCCTGTGGTCCCAGCCACTCAGGAGGCTGAGGCAGTAGGATTGCTTGAGCCCAGGAGACTGAGGTTGCTGTGAGCTAGGCTGACGCCACGGCACTCACTCTAGCCTGGGCAACACAGTGAGACTCTGTCTCAAAAAAAGAAAAAGAAAACCCACAAGCCTGCGCTGAAGGCCCCGAGTAAGAACTCGCTTTCCCTGAGTTACTACCTTTCACGCTTCCGGCGTAGTAAGGCAGTCGGCCCTTGGATTAGTACTAAAGTTACTACTGAGGTGAGGGGTGAAGGGGCGTTCAAGTATTAGAAGTTATTTCATTGTTGAAAAAAAAAGACAGAGAAAGAAGGCGGTGTGTCATTGGTACACAGCATAAAGTTACACCTGGATAAAACGTAACTGTGCCAACTAAGACTAAAGGAAAAGGTCTGGTGTACTGAACTGACAAACTAATTGCAATTTTGGTTTTCAACCCCTTCTAGTATTTAAAGGACCCGGCTGAGCCCATCTTAGAGGCGCTGGACAAGAACAGCTCACCAAAGGACGACGCCTGGGACTCCGTATCCATCATTTCAGTTCCAGGGAAGGAGCGAGAAGATGTTCTCTAGACACTTTGAACCAAAGCACGGGTCCAGCCTGCCCGCTCCTGGGAAGAGGATGTCGAGCGAGGGAAGCTGCTGTTGTTCCTTCTGGACGGTTCACACACCCGGCACTCCACGGTCCTGCCTCAAACACGTCTGTCAGAGCCTCCCGAGAGAGGCTCTGGGGAAGACAAGCTTGTTTTTTGTTTTTTTTCTTTAAAATAAGAATTTTCTGAATCATACATTTCTAGAATAATTCTACGGAGGTATCCTAGAAAAATGAAGGCTTCTCTGAAACACTAAAAAGGCATGTATGTATTCTTAGCAAGATGGATATGGTACAGCTCTGATACCTTTTTCAGTACTGGTTGAGCTGGGCAGTCAGGAACCCGAGTCCTTTCCTCAGCTCTGGCAAATGAGCCCAGTGCGTCAGGCGGGTCGCAGAACCTGTCCCAGCCTTTCCCAACGAGGGACACTGAGCAGCCCTTCACGTACAGTCCGCTGCTTTAAAATGTGATTAATTCTGTACATTTTTTCCTAGTAATTTAAGATTTTGTTTTTAAGCTAGAAATAAAAAATTGTAAACTTTTTAAAAAGTCCCCTGTGAAGTCTTTGCTTTACATTTCACTTTTATTTTGGTCTGTTTTCTGTAGTTTCAACTTTTTTTTTTTTTTTTTTGAGAGAGTCTCACTCTGTTGCCCGGGGCTAGATTGCCATGGCATCAGCCTCCCTCACAGCAACCTCAAACTCCTGGGCTCAGGCAATCTTCCTGCCTCAGTCTCCCAAGTAGCTGGGACTACAGGCATGTGCCACCATGCCTGGCTATTTTTTCTATACATTTTTAGTTGGCTAATTAATTTATTTCTATTTTTAGTAGAGATGGGATCTCACTCTTGCTCAGGCTGGTTTCGAACTCCTGACCTTGAGCGAGCGATCCTCCCACCTCGGCCTCCCAGAGTGCTAGGATTATAGGTGTGAGCCACCACGCCTGGCTTGTAGTTTCAACTTTTTTAAAGTCCTCTATGTAAACTTGTGTTTTCTTAAATAACACCTGATAGCGCTACTGAGGCCTGCTGGGGAACTCAGCAAGAACTTTCTTTAGCTGTCACTTCATTCCTCGAAAAGTTAAAGAGGAGATTTTCAGAAGCTGCATTAACACTTCATTTATATGTGAGGAGTCACACTGTGTTTGGGGTTTGGGGGCTATAAAGAGAAATGAGCTAATGGACCGTGTTATCCACGGAGCACGCAAGCCATCCGATTGTGCCAGTGTTGGTGGGCTCCTTTGTGCATAGGATGTGTATTTAAAACCCATTTATGTGACTCTTACCGTGTGGGACACGGCTGTGTCTGGGATGGGATTCCATCTCCCACACAAAGCGACCCGGTGGCTATGAGGCCGCTTTGGGGAAAAGCCCTACAGGCAGCCTTATCTTGAGGATGGGAAGGAAGAGGAGATGCTAAATGTCACTTTATAAAGCATCTGGCACTGGTTTATGGGGCCACTTTCTCTCCCTCTGTTGGAGCCCTGTACTGCTGGTAAGCAGTTGGCTAACTTTCCAACCAAGTGTTGTGTACCCCACCGTCCAGGGTGGCAAAGTTAAAAAAGGACAACCCCCAGGGCCCCTATGCCATGCATGCAAGTCCCCTTGTGAGGCATCTACTTTATGTATTTGGTTCACCTGGAGTTGGGGCGGTTTGGAGGAAGAGTTAGCAGGTAGAAGCTGGGAAAGGCTTACCTTGGATCATTTAGGAAATTTAAGGTTCCAGAGCTTCCTCCGTTGGGCTATGGGACGAAGGGTATGCGTGTAGCAGAAGAGAGCAGATGAGAATCTGAGCCCCGCAGCAAGGGGGACACAGCCATTCTGTTAGAGTAAACGCGACTGTTACAGCTTGTCGGGGGAAAGCAGGCTGGCCTTGGGGACCAGATGCTGAGAAGGCCGAATCAGGGTGGAATCGGGCTTGTGTCCTGCAGCAGGAGGTCACTGTGATTCAGGCCCAGAAAGCCAGCCCTGTTGGTTGGAAGCAGGGCTTAAGTCAGTGACAGACTGAGAGCCTAAGGGTCAGTGCTATGTCCAGGTGACTCTCGTGGGACAGAGCGGTTATTCCCTTACAGGGGAGGGGCTGACACCCCAAACTGCGTTTACCAAGAATCCAAACACTCTGTCCCTCCAACACCTTGGGGTCCAGTTTTACAGGCGCCCCCCCTCTCCCCATTCTTAATAAACGTCCCCTGTAGGCATGGGGCTGGCTATTACTCAGGGAGAAAGGACAGGGCTCATCTGAATAAGTACGATACTCCCTTTCTAATAGTATTTTCCAAAAGGAAATGCCTGGTGCTACTTTGTAAAATAAATGACTTTCAACCGCATTCATACTTATACTAACTTGGGACTGTAATTTCTAGTCAAGCTGAGTACAAAATCGTAAAATTTTTGAGTTGGAAGCAATCTTATAAATCATCTATAACAAGATATAAGCCATAATCTGCTGGCTGAATCTATCTACTTCCTGTTTTTGTATAGCTAGTGAGCTACGAATAGTTTTTACGTCTTGTAAGAGCGGGAAACAAAAAAATCAAAAGAATATTCCATCACACATGAAACTTATATGAAATTCAAATTTCAGTGTCCATAAATAAAGTTTTATTGGAACCCAGCGAGGCTCATTTATTTATAGATTGTCTATGTCTGGTCTCCCACTAGAAGGCAGAATTAGGCAGTTCCCCACAGAGCCTAAAACGTTTACTACCTGGCCCTTTACAGAAAGTTTACTGACCTCTGATCCCTACAAAGAAGTGATCATAGTGCAGGAGAAAAAGAGCTACCCTATTATTTAGGTTTAAGCAGTTACAGAAGGTTCACCCATTTGACATAGCGGTCAGGGGTCACATATCATGAGGGGGGCAGGTACTTAATTCTTGTGTGTATTGTTAGGGACCGACCTTCCACAGCCCCACCGGACAGAAAAGCAGAGACATCGAGGATGCAATCACACAAGAGGAGGTTTATTTTCTGGCTAGCCAGGGTCCAAGCCCCAGAGCACCAACGCAGTGGCCACTCTCGCAGGCAAGGACCCCAACTGGAACAACGGCATGCCTTTTATCCCCATGGTGCACAAGCTGCGCACAAGCTGACTACGCATGGGTCATGCGTTGACCTTTAAAATGATTGGTTGCCCACTATTGCCTTTTGAAATAATTGTCGGGTTGGTTGCCCTCTATTGCCTGATGGGCCAGTTGCCCGTGCTTCAATGACCTCATCCCATAATTCCCCTTACAGCGGTGTAGCAAGCAAGCAATGACCAGAAGCAAAGGTTTGCAGTTAGCTCATTGCCCCACCCAAGTAAATTCCCGACAATTGGAAGAATTCCTCTGCCCTTCCTCTGTCCTACAAATTCCTCTGCCCTACAGTATCTGTAAAGCACATTATGGAGTATTTATTAGGGAAGTCTGGGTACAGTTTAGAAGTATGTGGATAAATGGAGGAAAGTGGGCCCTCTACCAAAAATGGGTCACCCAAGGACAAAGTAGATTAGTTGGATCAAGGCCACTACTAGCCTATAAGGACCTTTGTGTGAATTAGATAAAGGCACCCATCTTTAAGACGCTTTATTTTCCACCTGGCGCGGTGGCTCACGCCTGTAATCCTACCACTCTGGGTGGCCGAGGTGGGAGGCTCCCTTAAGGTCAGGAGTTCGAAACCAGCCTGAGCAAGAGTGGGGCCCCATCTCAACTAAAAAAAATAAAAAAAAAAAAATAAGGGGGGGAAATGGGCATTTATTGAAACCTTAAAATCTGTACCCCCATAATATGCCAAAATAAAAAAAAAATGAAAAAAAAAAGAAACAAATTAATTGGCCAACTAAAAATATATATAGGCCAACTAAAAATATATATAGAAAAAATTAGCCGGGCATGGTAGCACATGCCTGTAGTCCCAGCTACTCGGGAGGCTGAGGCAGAAGGATCGCTTGAGCCCAGGAGTTTGAGGTTGCTGTGAGCTGGGCTGATGCCATGGCACTCTAGCCCAGACAATGGAGTGAGACCCTGTCTCAAAAAAAAAAAAAAATGTGCTTTATTTTCAAGTGCCACACTTTTTTTCTTAAGTAAACAGACACATGGCCCATGCCTGCTCTATGAATGGCGCCCCCGAGGTTGTGCAGTGCTCACTGTAGACTGCAGGACGCTGCCATGCTGGGAGACAAAGCCTCTGGCTGAGCCCACGTCAGACCTGATGGTGCCGCAGCGGCGAAGCAGAGGGAAGCTTGCCGAGGAGCTGATGGGCAGGGGGGCGGAAGGGCAGGCCCCGGCAGGACTTGGAGGCATGGCAGGGGCGGAGAAAGGAGACCTTGTATGTGCAGGACACTCACTGACACACTGCACTGAAGAAACCGGCACTGCCCTCTCACCCAGGAACTGCTGCGTGAGGAACAGCCCAGTCCCCAGCCCGAGCTTGGGTCGTCTGCCTCTGTGACGTTCATTTCATTTTACATCACTTTTCTGTCTGCAGTGTTTTCATCACTGTAAACAGACGTCTGCTCTGTCACTGTGCTGTCACCTAGCTCTTTGAGATCCCCTGACAGAGAGGCTCTCAGAGGAAATGGCATGTATTTGGGAATAGGGCACGACAATCGGAATACATGTGCCACCGTAAACTATGTGTGCATTCAGGGGGGTAAAGGAAGACAAGGGTCTTAAAGGCAAAACGAGGAGGATTACATAACTGTTTTGAGATAATTATCCTTCACCACCAGGATCGATAACAAGGGTGACAACAGTGCAAGGTTGAATGGGCAGTTGCTGGGCTGATACTCCCCAGAATTATTTTTTTGTGCAAGGTTGTGGGGTTTATAGTTTCTCATGATAGTTCGTGAGGCATTTGTGCACGAGGACCCTTCTCTTTACGGCCTCCCTCGGCTCTAGTTGTCAGGTTTTTTGTTGACGCGAGTGACTCCATTTTGATTCTGACAACTTTCACACCATGCAGTCACATATCTCTTTGAGGTGCCCCAGGGCCCTCTAAAATATATTGACTGTCTGTCAAATAGTCTGTATCTGAGATGAGTACATCCCCAGCCATCCTTCCTGTTTGGTGAGAAGGAGGACTCCAGGCATTTTCAAGTGGTGCAGTCAGGCCTCCATGCCTTGCTGTCTGATGGGAATGAAGGGAAAGTGGCATCTTCCTCCCTGCTTTCAGTCTAGGGCCAGGGAAAATACCCGGCTGTGCTTGGGAGCGCAGGGAAACTGGTCGGAGTGGCTGCCAGTGACCTGGGGCCTTGAGGCAGCCCATTGCTTTGGAGACAGCACTGGTCAGGGCAACGCACAGCGCTCTGGGAAAACTTGAGAATGATGCGGCCCAAGCACTCACCCCAGTCTAGAAAGACAGACAGCACTGGCTTCTCTGGGCACCTCGATTATCAAAAAAAGGAGGCAGAGGCAGACCCACAGGGTTACTTTACCTACATATACCTAGTTACACCATAAAAACACTCCCAAAAGATATTAACTATCTTCCTTGTAATTAGTGGCATGAATAATAATATATAATGAATGTAAATATTAATTCAACTAGTTTCATTTCTGCATTCAGGGTAGATAAAAATATTTGATATATTCTCTGTATATACTTTAAAAGCATAAAAGAAGGTGTAAGCCCTTCAAGAGCTGATGAGTCAGGGTAGAACCATGAGGTCCTTGTAGATGGGCAGGTATAAAATTTTGCCTGGCACAAAATTCAGTTAATCAATTAAACCGACCTGTTTCTTGACTATTTCCTTTCTGAAATATTGTGAACCATAGCACAACTGTATTTCAAGTGTCCCCCAAACACTTCTCAAGTGGTCAGCCCCATGTTACTATCAAAAGATGTAGAGTACAAGTAGTCAGGGCCATGAGCACATTCCTGTATGTTGTGCACTGCACAATACCAGCAGTGCTGTGTACCTAAACAGAACGTCAATGCACACAGCAACTGATAGTAATCCTGATTTATAAGCCATTGAAGTTCCAAATGCCTAATCACAAAAGACAAAGACTAAATTCTTCCAAATTTAAGAGACACTAAAAGGATATGACAACTAAATGCAATGTGTGATCACAGGCTGGATCTTGAAACAGAAAAAAATATATTTTTTATTTACTATAAAGCCCAGTAGTGGGGCAATAGGCAAAATTTGTCTTTTTTTTTTTCTTTTTTTTTTTTTTTTTATTTTTTTTGGTAATGGCATTTTAGGGGAAAATAGGCAAAATTTGAATAAGGCACATGGTACCATACCAGTGTTCTGTTAGAGGCAAGGACCCTCAAAGACCCTCAACTCCCCTATGACTCGTCCTACACACGGACTTCGCCCTGGAAAATTCCAGCTATAGCTCCGAGAAGAATGCAGTCCATGACGTGCTGACCACGGGATGCTCCAGGGTGTGCTGACTGCAATTGTTCCCGACCACCTGCCAGGTTAGAGATGAGTAACCAGTCAAAAACAAGATACCGATAAGACGCTGATTGGGGCTGATTAACCCAGACCCAAGCCTCATCGTCAACACTCTATTTTTTTGCCTCTACTTCCTTGTTTTTGTATGCTTATAAAACCTACTAAGAATCCAAGTAAAGCAGACCTTGACAAGCATTCGCTTGGTCTCGTTTCTTTCTCTCGCTCATCTCTTTCAGGCACGGTCCCCCTCGCCCCCGCGAGTAACAGAAGGTCCCGCGGGCCGAGACAGTGTTCGTTTCCTGATTTGGGTATTGTACTGTAGTTATGTTTTAGGGGAAATATACACAGGAGAATTCAAGGGTAAACAGGCATCATGTCTGCAACATACTGTCAAACATTTCAGAAAAAAAACAGACTAAAGCAAATACGGTACAATGTTAACCTTTGGGGAATCTGAGTTTTTCAGGAATTCTTTGTGCTGTTTCTGTAACTTTCCTGTAAATCTGAAGTTACTTTAAAATAAAAAGTTAATCCATCTTTAAATCAGCAACTTTCATGGTGGGAAGTAAATACACTTAACAGACTGAATCACTTTTTTGGCACCTGGAGTAGAAACTGCTAGAGTGCATGCCTGTAGTCCCAGCTACTCAGGAGGCTGAGACAAGAGGACTGCTTGAGCCCAGGAGGTTGAGGTCAAATTGTGCTATGATCGTACCTGTGATGGCCAATAGCCACTTGCACTTCACCCTGGGCAACACAGCATAATTGTCTCTAAAAAAAAAAAAAAAAGAAGAAGAAGAAAAGAAACTTGGAAATAAACCCAATTTATTTCCTTTTCAAATATTTGTCTAGTTTTCAATCTGGACCTCTGGAGTGATGAAGAGGCCAGGATGCTCCCCAAGTCAAAGATCTGGTGCTCTCTACACGGATGTGGTCCATGAGTGTCTAGGCAGCCTGCCTCACTGTACTCACTTGGAGAAACTTAAAATACCCTATTTGCTACAACTAAAAGAATCCATGAGGCATGTGCTGTCATCTGAAAACCGTATATAAAATGACTTGAGCTGTGTTGAAACTGCTACCAAAAAAAGAAGAAGCACGGGCAGGCTCAAAGCACAAGGAAAACCAGACTTGGAAGTCTTTCTTCTTGGCGTGGCACGCCACCTAGTGACAAAAAGCTAAACTGCCCTCGCATTAGGAAGGAAGCATCTCCTCAGAGTTAACTGGGGAAGAAGGCTTACGTTTATTCATCACTATTTCCAGGAACTATGCATTTCCTCAGGTTCATTCTCAAACACATTTAAACACAGTGGAACAGTCTCGGGGTCAAACAACTAATAAGTTGGGGGAGCCAGAATGAGGAGGAAGTAAACCAATGTAAACATAAATCCATAGGCTTCCCAAGAATCCAGAATTGTCTGGTAACAATGCAACGGGGAGTTCTTCTCTCTGTGTCCTCTGGCCACCACTGTTATCCTCCTTCATCACGCTGACCACAGGCTTTCCCAAAGCCAGTGTCGCCTGCTCCTAAACCTTTCCCTCTCCTGTAGTTAATTCCCTGGGTCCTAGCTATTCTTCTAAAGCCACCAGAGCGGCAGTGTCCCGAAATTACATTTCTCAAAGCATTCTAGGAGGTAAGTTTCTAAGTTTCAAGTATAGGAAACACCATATAATTGACACATCCCTTCTAAAAATATGCAATGCACATTTTCTTAAAAGCCCTAAGGAAAAAAAAAAAACTTTATAGGGAAAAAAAGAAAAAGATATTTTGACCTAGTTCAGTCCAGAGTTTCCCAAGCTTTTTGGACCACACACTTTTATGGGGTACACACGAAAAGACACCAGTGTTCTATGAGCAGCTTGGGAAAGGCCGGCTGCGGGGAGAGCAGGGCTCCGGGACAAAGTCTGAGCGGTGATGCCAACCTGTGGGCACGTTACTTAATCTCTGTGGATCAAAATTCCTGCCTCCACATTATGAGGATGTCATGAGACATGGAGAGTTCTCAGTAAACATCTTATCAGTGTTGAGCAGAAAAACTGCACTCTAAGAACAAGGCCCTAAGGGCCGGGCGCGGTGGCTCACGCCTGTAATCCTAGCACTCTGGGAGGCCGAGGCGGGCAGATTGCTTAAGGTCAGGAGTTCGAAACCAGCCTGAGCAAGAGCGAGACCCCCGTCTCTACTATAAATAGAAAGAAATTAATTGGCCAACTAACATATATAGAAAAAATTAGCTGGGCATGGTGGCGCATGCCTGTAGTCCCAGCTACTCGGGAGGCTGAGGCAGGAGGATCACTTGAGCCCAGGAGTTTGAGGTTGCTGTGAGCTAGGCAGACGCCACGACACTCACTCTAGCCTGGTCAACAAGCGAGACTCTGTCTCAAAAAAAATAAAAAAACTAAAAACTAAAAACACGGCCCTAAAACGGATGATTAAGCTGGCAGTAGTGTATTGAATGAGGAAAGAAATGAGGGAACAGAATAGGAATGAAAAAACAACACCCTAGGGCCGGGCACAGTGGCTCACGCCTGCAATCCTAGCACTCTGGGAGGCTGAGGCGGGCGGATTGCTCGAGGTCAGGAGTTCGAAACCAGCCTGAGCAAGATCGAGACCCCCGTCTCTACTATAAATAGAAAGAAATTAATTGGCCAACTAATATATATATAAATTAGCCGGGCATGGTGGCGCATGCCTGTAATCCCAGCTACTCGGGAGCCTGAGGCAGGAGGATTGCTTGAGCCCCAGAGTTTGAGGTTGCTGTGAGCTAGGCTGACGCCACGGCACTCACTCTAGCCTGGGCAACAAAGCGAGACTCTGTCTCAAAAACAAAACAAAACAAAACACTCTATGCGAGGGAAATAAGAGCAACAATAGCCCCTTAGCTACAGTCAAGCCTTGTCACTGACAGATTCTGTATTTGAGAGCTCGTCTACTTGCTAACATTTATTTGCAGCCCCTGTTCTGATCCTTCCAGGATATGTGCAGAGAATAATTCCAGTCACCTGATGAGCTGAGGTGAACAAGATGACGCTCCCTTGTTTCAGCTCTCATGCTGTAAACAAGTGTCCCTTTCATGGTGTATTTAGTGTCACATTTGCTGTAATCGGCCTTGTAAAATGAGCCCCTCCCTAAGTTATTTCTGTTGTCTTTCAGACCAGTCAAGCCTAATGAGCAGAACATTGTAATCTTCTTGCTTAAGTAACTTCTCCACAGGACTTCCTGATTCACTATCCATCACCAACAGCTGACTCTTAAATCAGACCACCTGCAGACCTCACGACTTCAGCCCTATGCAACCGGACCTGCATTCCACAGCTGGCTCTAAAAGACCTTGCCCTCCATCAGTCCATTGCCAGAGGAGTGAAAAAAGAAAAAAATAATTATTATAAATAAAAAATTTAAAAAAAAGTAAAATAATAAAAGACTTTGCCCTTAGTCAGTGGAGAAATGGATTTGAACTATAACTCCCATATCCCAGCTGACGTCAATACATCAATACCCTTTCTTCCCTGGTGTACTGAGGTACAGAATATTAAGGCCTGCTTGGGGTCACATAAGTATATAAGGCTCAAGGTATGCACCCGCTCCCTGGAGAAGCCGGCCACTTCTTGAGGAAATGGGAATCCATAGCTCTGAGCTATGTGCCTGGAAATGTTTATCCGGGACTGCCTAGGAATGTTTATCGTAGGCTCTTGCCCAGAAGCGTTATGTGACACCAGTCATTATAGGCCCCGGCTCCTGGCCAGATCCGGGACCTCATGAGACCAGAGCATACGCCTTTTTGGCGCCAAAGCCTTCCTTTGTTCAGATCCCTATATAAACAGCATAGAAAAGCCCCCGAGGGGCCGCCATTTTTCCTATCCGACCTCTCGGGCATGCCGCTGCCTGTTTGACATCCCAGCATGTTGTTGCCTTTACGGCTGCCTGAGACTGCTCCTAAGGATTAGCCTCCGGTGTTGAGACTGCCTGTGAGGATTAGCCTCTGGTGCTGATAATGGGGTCCTAGTGGTATGATTACTCTTTTGTGTTCTCCCCCTGCGGTACTTTTCTCTTACTTTCTCTTTTTCTCTTCCCCCTTAATAAATGTAAGTAAAACTGGTGTGGCTTGTGGCGGTATGTCCTGCGGCTCAAGCTTAAATTAGAAAAAAGTCTGCACAGCGATTGATAAAATTAATTATCAATACACCTGGCACTACCAGTTGCCTCAGTAATTGGTTTTCTGTGTGGCAAGCAACCGGACTGAGGCCAGTCCCTTTTTGGGTTTGGTAACAGTGATTTTGCTATTTTAAATGGCCCCCAAGGTAGTGCCGAAGTGCTATTGTTCCAAAGTGCAAGAAATCTGTGATGTGCCTTAGGGAGAAAATCTGCGTGTTAGGGAAGATTCATTCAGGCATGAGTTATAGTGTTAACTCAATATTAACGAGTCAACTATATTAAATGTGTCTTTAAAGAAAAACAGACATGGAGCAAGGTTATCCATTGGTCAGTTGAGGACAACGTGGTGACCCTCTGAGGACCCTAACCCTTTCTGCCCTCCAAGGGTGACGATGGTTCAGTATTTACTAATTCTGTGTTCACCTTGATTTTATAGGACCAACCTACCAAGAATAACCAGAACTGACTGTATTTGGAAAGCCTGCAAGTTTAAGGTATGGGGGAAAAGAGAAAAGATGTTGGTGCCAAGGGAAAACCTGCCCTTCATCCTCAGGGGTTTTGCTGAAAAATCATCTCACAGAAGGCAGATTAACAGAAGAAATGGCATACAAATTTATTAAAGTACCCGGGAGTCTCACGAACTAAGACCTCAAAGAAATGGAAGATGGTTCATGCTTTTATACCAAGTTAAGGCTACAGAAAGAAAGGGGGCTCAGAGCATGGCTGAAAACAAGTTGAGGACTAAACTCTGAACACCGTTTTTTTGCTCTAAATTCCTTCCTAAGAGGCCTGGAGAACCACGCCTGCAGCCGTCTTGCTAACCAGGCCATTCTGACCCCGTATGGCTTGGCAGCCTGACTCCGGCATAGCATCACAAGATGATCAGTAAACTATCTAATGTCTGTGAAAGTCAAACTTAAACATTCCTTTCTGCTGACTCCAAGTCTTAGACAAAGCCTTATTCCTTTGACCAACTGCAAATTAAAGAATCTGAATCCACCTATGGCCTATAAGCCCTCGTTTCATGATATCCCACCTTATTGGGCTAAACCAACGTATAACCTCCGTGCATTGATTTACGACTTTGCCTATAACTTCTGCCTCCTTGAAACATATAAAACAGAACTACAGTCTGACCACCTAAGGAGCACTTTCTCAGCACTTCTTGGGTCTGCGTTTTCCCTGGGCGACATTCACTCATATTACTCAGAATAAACCTCTCTGAAATATTTTACAGTTTTGTTTTTCCATTGACAAGGTTATGGTGGCAAGACAAGTTATGGGAGGGAGAGAAGAGGAGAATGGCTAGCAAATGTAGTCTTGTTAGATAGATGAAAGCTCACCGGTAGCAGCCCTCAGAGAAAATAGATGGTAAATATTTCTTTCAGAGTCTTAAGGTGTCAGAGTCTCAGTTAATCATTCCTAGACCCAGACAAGGAGCAGGGCCTCAGAGAAAGCCTGGCTATCTCAGTGTATTTTTCTTGACAGATGCAAATCTCTCCCACAAGACAGCTTCTCAGCTATTCTTATATTTCTAGCCCTTCTGAATAGCCAACTTGAAATATGTCAAGGAAGTATATTTTGGAGTGAAATATTTTGGTTTCCTTCAAAAAGAACAAAATAGTTTGGGATTAGTCATAATAAAATTCAGGAGACAGGAGGATAAAAAAATGTGAAGACTCTTTAGATGTTAAACCACCAGACTATAAATACAAATTAGTATATTTTTAATAACATGAAAATATAATAAAGACTATTTCTAGGAAAATGGGGATGGGTTGTGAAAACAAAAATTGTGTCACAATTCTTTCAAGGTAAAAAATGACTCC
Source organism: Microcebus murinus (assembly GCF_040939455.1). Lineage (NCBI taxonomy): Eukaryota > Metazoa > Chordata > Mammalia > Primates > Cheirogaleidae > Microcebus > Microcebus murinus. The sequence goes on along the minus strand of NC_134104.1, from coordinate 10,976,135 downwards.
ATGATTAAATAAGCATGTCCTGATTTTCTTCAGTAATTCTTCAGAAAAGCATTGAACCTTTCAAACTCATCAGGTTATTCCTTTGTTTTCAGTCAGAGAAATAAGGAATAACGATCAACAAAGTGATTCAAATAATTTCTACTTCAATTTCTAATCTTTCCTGTCTGAGCAGATGATACAGCAAAGAGAATTCTCCGAAATAACAACACAGCCTTAATTTGAATTTTTTTTTTTTTGCATGCGCCACCCTGCCCGGCTAATCTTTTGTATATGTATTTTTAGTTGTCCAGCTAATTACTATTTTTTTTTTTTTTTTAGTAGAGACAGGGTCTCGGTCTTGTTCAGGCTGATCTAGAACTGAGGTCAAACGATCCACCCACCTCAGCCTCACAGAGTGCTATGATTGATTTACATGCGTGAACCACCGCGTCCTGCCTGAATCTTTTTTTTTTGAGACAAAGTCTTGCTCTGTCACCCAGGCTAGAGTGTAGTGGCATCATCATAGCTCACTGCAACCTCAAACTGCTGGGCTCAAGCCATCCTCTTGTTTCATTCTCCCAAGTACCTGGGAATACAGCCACCATGCCCAGCTAATTTTTTTCTGCATTTTTGTAGAGACGTTGTCTAGCTCTCCAGCTCAGGCAATTCCCTGCCTCCCACTCCCAAAGTGCTAGGATTGCAAAGGCATGATCCACCTTGAATATCTTTTAACAACAAAATGTGACTAATTGTTTAGAGTGGAATAAAATTAGCCTCAGATGTTTTTCCTCCAGGGCTTAACAGGATATTACTTGATATTAAAATGTCTAAAAGTTAGCCCTGAACTTTCAGAAACTTTAAACAGAATCAAAATGAATGTGATGACAGGAGAGTACAAGGAAGTACTGGGATAAAATTATAAGACTGGCAGAGATTATTTGACATGAAGCAATTAAATCTAAAAAGAAGCAAAGAAAACAAATGCCCCTTGGTTGACATTATGATTGAAAACTCTTCCATAGGGAAAAATGCAGAGAACATGATGACTTCAATGACTCTATGTCAAACACTCTTGGGGTGCTTTGCTCAAGTGGCCAAGTTATATGGTTTGATATCATCAATCTTTCAGTCTTTGAATTTCATTATGTTGATGCATGTCAATGTCATATTTCCAGAAAAAAATATATAATGGAAAAATCTAACCTCTGTGTGGATTTTTTTGTTGTTTTTGTTTTTTTTTTTGAGACAGAGTTGCTCTGTTGCCATGGCTAAAGTGGCATCATCATAGCTCACTGCAACCCCAAATAGGGCTCATGAGATCATCCTGCCTCAATCTACAGCTAGACTACATGTGCACACCACCATGCCCAGCTAATTTTTTCTATTTTTGTAGAGACAGGGTCTCACACTTGCTCAGGATGGTCTTGAAATCCTGACCTCAAGCAATCCTCCTGTCTCAGCCTCCCAGACTGTTGGGATTACAGGTGTGAGTCACCACGCTCAGCAGCCTCTGTGTTTTTTAATCAGTGGCAATAGCACAAGAAATACAAAAATTATAGAAATAGAATAACAAAATAGAATGCTCTGATAATATTGGCCCACATACAAAAGACACTCAGATTCAATGGCCACTGCAAGTGTGTGACAGTGAGACCTTTATTAAAGGAATCACAAGTATTTTTAAATGATTACCAAAGATTCTAGCTTTTCTCACTCATAATATCTTTAAGAGTGGATACTAATATTATTTTTTTAATAGGGAAACAAACAGCAAATTAAACGATTTGCTCACAATTAAAAAACACATTCATGGCAGAGTCAAGAATAAACAAAAACAGCCACCATTTTCAGTCTTCAGGAAAACCCTTCATTGACCTTTACAAACCTGAGTATATTATTTCTCTTTATGTTATAAAAATAAACTTCTTCTTTGACTGAGTATACTCGAGTGACTGAAAAATGAACAGCATATCAATTTTTATGGTTCATTTTCTCCAACAAACTTAACAATATTAGAATATATGAGAAGCAATATTTATTGCAACACATTATGAGAGTGGTAACAAGTAATTAGTCTTATAATATGTTAGAAGCAAGACACAGCTTGTTGACATTGTAAGGAAAAAAAACAACAAAGAAAGAAGTAATCAAACAAGGTGGTATCTAGACAAAGGCACAGCATTCCACGACTGCTTCATACTCTGTGCCCACTAAGTCCTCTCCGAGAGAGAAGTGGTGCCAAATAAGGCTTGCATTAGAAGCTGCATCTACTACCAATGATATTATTCTGTCTTACAACAAAGGCTATTCCATAACACATCCCTCTAGGTAAAAAAGTGCAACACAAAATCTGTGTAACAAAGGAAAGCAAGGCCCACAGGAATACATACAGTGCAAATACAGTATTTCAAACTCAGTAAAAGAAGTTTTTGATTGGCTGGAGATATATTTATCGGGAATGTTCACCCAAAGCTTGAGAGCTAGAGCGAAGATAGACTTGTAGTTGATAACTAAATGAATGAAATGCCTAATTTTTCACTAGGTGATAATAATTCCCGTTGGGAAGAAGTACTTTATCTTTAAACTACTTATTCCACTTTTTGTTATATGGTTCATGCTTTTAAACTGTAGTTGTCTCAAATATGCTTGCCACTGAATTGTGTAACGTCAGATAATGGCAGGCTGTCAAGATAACCCCTGTGGATAATTTAAGCTGCTTTTATGAGAAGCATGTTGCTGAGCTGCCTTATGGTCTTTTTACATTAACCATAAAAAACTGAGTTTATTTTGATCATGTATTATCCCATCTTAAATAAAGTCATATTAGAGGAATTCTTTTTAAAAGAGGCATTCAAACTAGTCCTTCAGGCATTTAAAAAATCTTCATATAAAAGTCCATTTCTTTAATACATAAGACAAACATTTTTCCTTTAAAAAAATCTCATTTTAGGCCAAAATAAATTACAACTTGCTGAAATACCTTTTTTTAATGGCTCGGTGCTTATTCCAGATATATAGAGCTATATATTTTGCACATCTTCAGAAATTAGAGATACTGAAAGAGTGGTTACCGCTAAAATGACATGATGATACAACCCTGGCTCAGAGAACAGATCAAAGCTCTAAGTCTCAGGAATAAAAAACTGATACTCATCATCCAATCTATATAGTCTTGTATTGTGTACATATTAACAATCTATTCGATGAAAAGTAAGGGACAGAAATAGTTTTCATAAAACTATGTCAAAACTCAGGGGATAAAAATGTAAAACGAAACATTTAATGTACAATCTATTCCATTTGGCAATGTGTACTGAGAGATAAAAACTTATCTACAAATAGAATATAACAAAAGGAAAATGTGATTTAAGAAGTGATCTCAGGTCCACAGCTCTTCAGTTCTTCCAAATTTGTAGATCAGAGTGCTAGAAAGACATGAAAACAAATCATGAGGAAAAAACATAAGGAACAAGCAACACAGAATTCATTTTCTAAATATGCTTTGACAGGTACCTCACTGATCCCTTCATATCAATTTCTAAAATTCAGTTAAACATCATGGTGGTGGTGGTCTCAATTTGCTTATTTTGTAAAGCAGTTTGTTAACTATGATGGCTGAGCTTAATTAAGTATTCTTTCTTAAAGCCTAGAAAGTCATGACGTAGGAATCTTGTTGAGAGAGAGAGAGAGCACGAGAGAGACATTTCTCATTGTGGCAGGCTTTAGGCCACTTTACATCTATACGAGTCTACCATACCTGAGCTACATTTACTGAAGCATCCTAAAACAGACCACACTGCAACTCTTCATTCCTTGAACAAATAATCATCTTGCACTGAGAATGGCTATGTACCAGGCACTTGGCTAAGTGCTGGGATGTGACTGTGAGTCAAAATAGACAAATTTGCTCCCTAATGGAGTTAAGGGTCTAATAGGGAAACAAATAAATGTAAAATTCCAACTGTAAAAAATATATAGAAGGCCGGGCGCTGTGGCTCACGCCTGTAATCCTAGCTCTTGGGAGGCCGAGGCGGGCGGATTGCTCAAAGTCAGGAGTTCAAAACCAGCCTGAGCAAGAGCGAGACCCCGTCTCTACTATAAATAGAAAGAAATTAATTGGCCAACTGATATATATATAAAAAAAAAAAAAAAAATTAGCCGGGCATGGTGGCGCATGCCTGTAGTCCCAGCTACTCGGGAGGCTGAGGCAGAAGGATCACTCAAGCCCAGGAGTTTGAGGTTGCTGTGAGCTAGGCTGATGCCACGGCACTCACTCTAGCCTGGACAACAAAGTGAGACTCTGTCTCAAAAAAAAAAAAAAAAAAATATATATATATAGAAAGAAGTAGCACATGGCATCATAAGAGTGAAGTATAAGGATCTGATCTAGTTAGAGAAGATCAAGAAGGGTTTTCCTGAGGAATCGTGACTGACCCAAGATCCAAAAGAATAAGAATTATCTCAGCAAAGTAGGGGAAAGGGTAAGGAGGCAGAAGCAGAGACATGGAACCATCTGGGACCATGAAGCAGAATTGGCTGCAGCCGGTGCTCAGAACAGACCCAGCACATAGGAAGCACGCAGGTTAGCCTGATAACTTGCCAGCCTCTGGGCAGGAGACACAGTTGATGCAGCTGTCACTGTGCACCTGAGCAAAGGCCTTTTAATACATATAAGGTTTCTGTTCATCCAATTGTCATTTATGTAGATTCACCTACCACCACAAAGTGCTCAATCTGAACTTACATTTAATGCCTATATATTGCCTAAAATACCTTCATGAACACTTAGTGTTCCCTCAAAGGGCTGACACTCACATGCCAAGAAAAACAAGATAGCAGAACCTATCAAACATTGTTCGAAACCAGGAATGTGGGCAATATACATAACCTTAACATTTGTACTTCCATAATATGCTGGAAAAAATAAAAAATAAATAAAAATAAAATTGAAAAAAAAAATAAACAAACAGGCATGTCAAGGCCACCGTGCAGTAAGAAGAAAGCCAGGCAGAGCTTGGTGGTCTCTCTGAGAGTATGGCGAGACCAAAGTGGCTAGAGTTTGCAAGCCAGAGTACAGAGGGCCACACAGAGGGAGCCCAGGAGATCCAAAGGGGGTGCCTCTTGAGTCTTCAGCTGAGTATTCATTCATTAGTCTACACATGTGAAGAAACTATCCAAGGTAAGAAAAGAACCACTGGAAAGAAGAGTTCCCAGAGCTCCTACAAGGCTGGAAAGAGTTCACATTCTCACAAGTGGAGTAGAGAAACCTCAGACTACATGGAGCATTGATTGGAACATAGGAAGAACACTCAGAGGGTATGATTGCCTTAGTAAGGGGACAAATTAGTCGTAGACAAAGCTTTTAAGCAAGATTCAAAAGGATCAAACTATTTGCAAGTGACCTAACTGCATCCCAGAACAAAGCTCAAAATCACTTAAAGGAATACCAAAAAATCCAGCCCCCCAAAATTGCATGCAGAGCAGCAAATAAGGGAAAATAGATGCAAAATGAAAAGTAAATAGAGGCTGAAATGATTAACAGAAGCAGACCCAGAAATGACACAGACAATTAGACAAGAAGACTGAAATAGATGCAAACATACTCCGTATGTACAAGAAGGTAGAGGAAAGCATGAGCACGTTAAAGACACACATGCAAAATATAAAAAAGACCCAAATCCAGCTTCTGGATGTCTGAGATGAAAAATACACTGGATGGGATTAATAGTAGATTAATCTGCAGAAGTAGAGATTAGAGAATCTGCAGAAGTAGAGACTAGAGAATTTAAAGACATAACAATAGAAACTACCCAAACTGAAGCACAGAAAGAAAAAAAAAAGACAGAAATAGAAAACAAAGAACTGAGTATTAGCAAGCTTGAACAACTTGAACAACTTCAAGCAGCCTAATATACATGTAATTGGAATCCCAGAAGGAAGGAGGGTGGACAAAAAAATTATTTGGAGAAATACTGGCTGAAAACAGTCCAAATTTGATGACAACTATAAACCCATAGATGCAAGAAACTCAATAAACACCAAGCAAAAAAAAAATATGAAGGAAATTATACCACAGTACATCATAACAAACTGTTTAAAACCACTGACAAAAACAAAGTTCTTCAAGGCTTAGATTTTATTTAATGATTTGGGAGGTTAGATATAATTTTATAAATAGATACCTTAAAATACCTCTGTCAATATTAAAAGACATTCATTTTGAAAAGCATAGACTATGGGCTTTATTTTGGGTGCTTTTCAGAAGAACTATCCCTAAAAAATACTTTTTACATTGTTCTATCTTCATACTAATTTTATTTTAAAAACTCAATCAAAAAACCCAATTCCCCAATAGGTTTTATATAGAACATGCATTCTATGTATTAATTCTGCTTTTTCTTATTTTCTTTCTTTAATAAAGGTGCTGTACCTAATATGGTTTTTAACAACGCATAGGCTATGGACACAGCAGTTTGGGTTCATATACCAGCTCTGCATTTACCAGCTAGGTATCTATCCTAGAGTAAGCTCTGAGCCTCATATCCTCATCTATAAAATGCAACACATATTTAAGGTAATTATAATGGGAATTAAAGAGGTAACATATATAAAACAGCCAGCTAAAACTTCAGTATACAGCAGGATCCCTAACTAAAAGCCCTATGTATGCTCTTATGGCCTATGTATGCTCTTATGTAATAATGAAATTTTTACCATTTAAAAGAAGTTCTATCTGAGTTTGAAGAGTGTTTCAAAAAATTTTTAAAATCAACAGAAGTAAAAGAAGAAAAGAGTTAAAAAAAATTAACAACAAAAGAAGTTCTATCATTGTAACTAATCAATGGATTTACACATGTTTCTATTTATATGCTGCCATAATAAAGCAGACATTTTTATAAATGTTACAGATATGGTTAAGAAATTAGGCAACTTACCTAAAAAATATAAGTGCATTTTGAAAAAACACAGCTAGTCCTGGATAAACATCAATATCTGCACACATAAAGTAAAACAGATTAGAGGGTTACATAGGCAAATGGCAGTAACAAAGTATCGTGCCATTTATAATGACATGCTCTATATGTTACAACATACTGCTATTATTAACTCTTAAGACATCTATAATGAAATTGAAATAAGGAAATGTCAATTTCATTCTCTCAAAATAAAGGATTGATCTTACTCTGGATAAAAGTCAATGAACTTATCAGGTTTTCTTTCTGTCTAAAGTAATTGGTATGGTTCTAGCTGCATCAAAACTGCTGAGGAAGCAGCGACTTGTCCCTTTGCCTCCTATGGCCAATATAGAAGTACAAATGTTAGAAGGACACAAATTCTTGATTAATTTAACAATCTGTTGATTTGTTTTCTTTCATGAACTCAGGAAGTTTGTTTTTTTTTTTTTTTAAGAGATGGGGTCTTGCTATGTTGCCCAGGCTAGAGAGCAGTAGCTCTTTATAGGTGCAACCATAGCACACTACAGCCCCAAACTCCTGGGCTCAAGCAATTCTCCTGCCTCAGCCTCTTGAGTAGCTGGAACTACAGGCAAGTGCCACCACACTCAGCTCTCAGTTCAGGAGTTTTATTGCACAAATGTGATAGATATAAAAAGATTCATTACAACTCATAGTCAAGCTATTTCACTGAATCTATCCTGGAGGAAACGGTTACTATCTTCATAAGAAGAGAAAAGAAAAAATTAGAAACCGCTTAAATTTTTGTATATAATTAACTTTTGGAAAACTATAAATGTTAATAAAAAAAACACTGGACAGAAGGAAGAAACTGCTTCAATTTTTAGCTTTTGATATAATAGCAAACAATACAGCAGCATCGTTAAGAGCTCCAAGTTTGACCCAGATCCCTAGATTTGAATCCTAATTCTACCAATGCCTAAATTTATGACCTTGGGCAAATTAACCTCAATATGTATTAGTCTCCTTACCTATAAAATGGTCATTATAACAGCACCTACTTTACAGAGTATAAGAATTAAATGAGTCACTATGTACAGTGCTTAGAACAGTAGCTGGCCCATCAAGTAGTATATAAATGTTAGCTGCTATTATGAATACTAACAGTTCAAGGAAATCTGTTCAGTAAAAGATTTGAAACGTGCCAGAAATATCCTCTGAAATAAAAGCATATTCACTTTACAAACAGGAAATTATGTATAATGAACAATGCTATTGAAATAATAAGATGAGATCCATAATCAAGAAACTTCTCAATATGTACTAGTTCTTTTTTTTTTTTTTTTTTTTTTTTTTGAGACAGAGTCTCACTCCGTTGCCCTGGCTAGAGTGCCATGGCATCAGCCTAGCTCACAGCAACTTCAAACTCCTGGGCTTAAGTGATCCTTTTGTCTTAGCCTCCTGAGTAGCTGGGACTACAAGGCACGCCCAGCTAATTTTTTCTATATATTTTTAGTTGGCTAATTAATTTCTTTCTATTTACAGTAGAGATGGGGTCTCGCTCTTACTCCGGCTGGTTTAAAACTCCTGACCTTGAGTAATCCTCCCACCTCGGCCTCCCAGAGTGCTGGGATTACAGGTGTGAGCCACCACGCCCAGCCTATGTACTAGTTCTTTAAAGATTAATATAAACTCAATGAGTATACAACCTTTACAAATAATACTTCCCTATATACCTTACAGGAATGATAATTTAATCCTATTTTCACTATAGAAACTGTAAAGTTTCATGTGTGGCTTCAACTGCTAAGGTAAATAAGCAGACCATTATCCTGAGGCTCTCTCTACTTTGAGTTCCTCCTTGACAGACCCCAACCTTAGTATGTAAGAAAAATGAAACCTAACTTGGGAGTATATATTTTTGTAAAAAATAGGTGAGTTTCAGCCAATCACAAATAGCTGAGCTTCAGCTAATCACAGGCAGCCAACCGATCAGATCATGCTCAAATAAGGCAAAAGCCTCATCATACCACACCCCAAATAAGGCAAACATATAACTATAGCCAATCTAAAGATTTCTCTACTTCGCTTCATTCAACCTATAAAACTCATGCTGCTGGGTAGAGTGCTCTGAACCTCTTCTGGTTCTGAGTGAGGCCCAATTTGTGAATCATTGTTGGCTCAAATAAACTGTTAATTAATTTGTCTAAAGTTTTTCTTTTAGCAGAATTATGGAGGCCTTTTGAGGAATTCAGTGATAGCAACCTTCCCTTCTTAGAGTTGGGTAAAATGGGTTTAAAACATACTTTCCTATATGATTACATTTACATAAAATTGGAAAATCTATAGCAGCAGAAAGTACACAGTAGTTGCCTTGGGCTGGGGGAGAGGGGCAATGGGGAGTGACTATTACTGGTTATATAGTTTCTTTTTGGAGGTGATAAAAACGTTTTAAAATTGGATTGTGCTGATGGTAGCACAACCCTGTGAATATACCAAAAGCATTGAACTGCATACTTCAAATGGGTGAATTATATAGTATGCAAATTACAACTCAATAAGGCTGTTTTTTAAAAAGTACTTTCCTTCAGATGAGCTTCATACTACAACTGTGTGCTCTATTTGTATTTTTATTTAACTAAAATAACACATTTTAGAAATAGTTGGAAAGCAATGTAATTTAAACATTGGCCAAGCATGGTCCTCTTGTTCTGACTTATTTTGTGCCAAGTGAAAGAAAAAGGAAAGACAAAGGTATTCTAAGATCTTATACTGATCAAGCTGTGAGACTTAAGGATATTGTCAAAAATATTAAAAAATCGGCTGTGGGTCAGGAAAAGATGTGACAGTTAAGCAAAGAAGACTGCAAGGAAATTCCAGAAATAGAAGGGTCAGAGGATAAATAAATTTCATTCTCTGACTCCTATCTTTGGAGTGAAGCAAGACAGCCAGTAAAATAGTTTTCTGACGCTTCCAGAGACATTGCTGAGACTGGGTTCTTTCTGCTTTTCCACCCCACCCTAGATGAAAAGTTATGGTGCCTGGCACAACCAGAAAACTCAGAATGGTGTAGTAAGAGCTCATTCCACTGCATCAACTGTTTCTGCAGGAAGGGTACACATACATCTTCAGTCCTGCCCTTTAAAAACTTTGCTTATACCTATGACTTAGAAATTATAGGACTAGGTTGGACAGAGGTGGTGTTAGTGGAAAGAAAGATATCAGGGTCCACACCCCTTATCTGAAATCCTTGGGGCAAGGTATGCTTTGGAATTCAGAATTTTTCAGATTTAAGAACAGTAAGATAGGCCAGATGTGGTGGCTCACACGTGTAATCCTAGCACTCTGGGAGGCCGAGGCAGAAGAATGGCTCAAGGTTAGAAGTTCGAGACCAGCCTAAAAAAGAGCGAGACCCCATCTCTACTAAAAATAGAAAGAAATTATCTGGACAACCAAAATTATATAGAAAAAATTAGCCAGGCATGATGGCACATGCTTATAGTCCCAGGTACTCGGGAGGCTGAGGAAGGAGGATCGCTTGAGCCCAGGAGCTTGAGGTTGCTGTGAGCTATGCTGGCGCCACGGCACTCTAGCTCCAGCAACAGAGTGAGACTCTGTCTCAAAACAACAACAACAAAAAAAAAACAGTACAATAAAACATAGCATCATGAGCTGGGTCTGGAAAAGCATCCTATAATCAAATACATCCATATTCATTCCTGCAATAAAACATTTGAATACTTACACTAAATGGGATAAAGACCATAACAAGGCCCAGTTTAGGTCAGGTTGTGTTGCCAAACTGGTTATGAAAAACTTAATGTTTAGCCTTTGTGGATTTTAGAATTGTATACAGGGACAGTAGGCCCATACTGGTTTTCTCACTTTTACCACTGCAACCCCTCCCCTAGTAAATGAACCTCTAGTAAAAGAGGCTGACCATCCAAGGTTAGAAAATTATCAGAGATGGCTGAAAGGTATAGGCTTTGTCAGTGGCTCGGATTTCCTAATCAAGGTTAGTTACACCATGGCACTAAGTAACCCCATTGACAAGTTTTATTAAACAATTCATATGTCTTCAAAGAGAATAATATCTTTAAGCTAACTGAATAATTACACTAAATTTCACTCCTGGTGGATTTAGCCAAATATAAAAGACATATCTGAATCTCTCCTACAAAATAAAGGAAGAATAAATACTTACTTTGGGTAACATATGCACCAAAAAGAATCCACATGGAAGCAATAAGTGACCCAAACATCAGCATGAAACCAATGAAAAGCCAAACTCGAGCACCTGTGTAGAGAAGAGGTTTCATGATTTTGCTCATTTTCGCAGCTTCATGTCTTAGGAATCCCTAACACTAGAAACACTATGACCCTACTATACACAGCAAAGATAGTCACATATTTATATAAATCTGCTATAAGTTAACTGAATCATGATTTTTTTAAAAACTATCAAAAACTAAAAGGGGTTAACCATACCTGGAAAGGAAAGTTATCCTTTTACTGACTAAAGAATCTAATACCCTAACTAAAAAATTACCCTGTTATATTATCAAAGAATTGTTCTATTAAAAGTAGCAAATATTCCCAGAACTAGATTCTCCTAAAAAGAAAAAAAAAAAAAAAAAAGTAGCAAATAGATTTCAGATAGCCATTACCACATAAGAATGAGAAGCTTCAATATGTTCCTCTTTAATCTATGGGAATCTTCTAAAATCCCACCATTACTTAATATGGTGCAAATGGCAGCCATTCTTCAGGAGTATATTGAGGCTTTATGGCTGAGATACCCAATCTATACCACATACCCTTCAAAAATTCAGTCAGAAGCATCTCTTCAACTCTCTATTGCATAAAATTATAGAATCTCAACAACATAATCATCTGGACATGAGTAGACTCAACATATTTTTTAGGGAAGTAGATTAACACTTGTGCCAGACCCCGTACACAAGTATATTGACAGCCCATTACGCTACAGAAGAGAAACAAAGTTCGACTGAAGTGAAAATAAAATCCTAGCTAATTTCCATAATAGAAAACTAAATTTGCCTTAACTGCAAATATTCTGTTACTAAGTGAACAGGAATTCATATATTTTAAATACAAGGAAAAAGCACTGATCAAACACAGAGACTGTTTCAAAAAAAATCCTTATAATTCTTTTCCATCATGTTCTTAAAGATGTCCATACATGTGAAACTTTCTAATAGAATTAAATAAGAAAAAAATCCCTCTTGAAAAATAAATATGCTTTTGTTTAACAAAAAATAAAATGAAGGCCGGGCGCGGTGGCTCACGCCTATAATCCTAGCTCTCTGGGAGGCCGAGGCGGGCGGATTGCTCGAGGTCAGGAGTTCGAAACCAGCCTGAGCAAGAGCGAGACCCAGTCTCTACTAAAAATAGAAAGAAATTAATTGGCCAACTAATATATATAGAAAAAATCAGCCGGGCATGGTGGCGCATGCCTGTAGTCCCAGCCACTTGAGAGGCTGAGGCAGAAGGATTGCTTGAGCCCAGGAGTTTGAGGTTGCTGTGAGCTAGGCTGACGCCATGGCACTCATTCTAGCCTAGGCAACAAAGCGAGACTCTGTCTCAAAAAAAATAAATAAATAAAAATAAAAAATAAAATGATAACATTTTCCCTTTTTTGCTTTGGCTACGATGAAGCTCTGAGTTAAGGTTAATGAACAATTAAAAGCATCCATCTTGTCCAAGATTCTAAGAACAATGATTTTTTTCTGCCTAGTTTCTATTATATTAATTTTTTTCTATATTTTTATTTTCTATTATATTTTTATATTAATAGCTTTTATATTAATAGCTTTATTATTTAATAGTTTCATTTATAGTATATTTATTATTTTGATGATACTTTCCTATAAATTTCTCTGGGAATTAAATGGAGATAGTTCATAAATAAACCATTTAGGTAGTATGAAAGCTTAAAATAGGAATGTCTGAGCATGCCTTTAAGACAGTTTGCCCTTAATTTTTGAAGCACTAGACAAAACTTGCCCTATATGCACCACATGTAAACATAAACTGCATTGTGGATTCTAACTGGATAGGGAATAATCATGGAATAAAATGTAACAATCACTTGGTAAGAGTAAAAAGTATGGGCTTTGGAATCAGACAGATCAAAGGCAAACACAAGTTCTAGCTGTAATCTAAAAAACTTTAGATAAGTTACAATGAAATGTTCTGTAGAAAATAGACAACGTTAATAGTAACATAACCCACAGTAATGCCTGTGGACTTTTTTTTTTTTTTTAAGAGCAAGGTCTTGCTCTGCCACAAAGGCTAAAGTACAGTACAATCATAGCTCACTGCAACCTCAGACTCCTGGGCTCAAGCCATCCTCATTTCCTCAGCCTCTTTGGTAGCTGAGGCTACAGGCACATGCCACTATGCCTAGATAATTTTTTTTTTTTTAATATTTTTTAGAGACAGGGTCTCACTACATTGCCCGGCTAGTCTCGATCTCCTGGGCTCATATAATTCTTCTGCTTCAGCCTTCAGAGTCGCTGGGATTATAGGTGTGAACCACCTATAATGGCCAGCATGTCTGTGGAATATTCTTTAAAGAAAAACAAGTAAATTATTGTGTGCTCTACACCACCACCCTCATTTGATAATACATGCTATTTTCTTATTCTTTACCTCCCCTCATTTCTGACATTACTGCTGAGACTGGGCCACAGGACAGACTAAAAAGTGACCTCAGATGCACACAGGCATGCATGTGTGTTTGTGCGCGCGCATGCACGGAATGCACTTTTTCTTCTTTTTTTTGAGATAGAGTCTCACTCTGTTGCCCAGGCTAGAACGCCGTGGCATCAGCCTAGCTCACAGCAACCCCAAACTCCTGGGCTCAAGTGATCTTTCTGCCTCAGCCTCCAAAGTAGCTGGGACTACAGGTACACACCACCATGCCCAGCTAAATTTTTCTATTTTTAGTTGCTCAGCTAATCTTTTTTTCTATTTTTTTAGTAGAGATGGGATCTCGCTCTTGCTCAGGCTGGTTTCGAACTCCTGACCTGAAGCAATCTTCCTGCCTCAACCTCCCAGAGTGTTAGGATTACAGGTGTGAGTCACTGCACCCAGACCAGAATGTACTTTTAACTTAGACTCATCTATCATTTGTCATCATACCCTCCACCCTAATTCTCCATGGATTCCAGTAGAAGTGAGGTTATAAAATCTACATCAGCATTTAAAGCATCAGGTAGAAAAGAAAGCTAAGCTCTTCATGGCCCCTTTATTTGGTTTATAAGGTTATGAATTTACTGTATAATCCCATTTATACATAATTGTAAAAAAGGCAAAACTACAGTGATAGAAAGCAGATCAGTGGTGGCTTGGAGGTGAGGAAATGGGGATTAGCTACAAAAGGAGGAAACTTTGGGGGGTAATGGAAATGTTCTATATTATGACTGTGATGACAGTTCCAGAACTGTACATGTTTGTTAAAACTTAAACTGTACACTTTATTTTATTTTAATAAAAAAAATTGTATTTACTTAGAAGCATTCAGAATGTCAACAAAACAGCTGCAACTTTTTTTTGCAATTACAGAGTGGTATTCAGTTAACAGAACAATTATTTCGTATAAGCTGCATCAGAGACAACTGAAGATGAAAAAACTACCATCCCCATATATAACTAATTTGCGCTGTGCACCAACAAGAACCTGCTTTAAATTTCCATGCCAATTTACAACCCCCATACTGTACCAGGCAAGGTTAGTGGCTATTGAAAATACCACCAGGACAGGGCTAGCTAAAGACACATTCGGTAGTGTGTTAACTATACAAAAAAAAGACATTGTACAGTTTAAAAACAAATCTTACACAGCCTTACATTTCAATTTTTTTCTTTAAAAGGAGTTGTGTACAGGGGGGTTAAATGCTTTATAGACAAGAAAAAAAAACTGCGCTAGAACCAACTTATTCATCATCATCATCTCCATCTTCTTCATCTTCCTCCTCCTCTTCATCCTCTTCATCTTCCTCCTCTTCCTTCTTTTTCTTGCTTTTTTCAGCCTTGATGACTCCCTTTTTTGCTGCATCAGGCTTTCCTTTAGCTCGGTATGCAGCAATATCCTTTTCATACTTTTCCTTCAGCTTTGCAGCCTTCTTTTCATAAGGCTGCTCATCATCTGCAGCAGTGTCATTCCACATCTCTCCCAGTTTCTTTGCAACGTCACCAATGGAAAGGCCAGGATGTTCTCCTTTGATTTTAGGGCGATACTCAGAACAGAACAAGAAAAAGGCCGAAGGAGGCCTCTTGGGTGCATTGGGATCCTTGAACTTCTTTTTTGTTTCCCCTTTAGGAGGGATATAGATTTTCATTTCTCTTTCATAACGGGCCTTGTCTGCCTTTGCCATATCTTCAAACTTTCCTTTCTCTTTAGCAGACATGGTCTTCCACCTCTCTGAGCACTTCTTAGAAAACTCTGAGAAGTTGACTGAAGCATCTGGGTGCTTCTTCTTGTGCTCCTCCCGGCAAGTTTGCACAAAGAATGCGTATGATGACATTTTGCCTCTCAGCTTCTTAGGATCTCCTTTGCCCATGTTTAGTTATTTTTCCTCAGTGAGGCACAGAGTCGCCCAGTGCCCGTCCGGCTCTCACTTGCCCCGGTGCTGTCTCTGTGGAGCTCAATGTACTGTAATGGCTGTGAGAGCGGGAGCCAGACGCAGCCCAAACTGTACACTTTAAATTGGTGAATTTTATTGTACATACATTATACTCCATCAAGCTGATGAAAAGAAAATAATAAATAGGGTACTAAACCAGACAAAGAGACCATATGGTTCTCCACAGGAAACAAGCACAGCACGGTGGCTAAGAGCATGCGCTCTGGAGCCAGACTGTCGGTGTTCAATCCTAGCTCCACCACTTACTTGCTCTGTGACTTTGGACAAATTATTTAAGCTCTCTCTACCTTAGCTCCTTCAACTAGAAATAGAGACAATAAGAGCACTCACCTCTTATGATAATTAAATGAGTTAATATGTGTAAAACACTCAAGACAGTTTCTGGGACACACTAAGCATCCTACAAGGATTTGCTATTATTTTTAATCATCCTTCAAAATTTCTCTCCCACTTATTTCTGACCATAACCACAAACTGCCCTCCCTGGTCCTTGAAGTTTGGAAATAGGACTCCTTGCTCTATACCTTTTACAAAGGGAACTGAAATTCCACTGAAAAAAAAACCTCTGGATTCTAACAGAATGTATAATAAAACAAAAATACTATTGGATGACAATTTAAAAGAATTCAAACTCCAAAAATAAAATGTAGATAAACAGCATGTTTCTTCTAAACAATTTTGTTGTAGTCTATGAGTGGCTACTCAGGCAACCAGAATTAAATGTGAAAACACTGCAGTCCTAGTTTGACTCCCTAATGTGTTCATTACTTTGGTGTTAAAAATCATGAAAGTAACATTATTGCTTAATAATTAGGATAAAAATAAATCTATCATTAGCACTGGAAGAGTAACCTGGAGTCCAAGATCTGCTGATTTTGAACAGTAACATTTTATCTATACTGCAGTCAGTATAACATAACAAAAATAGTAACTTTCTTAGCAGTTTGAAAAACACTAAATTTTTTTTTAAGTCACTAAAAAATATTCTATAGAATCGTTATGAGTTCTGAATACTCATAAGAGAGGCTTTGTTTTTCCTGTTGATAAATTTCTATTTTGTCAACATACATTAACAGCTCAAAGTTCCTTTACCTGTTCTTCCTAAACAACCGCTTTCATAGCTGTCCCCTCTCACCTGAGCATTGGATACAGCATTTATCCTAGAACAATACAAAATCATCAAATGAGTTTTATGCTGTTAAAATACTCAGATATTTGCATATGACTTAGAAGGGAAAGAGATTATTTCTTATCTAACATCAATATTTCAATAACTAAACATATTTTTTAACCTAAATGCTAGTGGATAGAAATGTTACGTTAGTATTATTTTCCTAAAGTATACCCAGAAAATACATTTTTTAAAATTTAAATAAATGTCTTTTTCCTATTTATTTATTATTGTATTAAAAAAGCCTACAACACCCGGTATTCCCAGGTGGTCTCCCATCCAAGTGCTAATCAAGCCTACCCCTGCTTAGCTTCCAAAATCAGGTGCATTCAGTGTGGTATGGCCGTAGACAGAACACATTTATTTTAAGAAATTGCTGTATCACTTGTCTCCAGAGGTTACAGAAGAGCGAACAATTTTCTGATTCCTTTGACTATTTTACATTTATACATGAATGACTCAGTGTTGGTTATACCATTTTAAGGTTTTCATTATAATCAAGAGTTAAGCAGTTTCTCTTTGTGTTAAAAGTCAAGTGATTTTCTCTGAACCACTTCTTAAACTCAGAAAAAATTTAATATATGTATAATTAATATGCCCATTTTATTCAGCTTCTCTTTCCATTTTTATTAGAGCAAGGTGCATTAATTAGTAGCAGGAATTGCATTTTCTTAGCAGCCTGAATGGATTTAAGTAATTCAATTTTCCATAATGTAACCTTTTTTTAAACTCCTGGCAGTATTAATAAAATTATGTAATCTTAATGTTTAATATATTTTTTAATTGCTAAAAGACATCCATAAAAGCTTCCAAACATTTATGAAGTGAGTTAACTGATAAATCTTAAAATAATTTAATAAAAAACAAAATCCACAAACCAATCTCATTTGAGGCTAATCCTGCCTTCCCCCATATATTGGCAAACATAGTCAAAGAGCACATTTAAAAAAAAATAATACTCCATGGTAAAAGTTTAGTGTATTACAACACTCAAGAGTTGATTCACTACTAAAAAAATGTAGAAATGTAACATACTTCATTAAATCTAAGATGCTATCAATTTTAAGATACGCCATTATTTTTAACACTGCCAAGAAAGAAAAATGTTATTAATTATAATTCTAAAATATAACTGACTGTAAGATACATCCTAATATACAGAGATATTAATATGTGAAAAAGTATATCTTGGAACTGACAAAATATATTAATTGATCAGTTTAACAAATAGAAAAAGAAAGATCACATGATAATCTTTGTAGATGATAAGATATTTGACTAAATTCCACACCTATTTTTGGCAAAAGACAAAAACAAAGAACACTTAATAAAATGGGAATATATATTTATCCTGTTAAAGAAGAGTACATCAATTAAATTAAAAAGTTATTTAAGAAAGCACTGTAAAGGAAACACATTTGTAGAAAAATAATCTTGAATTGAGAATTACCTTCATACTTACATGAAGAAAGCCAATGTGGAAAATACACCACATGTGTGAAAGGCATGGTTCAACTGTTCTGGCTTAGGATATACCACAGCTGCATCGATCATTATCCACCAGCCTGTAAAAAACTTAAGAACCAGCCAAAGTCAGTGAAACACTAAAACACTTGTTAGTATAATACTTGCTCTTTAACATTCCTTTTTTCCTACAGATCATATAAATGAAACATAAAATATTTCTACTTTAAGTTTTAGTTGCTGAAATATAAAAAATAAGAATTCCTTGTTTACTTATTCTTTATAGCAGATGAGGTGAACATAAATCAAATCTTTGTAAGATTCTGAAGTTCTGCCTTCGGTGTACATTGAAAAATGTAAATTTATTTGGGAATGGATTATTTGTTTCTTTCATCCACCATTATTATATGCAGCAGAAACTCTCTTAACTAACCTCCAATGTAACTAACTCTGATTTCCTGATGTGCTTCATTGTCTCTGTGGAGAACACTCTCTTTTAATATGCCCAGGCACTTTTGCTCCCACAAATGAGTTGTATACTTACCAAGAGTCAGTTGTCACATCTCCAAAGCTATTTAGGCTTGCTGTAGTTTTAATTATGTAATTCAATTAAATATTATACAGTTTATAAAATGTAATGTTCCTATGTAAGCTAAGCTGAACAGACTCAAAGTAGTATATAAGTTGCTAGAGAATTTCTTAGATAAATTAAGTATAGGTGAGATGATCATGAAGCGCAAGAAAAACACAAACATCTAAAAGAATTCTACATGCAGACTGCTTCACAATTATCTTTAGTTCCTGCTCTGCTTGATATCATTTTGTTTGGCTTTTATATTGGACATTGGGTATAGAAGTATATGCACATTGAAAGAGATGAATTTTTAAAATGTAAGATACTGATTTTTTTTTTTCTTTTCCCAGATAGAGTCTTACTCTGTCACCCAGGATAGAGTGCAATGGCATTAGCCTAGCTCAAGCAACCTCAAACTCCTGGGCTTAAGAAATCCTCCTGCCTCAGCTTCCCAAGTGGCTCAGAGTCCAGGTGCGTGCCACCAACCTGGCTAATTTTTTCTATTTTCAGTTGCCCATCTAATTTTTTTCTATTTTTAATAGAGATAGTATCTCACTCTTGCTCAGGCTGGTCTTGAACTCCTGAGCTCAAACGATCCACCTTCCTCGGCCTCCCAGAGTCCTAGGATTATAGGCATGAGCCACCATGCCCAGCCAACATACTGAAATTTGCTTCAAAAAAAAAAAAAAAAAAAAAAAATGCAACAGGGGCCGGGCACGGTGGCTCACGCTTGTACTACATGCTTTGTAGTCCCACCTACTCGGGAGGCTGAGGCAGAAGGATCGCTTAAGCCCAGGAGTTTGAGGTTGCTGCAAGCTAGGCTGATGTCACGGCACTCTAGCCAGAGCAAACAAAGTGAGTCTCTGTCTCAAAAAAAAAAAAAAAAAAAAATGCAACAGGAGCCAGGCGCAGTAGTGTGCACCTGTAGGTATATGGGTACCTAGCATCAAGGGGGACCAGGAGAGAGGACCTTTATACCACTCTCTCTACTTTTGTTTAGATGCCTATCATTTTCAATAACAAAGTTATGAAAAAATGGGAAGAAAAGCAATAGCTCCCCCCACAAATTTCTTCCTTTGACATTCTCCCCAGTGCTGCAGCTGGGGAAACAGAGATGGTGATGACATGTCTTCCCTAGAGCAGCTGCAGGGCTTCAGGTCTAATGCAGCCAGCCTAAGGCTGTTACTGTTGCCTACACATCCTGAGCTACAGTGAGTCAAAATAGTAATTTTTAGTTACATCAAATTCTGAGCCTTTGAGAATCTTAAAGTACTTATATTGTATCATTAAGTTAAAAATGCTACCGCCTAATGCAAAAAATGCATTATTACTGCAACTGAAGAAAAGATATTAAATTTAACAAATTTATAAAGTCAAATAAACCCAGAGCCTACCGCACATTCTATTAGTATCTAGAACTCTGACAATTACCTATACAAAATGGCAGTGCAATAATGAGCTTTGGAAGGATATTCATAGTTCAAAGGAAACAACATTAATTTCCAAGGCAAAAGATAAGGCATAAATGTCACCAATCAGGTTTTCTCACTTACCAATATACCTGCTACCACAGAAGCCACAGCATTTCTTCTCTCACTCCAGTCAATACATTCACATTCTGGCCAACGAAAATTATCTAAGAAGCCTGCCATTTTTGCTCTTTAAGCTTGAATTTTTCATCAACTCCTGTATCCTACAAACAAAAAGACAAAAACTGATCAACCTTTTTAAAAAGTAAAATATCTTACTCCTTTCTTTAAAGCTTTAAACACAAATTTAGTTTACATCCTATTCTACTATAGTTAAGAAGAAAAATTCAATACTTCAACAAGTACCGACTGAGATGTATTTAGAACTGTGCTAAAACACAGGGGAGCTTCCTCTTTGCCAAATGAACACTGTGGTTTTAAAACGTCTAAATTCTTTGACACTTCTCCCATGGAGAGGCAGATCTATGTACTTCCCCCTTGAATTTGGGTCAACAGTAAAGACTGGTTGACCAATAGAGTAGACTTCTCAACTTCCACGGTTAGGTCACAGAAGGCAATGCAGCTTCTGCCTGGTTCTCTGGACCATGAATAGCTAGAGTCCTGAGTCACCATGTCAACAAATCCAAGGCTAACATGGTGTAAGGAGACCATGTGTAGATGTTCTGGCCCACAGTTCCAGTTGACGTCCCACATCAACTGCCAGACATGTGAGTAAAGACACTTTTAGGTGATTGTTGTCCGAGCTATAGTATCACCCCCAAATTTTAAGCATTCTCAAGTGAGGTGCCAGATATAGGGTGTAGGGATATGTCATCCTGGCTGTGCCCTTTCCAAATTCCTGACCCACAGAATCCAATAAGCATAATTGGTACGGAAAATGGCGGCCACTTGCCGCCTCCTCATCGCTCTGCATCTCCGAGGGCCAGGGCTGCTCGAGGCCAGTTGGAGGGCACGCTGCTGGGCCAGCCCGCAGCAGAGAGCTGCTCAGGGCCCCGAGTGCTGCTGCCGGGGCCCCCAGGCCCACATGCCACGGACTGTTTCTGGCCACGCTGCTTACCTGATCCTGACTGGGTAATTTTTGAATCCCACTGTTTTTGATTAGATGTTAAAGCTTGTTGTTGATTGGATGCTTTTTGAGCCCTACCAATGGTATAAAAGCAGGAGGAGAACAAGGAAGGGGGGCTGAAGGGTCAGAAGATCCGAAGACAGGAAGAGAGCTGTAACAATAGGTGTGCTGAGCCTGCTGGGGAGGAATAAAGGCTGTTCTCCGACTCTGTGTGCTGCTTGGTTCTTCCCCTCCTCCCCCGTCAAGAGCTATAACACTAGCTGTACACATTGCTGCAACATAACAAAAATGACTATTTTAAGCCACTGGGTTTGGAATATAGATATCTATTGGCAGCATGCATATCTATTGGCAGCAATAGATAACTGGAAGAAGAGGAGAAATCATGTGCATAAAGAATATAAGTATATCACACTTATGGAAATTTTTAAAAATAAAGAGATTATGTCCACATGAGATTCAGAATGACCATAAATCTTAAAAAGAAAAAAAAAAAAAAAAACTACTGGAGAGCACTGGAGAATACTGAAAAGCAGGCAGAAAACTGGAGGTGACATGACCCTTGAAAGAACATATAATAAGTGAGATCCACTTTTATACAACTTTTCCCTGAAGAACCCCCACTCCCAGCCCAGGGAATCTGCTTGGCACAGAGTGGATAAAACTCAAGCAAAAAGCCACAGTATTATTGGCTTGAGATGTCAAAGGATGGCGTTCAGGACTATCAGAGCAACTGGAAACTGAGGGGTGGAAATCTTGGAAAGGAATAGATCACAAAAGAGAGTCCTAAATACTTTAATATAAACTCCTGGTCAGGTGCAGTGGCTCATGCCTATAATCCTAGCACTCTGGGAGGCTGAGGTGGGAGGATAGCTTGAGCTCAGGAGTTCACAATCGGCCTGAGCAAGAGCAAGACCCTGTCTCCACTAAAAATAGAAAAAATTAGCCAGGCATGGTGGAAGGTACCTGTA
Source organism: Microcebus murinus (assembly GCF_040939455.1). NCBI lineage: Eukaryota > Metazoa > Chordata > Mammalia > Primates > Cheirogaleidae > Microcebus > Microcebus murinus. The sequence goes on along the minus strand of NC_134104.1, from coordinate 10,953,834 downwards.
GTCCCAGCTAGTCAGGAGGCTGAGGTAGGAGGATGGCTTGAGCCCAGGAGTTTGAGGTTGCTGTGAGCTAGGCTGATGTCACAGCACTCTATCCCGGGCAACAGAGTTAGATTCTGTCTCCAAAAAAAAAAAAAAAAAAGCACATGCATGGAGTAGACACCAAGGAACCCAGCAAAAAAAGTAGCCAGGAGGCTAAAAGAGCAGAGATTTTAGCTGCTGCTCACTGCAAGGGAGACATTTTAGAGTACGAGTTCCACCAAGTCAGAGATGATCAGCAAACACTTAGGGGATATAATCTAACAAAGTACAAAACCAAGTCTCCACAATTTCAGGGTAATCAGCCAATATTTTAACTGCCTGCTATTAACAAAAAGCAATGCTCTTCAGATGAGGATAAGTGAATCCAGAATCTTATAATGCATTATTCACAATGTCTAATGTATAATTTAAAAATTACTGGACATGTCAAGAAGCAGGACAATGTGACCTATTTTTAAGGAGGAAAAATAACGATCACTAGAAAGAGACCACAAAATTATTCAGATATTGAAATTAGGAGATAAGGATTTTAAAGCAGCCATTATAAACACATTCAAGGAGTTATAGGAAAACATGATCAAAATAATTGAAAGAATGGAGAATCTCAGTAGAAAAAGAAATAATTTTTAAAAGAAAGAAATATAAATTCTAGAACTGAAAATTATAATATTTGAATTTAAAAATTAACTAAATGGGCTTAATAGCACCTTAGAGGCAGCAGGAAAAAAGGACAGTAAACTTAAAGATCAAAAGAAATTATCCAATCTAGAGAATGGAAATTTAAAAAAAAAAGACTGGGAGGAAAAAATGAACAGACCCTCTGTGGCCCAAGGAACAACAGTAAGTGGCCTAATATGTGTGTAACTGGAGTCGCAGAAAAAGAAGAGACAGAATGAGAGAGAAAAAAAATTTGAAAAAATAACGGCTGAAAATCTCTCAAATTTGGTGAAAAATATTACTGCCAAATCCAAGCAGTTTACCCCAAAGAAAACATAAACTGCAGAAAACCAGAAATAAAGAGAAACTCTTGAAGCAGCCTTATCAGGGAAAAAAAATCAACACATTAAATATAGGGAAGAACAATATGAATGATGGCTGACTTCTCACCAGAAACAATGGAGGCCAGAAGACAGCAGAATGACAATTTTAGAAAATGCTTTAAGGCTGGGCAAGCTGGCTCACACCTGTAATCCCAGCACTTTGGGGGGGGGGGAGGATCACTTGAGGTCAGGAGTTTAAGCAACACAGCGAGACTTCTGTCTCTACCAAAAAACAATTTAGCCAGGTATAGTGGCATCAACTGTAGTCCTAGCTACTCAGAAGACTGAGGCAGGAGGATTACTTGGCCCAGAAGTTGAGGCTGCAGTGAGCTATGATCACGCCACTGCTCTTTATCCTGAAGCACAGAGCAAGACCTTGTCTAAAAAACAAAACAAAACAAACAAAAAAACCCAAATTCTATAGCCAGCAAAAATATTCTTCAAAAATGAGGATGACAGCAATTCTACTCCTGTTTACTTACCCAAGAGAAATGAAAACATGTACACAAAAACTTGTATATAAATGTTCATGCCCACATTGCTAATAGCCAAGGAAAAGAAGCAAGCCCATATATAACAATAGATGGATAAATAAAATGGAGTATATCCATACAATGGAACACAAATTCAGCAATAAAAAGGAATGGAGTACTAATAGATGTTACTACCTGGAAGACCTTCAAAAACATGCTAAGTGAAAAACAAAAGACCACATATTATATTATCCCATTTATATGAAATGTCCATAATAGGCACATCTATGGACAGAAAGTAGATAATGGTTGCCTAGGGATGAAGATAGGGAGCGACTATGAAAAGGCACAAGATTTTAAAATTAGATTGTGGCAATAATTGCACTACTCTGTAAATACACTAAAAATCATTGAACTGTACACTTAAAACAGGTGAATGTTATAGTGTATATATTGTATCTCAATAAAGCTTTTTTAAAAAATGAGACTAGGCCAGGCGCGGTGGCTCTCGCCTGTAATCCTAGCTCTCTGGGAGGCCCAGGCGGGCGGATTGCTCAAGGTCAGGAGTTCAAAACCAGCCTGAGCAAGAGCGAGACCCCGTCTCTACTATAAATAGAAAGAAATTAATTGGCCAACTGATATGTATATAAAAAATTAGCCAGGCATGGTGGCGCACGCCTGTAGTCCCAGCTACTCGGGAGGCTGAGGCAGAAGGATCGCTCGAGCCCAGGAGTTTGAGGTTGCTGTGAGCTAGCCTGACGCCACGGCACTCACTCTAGCCTGGACAACAAAGCGAGACTGTGTCTCAAAAAAAAAAAAAAAAAAAAAAAATTGACACCACCAAATGTCAGTGAGGATGTAGAAAAAGTAGAATTCTCACACATTTCTTGTGGTAGTTTTTTTTATAAAGTTAAAATAAACCTATCTATAACCCAGCAATTCCATTCTTAGGAATTTATCCAAGAGAAAAACATAACATCCAGGCCGGGCATGGTAGCTCACGTCTGTAATCCTAGCACTCTGGGAGGCTGAGGTGGGCGGATTGCTCGAGGTCAGGAGTTAGAAACCAGCCTGAGCAAGAGCAAGACCCTATCTCTACTATAAATAGAAAGAAATTAATTGGCCAACTAATATATAGAGAGAAAAAATTAGCCGGGCATAGTGGCGAATGCCTGTAGTCCCAGCTACTCAGAAGGCTGAGGCAGCAGGATTGCTTGAGCCCAGGAGTTTGAGGTTGCTACGTGCTAGGCTGATGCCACGGCACTCTAGCCTGGGCAACAAACCAAGACTCTGTCTCAAAAAAAAACCATACATCCACACACACAAAAGATTTGTACAAGAAAGTTTGTAGCAGTTTTATTCATAGTAGCCTCAAACTGAAACAACCTAAGTGCTCATCAATAAAAGAATGGTTAAAACAAATTGTATCTATTCATACAATGGAACACTATTGAGCAATAGAAAAAAAAATTAACTGATACATATAACCACACAAACATGATTTGAGTAAAAGGAGGCAGACACAAAAGAGTATATACTGTATGATTCCATTTAAATGAAGCTTAAGAAGAGGTAAAACTAATAATCAATGGTCACTAAAATCAAAACAGTAGCTACCTTGGCCAGGCATAGTGGCTCATGCCTATAATCCTAGCACTCTGGGAGACTGAGGCGGGTGGATCGTTTGAGCTCAGGAGTTTGAGACCAGCCTGAGCAAGAGCGAGATCATGTCTCTACTAAAAATAGAAAGAAATTACTTGGACAGCCAAAAATATACACAAAAAAATTAGCCGGGCATGGTGGCACATGCCTGTAGTCTCAGCTACTCGGGAGGCTAAGGCAGAAGGATTGCTTGAGCCCATGAGTTTGAGGTTGCTATGAGCTAGGCTGATGCCATGGCACTTTAGCCTGGGCAAGAGTGAGGCTCTGTCTCAAAACAAAAAACAAACAAAAAAACCCAGTAGCTACCTATAGGGGGTGAGGACTTTTTGAGGTGATGATGGAAATGTTCTATATCTTGATTGGGATAGTGGTCACAAAGGTATACACATTTATCAAGTCACTGAAGTGTACACTTAAGATCTGTGTAACAGGCCGGGCGTGGTGGCTCACGCCTGTAATCCTAGTTCTCTGGGAGGCCGAGGCCAGCAGATTGCTCGAGGTCAGAAGTTCGAAACCAGCCTGAGCAAGAGCAAGACCCCATCTCTACTATAGAGAAATTAATTGGCCAACTAATACATATAGAAAAAATTAGCCGGGTATGGTGGCACATGCCTGTAGTCTCAGCTACTCGGGAGGCTGAGGCAGCAGGATTGCTTGAGCCCAGAAGTTTGAGGTTGCTGTGAACTAGGCTGATGCCACGGCACTCACTCTAGCCTGGGCAACAAAGCGAGACTCTGTATCAAAAGAAAAAAAAAAGATCTGTGTAACAGTATGTACAATTTACCAAAAACTGATATCTTATCATTCGGATATGCTCTAGCTGTACTATGGTCTTACTCTGAATGCAATATGAGCATTTTATCAAGATATTCTGCAGACAGGTTAATGAATTGTTATGAAAGATTAAATATTAACTGGCTAAAACAAGTATGGGGAAGGTCACCGTGAATTTAAGACAATGCCTAAAGATTAAAACAAAATTTACTTTCCGTATATTAGTCTATTATAAATAGTTCTATAAGCAAAAATCTATAGCTATTTTCAACACTAATTTATGAAATAAGTCCTGGTCTCCTGCCTCCTGGGGCTTCAGTTCAGTGGCTCAGGGATGGGATGGGGCAAAAGAACATCAAAATAAATTTATACAAATAATGGCTATGAAGGAAATGCACAGGATCTGAATAAAGGAGAGGCATATTTGATTTGATTTGGTTTGATTAACTGACTTTTTAGAGATCGGGCCTTGATCTGTCACTCAGGCTGGAGTACAGTGGCATGATCGCAGCTCACAGTATCCTCAAACTCCTGGGCTCAAGCAATCAACAGGCCTATTTTAGAATGGGTAGTTAGGTAAAGACTCTCTGAAAAGATAATTGAAAAATCTACTGAAGTTTAAAAGCGGAGTAAAGTTAAAGACAAGTGAAACAAGTAGAGCAGGGTTAGGGAAAATTATACACAAAACACTTAAGTTCTTTTGATACCAGCAAGGAAGAATTAGCAGGTACCAAGAAAAGTCAGGATAAAGTAATTTAGTGGAGCAAGTGGCTTAAATAAAGATGAAGCAAGACAGGTAAGGGCAAATCGCCTTAAAGATTAAGTGGACCTCATTAAGGATTTGGAGTTTCACTGAGTTGTAAAGGGGAAACTGATTTAAAAGAACTTTGAGAAGAAAAGGAGCCAAGGCATCAAGAGCCCAGACACTGTGGTAAACATTTAAGAGCAGAAAGGGTTACTATACTAGGAATTAACACTCTCAACTGGGAAGATCAACTTTCATGAGGGTTTTATTGTTGACATTTACCAAAAGATAAGCCTATTTTGTGGACACAGTCTTGGTTTAATAGAAACTGACAACACTAATCCTGGCTCCCTAACTTAAAGTGGAAATACGTAGACAATATTTAACAAAGATGGGCCTTTGGAGACTTAATAAAGGCAAAGAATACCTAGATAAAATCTAAATGTGCAATAATAGAATGTTTAAGTAAAATAGAGAATAATGCAGACATTACATATCTATTTTTGAAAAACATTTAATGGCAATAAGAAAATGGCAATGACTAATATTAAGTGAAAAAAGATTATAAAAGTATATCAAGGCTAGGCCAGGCACGGTGGCTCACGCCTGTAATCCTAGCACTCTGGTAGGCCAGAAGCAGACAGATTGCTCAAGTTCAGGAATTCAAAACCAGCCTGAGCAAGAAAGAGACCCCATCTCTACTATAAATAGAAAGAAATTAATTGGCCAACTAATATATATAGAAAAAATTAGCTGGGCATGATGGCACATGCCTGTAGTCCCAGCTACTAGGGAGGCTAAGGCAGCAGGATTGCTTGAGCCCAGGACTTAGAGGTTGCTGTGAGCTAGGCTAACGCCATGGCACTCACTCTAGCCTGGGCAACAAAGTGAGACTCTGTCTCAAAAAAAAAAAAAAAAGTATATCTATAGTATTATTTCATTTTTAGAAAAAAGATTTAACAGTATTTGTATGTAAAAACACATATATATAAAAACACTGGAAGGACAAAGAAGGACAAACACTGGAAGGACAAAGAAGGACAAACACCAGTACTTTCATAATATTACTATATATGTTGGTGGTAGGATCACGTGTTTTGCTTTTTATTTGTATATTTTCAAAGTTTGTTGAGCATGAATTTTTTTTAAAATACAAAGTTTTAAAAAGTTACTATAATATAATGAATTTGCTCATTCTTCTTGCCTGTTGAGAAACCTCTTATACAGCATGATGTCATATGTCTGTAACTGCTTTTAATAAACTTAAAAAGATTTTTTAAGGTCAAGGAAATTATTGGTATGTTCTCCCACAAAACTGACCCTGGTATCAATTAAAAAAAAAAAGAAAAAAGACTATTGAAACTGAACTCATGGATTACTGGTTTGACCCACAAGTCTTACAATACATTAGAAAGCAATTATTCCTATTACTGAAAGGTAACTCTTTATAAAAGGAAATATGAGTTTTTCTCAGAGGTAATTTTAAGTGACTCAACTGTCAAAATTTCATTTTCAAAATCTCAGTTTAGGAAACCAAGGACACTTGCAAAAAGCAAGAGGAAAAAATAATTATACTTTTTAACATCCAAACATGATTTGAATAATGTACATGTAGAATTCCAAACACCATATCTAATTCAGAAATTTGTCATTTAATCAAATTTCTATAATAACCATATTTGTTCATCCATCTCTTCACTTGTTAAATGCTAATAGCGTAATGTTTACACATACATACATGTATACATTTATAAATGAGCATATAAAAATGATTAAAACAATTTAGAGAATAGTCCAGATTAGAGACATTGTCCAAAGAACAAATACAATATTTGCATTATGATATGTGCTATAATAAACATATACTATGTGCTATAATTGTTTAAGTTCTGTAATAAAAATGGTAACAAAGGCCAGGTGTGGTGGCTCACACCTGTAATCCCAGCACTTTGGGAGGCCATAGTGGGAGGATCACTTGAGGCCAGAAATTCAAGACCAGCCCAGGCAACATAGCAAAAAATTTTTAAATGAGCAGGACTTGGTGGTGTGTGCCTGGAGTCCAACTACTCAGGAGGCTGAGGCAGAAATATCACTTGAGCCCAGGAGCTGGAAGCTGCAGTGACCAATGATCATGCCACTGTACTCTAGCCTGGGTGACAAAGTAAGGCCCCATCTCTAAAAAATCAATCAATCAATCAGATCAAATAAGCCTCCTCTTTTTTCTCTATTTGGAACCTGTGCATTTCCCTTTAAAAAAAAAAAAAGTGTTATAGGACACTACTTGCCAGAAAGAGCTGAGGAAAAGTTCAATAGAGAAAGAAGAAATAGGCCGGGCGCTGTGGCTCACGCCTGTAATCCTAGCTCTTGGGAGGCCGAGGCGGGCGGATTGCTCAAGGTCAGGAGTTCGAAACCAGCCTGAGCAAGAGCGAGACCCCGTCTCTACTATAAATAGAAAGAAATTAATTGGCTAACTGATATATATATAAAAAAATTAGCCGGGCATGGTGGCACATGCCTGTAGTCCCAGCTACCCGGGAGGCTGAGGCAGAAGGATTGCTTGAGCCCAGGAGTCTGAGGTTGCTGTGAGCTAGGCTGACGCCACGGCACTCACACTAGCCTGGGCAACAAAGCGAGACTCTGTCTCAAAAAAAAAAAAAAAAAAAAGAAATGGAGCTGGATTTTGAAGCATGAACAGAGGTTTGAGAGATAACAAGGAAATAAAATATGCAAAATCATATAGACCCAAAACAGAAAAGGGTAGAATTTAAGGTATTTTAGAGTGGTGGTGATTAATATGTTTGGGACAAGATCTTTAAGCCTACTGAAGTCTGAACTCTAGCCTCAAGTCTGAACTCTAGCCTCTGCCAGAGATTGGCACACTTTTGCTCTAAAGAACCAGATAGTACATGCTTTAAGTTTTGTGGACCATACAATCTGTCACAACTACTGAACTCCACTGTCATAGCATGAAAGTAGGCATGTGCAATATATGAACAAAGGAACATGTCTGTGTTCCAATACAACTTAATTTATATAACAGGGAGCAGACCAGACTTGCCCACAAGTTACAGTTTGCAATCCTTGCTCTAAGCATTAGGAAACCACCAAAGGTTTGTAGGCAATGAAGTGACAGGATCAAATCTGTGATTCAGAAAGACAATTCTGGTAGCAGCAGTGTGGAGGAGGAACTAAAGAAGAATATTAAAGAGATACTTGCTTTCATTCTAGACAGGGATAGAATAAGGATCTAAACTGAGGCCAAAGTGGTACAAGCTAAGAAAAGGATTTTAAGAAATATTAAAGAGGTATTAGCAATAGGCAGGAAAGAGCTAAGAATGATTATCAGGCTTCTTGGTTGTGTGTCCAGTGGCAAGTGAGAGAACATTAATCTAAACAGAGACTGCTAAAAGGGAGAATGGGAGAGGGGAGTTAGTTTGGGTGTAATGTATTTGATATGACTGAAGGACATTCAGGTAGAGATGTGAATGTGAGACAGCTAAAATCTTAAAGAGTAATAATATAAGACAGGTACACAGATTTAGAGGCTCTCAGTAATTAGGTAGTAATTGGAGTCATGGGGCAGCTAAGGAATCACAGGGAGGAAATATGAAAGAGGACTGCGTATCGAATCAGTGTTCATCTCCCATTCATTTCCTATCTTCCCTGGATTACTGTGTGCCTGGCATTATATATACACATTATTGTATTTGATCAACACCTAACTCCCAGAGAGCATGTTCTGAATATTTACATAAAGTCTCCTACAAGCAAGGCACTGTGGGGAAAATAAACATTAATAACACTTATCCTTCATCATCAAGGGATTTATGTGACAGCAGAGAAATCAATTAATACTTTTTAAAATTAAATTATAATTTGTATCATTAAAAAATCTATTACAAAAAAAACAGTAGATTAATTAAGTCTACACAACCAAAGCAAAAGAAGTTGATTCAAATGAAACAAAAAAAGACTCTACAGCTTCCCCACTATTACCACTACTCATACTATTAGTTATAGGGTGCTTATGGATGCTAGGCTTTTTGCAGACTACTCCATCCAATCCTCAGAAAAATTCTCTTTACAGGGACTATTCCACTCAATCTTTACAAACATGCTAAGGTAATATTATTGAAAAGATTCAGGCCGGGCGCGGTGGCTCACGCCTGTAATCCTAGCTCTTGGGAGGCCGAGGCGGGCGGATTGCTCAAGGTCAGGAGTTCAAAACCAGCCTGAGCAAGAGCGAGACCCCGTCTCTACTATAAATAGAAAGAAATTAATTGGCCAACTGATATATATATAAAAAATTAGCCGGGCATGGTGGCTCATGCCTGTAGTCCCAGCTACTCGGGAGGCTGAGGCAGAAGGATCGCTCGAGCCCAGGAGTTTGAGGTTGCTGTGAGCTAGGCTGACGCCACGGCACTCACTCTAGCCTGGACAACAAAGCGAGACTCTGTCTCAAAAAAAAAAAAAAAAAAAAAAAAAAATCCTAACCCACAAAGTGATGAGATTAGGTGGGCCTTCAGGAAGTGATTAGATCATGAGGGTGAAGCCCTAATGCATGGGATTTTAAGAGTGCTCTTATAAAAGAGATTCCTCACTCCTTCCACCATGTGAGGACAAAGGTAGAAAGCTTCATCTATGAACTAGAATAGCTCTCACCAGATACCAAATCTACCAACACCTTAAACCTGGATTTCCCAGCCTCCAGAACTGTAAAAAATAAATTTCTGTTGCATATAAGCTCCCCAGTTTACGGTATTTTGTTGTAACAGCCCAAAGACAGAAAATTGGTACTAAGCAATGGGAGTACTACTTTAACAAATACCTAAAAATGTAGAAGTGGCTTTGGAAATGGGTAATGAGTAGAGGCTGAAAGAATCTGGAGGTGCATGGTAGAAAAAAGCCCACATTGCCATAAATGGACTGTTAAAGGGTGATTCTGATGAGGGCTAAAAAGGAAGAGGAGAACTGTAGAAAGAGCCTCAATCTTCCTAGCAAATATCTAAGTGGTTATGAACAGAATGTTGGTAGAAATATGGATAATAAAGGCCATTCTGATGACATCTAAGATGGAGATGTGGAACATGTTATTGTACAATGGAGGAATGGTAATCCTTGTTATAAAGTGGCAAAGAACTTGGTTGAATTATGTTTGTATTTTAGTGTTTTGTGCAAGGTAAAATTTGTGAGCAATGAAATTGGATGTTTGGATGAGGAAATTTCTAAACAAAGTGAAGGTGTAGCTTGGCTTCTCTTGAGTGCTTATACTAAAATGCAAAAAGACAGAAATTACTTGAATATGAAATTGTTAATCAAAAGAGAAACACACTAAGCCTGTGAGAAGTCACTCACACCTGTAATCCCAGCACTTCGGGAGGCTGAGATGGGAGGAATGCTGATGCCACAGCACTCACTCTAGCCTGGGCAACAAAGCGAGACTATGTCTCAAAAAAAAAAAGACTATCTTTAAAGGACTCAAAGGAAGTAGACATCTTGAAGTATCAAGGAACATCTTCCAGTATTAGCCACCAGAGAGGCAGCTAAAAGCAGTGGCTTTGGAGTTAGCACTGATTTGGGCTCACCCCTACATTCGGCCTCTTCCAAGCTGTGCCTACTTGGACAGGTTCGTTTATCTATTCCAATCTTCTTGGAATAGTGACTGTGTGCCAGGCACTATTTGAGCTTTAAACCTCCCTAGACTATAGTCTTCTGGCATATAAACTAGGGTAACAGCAGCATGTATCTGAGAAAGTGAGAATTAATGAGAACTAAGTGCACATGTGACCACTCAATCCTTTAACCAACCACAAAATGGCCCACATATGTGTGACTGCTCTGTGAGGGCATTCTGTTCCTGGCAGACTACTATTACCCTCAGGCTGAGAAAACTATTACTATTTCTCAGTGAAGATGGTAGTCTGTACACAAGCATCCCATTTTGCTGTCTACTGAAACCCCATAAAAATATGGTTAAAGGAATTTTTAAAAAATTATTAACTACTAATACTAGAAATAACAGGAGACAAGAATAAAAGTTTGAAAGCTGGAAAGCAAATGGACAATAGAAAATAACTTAGCACACCCAAGAAAGCCAAATTCCAAGGCGGCAGCAGGGAAAGCTGGGAACCAACCCAGTGAAGATTAGGGGGAAGTGGTTAGAAAACAGATTCCCAGATGCTGTCCCTTCTCTCCTCATGGTGCTGGCAACTGTTCATCCTTATCTTGAGAGAAGGCTGTGGTTTTTTCCTATCTCTTGTGTTCTGCACTATGGGATACCTAACTCAACGAAAGATGTGGGTACCACACTGAAAACTGGCCATAAGGGATGGTATGCTGAGTGGAGAGTCTCAGCCTCTGTTCTGGCTCAGGAGACTGGCAGTCAGATCCTTTCTTTCCAGGCAGGAAAACTCTTCTCTGGAGAAACTAACAAGTGTAAGAAGCAAATATGGTTAAAAATATAGATGTCAGGGCTCCCTGTAACAGATGGCCCGGCCAGATCACTGTGCAGTGAAACACACGGTTGACAAGCCTCATCCATGTCCTCAGAACTGTTCAATCACCTTTTTAGTCCCCATTCTCTTTTTTTTTCTTTTCATTTTTTATCTTACCATCCAACTCATTCTTAATCATAAGCAGAGAGTCAAGGATTACTATGCATCTGAGGAAATTTTAATATGGAAACACACAGAGAAAAAAAGCAGCTTAGTGGAAACAAATTCTGCAGGAAGAAAAAACCTAAAACAAAATCATTATAACCTCAGAGATAAGAGAACATATTACATCTATGAAACAAGAATAGGATGCTATCATAAGAAATACTGAGAGACTCAAAAATAGCCTTTGGAATTTAAAGATGTGATAATGGAAACTTTCTTAAAATCCAAATAAAAAGGTTGGGAAATAAAAGTTAAGAAAAAATAGCAGAAAGTAGGAAAAACAAAAAGAGAAAATATGTAAGAAATTACAGGCCAGGAGTGGTGGTGGTTCATGCCTATAATTCTAGCACTTTGAGAGGCCCGGGCCGGAGGATCACCTAAGACCAGGAGTTTGAGACCAGCCTGGGCAACATAGCAAGACCTGGTGTCTATAAAACATTAAAAGAAAAAATATTAACCAGGTGTGGTGGCGCATGCCTGTAGTCCCAGTTACTCAGGAGGCTGAGGCAGGAGGATCACTTGAGCCCAGGAGTTGGAGACTACACTGAGCTATGAAAACGCCACTGCACTCTACCCAGGGAGACAGAGCAAGACTCTGTCTCGAAAAAAATAAACAGTAACTAAAGACCAATACAAAAGGTTCATTGCCCATATAAATAACAGGTGTTTCAGAGAGGAGACTACAAAGAAAATAGAAGTGAGAAAATAATCAGCAAAATATTTCGAAAAAATTTCCCTAGAATAAAAGTTCTTATATTTCCAGATTTAAGGAACCTGCTGAGCCAGAATCAACACAGGTCAGTAGGACGGGAAAGAATATTAAAGAATTTATATATATAATTATAATTAAAAAAAAAAAAAGGAACCTGCTGAATACTTAATCTAATGAATGAAAATGAACACATACCTCATTTTATTTTATTTCAGAGACAGGGTCTTGCTGTCACCCATACTGGAGTACAGTGGCCTCATCAGAGCCCACTGCAACCTCAAACTGCTAGACTCAAGTGATCCTCCTGCCTCAGCCTCCCAAGTAGCTGGGACTACAGGCACATGCCATCACATCATACATCATTTTAAATTTCAAAACACTGAGGTCAAAGTATAGATTCTCTAAGTTCACAGACAGAAAAAAAAAACCCATATACAGACACAGGTCACAAACAAAGGATCAGGAATCATGGTAACTTAGAATTCCCAACAGCAAAACTGAAAGCAAGGCTTGGTTCACGCCTATAATCCTAGCACTCTGGGGGGCCGAGGTGAGAGGATCACTCAAGGTCAGGAGTTCAAAACCAGCTTGAGCAAGAGCAAGACCTCATCTCTACTAAAAATAGAAAGAAATTAGCAAGACAACTAAAAATATATAGAAAAAATTAGCCAGGCATGGTGGCACATGCCTGTAGTCCCAGCTACTTGAGAGGCTGAGTCAGTAGGATCGCTTGAGCCGAGAAGTTTGAGGTTGCTGTGAGCTGGGCTGATGCCACGGTACTCTAACCCAGGCAACAGAGTGAGATTTGATTCAATTAAAAAAAAAAAACAAAACTGGAAGCAATATGATAATAGAGCAATAATTTCAAAACTCTGAAGGAAAATTATTTCCAACTAAAAGTGTATTACCAGCCAAAATATCAAGTATGAGGATAGAATCAAAACATATTCAGACATGCAAGTTCTCAAAAAAAAAAAAGTAACTCTTCTTGTCAAGAAGCTGCTGGAGGCCGGGCGCTGTGGCTCACGCCTGTAATCCTAGCTCCTGGGAGGCCCAGGCGGCGGATTGCTCAAGGTCAGGAGTTCAAAACCAGCCTGAGCAAGAGCGAGACCCCGTCTCTACTATAAATAGAAAAAGAAATTAATTGGCCAACTGATATATATATATATAAAATTAGCCGGGCATGGTGACGCATGCCTGTAGTCCCAGCTACCCAGGAGGCTGAGGCAGAAGGATCACTCGAGCCCAGGAGTTTGAGGTTGCTGTGAGCTAGGCTGACGCCACGGCACTCACTCTAGCCTGGGCAACAAAGCGAGACTCTGTCTCAAAAAAAAAAAAAAAAAAAAAAAAGAAGCTGCTGGAGTTTGAGCTTCACCAGAGAGAATAAATCAATAAAAGAGAATACAGAATATAGGAAAGATCCAACGTAGGAAAGCTAAAGTGAATCCAGCTGTGCCCTAGAAGCAGAGAATAACCAGACCAGATTGAAGCAGTGTAACTCAGAAAATAACATCCCAGCTGCCACAGCAGCTTTTTAACCTGAGGACCGAATGCTTTAGAAACCTGGCCCAGGCCTGTAATCCTAGCTCTCTGGGAGGCCGAGGCGGGTGGATTGCTCAAGGTCAGGAGTTCAAAACCAGCCTGAGCAAGAGCGAGACCCTGTCTCTACTATAAATAGAAAGAAATTAATTGGCCAACTAATATATATAGAAAAAATTAGCCAGGCATGGTGGCACAGGCCTGTAGTCCCAGCTACTTGGGAGGCTGAGGCAGTAGGATTGCTTGAGCCCAGGAGTTTGAGGTTGCTGTGAGCTAGGCCGACGCCACGGCACTCACTCTAGCCTAGGCAACAAAGCGAGACTCTGTCTCAAAAAAAAAAAAAAAAATAGAAACCTGGCCCAGATTCCTATCTGCACTCAATGGCTTGATCTTCAACATATGCTGATGCAGTTTCTCCTACAAGCTCTGCAGCTTGCATCAGCAGAGGGCATTCCCTTCCCGCACAGGGAGGTTCTGCTTTGACCTACCCTGTTAGCTGCAGGTAAGCCATGGTCAGTTAAACAGGAAATGCAGGGCAGCCCACTCCCTCTGATCCTATTTCTGCTGTCCTTCCAGTACTGGTCCACAAGAGAACCCTCCAGATATGTGGACTGAGATGAACCCCATTTCCTAGGACTCACCCATAACACTGCCGGTTGACTTCCTCAGAAAGGGCCCTTGTAAACAGGGAAGCTGAAACTATTCTGTTCAGCTCATCTTCTCCTAAAAGCCTTCATCTCATAGTGACAATACTGTCCTTTCCTTACACAGTCAAGTTTGAGTTTATAATTATGAAGCAAAATTTCAATCCCAAATTTAGAAAGCTCTGGCATTTTCTAATAAGCCTGTCTGAACCTTATATGTGCTCTGAGGGATAAAACTGCATTATCACAGTCTATTTAATGAACGATCCACTATTAATAAAGACTCGGATAATTTATAGTCCTGTAAGGTTTGAGTTTAACTGCAGAATTAATGAGGTGGATGATTTTATAGCCTAGTAGAGAAAATTAATCCCAAAGGTATTACGATTTTGTTGCCCTGTGGAACATTAACTGATTATATCTAACTTAGCCAATACTGAGACATTCCTTTCTCTATAAACTACATAAATATACCTATTCCTTAAATCCTCTAAAAACCAGCTCTTTGTGTTACTCTCAATAACAGCTAAATAAAACTTTGAAACAAACAAATAAAACCCCCTATCTATAATATTTGTATAAGAATTTTAACATCATTCAATAGTTTGAATGAAACATACTGTTTAGGTCAGGATATGGGGTATGTGCATATTTTTTGTGTAAATATCTATGTATAAACATATGTATGTGAACTTATGTGTGTGTGTGTGTGTGTATATATATATGTAAAGCTTATTTTAAAAAGCTAGAGAAAGATTAGCATTAAAAAGCAGGATGGAGGCTACCTCTGAAGAAAAATACAAATGTTCTGTTTCTTTTTTTTTTTGAGACAGAGTCTAGCTAAAAATGATCAAAGAGAAAGGAGACAAGCCTGGCAGTAAGAGAATCTCAAGATAAAGATTCACAGTACAAGTAGGGTGGGGAGTTTAGCAGATGAGGTGGAGGGAGACACTCAGAAAAGAGAAATTCAGGTCTTTGAGATCGATAATGCTGATTACACGCATTCACTCCAATCCAAGGCTTCCATTCCCGCGCCCCCCCCTCCTCCCACCCAGCACTAGCAGAGAGGTGCACCCCGGCACAGTCCACCTCACTGCTTTGGTTTTTAAAGGACATATATTTACCTTTCAGATTTAAGCACCTTCCAACTTAACAGCTAAAAACCAAAATGGTCTTACCACGACTACCACTGCCACACTGACAGTTCTCTGTTGCTACTTATCTAAAAAGGACACTCAACGCTTGATTAATTCTCTAAAGAATGTTGTTCCTCCTCCCTTTCCCCTCCCCACCTCTCTGTACTTGACTCTGGTAGGGATGGAGTCAGAAAGTCCACAAGACGCCGACAGATTCCTAGCAATGGTTCCGAGCAAACCGGAGGGGCGAGGAAGGGGCCGAGTCGCCCCAGGACACTCGCCCGGGCCTCAGGAGGGCGTCGCGGCCGCCGCTCAGCGTCCCGCCAGTCGCTCTCCCCCTCCCAGCCGCCCTGAGGGGCTGACAGGCAAGAGCCGGGACCTTTCCAGTCCGTCCAGTAAAGCAACCTGCCGGCGCGATAAGGCGGCGGAGCGGCCTGCGGGCTGAGTGGGGTCACCGCCGCGGTCGGCCCAAGGGGACGCGGGCTGGGGCCGAGGGGGCGGCGGAGGCCCCGCCCCGCAGGCCGACGGGTGCTCCGCGGCCGGCGCGGGGCGCAGCGTAGACCGGGCTGGGCGGCGCCGCGGCACCTCGCAGGCCGGGCCGGGCCGGACGAGGAACCTCCACATGCGCGGGCGGCGGGCGCGAGACCCGGAGCCCCCTGGCGCGGTGGACCCGCTGACAGCACTCACCGGCTTCCTCCGACGCCCACGCCGACGCGGGGCGCGCGCGCAGGGAGGGGGCGGCCGCGCCACCGCAGTACCGGTGTCCTCCGGCTCCCCCTTAGTCCCGGGAGCCGACAGAGATGCCGGGCGCGAGGCTAGGGCGCCGGCGGGGCGGGGCGAGGCGTCGTGTGCGCCACAGCAACCAATAGGCGTGCAGCAAGCGACCTGTCGGGGGCGGGGCGGGGCGCGACGGGGCGGGGCGAGGGCGTTGGCGGGGCGCGGGGCGGCGCGACCTCCATAGCGACCAATCGGCGTGCAGCAAGTGGCCGGCCAGGGGCGGGGCGGAGCTCCGAGGGGCAGGGCGGGACGCCGGGGCTCTGCCTGCACGCCCGCGGGAGCCGCGGTCCCGACCCCTAACTTACGGTTCGCGGCAGGGTAGACCAGGCCCATTCTGTCCTCTTCCGGTGGGCGGCCGCTACTAGGCTCGCCCTGCTGCGTTTCTGAACGTGGACTTCAAGTGCCGCACCGCTGAGACCCTGTGCGGGGTGCCCAGAGCCGGAGCACAGCGTCGCCCTCGCAGGTAGGCCCATCAGCGGAGCCCGCAAGCTGCCCGGAGTAGGGCGGTCTCGGGATCTGAAGGTCTTTAGAGGCGCCTTTTTCTAATGCCCTCCATTCAGAAATGGAGACCCAGAAAGGTGAAGTTACTCGTCCAAGGCTACCCAGCTGAGACTGTTTACCCGAGGTTACCAGCACAGCTACTCAGCCCTGATGCTTTTCCCATCTATCCACCCAGGTTTTATACTTACTTACAGTCAAGTCTATTTCAGCCTCTTGAATTTTCAAGAGCATGACTTCAACAGCCTTTAGAAGCCCTGTCTAAATTTCCTACAGAAGTGCCTATGACCATGTAGTTGTTTTGGGGAAAGTGGTTGAGGTGTTATCAATGGAAATCTAAAAAGCATTTTAAGGCCGGGCGCGGTGGCTCACGCCTGTAATCCTAGCACTCTGGGAGGCCGAGGCGGGCGGATTGCTCAAGGTCAGGAGTTCAAAACCAGCCTGAGCGAGACCCCGTCTCTACCATAAAAATAGAAAGAAATTAATTGGCCAACTAATATATATAATATAAAAATCAGCTGGGCATGGTGGCTCATGCCTGTAGTCCCAGCTACTCGGGAGGCTGAGGCAGGAGGATCGCTTGAGCCCAGGAGTTTGAGGTTGCTATGAGCTAGGCTGATGCCACGGCACTCACTCTAGCCTGGGCAAGAAAGCGAGACTCTGTCTCATAAAAAATAAATAAATAAATAAAAATAAAAAGCATTTTACTAGGCTGGGCGCAGTGGCTCACGCCTAGTGAGCACTCTGGGAGGCCCAGGTGTGGGGCGCGGTGGCAACGCCATTCCTAGATGGCGCCCGCTTCCTGGTCACACCCTACTGTGCGTCTGACAAACAGATGTTCAGCGCATGTGCAAAGCCTTGCCTCCTCTCCTGTTCTGTGTTGACCAATCAGGTTATGCCCCGTGTACTTACTGTCTATATAAGCAGCCTCCGAGAACGCCTCGGCGTCTTCCGCATGTAACCAGTTAAGCATTCCTCATTAAAGCGCTGTCAGAAGAACTCCAGTTGCCGTGTCTTCCTTGCTGGCGAGGGGGCCCGACAAGTGGTGCCGAAACCTGGGAACCGAAACAACTTTGAAGCACCAGCGGAGACGACCTCGATAGAGGTGAGTTCAGAACTGACGCGTGGGATGGAACCGAATTCGGACCTTTGCTGACCAAAGTAGGCTGTTAGTGAGAGCCCGTGAGCCCCCTGCTTTCGTTTCGAACAAGTATATTTTGCTCTTCGCTCCTGTAGATAAAGGAGACATGGGTAACTCCCAAAGCCGCCCTTTTGTACAAGCTTTGCAGGGTGTGCTGCAGGCGCGGGACCTGGCCCTATCGGAGCGTCTGCTGTGGAATTTTATGAAGGAGGTGGACAGGGTCGCGCCGTGGTTTCTCCATTCCGGGTCATTAAATGTCCCGTCTTGGGATAAGTTGGAGAAAGATCTGCTGCGGGGAGAGGAGCAAGGCACGTTATGGCAGGGCACGCTCCCTGTGTGGACTATGATCCGGTCGTGCCTGAATGATAAAAGTTGTGCAGCCCAGGTACAGGCAGGGCAAAAGGTGCTCTCTGACCATCAAGACAGTACCTCAGAGTCAGACAAAGGGAGAAGGCCTGGAAAAAAGAAAAGGGAGAGAAAGAAATGTAAAGGTACCAAGAATAAAAATAACAAAGGAAAGGACAGGACAGAAGACAGGGGAGAAAGCCTTTTTCTGTCAGAATTTAAGAAATTAGATATTTCTGAGGATGATTCCTCTTCTCTTACTTCCTCAAGTTCAGGGGAGAAAGCGGGGGAGGAGCTAGATCCAGAGGAGGAAGCTACTTTGGAAGAGGAAGCGGCAAAGTATGAGGCGGGGCGATATCGGCCGCCGCCCTACAGTGACGCTGCTTTCACCGCCCCTACCGCCCCTCCTCTGAGAGAGCAGGGAGGAGCCAGACCCAAGCAAGTCAGCGGGAGCTCGTTTATCAGGCCCCGAGATATGAGGAAAATGTTTCTCTCATTCCCTGTTTTCGAGAATAACAATCAGCAACGGTATCATGAGCCTCTCCAGCACAAACAATTGAAAGACCTTGCTGAGTCGCTGCGGTCCTGGGGGGTTACGGCGTCTTTCACCATAGCCCAAGTGGAGAGGCTTGGTAACTTAGCTATGACCTGCTACAATTGTGGAAAACCCGGTCACCTTAAGAGGCAGTGCAGATTGCCCAAGCAGGAGCGCCCTCAGCCTAAGGTGCCGGGGATATGCCCTACTTGTCAAAAAGGAAGACATTGGGCCAGTGAGTGTAGATCCACCAAGGATATTAAAGGAAGACTAATCAACCGTTCGCCAAAAAAACATGACCAACAAAAAAACGGGGACCGGGGCCCTCGACCTCAGGGCCCTCAAATATATGGGGTCATGCAGAGCACTCCGGTGCCGTCGCTGGCACCTCTGGGGAGCCGAGGAGAGCCACTAAAGGTTCCGCAGGACTGGACCTCTGTGCCACCACCACAACAGTGTTAACTCCTCTCATGGGGTGCCAACCGGTCCCATCTGATTTCAAGGGGCCGTTGCCTGAACATACTGTAGGACTTGTCCTTGGGAGGTCCTCCTCAACTTTGCAGGGACTGATAGTTCACCCAGGGGTTATTGATTCAGATTTTGAGGGACAAGTGAAGATTCTTTGCTCTTCAACTAGAGGCATAGTTCCCATATATCCAGGAGACCGGATAGCACAGTTGCTAATTTTACCTAGCCTCCATTCTTTATTCCCTAGTAAACAAGAAACTAGAGGAGAAAAAGGTTTTGGTTCCTCTGGAGGAAACTGTGCGTATTTGTCATTGAATTTAGATGAACGCCCTACTATGGACTTAACCATACAGGGAAAGACATTTACGGGCCTCCTGGATACAGGAACTGACACTAGTATAATTTCTGAACGCTGGTGGCCAAAAACGTGGCCATTGGCCCCCTCAGCACAAACTTTGCAGGGATTGGGATATGCATCCTCTCCAGTGATCAGTGCCCAGACACTGAGATGGAAGGATAATGAGGGTAGAGAGGGCAGTTTTCAACCTTATGTCCTACCTCTGCCTGTGAACCTTTAGGGTAGAGATTTGCTACGGCAATTGGACTTCAAATTGACCAATGACTATTCTGTTCAAAGTCAAAAGCTGATGAAGAGCATGGGCTGCGTCCCAGGTAAAGGTCTTGGAAAGAATTTGCAGGGTAGAGTTGAAAAACAGAGGAGCCAGTGTGGGTACCTCAGTGGCCCTTACCCTCTAAAAAGTTACTCGCTGCCCATAACCTAGTACAAGAACAACTTACTCTTGGGCATCTTGAGCCCTCTCAATCTCCCTGGAATACCCCTATTTTTGTGATTAAGAAAAGGTCTGGTAAATGGAGACTGTTGCATGACCTTAGAGCAATTAATGCCCAGATGCAGCTTATGGGGCCTGTTCAAAGAGGACTGCCCCTTCTCTCTGCTTTGCCTAAACATTGGAGTCTAATTATCTTGGACATCAAAGACTGTTTTTTCTCTATTCCCCTGCACCCACAAGATAAAAGCAGATTTGCATTCACGCTTCCTTCCATAAACCATGAGCAGCCTGATGCAAGGTATCAATGGCAGGTTTTACCTCAGGGCATGGCTAATAGTCCCACTATGTGCCAACTTTATGTGGCCTTGGCTATCCAGCCGGTTAGGCAGAAGTTTTCAAAGGTAAAAATTATACACTATATGGATGATATTCTCTTGTGTCATTGTGATGATGGCGTACTTCGCCAGGCTTATGCATCCCTTCAGGCTCACTTAAGGGAAAAAGGCTTGCTGGTCGCCCCTGAGAAGGTGCAAGAGGGAGAAGTGGGCGCGTTTCTTGGTAGTAGCATTCTCCCTGACAAAATCGTACCCCAAAGACTGTCCATCCGAAGAGATGCCTTAAAAACATTAAATGATTTCCAAAAGCTACTAGGAGATATCAATTGGCTTCGACCTTTCCTATGTCTTACCACAGCAGAACTGAAGCCATTATTTCAGATTCTAGAGGGAGACTCACACATTACGTCCCCTAGAACTTTGACTCCTGAGGCCCTTAAGGCTCTTCATAAGGTAGAAGAAGCCATTCAGAAGGCGCAACTGGTGCGCATTCAGCACCACGATCCTTTCTCCCTCTGTCTACGGCAGTGCTTTGGCAGGATGGCCCCCTTTTATGGGTGCATCCTCAAGCCTCTCCAGGAAAGGTGATTGGCCACTATCCTACCTGTGTGGCCGAGATAGCTTTAAAGGGTGTTAGTTTGGCTGTATCCCATTTTGGGCGTCACCCTGATAGCCTGATTTGTCCATATACTGCCAATCAGGTGAACACCTTATGTGCCAATCTTGATGCATGGGCCATATTGAGATGCACCTTCCCGGGGAGCATTGATAACCATTATCCCAGACATGCCTTGCTGCAGTTTGCAATGAGGAACGAGCTTATTTTCCCAAGGGTAACCTCACTACAACCTTTGGTTGATGCCTTAGATGTGTATACCGATGGTTCTAAGACGGGTATTGGGAGCTATGTCATTCAGGACAAGGTGTATACCAAACAGTTTAACTATTCTTCTCCTCAGCTAGTAGAGTGTGCCGTAGTCGGTCTGGTTCTCAGTACCATCACTGAACCTATCAACATCATCTCAGACTCCTTTTATGTGGTCAACGCAGTTAAACAGTTAGAGAACTCCTTTCACATTCTTGCCAAGAGTACTGTCTTTTCTGTATTTACAGAAATTAGGAATACTATTCAGAACAGAAGGAACCCATTTTCCATTCAGCATATCAGAGCTCATTCCTTGTTACCTGGACCTATGGCTGTGGGAAATGCTATGGCTGATCACGCCACTCGCGCCCTCTGGGTGTCTGATGGCCACGCCGCCGCCATAGACTTTCATAAACTTTATCATGTGCCAGCTGAAACCTTACAACTTAAGTTCAACATCACGCGTGCAGATGCTCGTGAGATTGTACTGCAATGTCCAAATTGTGCTCCTTTTCGCACCGTTGTTCATACGGGCGTGAATCCTAGGGGTTTGCGTCCTCTACATCTGTGGCAAATGGATGTAACTCATGTCCCATCTTTTGGGAAGCTTCAATATGTTCACGTGTCTGTAGACACGTGCTCAGGCGTCCTTCATGCCACGCCTCTGGCTGGAGAAAAGGCAAGTTACGTTATCACTCACTGCCTAGAAGCTTGGGCAGCCTGGGGCAAGCCCCGGGCTATTAAGACAGATAATGGCCCAGCTTATACCTCAAAATCTTTTCAGCAGTTTTGCACTCGCTTGGGTGTGGAGCACCGTACCGGTCTTCCCTACAACCCTCAAGCGCAAGGCATCGTGGAGCGTGCTCACGGCACGCTCAAAATGTACTTACAAAAACAAAAGGGGGGAGATGCCCTACAGCTAGGGCTATCACCTAGAGGACGCCTCTCCTTTGCTCTCTTTACTTTAAATTTTTTAAATTTAGATGTCAAGGGACGTTCAGCAGCAGACAGGCATGTCACGCCTGCTCCGCCACAGAAAGAATTAGTGAAGTGGAAAGATGTGTTGTCTAATCTATAGAAAGGCCCAGATCCAGTGATAATGAGATCCAGGGGAGCTATTTGTATTTTTCCACAGGACCAGGACAATCCCATCTGGGTGCCCACACGGCTGACTAGAACGGTGCAGCAGCCTCTGGAGCAGCATGAAGACGTGCTGGCTACTCCTCCTGACGACAGTATGGATGATCGCAAGGATGGCAGCGGAGCCACGCTGGGGGATCCTGTCAGTACTTCCCCTGCCGATGCCTGTGACACATAACTCACCAATTTTCTCCCGCCTCTTTTCTACTAATGTTTCCCTGGGCACTGCGTACCTGCCGTTGGACACGCAGAGTAGTAAACTGGAGGGAAATAGATCCTTCTCCTTGAAGGGGACTTTGTGTTTTGTGTGGGGTTAACGGAAGCTGCACAGACTTGGCTCCCCTGTCCATAGTGGCTGGGGGTATGGCAGGGAATGCTAGTTTCGCATGGAATCTTAGCGACTCTTTTGAAGGTTCTGTGAGGGTGATTGCGGGAGGGCGAAACGTGACCTTTGCCCCTACACCTGTCTGTGTTTGGCCCCCATTTATCTGGGTGGTATCCACAGAAAAACCCTCTGGTACACATGTGAACTGTTCCTCTAATACGTGCAATTATACATTGTGTTGGAATGCCACGTCTCACCCCTCTGCCATTGTTACCCGCTTGCCTAGATACATTCCTGTTCCTGTTGAAGCTCCTAGCTCTATGACTCTGTTTCGGCCTTGCAGCCACGGCCGTCTTGCTGCTTGCTGCGGCTGGCGGCGGGCTGTGAGCCATCTGTAGGCTGCAGGCCCAGAGACGGAGGGACCATGTGGTATTGGCACAGGCATTTGCTGCGCTTGAACTGGGACAGTCTACACAGGTGTGGTTGACCATGCTAAAAGGTTAGCCTAGTTTTGGGTTGCACCCGCTCCTACCCCCAGGTATTTTAGCAGACATGGCCTTTGCACTCTGAGGGATCTCTCCCATTGCACCAGATAAGGCATGTATCCAATCCCACAGCCAGCCTTTGCACACCTCCGAGTTTTGCTCATTGCACGAGGTAAGGTGGTTGCTGGTGGAAGTGAGGCTCTGCATCCTTGATCGTACTGTCGAAGGACAGTGCTGAACGGTTGCTCAGTTCTCATTTAATTAATAAAATAGGGGGAGATGTGGGGCGCGGTGGCAACGCCATTCCTAGATGGCGCCCGCTTCCTGGTCACACCCTACTGTGCGTCTGACAAACAGATGTTCAGCGCATGTGCAAAGCCTTGCCTCCTCTCCTGTTCTGTGCTGACCAATCAGGTTATGCCCCGTGTACTTACTGTCTATATAAGCAGCCGCCGAGAACGCCTCGGCGTCTTCCGCATGTAACCAGTTAAGCAATCCCCATTAAAGCGCTGTCAGAAGAACTCCAGTTGCCGTGTCTTCCTTGCTGGCAAGGGGGCGCGACACCCAGGCAGATGGATTGCTCAAGGTCAGGCGTTCGAAACCAACCTGAGCAAGAGCGAGACCCTGTCTCTACTATAAAAAAAAAAAAATAGAAAGAAATTAATTGGCCAACTAATATATATAGAAAAAATTAGCTGGGCATGGTGGCTCATGCCTGTAGTCCCAGCTACTCGGGAGGCTGAGGCAGCAGGATTGCTCGAGCCCAGGAGTTTGAGTTTGCTGTGAGCTAGGCTGATGCTACGGCACTCACTCTAGCCTGGGCAACAAGCGAGACTCTGTCTCAAAAAAAAAAAAGAAAAAAGAAAAAAAATAAATAAAGAACCTTTCCTGAAGGTTACATGCACCATTTCTGCTTTCATTCTGCTGGTAAAACCTTAGTCACCTGACTACACTGAATTGCAAAGAAGGCTGGAAAATGGGGTTTCAGTACCAAGAAGGAAGAAAGAATGGATATTGGGGAATAATAACTAGAAGTTTCTAGCATAGTCTTAAATCTCTTCTCTTTTTAAAGTACTAAATATTTTAAGATTCCTCAGGAGTTTTTAAAGCTTTAATACAGAAGAATATCTGTATTAAGAAAATGTTTACTTTCATATATGAAGGAAGATGATACTGTTCCCCTGCCATTGGGATGTACATGCTTTGCATTGCTTTTCCAAAAGTGAGTGAGGACTTATGCTAATGCAACGTGTCTTAGTCCATTTTCTGCTGCCATAACAGAATACCACAGACTGGATAATTTTTTTTTTTTTTTTTTTTTTTTTGAGACAGAGTCTCACTCTCTTGCTGGGGCTAGAGTAGCTGTGGTGTCAGCCTAGCTCAAAGCAACCTCAAACTCCTGGGCTCAAGAAATCCTCCTGCCTCAGCCTCCCTGGTAGCTGGGAATATAGACATGCGCCACTGTGCCTGGCTAATTTTTTCTATTTTTAGTTGTTTGGCTAATTTCTTTCTATTTTTAGTAGAGACGAGGTCTCACTCTTGCTCAGGCTGGTCTCAAACTCCTGATCTCAAGCAATCCTCCTGCTTCAGCCTCCCAGAGTGCTAGGATTACAGGTGTGAGCCACCACACCTGGCCCAGACTGGATAATTTATAGTCAATACAACTGTATTTGGCTCACAGTTCTCGAGGCTGGGAAGTCCAAGAGCATGGTGCTGACATCTGCCAGGACTTTTGTGTAGTGTTATCCCATGGTAGAAGGCAAGACAGATGGAAAAGCCAGCAAGCACACAAGACAAGAGAAAATCAGCCTGAACTTAACTTTTTATCAAGAGCCCATTCCTGAGATAACTAACGCACTTCAACAAAAACAGCATTAATCCATTCATGAGGGTGGAGGCCTCAAGACCTCATTACCTCTTAAAGGTCCCACCTCTCAACACTATTACAATAGTAATTATGTTTCTAACATATGAACTTTTGGGGGACACATTCAAACCATAGCACAATTTGCTTCTCTCTATAAATCCTTATTCCACAAAGAGAGTCAAACATTTATTTGGTTATGCTTTCAAAAATACTTGAAAGATATTGGGATTAAGTTGATATGAACATTTCACTGTCAGAATTTCAATGTACTATAATGTAAGTCTTTGGTAAAATTGCAAAACAGCCTAAAAAACAAGAAACCAAAGCGTGGAAGATAACTTGACTGCAGCAAAAGAAGAAACATTTATTTCTGCAATCTAGACTTTTAAGACAGTACATACATTTATCAGTTGGTTTCTTTCAGGTATAAATAACAGGAAAAACAATCTCAAACTGGTTTAAATAATGAGGATTCTGTGGCTCATAGAATTGGAAGATCAGAAGTATGGTGGGTGTTATAGTCTATGTCTCCCCAAAATTCATATGTTAAAATCCTATCCCCAAGGTGATAGTATTAAGAGGTGGGGCCTTTAGGAAGTGATTAGGTGATGCAGATGATACCCTCAGGAATGGGATAAGTGTCCTAATAAAAAAAGCCCTAGAGAGATCCTCCTCATTTTTACCATGTAAGGTTACAGTAAAAAGGTGGCCATCTTTGAACTAGGAAGTGGGTCCACACCAGATAGTGAATTTGCCAGGACCTGGATCTTGGACTTCTCAGCCTCCAGAATTGTGAGAAATAAATTTCTGTTGCTTATAAGCTACCCAGTGGTATTGTGTTACAGTAGACCAAATGGACTAAGATAGTGGCCTTCAAGGCAGCATGACTCACAGGTTCATTGATACCATTTCATGTTTTATCTCCCCTGTGTTGTCCACAGGATTATTTCTTCCTAAGGCTGGCTCCCTTTCTGGTTGCTAGAAGTTGTTGGATCTAAAGCCTTCCATGGTCAAATCCAGTAAAGAGCTTTCCCCTGACTAGACTACCCATCTAGTCTCTAAACCTAGCTAAATGCCAGGTAATTATTGGTTTAGGCTTAGTTACCAAAACCACTGGGACAAAGGATTACTCTTCTTTCTGAGGCCTAATGTCAATACCCTTCTTGTAACTATCTTATAATGCCCCTTAATTATCTTCATATGGAATTCCTGGAAAATGTAACCTGCCCATGCATATAATTTTTAAAATATCAGTCAAATATCCTAACCATAATGTAAGAAAAATAGCTAAGAAATAATATACAATTTTAATCATCTTTTAATATGTAAATGATCAGGTAGGATTACACTAGAGGACATAATGAAATAGATGCTTGCGGCCGGGCACGGTGGCTCATGCCTATAATTCTAGCACTCTGGGAAGTCAAGACGGGAGGATCGCTTAAGGTCAGGAGTTAGAGACCAGCCTGAACAAGAGTGAGAACATCTCTACTAAAAATAGAAATTAGCTGAACAACTAAAAATATATAGAAAAAATTAGCCAGGCATGGTGGCACATGCCTGTAGTCCCAGCAACTCAGGAGGCTGAGGGTAGCAGAAGGATCTCTTGAGCCCAGGAGTTTGAGTCCAGCCTCGGCAACATACTGAGACTGGATCCCTTGAGCACAGGAGTTTGAGGTTACAGTGAGCTATGATCGCACCACTGCACTCCAGCCTGGGCAACAGAGCGAGACCCTGTCTCTAACAAAACAAAAGAAAAAAAGTTCTTGTATTTTTTTATGCTTCCAAATACATTTCTTGCCTATCGAAAAGTAGCAATCAACCTACGAAATTTGGGGACATTTCCTTTTTTCTTTTTTTTAAACAGCTTTTCACATACCATAAAATTCACTCATTTAAAACTTACAATTCTAGCTAGTCCAAGTGCAGTGGTGTTTACAACTAATTGATCACAACCAGTTACGATTCCATTGTTCCTTTTCCACTTCCACTTCACTGCTTCACTTGACTAGTAAAATAAAATAAAATGTACAATTCAATGGTTTTAGTATGTTCACAGAGTTGAGCAACTTTAGAACATCTCAATCAACTTTAGAACATTTTTATCACCCCCAAAATTTCATCTCCATAGCAGTCACTCCCCATTTCCCCTCAAAGCCTACAGCCCTAGGCAACCACTAATCTACTTTGTATCTCTAATGACTTGTCTATCCCAGACTTTTCATTCAAATGGAATCCTACAATGTGTGGCCTTTAGTCACTAGCTTCTATATTTTCTTTTATTTCTCTTTCTTTTTTTTTTGATACAGAGTCTCACTTTGTTGCCCAGGCTAGAGTGAGTGCCCTGGCGTCAGCCTAGCTCACAGCAACCTCAAACTCCTGGGCTCAAGCAATCCTGCTGCCTCAGCCTACTGAGTAGCTGGGACTACAGGCATGCACCACCATGCCCGGCTAATTTTTTCTATATATACATTAGTTGGCCAATTAATTTCTTGCTATTTATAGTAGAGACGGGGGTCTCGCTCTTGCTCAGGCTGGTTTCGAACTCCTGACCTGGAGCAATCCGCCTGCCTCAGCCTGCCAGAGTGCTAGGATTACAGGCTTGAGCCACCGCGCCCGGCCTATATTTTCTTTTTTTTTTTTTTTTTTTTTTTTTTTGAGACAGAGTCTCGCTTTCTTGCCCAGGCTAGAGTGAGTGCCGTGGCGTCAGCCTCGCTCACAGCAACCTCAGACTCCTGGGCTCAAGCAATCCTCCTGCCTCAGCCTCCCGAGTAGCTGGGACTACAGGCACGAGCCACCATGCCCGGCTGATTTTATATTATATATATTAGTTGGCCAATTAATTTCTTTCTATTTTTATGGTAGAGACGGGGTCTCGCTCAGGCTGGTTTTGAACTCCTGACCTTGAGCAATCCGCCCGCCTCGGCCTCCCAGAGTGCTAGGATTACAGGTGTGAGCCACCGCGCCCGGTCTATATTTTCTTTTAAAGCCCTCTACTAGCTGAAGACATGATAGCAGTTTCAGTAAATTCAGGAAATCAATTGAAACTGGCAAGATTGGCTTTGAAATCAAGTCTTTTCCCAAAAAAGAACTATGAAACATTTAAAAAATCATAAATAATAATAACTTCTATTTATTATTATATTAGCACAAGAGTATACATAATTTAATACTAAGTGTTAAATTATGTGGTCATTATGTGTCAGAAGTCATGCTGGATTCTTTACACATAATGTCTCTTTAGCCCTCATAATACTGATCACTTATTCCAACTTCCACATGAGAATCTGTAGGTCAGTGAAGTTTGCTGATTTGCCCAGGATTGCACACACACAAAGTATCAGAGCTGATATTATAGCCAGAGCCCGTGTGCGCCATGTGCTACAAGCCAGTTGATAGCTCTCATTTATCCCAGAGCCATGAGACTCTCTCATGATTTCATCTGTCTCAGTCACCGTTCTTAGTTGCAAACGACAGCCCCTGCTGTCCAGGAGCAGCTCTTTTAACCACACTGAAGAACTGGTAAGAAAACTACTGCTGCTGTGGCCACCACACTCTTGAAGCCAGAAACTTTTTTTTTTTTGAGACACAGTCTCACTCTGTTGCCTGGGCTAGAGTGCTATGGCATCAGCCTAGCTCACAGCAACCTCAAACTCCTGGGCTCAAGCGATCCTGCTGCCTCAGCCTCCCAAGTAGCTGGGACTACAGGCATGTGCCACCATGCCCGGCTAATTGTTTTCTATATATTTTTAGGTGTCCAGCTAATTTCTTTCTATTTTTTTTAGTAGAGACGGGGTCTTGCTCTTATTCAGGCTGATCTCAAACTCCTGAGCTGAAACAATCCACTCACCTCAGCCTCCCAGAGTGCTTGGATTACAGGCGTGACCCACCTCGCCCTGAAGCCAGGAACTTGGCTGCCACTTCCCCAAGAGCATTGATGCTTCTCTGCCAGGAGCTCCACCTGGCAGCAACCACCTTCCTGCACCAGCGAAGTAGAACCTTCACAAAGAGCCAACATGTGGGCCGGGCGCTGTGGCTCACGCCTGTAATCCTAGCTCTTGGGAGGCCGAGGCGGGCGGATTGCTCAAGGTCAGGAGTTCAAAACCAGCCTGAGCAAGAGCGAGACCCCGTCTCTACTATAAATAGAAAGAAATTAATTGGCCAACTGATATATATATAAAAAATTAGCCGGGCATGGTGGCACATGCCTGTAGTCCCAGCTACCTGGGAGGCTGAGGCAGAAGGATCACTCGAGCCCGCCCAGGAGTTTGAGGTTGCTGTGAGCTAGGACGCCACGGCACTCACTCTAGCCTGGGCAACAAAGCGAGACTCTGTCTCAAAAAAAAAAAAAAAAAAAAAAAAAAAAAAAAAGAGCCAACATGTGCTTCCCTTGCTTCTTACTGTACCATGTCTCCCAAGGACAAGTCTCATTGGCACAGGCTAGGTCACATGCCCATTTCTGAGCATATGTAAGAAAATTATAGATTTTCTTTCCTACCAAGACCAAACTCAAAGGTCTGGCTTCCTGTGCAAGGAACCACATCTTCCCCTGATGATGCTTGCCACCGTCAACATGGGCCATTTGAAAGATGACAGGTAGCCAAAAGCACTGCAGCTGTCCACTACATCATTTAAACAGAGCTCACTGAAAATCTTGGGACTCGACTTGGCAAACTGTGGTGTAAAGTGTGACTGAACTGAAGAGTTGAGAGAACGAGGCCACGGAATGAGGCTTACCCATGGGGAACATATAGACCCAGCTATAAATAAATGCCCAAAGCAGAGTCACCACCAGACCAAGTGCTCCTTGCTAGAAGGTCCTCAAGGGCACAAATGTTCTCTCTACATTTGTACATCAGGTAGGCCCCCTCCCCACAACTCTGAGTATGTGTCTCTGGTAACAATGTTAAGCTTACTGGGGTGTATTCAGATGTATCTGTCCTGCTGAGACCTTCGGGTAGGGTCTGTCTCTTCTCTTAGGGGGCTTGGGGGTCAGTGGCATACGCATCAACCATCTGCGGAAGATGTGGGTCTTGATAGGAGAGCAAATCCCTGGGCCTTACTTTCTGGGGTCTAGATTTGGGGAAGTGGAAGTATGCTCAGGACACTGGGAGCTCCCCTCCAGGGTGGGAGAATGGGTGGGCTCTGCCACTCCACAGCAGGCTAGGAACTGGGCTCAGAGGCTAACTGGAGAGGGCTACAGGCAAGGTTGTCCCATCCTAGGGACTGTCTTCCCTTCCCTATGCCAACTCTGGGCCTTGAGGAATGTGGTATTTGGAGGCTCCAATCTGGTCTCAGCCAGGCAAGGGGTATTATGGAATTTGTGGGTCTGCTCTTAGGTCAGAGAAATACAGAGGGCCCAGTGTCCCCTGCCTGGAACCAGGGTGGTGGTGGCAGCAGTAACACCAAGCAACATGAATATCTGGGGGGCTAGCTCTGAGGCTGAGGAGTCCATTTGCCCTCCCTCAGTTACAGGTGCTGAGAATGCAGACAGTGGATTGCTGGATTCTCTTTCAGGACTTCAATAAATGTATGTCGAATGAACAAAAGGGAACAGCAATACTAGGAACAGGCAAATCAGCAAGAGTAGTCCCTGGGAGGTTGGAATGTCCCGAAAGGTGGCTGAGGCCCAGTGATGGGGACCCAGGCAATTGGTAGCAGGGAAGTATGTCAGAAGTAATAGGCCCAAGCACAGAGGCAAGGTTAAGGGGACTCCATGCCTGAGAGTGGTTCCCCCAAGAGCAGAACTATGTCCTGGGGACACAATGATCCAAAAAGCAGATAGTAATGCCATTGTTCTCTCAAAGGACTTAAACTTCAGTCCTGAGGTGCCAATTAAGCTACTAAGACCAAGATGCAGACATATAGAAGGGCAAGAACTAATTCACAGAGCAGGGAAAGAAGGCACAGTGATTTGAGGCTCTATCCACAAGGTGCTGGGCCAGAGCCCTGGTCCTAGAGTTGAGGAATGGGGTGTAGAGATAGGAGCCATGAAAAGCCTAGGAACCAGGTAGAGTTTGGTATGTGCCTATTAGTGAGTTCAGAAATCTCAATAAATTACCACTACACTTGAAAAGCTGACAGAAGGTGAACACTAACATTAGAAGGTCAATGCTTCATCATGAAATAGAGTAGGTGTCAAATTCTAATTCAACAAATTCTGATAAACTGGCCAAAATCCGTTCTGGTCTGGAATTTGGTTAAGTAAGTGAATTTGCCCTCTTGACTAGAAGGATCTATGTCACAGTCAGCTTTGGTAGTATCAATCAAAAAGATTTTAGGCTGGGCGTGGTGGCTCACACCTGTAATCCTAGCTCTCTGGGAGGCCGAGACGGGCGGATTGTTCAAGGTCAGGAGTTCGAAACCAGCCTGAGCAAGAGTGAGACCTCGTCTCTACTATAAATAGAAAGAAATTAATTGGCCAACTAAAAATATATACAAAAAATTAGCCGGGCATGGTGGCACATGCTTGTAGTCTCAGCTACTTGGGAGGCTGAGGCAGGAGGATCGCTTGAGCCCAGGAGTTTGAGGTTGCTGTGAGCTAGGCTGACGCCATGGCACTCACTCTAGCCTGGGCAACAAATCGAGACTCTGTCTCAAAAAAAAAAAAAAAAAAAAAAACCACTTAGGGGCCGGGAGCAGTGGCTCAGGCCTGTAATCCTAGCACTCTCCGAGGCCAAGGCAGGCTGATCCTTTGAGCTCAGGAGTTGGAGACCAGCCTGAGCAAGAGCAAGACCCCGTTTCTATTAAATATAGAAACAAATTAATTGGCCAACTAAAAATACATAGAAAAAATTAGCCAGGCATGGTGGTGCCTGCCTGTAGTCCCAGCTACTCGGGAGGCTGAGGCAGCAGGATTGCTTGAGCCCAGGAGTTTGAGGTTGCTGTGAGCTAGGCTGACACCACGGCACTCTAACCCAGGTGACAGAATGAGACTCTGTCTCAAAAAAACCCCCAAAAAACCATTTAAGTGGTCAGCCAAAAATATGATTATTATTATTATTTTTTTTTTTTTTTTGAGACAGAGTCTCACTTTGTTGTCCAGGCTAGAGTGAGTGCCGTGGCGTCAGCCTAGCTCACAGCAACCTCAAACTCCTGGGCTCAAGCAATCCTCCTGCCTCAGCCTCCCGAGTAGCTGGGACTACAGGCATGTGCCACCATGCTCGGCTAATTTTTTTATATATATATCAGTTGGCCAACGGCTAATTTTTTTATATATATATCAGTTGGCCAATTAATTTCTTTCTATTTATAGTAGAGACGGGGTCTCGCTCTTGCTCAGGCTGGTTTTGAACTCCTGACCTTGAGCAATCCGCCCGCCTCGGCCTCCCAAGAGCTAGGATTACAGGCGTGAGCCACAGCGCCCGGCCAATATGATTATTATTATTACAAGAATGGAACACTGAATAATCATTAAAATAACTTTATTAATATAGACAACACAAACATAAAGTGCACTGTGCTGAAATTAAGAATTTTATAGTTTTCTGATAATCTTTCCTTCTCATTGATCAATTTTGATAATGGTCCATTTGTCTGTTACTACAATGCAATTAGGCCTTTTACATCTAATTCCCATTTTTAACAATATTCACAGAATTACAGATTTCTAAAATGTTTTTGGAATTACATGCTATTATTAAGCTATATTTCATACAATTGACAATTTTTTTAGAGTAATACTATCATTGTAGAAGCCAAATGATAGCTCATTCAATAAAATGATAACATATTATGCCATTTAAAGTCCTAGCATGTAGGAGCAGAAAGACCCAAAATTTCCTTCTGAAGGTGTAGTTTTGTTTTAACTATCACACACTTTACAAAATAACTTGTTCTTCCAAGCTGAGAGTGACGAGTGCCATGCTTCTGAACCACATCTATAAAACAGCATTCTGGGTTAGAAAGAAAACACATCGGCTCTTTTGAACACACTCCACATCCTTCTAGTCACCTAATTCTATGGTCAGAACAATTATCCAAACTTAAACAAGTCAGACTTTCTTTTTTTCTTTTTTTGAGACAAAGTCTCTATTGCCTGGGCTAGAGTGCCAAGGTGTGTTAGCCTAGCTCACAGCAAGCCCAAACTCCCAGACTCAAGTGATCCTGCTGCAGCCACCCAAGTAGCTAGGACTACAGTCATGTGCCACTGTGCTCAGCTAACTTTTTTATTTTAGTTGCCCAGCTCATTTCTTTCTATTTTCAGTAGAGACACGGTCCTTTGCTCTTGCTGAGGCTGGTCTCAAACTCCTGACCTCAAGCAATCGTCCCACCACAGCCTCTCTCAGTGCTAGGATTACAGGCATGAACCACCACGCCTGGCTAAATCAGACTCTCTGAAAAGTGGATGGGACACAATAATCTCATGATGTCAATGTCTTATTATTTGTCAAAGATGCAGATACACGAAATTCAAACATCTTGTCTTTGTCTATTAAAGGGTCCCTAAGTTAGGATTTTCATATCACTTAAAAGTATCTGAGGAGTCTGAAGACATAGAGAGGCTTAAGGTAGATTTATGGAAACCTAACATTTCAATCTCTGATTAGAGATGAAGCTAAAAGTGAAATTTTACATTGAGCCCAAGGATTTTTATCATCTCTGAAAGATCAGAAAATACACTCAAACTTTTTAAAAGTGGGCAATGGAGTCTAATTCTAGAGTTGCTGTATCAACTAGCTTGACTAATTAATTTTTGTAGCCAATAAATCAAGAAGTTAGACAGAAAAAAGTACAATCTAAATGTTTGGTGTTTTTTTTCATTCAGTACCTTTATAAAAAGAGTGCAGTAACTCCAGTAGGCTAATTTCCTGTTCTTAACATTTCCACCCATATACAGGGTGCCCCAAAAATCTTAGAACAGTTTTGAAATTTAATAAGCTCAGCTGTTTATTTTATTTATTTATTTTGAGACGGAGTTTCGCTTTGTTGCCCAGGCTTGAATGAATGCCATGGCTCCAGCCTAGCTCACAGCAACCTCAAACTCCTGGGCTCAAGCAATCCTCCTGCCTCAGCCTCCCGAGTAGCTGGGACTACAGGCATGTGCCACCATGCCAGGCTAATTTTTTTTCTATATATATTAGTTGGCCAATTAATTTCTTTCTATTTATAGTAGAGACAGGGTCTCGCTCTTGCTCAGGCTGGTTTCAAACTCCTGACCTCGAGCAATCCGCCCGCCTCGGCCTCCCAGAGTGCTTCAGCAGTTTAAATGTAGCCAACTTGCAAAAAGCATACATCATTTGGACGTTTACCTGGTTAAATTTCATTATACTTCTTCAGTTTTGAGATTTTTTTGATAATGCATTTTTTTAAAATAATTTTTTTAGAGACAGAGACTTGCTGTCACCCAGGCTAGAGGGCAGAGGTGGAATCATAGCTCACTGTAACCTTGAATTCCTGGGTTCAAACAATCCTCTGTACTCAGCCTCTGGAGTAGAGAGGACTACAGACAAGGGTCTCACTCTATTGCCCAGGCTAGTTTGAACTGGCCTCAAGTGATCCTCCCACCTTGGCCTCCAAAAGTGCTGGGATTACAGGAATGAGCCACCCTGCCTGGCCCTAATAAAACATTTTTAAGTTTTGTTGTTGTTAAGTACCTGTGTCTGAAAATGGAAACAGCGTTTTTAACTTATTAGAACTTAAAGCTGCATTAAGACTTTTGGAATACCCTGTATAATACCCAAGTCTGAGACCCAGTGCTAGTTCATTTCACGTGATAACTGACATTTAAACTGAGATGGATTAAACTGTTTTCTTCAAAAGCAAGTTCTCTTCTTTTCTTGCTATGTCCTCAGAGCCAACCTGATAGATTTCTCACTCCCACATCACTGGGATGTGATTGGTTTTGTGAAAAGTATTATACAAAGGCAAACAGTTCTTAAATTCTCAGCCTCTATGTCAGATGTCAGTGGAACTGAAAATTACTTGGGGCAGTACTGTGATCGTGAACATCAAAATGATCATATTTTAATAAATTTCCAAAGATGTATCCAGTTAAAAAAACCTGTCTTGACCCCAGGTGTTTTCTCTCCTCCTTCATCAGTGTTATCTGGTTTTTTATCTGAGACTTCTTTTGTTTTTATAAGAGTCTCATATATTTTCTGGGCTCTGATAATTTCTTTCTGTGCATCAAAATGGACTTTTTGCCTGGTCAGGATGGGGACAATTAAATTAAAATCATTAATTCGCTTGTTTAGTTTTCTAATGTTTTCTTGAAACTGCTCACAAACTTGGTCCCATTGTTTCTGTTCCATTGGTGTCATTGGATTCCCAAGTTTTTTCCTAGACACTAAAATTTCCTCTCTGAGTTGCTCAATAGTATCCTTTATTTCCTTTTGCATGAGGATCCATTCTGGCTGGTATCCATTATCTATCAATATTCTGTTCAGGTTGTGAGTCATAGGATCAATGTAGGAACAGCCAGAAAACTTTTTTAGAGGTTTTCCTTTCCCGCTGAGATTGTCAAAGTCTCCTTTTGCCATTGATTCTTGAATGAGGTCCTCCACTAAACGCTCTATAGCTTGAGTTATCTTTTGCTCTTTGCTGTGTCTTACATCTTTAACAGTTAGACTATCAGCGAAATAATGGCTGTGTAGTTTCTGTTTTTGATATTCCATCACTTGTTCAGTTGCACGGTCTGCCCTAAATTGCCTATATTGCTTCTCTCGTTGACTTGGAGTACCAAAACCAATACCTTCAAAACTTAAATAATGCCGGTGTTGAGGTGTTTTATATTTGAATTTTTCTTCCTCTTCTTCTGCTTCTTCAACTTTATTTTGTCTGGCATTTGTTTGTTCTATCACATGGGAAAGCACCTTTCTATAAGCTTCTTCGATCCTTACAAATATCGCAGAATCAGCGGTGTTAGAGCCACTGTCTGGATGGTATTGCTTGGCAAGCTTGCGAAAAGATTCTCTGACATCGTCTGCAGAGCATCCTTCATCCAGACTCAGCAGCATGTAATATTCTTTGATATTCTTTTTGGATTTATGGGTCGACATCATTCTATTTCTAATGACACCAAGATATGGAAGCATTTTCATTCGATTAGGAATCACTGAAGCATTTATCAGATGAAATCTTAAGATTTGAGGCATCATCATGTACATTGTGTTCATTATTGTACTCAGAGTTCTTCCTAGCAAAGATCTATAAAACAACAAATAAAGGTTGAACAAAGCTGTGTTATCAGTTAATTTCTAAATTTCATCAATAAGAAGGATGGCAGGGTATCTTCCTACAAGTACAATAAGAGGCAGTACTTTCTAATACCACTGTCAAAATTCCTGTGGCTGTATTTCATTGATGTTAGCAAAGAAATGGAAGTTGATGAAGCTTAGCCTTAACATATTGTGATATGATCTGGATTCTACTAACCACAGAATTTTACAGGTGGAAAGTTCTTAGAGATCATCTAATCCAATCTTCTCATTTTACAAGAAAAGATAAGTCCAAAAAGTTAAGCAACTTAACTAAGTCACATAACAAGGTGCAAGCAAAATAGTTACGGTTGGGGCACAATGATAAGGACTCGTCTTTAATTGCCCCAGCAGATTATAAATTTCGGCAGCACCACTATTTCTTCAATTACTGTATCATAATTTTCACCTTCTCAAGGAGTCTTCTCATAAGAAGACTTAAGCACATGAAACAGAATATTACAAAATATATGCCCAGGCTGATACTGGATTGAATAGAATCAAGGGTCCAAAAGACTTTAAGTAGCCAGGCACTGGTGAGTTGACATCTGTAATCCTGGCACTTTGGGAGGCCAAAGTGGGAGGCTGCTGTGAGCTATGATGATCCACTGCACTCTAGCCCTCGCAACAGAGCGATACCCTGTCTCATTCATTCATTCATTCATACATACATACACACATAAGCAAAAAAGAAGAAGAAAGTCTTTAATCTCCGTAGCTCGTTGGGAAGGAGCTATTTGCTAGGTGCTGGGAAAAACAAGATGAAGGGTGAGCCCTTCCATTCATCTAGTAAAGGAAAAAAAACGTGTACACAGACAATGGCAGTGAAATACTGGAAGTGGGATTTTTATATGTGAACCCTAAAACGGAGGTCCTGGGACCATGCCCCTTTTCAGGACAATCGGGGTCAACGGCTTTTAGAACTGGCTGGGACGGCGGTGGCTGTCCCAGCGGTGGCCCCTGCGAGGGAGGTCCGTCCCAACCTGGCACACGCCTCGCCCCGCCCCCTACTCACCGTAACAGACACGGGGAAGGTGACGGCGGGCGCCCGCCCCCATGCTGCGCGTCTGCGCGGTGAGCGCGCGCCGCCCTTCGCCCCCCGGCGTCCCCACCGCGGCCGGCGGCCGGTGTCCCCGCCGGACTAGACCATCTGCAGCTCTACGCTGAGGGGAACCCGGAGAGTGCGGAGCGCAGAACCGTACCTGACTGGGACAGGCGGCCTGCCTCACCAGGGAAACTGAGAATCTCTCTGGGAACGAACTTTACCCAAGAGGACAGGCAGGACAGCTCGGAAGCCCCGTCCCGCCCGGGGCGACGAGCTCCGCCTCCGCCCCCGCCCCGAGCGGAGGTGGTTCGGCCGAGTGGGATTGTGGGAGGTGGAGTCCGGCCGAGTGGGATTGTGGGAGGTGGAGTCCGCGGGGAGATGCGCTGTGCGCCTGCGCCTCCGGGGAGGGGCGCGGGGGCGTCCGGGATGGTTCGAGGCCAGGTGGGAGGCTTGTCGCAGTTTGGCGGAGTAGGAGTTTTTTGGGACCCTGAATTTTCTGTGGTTCGCAGGACAATGGTCGTCGGTAACTTGTTTTGGGCAGGGTAAAACTAGGCTGTTTCCCAGACGGTACCCGAACAGCATCTTTGGGTTGGCAGAAGGGGACACCTGCGCAGGTACCTGAAGGATCTTGCCCCAGGTCTTGCCCCAGGTCACGAAGCTACCGGGCGAAGACACTTGATCTTTCAGTAATTCCGCAAGTTAATATTGGGCAGCTCGCCAGGCCAGAGAACAAAATCAGAATAGAGGTCTTCTGGCTTCGAATTCAACCACTGACGTGGGGATTAAACATTTCCCCTGCTGGACAGGAAGCACATTTTTAAAAAATAGAAGACAGAAAGAAATAGAAAAAAAGGATAAAAAGAAAGAAAAGACAGAGGCTTAGGAATTTTCAGACCCAGATTGAAAGTCCTGTTTCTTCTGCTTGCTGTGGACCTTAGGCAAGATACTTGTCTGTGTCTGTCTGTGAAATGAGGGTACCAGGAAATAATAAACTTGTATTTAGCACATAATATTTGCACTGTATATGTATATTTTATGTCTATTTTAATCTTTACAACAGTCTTATGAGATAAGTGCTTTTATTTTCCCCATTTTACATCTGATGAGAAAATTGCATCAAACTCCCTGGATATTTTCTGAGAATTGGACATTGTGTAAAAACCACTTGGGGCTGGGTGAGGTGGCTCACGCCTGTAATCCTAGCACTCTGGGAGGCCAAGGCGAGTGGATCGCTCAAGGTCAGGAGTTCGAGACCAGCCTGAGCAAGAGTGAGACCCGTCTTTACTATAAATAGAAATCAATTGGCCAACTAATATATATAGAAATATATATAGAAAAAACTATCCGGGCATGGTGGCGCATGCCTGTAGTCCCAGCTACTCGGGAGGCTGAGGCAGTAGGATTGCTTGAGCCTAGGAGTTTGAGGTTGCTGTGAGCTAGGCTGACCGACACTCACTCTAGCCTGGGCAACAAATCGAGACTGTCTCAAAAAAAAAAAAAAAAAGAAAAAGAAAAAGAAAAAATTAGCTGGGCATGGAGTCCCAGCTACTCGGGAGGCTAAGGCAGGAGGATTGCTTGAGCCCAGTAGTTTGAGGTTGCCGTGAGCTAAGCTGATGCCAGGGCACTCTAGGCAACAGAGTGAGACTCTGTCTCGAAAAAAAAAAAAAAAAAAAAAAACACTTGGCACAGTGCCCGGCACATTATGCAATATTTTTTGTTATGACTGTTAGTCCTAAAACGAGCCAGAAATAGGTACTAGCCTTTCTAAGCTTCTGAGTTATAAACAATATAATTGTTTATTGCCTTCTATGTGGTGCACAGAAAAAGGTACAGTATAAATTCTGATTCAGAGGGCTTTAGTTATAAGTAGGCAATTAACATAAAATAACTCCTCTGTGGAAGAAAATAGGGTTTCTATAAATGTTAACTCTTCTAGTCAACATCTTAAACAGCATAAAAGAAAAAGCACAGTTTAAAAATAACAAAACAGGCCAGGCGCGGTGGCTCACGCCTGTAATCCTAGCACTCTGGGAGGCCGAGGCGGGCGGATTGCTCGAGGTTGGGAGTTCGAAACCATCCTGAGCGAGACCCCGTCTCTACTAAAAATAGAAAGAAATTAATTGACCAACTAAAAATATATATACAAAAAACTAGCCGGGCATAGTGGCACATGCCTGTAGTCCCAGCTACTTGGGAGGCTGAGGCAGGAGGATCGCTTGAGCCCAGGAGTTTGAGGTTGCTGTGAGCTAGGCTGACGCCACGGCACTCACTCTAGCCTGGGCAACAAAAGTGAGACTCTGTCTCAAAAAAATAAAATAAAATAAAATAAAATAAAATAAAATAAAATAAAAAAATAAAAATAACAAAACACTTGTATAGTACTTTACAAAGCACTCATCACAAATCTCATTTTGATGTCTGCATCTTACTAGTAATTATATTTTACTCTTGTAGTTAAGTGGCTTGGTTAGGTTGGTAAATAGTAAATCAAGGATTAGAACTCTTACATGTATTTCTTTCAGAGTACTAATTTATAGTATGATATTGTGTACATGTAGAAGGAGAATTGAAGTTGGCTGAGTTATCCCTAAGGAACACTTTCAACTAGAAAGTGTAAACTAGCTAACACTGACTTAGATTATTTTTCTCCTGTATGAGAAATGCAAAGGTAAGCAGTTGATGGTATTGGTTCAGCTGCCAAGAGTTGACACATTTGTTTTACCATTCTTTGTTTTTCCCCATATGTCTTTTATTTTGAAAAACTTAAAAGTTTAATTGCATATATGTTCCTTTACCCAAAAAAACTTAAGTATTTATTTCTTCAAAACAAGGACATTCTCTTATATCACCTCAGTACTATTATCAAATTCAACAAGTTTAACATAGGTACAATATTATCTAATCTACAGTGTTCCAGTTTCACTAATTGACCTAATGGTGTCCTTCAGAGCAACCCAAAAACTCTTTTTTTTTTCTGAGATAGAGTCTCGCTCTATTGCCTGGGCTAGAGTGCCGTGGCGCCAGCATTGCTCACAGCAACCTCAAACTCCTGGGCTCAAGCAATCCTCCTGCCTAAGCTCCTAAGTAGCTAGGAACTACAGGTATGTGCCACCATGCCCAGCTAAATTTTTCTGTTTTTAATAGAGACGGGGCCTCACTCTTGCTTAGGCTGGTCTCAAACTCCCTCCCAGAGTGCTAGGATTACAGGCGTGAAGCCACTGCACCTGGCCCAACACATAAATCAGGGGTCCTCAAACTTTTTAAACAGGGGGCCAGTTCACTGTCCCTCAAACCATTGGAGGGCTATTGGAGAGTGCGGTGCACATTCTACACATGTGAGCCCTGGAGAAGTCGGCTGCTAAGCAGGACAGGCAGCAGGGGCAAAAATGCCCAGTGGGCCACATAAATGTCCTTGGTGGGCCGTAATTTGAAGACCCCTGAATAAACTCTTATTTTTATTTATTTATTTATTTCAAGACACAGTCTTACTCTCTTGCCTGGGCTAGAGTGCCATGGTATCAGCCTAGCTCACAGCAACCTTAAATTCCCGGGCTCAAGCGATCCTCCTGCCTCAGCCTCTCGGAGTAGCTGGGACTACAGGCATGCGCCACCATGCCCAGCTAATTTTTTCTATATAAGTTGGCCAATTAATTTTTTTCTATTTTTAGTAGAGACAGGGTCTCGCTCTTATTCAGGCTGATCTCGAACTCCTGAGCTCAAATGATCTGCCCACCTCGGCCTCCCAGAGTGCTAGGATTACAGGTGTGAGCACCCGGCCCAACACATAAACTCTTAAATCATCACATCAAATGAGTAATCAACCAAAGCATTCTTGTTTAGTTTAGTTATGGGCAGGAAGAGCATACCATTTTAAAATATGGTTCTTTTCCTTTTAAAAAGGTAGCTACAGCTGGAGGGGGTGGCTCACACCTGTAATCCTAGCTTTCTGGGAGGTCAAGATGGGAGGATAGCTGAAGCTCAGGGGTTTGACACCAGCCTGAGCACAGTGAGACCCTGTCTCTACTGAATAAAAAAAAAAGTTGCTACACACTCTGCAGTCACCTGCCCTAGTGGTTATATTAAGATGTTGTCAAAAGATCAAATTTAGAGTCAGAATCAAACATTCAGATTTACTAGCATTTTTGATATTATGATGTTACTTGCTTAAACTTCATAGACTTTTTTAAAAACATGTTCAGATTTCAGTATAACATTGTTAACCATTTTAAGGTTATGTCATGATTAAAATCAACATGCTTGGTCAGGCACGGTGGCTCACGCCTGTAATACTAGCACTCTGGGAGGCCAAGGTAGGTGGATAGCTCAAGGTCGGGAGTTTGAGACCAGCCTGAGCAAGAGCAAGACTCTGTTTCTACAAAAGAGAAAAAATTAGCTGGGTGTGGTGGCTGGTGCCTGTAGTCAAAGCTACTCCGGAGGCCAAGACAGGAAGACGGCTTGAGGCCAGGAGTTTGAGGTCGCAGTGTGCTATGATGATGCCACTGCACTCTACCCAGGGTGATAGAGTGAGACTGTCTCAAAACAAAAAATACCACAACATGCTTGAATCTCTATCATTTCGTACAAAGCTGGTACATTTTTTTTTTTTTTTTTTTTTGAGACAGAGTCTCGCTTTGTTGCCCAGGCTAGAGTGAGTGCCGTAGGGTCAGCCTAGCTCACAGCAACCTCAAACTCCTGGGCTCAAGCAATCCTCCTGCCTCAGCCTCCCAAGTAGCTGGGACTACAGGCATTCACCACCATGCCCGGCTAATTTTTTGTATATATATTAGTTGGCCAATTAATTTCTTTCTATTTATAGTAGAGACGGGGTCTCGCTCTTGCTCAGGCTGGTTTCGAACTCCTGACCTCCAGCAATCCGCCCGCCTCAGCCTCCCAGAGAGCTAGGATTACAGGCGTGAGCCACCGCGCCCGGCCTTTTTTTTTTTTTTGGAGACAGAGTCTCACTTTGTTGTCCGGGCTAGAGTGAGTGCCATGGCATCAGCTTAGCTCACAGCAACCTCAAACTCCTGGGCTCAAGCAATCCTCCTGCCTCAGCCTCCCAAGTAGCTGGGACTACAGGCATGTGCCACCATGCCTAGCTAATTTTTTCTATATATATTAGTTGGCCAATTAATTTCTTTGTATTTATAGTAGAGACAGGGTCACGCTCTTGCTTAGGCTGGTTTCGAACT
The DNA here is from genome assembly GCF_040939455.1 of Microcebus murinus. Lineage (NCBI taxonomy): Eukaryota > Metazoa > Chordata > Mammalia > Primates > Cheirogaleidae > Microcebus > Microcebus murinus. The sequence goes on along the minus strand of NC_134104.1, from coordinate 10,911,407 downwards.
CCTGACCTCGAGCAATACGCCTGCCTCTGCCTCCCAGAGTGCTAGGATTACAGGCGTGAGTCACCACGCCCGGCCCAAAGCTGGTAATTATTACCTCTAGTTTATCAGTAATGTTACACACATAAAAGGACTGGTTGCAAATGAAAATATGTTGGATTTGATGTATGTGAAATTTCCTAATTGAGAACATCTTTTTCATGATTCTGGGCTCTCACAATATGAGTACTTTGAAACAGATTTCCCGTTCAAAGGGGAGATTAAACAGTTGGCACAAATTTAGTTAGCACCAAAACCTAATCATTAGTTGTGTTACTGAGTGCGTAGAAAACAGGTGTTTTTAAGATTACTAAGATTGGTAGATTACTAAAATTACTAAGAAACAGATTATAGTTACATCAAATATTTACTGAGATACTGCAAGAAGTGTGGCACTACAAAAGAAACCCCTTTTTTCTCTTTGTGTTTTCAGATGTCTTGTAATTTCACACTTTGACTAAAGCAAGTGAGGGCTCTGTTTTAATCCATTTCTCTTTTGCTTGCTGGTTTCATAATAACTGCAGAGAAGTTGACTTGTTTCCAGTAAGTCACAGTGCCACAGTAACCAAAATCCACATCTCCCTGGAGATTGATTTAAGTGCACTTTACACTCTAAATAAAGCTACACATTGTCCAATGACATTTGCAGATGGTATCATCTGGAGCTATAATTCCAAGAAGTACCACGAATATGCTTTCCTCTCTGCATACCATCTCGATTCCTTTTTTACTCTGAGGAGGAATTTGACAAAGAGAACGTCAGCTTTAAAAGAAATGTTGAGGGCGGGTGCAGTGGCTCACGCCTGTAATCCTAGCACTCTGGGAGGCTGAGGCGGGTGGATTGCTCAAGGTCAGGAGTTCAAAACCAGCCTGAGCGAGACCCTGTCTCTACCATAAAAATAGAAAGAAATTAATTGGCCAACTAATATATATATATATAAAAATAAGCCGGGCATGGTGGCTTGTGCCTGTAGTCCCAGCTACTCAGGAGGCTGAGGCAGGAGGATCGCTTGAGCCCAGGAGTTTGAGGTTGCTGTGAGCTAGGCTGACGCCACGGCACTCACTCTAGCCTAGGCAACAAAGCGAGACTCTGTCTCAACAACAACAACAAAAAAAGAAATGTTGATTAACCACTTTGGTATGAACGTCAACTATAGTCTATAGCCACAGATGAACGTGCACAGCAACTTTAGCTGACAGTCGTGATATGACTTTTCTAATTTTTCATTTATCAAAATAAAATTGTGAACATTTAAAAATAATGTAATGAAAACATATATGTATATGTTACCTATCCTGATTTACATTACAAGTAAAGCTGTCTGTAAAGTAAAACAAGCTTTCAGTGCTTTAAAGTTTTCCTCCTGGTCCGGCGGGGTGGCTCACGCCTGTAATCCTAGCACTCTGGGAGGCCGAGGTGGGAGGATTGCTCAAGGTCAGGAGTTCGAAACCAGCCTGAGCAAGAGCAAGACCCCCGTCTCTACTAAAAATAGAAAGAAATTAATTAGCCAACTAAAAATGTATAGAAAAAATTAGCCGGGCATGGTGGCGCATGCCTGTAGTCCCAGCTACTCGGGAGGCTGAGGCAGAAGAAGGATAGCTTGAGCCCGGGAATTTGAGGTTGCTGTGAGCTAGGCTGATGGCACGGCACTCTAACCAGGGCAACACAGTGAGACTCTGTCTCAAAAAAAAAAGCTTTCCTCATCACACAAGAGCAAAACGATTCATCGTCAATGCACAGCACAAACTATCATGTGGACTGTGAGTGCCAGCTGTGGCAAGGTTTCGTGGCTGGTGAGCACCGTACTGAAGTGGTTAATTTAAGTAGTATCAGAATACTCTAAAATATAAAGGGAATTGGGAAAAGGTTCTTTTCAGTGGAAAAGAAAAGACTCATGCTTATTTGGATATTTTGCCTTTTTCATCTTCCCAGCTGGATTAACCAGTCATCTAGCCATTCTAAGGTGGTTTAATAAGGGCCATAAATAGGATTTGTGGAACTTTGCTAATGGTAAACTGCCTTTCCCCACCCAGGCTGTCTGTCATTTCTAGCTTCGAAGTGATTTATTGTCACTTGAGCCTAAATTATCTGCATTTGACTGGTGTTGACCTATATAGCACTTTCTGTTTCTTGAACTTATGAATAATGTATATACAACCCTCTAATTGCAGGCTACTACTGGGAAAACAAACACACATCAGCTGCCTGGGAATCAAGTTTTGAATTGTTTCCAACCTGTATTACATTTATCCAATATGTTTATGGAAATCACCACTTTGCAACACAACTACTCTTTGCTTTTCTCACCCTTCAAAATGTTTTGATAAGTTAAAAAGACCAGGACATAGAGTGTTTGCTTTCTCTTTCTCATTGCTTACCAATTGTCAAAGATTTAGCAACAAAATTCTAATTACATTAAAACTGTCAATAACAGTATTTGCTATAGAACCATCCAAGATGCCTTAGTAGAGAGAATTGATTTTAAGGCCAGTCTAACTCCAAGAATCATTTTGTGGCCGGGCGCAGTGGCTCACATCTGTAATCCTAGCACTCTGGGAGGCCGAGGCAGCAGAATCTCTTGAGGCCAGAAGTTTGAGAACAGCCTGAGCAACACAGAGAGATCTGTCTCTACAAAAAAAAAAAAAAAAATTAGCTGGGTGTAGTGGTGCCTGCCTGTAGTCCCAGCTACTCCAGAGGCTGAAGTGGGAGGATCACTTGAGGATAGGAGTTAGAGGTTGCACTGAACTGGCCTGGGTGACAGAGTGAGACCTTGTCTTAAAAAATAAATAAACCAATTAATTAGAGGGCATGTGCAGCGTAAAAATGATTCACACAAACTTTGAGATCTTTTTTTTTTTTTCTTTTTTTTGAGATAGAGTCTCACTCTGTTGCCTGGGCTAGAGTGAGTGCTGTGGCATCAGCCTAGCTCACAGCAACCTCAAACTCCTGGGCTCAAGCGATACTACTGCCTCAGCCTCCCGAGTAGCTGGGACTACAGGCATGCGCCATGTAGCCATGCCTGGCTAATTTTTTCTATATATGTTAGTTGGCCAATTAATTTCTTTCTATTTATAGTAGAGACGGTGTCGCCCTTGCTCAGGCTGGTTTGGAACTCCTGACCTTGAGCAATCCTCCGGCCTCGGCCTCCTAGAGAGCTAGGCGTGAGCCACCTAGCCTGGCCCTAAAGCATTTTTAAGAAAGGATTATTCCTGAAAATGCCCCAGGAAAAAAGAAAAGAAAAAGATATGAAGAAAAATTGTTTGGATATTGCTTATCTTGAGGCCAGCACTTGTGTGGCTGCTAGAGAGAAAGAAAAACCTTGTGGCAGTTAGAACAGAGTTTATTCATTAAGTGTAGGGTGTGCTTGGCTTAACCCTTGCCTGGGATGGCCTTAGGTCCTGTGTATAATTTGGTATTTTATTGCCATAAAGAGTCTGTTCTACACGGCACTCACTTTAGCCTGGGCAACAAGCGAGACTCTGTCTCAAAAAAAAAAAAAAACAAAAAAAAAAAAAAAAAAAAAACAAAAAAAAAAAAAAAAAAAGAGTCTGTTCTAGTGTGTTCTGCTCACGCCTGTAATCCTAGCACTCTGGGAGGCCCAGGCGGGCCGATTGCTCAAGGTCAGGAGTTCGAAACCAGCCTGAGTGAGACCCCGTCTCTACCAAAAATAGAAATAAATTAATTGACCAACTAAAAATATATATACAAAAAATTAGCCGGGCATGGTGGCGCATGCCTGTAGTCCCAGCTACTCGGGAGGCTGAGGCAGTAGGATCGCTGAGCCCCGGAGATTGAGGTTGCTGTGAGCCAGGCTGATGCCACGGCACTCACTCTAGCCTGGGCAACAAAGTGAGACTCTGTCTCAAAAAAAAAAAAAAAAAGAGTCTGTTCTGTCAGTGTTATGATCTCTATTTTAACATTACTGCTGGTCAGTTGTTGTGTCTAAACCCTGAAAGGGAGGGGAAATAATGAGGCATGTCTGATCTCCCATCCTGTCGTGGCGAAGATCTCAGTTTTAAGGTTTCTCTGGGGTCCCCTTGGCCAAGAGAGGGTCTGTTCAGTCAGTGTGAGGCTTCGGTTTGTTTGTTTGAGACAGGATCTCGCTCTGTTGCCTGGGCAGATCTGGGGTGCTGAGAAAGGGAAATCAATCCTTTAGAATGAAACTGGATGGTTTCCAATACTTGGCTTTCAACAAAAGTGAAAGAGGATCTAATAGATTTGTCAGCTGAATATTTCATTTAAAATGATTTTTAGTGCTAGATATTTCTTTTTGTTTGTTTTTTGAGACAGGGTCTCGCTCTTTTGCCTGGGCTAGAGTGTAGTGGCATTGTCTTCATAGCTCACTGCAACCTTAAACTCCTAGGCTCAAGCCATCCTCCTACCTCACCCTTCTGAGTAGCTGGGACTACAGGTGTGCACCAGCCACCTATTTTTCTTATTTTTTTTAGAGACAGGGTCTCACTTTTGCTCAGGCTGCTCTTGAACTCCTGATCTGAAGCAATCCTCCCGCCTCGGCCTTCCAGAGTGCTAGGATAACAGGTGCGAGCCACCGTGCCTGGTCTATATTTCTTAATATATACAGATTTATCAACAGCATATTCAGGTTTTTGTAATGGCTAGAAAATAGTTTCAGGGCCGAAACAACTTCGTGGTCTCTTTTGTAACAAGAACCAGGCCTTCTGTCTCAATCCTGGTTGGGGAGAGGGAAGCCTCCTCGGGGCTCCACTTACCTGGTGGCTTCCAAAGATAAAATGAGCACAGTGGTTGGTAAGGGCTGTACCATGAGCAGCGTGAGATAATTGAACAAAGGTAAAATCAGAGCACAGACATGGAGAAATTATAAAACGTAGAGTAGGGGGTTCGTCCTTGGCCTACGGTCCCTGGCCCTCCTGTGCCAGGGCTGAGTCCCATCCCCAACTCCGTTGGTTCTGAGCAGGTTCATTCATCATTGATTCAAACATCAAATACTGTTTTGTTAGGTTCGTGATGAGAGCTAGGTACTGTGCTGGCCCTGCGGAATGGTGAACATCAGTGAGCGTAGTTGGTGAGAGATACTGGAAGATACTTCTAAGGACTGAATATTTCTATTTTGGGGGCCCAGCCTGTTATGATTTCCTCACCGTTGCTCTATATTCAGGTTCCTTAGTCCCCGTCCATAGGTGACCTTTTCATTCCTCATTCCAATTCTAGAGGTAAAGATGGTTTCCTTCTTATAGATGAACAAATCAAGGTTTGGGGAGGTTGTGACTTGCTTAGGGACATTTGTTTGGCTTTTAAGTGGAATTCAGGACTTGAACCCCACCCTGGCATCTCTAAGTGTCTTTCTATGATATATGGTATCCCAGCTGCATCCCTGTGATGGTTCCTGATCTTTTCCTCCTGCGCTCTCCCTTCTGGACATTTGACGACTGGTGGTGGGTACTGGAAGAAGTTAAAAAGGATTATGGCCCCATGGTGGCCTGTAATCCTAGCACCCTTGGGAGGCTGAGGCGGGAGGATTGAGTGAGCTCAGGAGTTCGAGACCAGCCTGAGCAAGAGCAAGAGCAAGACCCTGTCTCTACTAAAAATAGGAAAATTAGCTGGGCATGGTGACGTGCACCTGTAGTCCCAGCTACTCACAAGGCTGAGGCAGGAGGGTCACTCAAGACCAGGAGTGTGAGGCTGCCCTGAGCTATGGCGATGCCACTGCACTCTAGCAAGGCAACGGAGTGAGACTCTGTCTCTAAAAAAATGAAAGATAGTAGCAAAACTTTCTTCTGCTGTTAACCAGGGTGCCCCAAGATTACCTTCTGTAGTAGTTGCTTTTCATATTCGCCGGGACTCTTGAGATTATAAATGAGAGAACCTGAAATAAAAGAAACTGAAAAAGAAAAATGGGAATTTATTAACTCATGTAATGTGTAAAACCCTCCAGACTCAGAATTTAAAAATAACATTTGGCTATTTATAAGAAATACATACCAAGCAGGAAGGAGATTTTTTAATACATTGAAGTTAAAGGCTTGCTTAATAACCTAACACTCCCTTCAAGATTTTCCTTGAGTCAGCAGGAAGATTCTAGCAGGGAAGATAAAACTTGGGAAGAAGCTCAGAAGGAAGGAGAATATGGATCTTATCATAAATCAGCAAACTTAAGGCTATCTGAAAGGCGATACTGCTGACAAAGATTTGAGAAGAGGTCAAGTGTACATTAAGTGTCTCGGTTTCTCCAGCCTGAGTGAGAGCAAGACCTCATCTCAACAAAATAGAAAAATTAGCAGGGTGTGGGGTTGCACACCTGTACTTCCAGATGCTCGGGAGGCTAAGGCAGGAGGATCACTTGGGCCCAGGAGTTTGAGGTTGCAGTGAGCTATGATGACACCACTGCATTCTAGCCAAGGCAACAGAGCAAGACCCTGTCTCAAAAAAAAGAAAAGATAAGCTTAGACATGAAATCTTTAAAAAAGAGAAAAAAATAATGTATAAACAATTTTTAAAAAAATTTAAAAAAAAAAATAAAAAAAAAAGAAAAGAAAAGAAAAGAAAAGAAAGGAAAGGAAAAAAGAAAGTGTTTCAGGCCGGGCGTGGTGGCTCACGCCTGTAATCCTAGCACTCTGGGAGGCGGAGGCCGGTGGATTGCTCAAGGTCAGGAGTTCAAAACCAGCCTGAGCAAGAGCGAGACCCCGTCTCTACTATAAATAGAAATTAATTGGCCAACTAATATATATACAAAAAATTAGCCGGGCATGGTGGCGCATGCCTGTAGTCCCAGCTACTTGGGAGGCTGAGGCAGGAGGATCGCTTGAGCCCAGGAGTTTGAGGTTGCCGTGAGCTAGGCTGACGCCAGGGCACTCACTCTAGCCTGGGCAACAAAGCGAGACTCTGTCTCAAAAAAAAAAAGAAAGAAAAGAAAAGAAAGTGTTTCAGTTTCATAAGTGAACTGGGAAATGCAAACCACAACAATGTGAAATCACTATTCACTCACAAAAACAGCTGAAACGAGGGTTGGGGGAAGACCACACTGTGTGTTGGCAAGGGTGTGGGACAGCCAGAACTCTCACATACTGCCTATGGGAGTGTAAATGGGCCCAATCCAATGATTTTTGGGAAAATGTTGAGCAGTATCTACTAAAGCTAAACCTATGAATACTTGATGGCCAAGCAATTCCACTCCTAGGTATCCATGTAACAGAAAGTTGAAGATAAATTCACCAAGTACACATGTACAAGGATGTTCACAGCAGCAGTAATAACAATGGCCCTAGACCAGAAACACCAAACTGGCATCAATAGTGGAATGGATAAACTGGTATATTCATTCATGGGACAACCATGACTGATCTACAAAAACAGGAAACAATATGAATCTCACCAAACTAACATGAGCAAACAAAGCCAGACACAAAAAAGTATATCTTGTAGGATTCTGTTTATAGAAAGGTTAAAACTAGACAAAACTAGTGATCACCCTTGGTGGGGGTGGGAATAGGGGGTGAGGTATGACTAGAAAGGGGTAAGAGAGAAGTTTCTGGAAAGTTGGCAATGTTTATTTTAGTGCTCATGCTTAGGTGTGTTTGCTTTGTGAAAATTGGAGTGGTATGCTTATGGTAGGTACATTTTTCACCATGTTATACTTTAATAAAAAATTCAAAAGTATATGTACATTCATAAAAGGTCTATTATAAATTTGAAAACAAAAAATTTTGAAAACAAAAAGTCACAGTATGTCTGGGCGAGGTGGCTCACCCCTGTAATCCTAAGCACTCTGGGAGGCTGAGGCAGGAGGATTGTTCAAGGTCAGGAGTTCGAAACCAGCCTGAGCAAGAGCGAGACCCCAAGACCCCTTTCTACAAAAAATAGAAAGAAATTAATTGGGCAACTAAAAATATATAGAAAAAATTAGCCGGGCATGGTGGCACATGCCTGTAGTCCCAGCTACTCGGGAGGCTGAGGCAGAAGGATTGCTTAAGCTCAGGAGTTTGAGGCTCCTGTGAGCAAGGCTGACACCATGGCACTCTAGCCCGGGCAACAGAGTGAGACTCTGTCTCAAAAAAAAAAAAAGTCACTGTATATTAAAACCATATAAACTGATCTAAAAATGCGTAAGGAAAAAAAAAAAAGCGTAGGTGAGAACAGCCAGGAAAACTCTGGTGAAAAAAATAAGAGACTTGGCCAGGCGTGGTAGCTCACACCTGTAATCCTATCATTCTGGGAGGCTGAGGTGGGAGGATCACTTAAGATCAGGTCAGAAGTTAAGACCAGCCTGAGCAAGAGTGAGACCTCGTCTCTACTAAAAATTAGCTGGGAGTGGTGGTGCACACCTATAGTCCCAGCTACTCAGGAGGCTGAGGCAGAAGGATCGCTTGAGCCCAGGAGTTTGAGGTTGCTGTGAGCGAGGCTGATGCCACAGCACTCTAGCCTGGGTGACAGAGTAATACTCTGTCTCAAAACAACAGCAAAAACCAAAGCAAAAAAAAAGAGAGAGACTAGCTGTGTCAGTTATTAAACTATTAAACTTTTTTTTTTTTTTTTTCCTGAGACAGGGTCTCTTTCGCCTGGGCTCCCGAACAGCTGGGACTACAGACTTGCGCCACCATACCTGGCTAATTTTTCTATTTTTTGTAGAGATAGGGTCTCACTTGTGCTTAGTCTGGTCTCAAACTCCTGAGGTCAAGTAATCCTCCTTCCTTTCCTTGGCCTCCCAAAGTGCTAAGATTACAAGTGTGAGACACTACACCCAGCCCCAGTTATTAGACTTTATTGTAATTAAATGGTACATTGTACTTGAGTAGTTTAAAAAATGTTTATGGTAGTTAAAAAAATAGTAATTAAAAAATTGAAGGCCGGGTGGGGTGGCTCACGCCTGTAATCCTAGCACTTTGGGAGGCCGAGGCGGGCGGATTGCTCAAGGTCAGGAGTTCGAAACCAGCCTGAGCGAGACCCCGTCTCTACCAAAAATAGAAAGAAATTAATTGACCAACTAAAAATATATATACAAAAAAAAAATTAGCCGGGCATGGTGGCGCATGCCTGTAGTCCCAGCTACTTGGGAGGCTGAGGCAGTAGGATGGCTGAGCCCAGGAGATTGAGGTTGCTGTGAGCCAGGCTGACGCCACGGCACTCACTCTAGCCTGGGGCAACAAAGTGAGACTCTGTCTCAAAAAAAAAAAAAAAAATTGAGAAGGAAGGAACATTGAGAGACCATGCTGTGGTCACTTCCTTAAAAATTGTAACATTCCTCTTTAGAGCATTTCGCTTACCATTTGGAAGTTGGATCCTTTCGCTTTGTTGTGTAGCCAGCAGGGCTGCTTAACAGACCCTCCCATCCCACCATATCATTCTACCTGAACACAATGTGTGATCAAGGGGCTGATCTATATAATTCCTGGTTACACAAATAAAACCAAGAGGCATGTATAATAAAAAATAAATACCTATATTTGTTACATTAATAAAAACTTTTTCAGAATTACTTTTTTTTTTTTTTTTTTGAGACAGAGTCTCGCTTTGTTGCCTAGGCTAGAGTGAGTGCCATGGCGTCAGCCTAGCTCATAGCAACCTCAAACTCCTGGGCTCAAGCAATCCTCCTGCCTCAGCCTCCCGAGTAGCTGGGACTACAGGCACGAGCCACCATGCCCGGCTGATTTTTATATTATATATATTAGTTGGCCAATTAATTTATTTCTATTTTTATGGTAGAGATGGGGTCTCGCTCAGGCTGGTTTTGAACTCCTGACCTTGAGCAATCCGCCCGCCTCGGCCTCCCAGAGTGCTAGGATTACAGGCGTGAGCCACCGCGCCCGGCCAGAATTACTTTTGAGTACCATTATAAACGGGTGGCTGCTCAGACTCAACATGTCCCAATAATACTCAATTTATCACGAACTAGACAATAGGAGCCCCTTTTAAGTTGACTCCTTTGTTCTTTCAGTACCATACCTGCTGTCTTCAAATGTCTTTTTGGTTTCTGACAACCAGATATTCCACATTTTGATTCTTCCTAGCTCAAGATATGAAATCAGCTACTTTACAGAGTGCAGGTTCCTTATAGTGAATGAAATTACTATTAAAGGGCTGGAAAATTTATTTTTTATTTTTATCTTTTTAATTAAAAAAAAATTTTTTTTTTTGAGACAAGAGTCTTGCTTTGTTGCCCAGGCTTGAGTGAGTGCCATTTGCATCAGCCTAGCTCACAGCAACCTCAATCTCCTGGGCTCAAGCAATCCTCCTGCCTCAGGCCCCCGAGTAGCTGGGACTACAGGCATGCGCCACCAGGCCCGGCCAATTAATTTCTTTGTATTTATAGTAGAGACAGGGTCTCACTCTTGCTCAGGCTGGTTTCGAACTCCTGACCTCGAGCAATCTGCCCATCTCCGCCTCCCAGAATGCTAAGATTATAGGCGTGAGCCACCGCGCCTGGCCTGGAAAATTTATTTTTTATTTTTTTTCATGGAAACAAGGCAGGTGAATGGAAAATTTATTTTTAAGGTTGTAAGTTCACACTGATTTTTCCATTTCAGGTACCAGCCTCTACTTTTATTGCAGTATGTAATTTTATCAACCAATAATTTTCATTTACATCTTTTTTTTTTTTTTTTTTTTGAGACAGAGTCTCACTTTGTTGTCCAGGCTAGAGTGAGTGCCGTGGCGTCAGCCTAGCTCACAGCAACCTCAAACTCCTGGGCTCGAGTGATCCTTCTGCCTCAGCCTCCCGAGTAGCTGGGACTACAGGCATGCGCCACTATGCCCGGCTAATTTTTTTTATATATATATCAGTTGGCCAATTAATTTCTTTCTGTTTATAGTAGAGACGGGGTCTCGCTCTTGCTCAGGCTGGTTTTGAACTCCTGACCTTGAGCAATCCGCCCGCCTCGGCCTCCCAAGAGCTAGGATTACAGCCGTGAGCCACAGCGCCCGGCCTCATTTACATCTTTTAACTTTGTATAAACTTCATGGGATAGTATTTGGCATATACATAATAGTTGTTTAATTATGCTAAGTGAATGCTCCGGAACAAGAGTCCATTGTTTTCATAGCACCTGGATTTCCATTTGATGGAGGTTGCTGACCAATCAATGGGAGGAAGAGTGATGATGGCCAGCTTCCCAGGCCTGGGAAGGCCTACTTATATCAGAGGCAGTGATTTGCGTCTGTTTGGCAAAGCAGGTCTGCTCCACTCCTTTTGCCCCTCTATTGTTTTGTCTTAAGGCTGGTTTACTATCCTCTGTATATAACTACTAGAAGTGTCTTTTGGTAAGTTTCAAACTTGAACTCTAAGGAGGAATGTGAGCATGGCCTCCAGGCACCCCTCTAGGAAGGTGTACCCTGTTGCACAGGCAGGGCTTTTGTGCCACACCACCTTGAAGGCTGCTCTGCTGTAGTCTAAGGATTGATGGCTGCCTCTGGGCCAGGTGACCATTCCTTGTTTTCTCAGCTGTGGTAGCAGAAAAATGTGGTAAGCTTGATGTGCATGTGTCCAGTATGTCAGCCTAGAACACCCACTTCCAAAACTGCTAATCCTGATGGACAATGACTAGCTGCAGGGAATACCTGCAGTCCCATTATACCTTGACTGGGTAGATTGGCCTCTACTTGCCCTCATCCTTCCTGAACAGTATCTAGCACCATTAGAGATAGGGTCTTACTCTGTTGGCCAGGCTGGAGTGCAGTAGTGAGATTATAACTCACTGTAGCCTCAAACTTCTGGGTTCAAGCGATCTTGTTTCAGCCTCCCAAATAAGTAGGACTACAGGCACATGCCATCACATCTGGATAATTTTCATTTAATCTTCTGTGGAGATGGGGGGGTCTATGTTGCCCAGACTGGCCTCAAAACCCTGGCCTCAGTGGTCCTCCCACCACAGCCTCCTAAAAGTACTGGGATTATAGGCAATGAGTCACCATCTCCAACCAACACTTCTAGTATTCCATTTATCACTGTTCTGGATTTTTTATTTTTTTTCGAGACAGAGTCTCACTTTGTTGCCTAGGCTAGAGTGAGTGCCATGGTGTCAGCCTAGCTCACAGCAACCTCAGTCTCCTGGGCTCAAGTGATCCTCCTCCCTCAGCCTCCCGAGTAGCTGGGACTATAGGCATGTGCCGCCATGCACGGCTAATTTTTTTCCCATATATATTTTTAGTTGGTCAATTGATTTCTATTTTAGTAGAGACGGGGTCTAGCTAAGGTTGTTTAGAACTTCTGACCTTGAACAATCCGCCCCGCCTAGGCCTCCCAGAGTGCTAGGATTATAGGCGTGAGCTACCATGCCCAGCCTCACTGTTCTGGATTTTATACTCAAGATGTCTTGCCATAAACTCTCCCTTTAACCCTCTAGTGATTTATAAAAGTATGTTTATCAACCATAGGATAACTGTGAAGCTAAAATCCAGGTATTACAGAAACTGTCAATAATTACAGGAATGATATATCAAAGCATAAAGGACACCATCCCTCTGGGAGCTACCCAGAAATTTTATGACATCAAATTATGATCAGGATAATTATAGCCTCAATTCAAATCAGTACAGATATATGATATAAGGAAGACCTGATATTCACTTGACCCTGATCAGTAGGTTGGGCTACTTTTACAGACTGAGAGTCAGTAAAAATGTGAATGGGAACCCAGGCGACACACCTGGGCATTTCCTTATACTTCCTTGCCCCATTAGAGCCATTGGCCATGTCTTTAAAAGAATAATATATGATCAAACATTAGAAAACATATAACTCATAAAAATGGAGGTCATACTGGTCAGAAAAAAAAAGACAAAAAGACTAAGAGTTTTGGTATCTTGTTTGGCTGAATGTGAAAGGAATTCTGAATGATTAGCTGGCTTATGAACATGAAGGTCCTGAACAGGTAAAACCTGAAAGATAATGGGAAAGGATATCTATATGTCTTAAATATGCTGCACTGGTCTTGTTTTTAATGAGTCCTTTATTCATAAAAAAATGGCCAAAGAGGTAAGGGTGAGGTCTTTTTTTTTTTCTTTTAAATAGTTTTTCTTTTTTCTTTTGAGAGAGAGTCTCACTCTGTTGCCTGGGCTAGAGTGAGTGCCATGGCGTCAGCCTAGCTCACAGCAACCTCAAACTCCTGGGCTCAAGTGATCCTCTTGCCTCAGCCTCCCAAGTAGCTGGGACTACAGGCATGAGCCACCATGCCCGGCTAATTTTTTCTATATATTTTTAGTTGTCTCGCTAATTTCTTTCTATTTTCAGTAGAGACGGGGTCTCGCTCTTGCTCAGGATGGTTATAAACTCCTGACCTTGAGTGATCCTCCTGCCTCAGCCTCCCAGAGTGCTAGGATTAAGGTGTGAGCCACCGCCACCCGGCCTAAACAGTTTTTCTTTGGGGCTGAGTCCATGATAAAAAGCCACCATGATAACAGCAAATAATTCTTTGAAAAATGGTTCCATTCCTGAGTTAGACAGCTTCATTCCTGTTTGACCCAACGGATCTTGCCATTTTCTCCAAGCTGTACAGTTCCACTGGCCACTAGCTGGAGGGCTGCAGGAAATATTTTATGTTCTGCTAATTTTACTCTTTCAGACAGAGTTGCAACAGTGTCACCCCTCTTCACGGGAACAGCTTCTTGCAAAATAATTTGTCCAGCATCAACGTCTTCCTGGAAAAAGAAGCCAAAGTTTTGAACATTACCTTCTAGCCAGTGCAATTTACATCTAAACACTAATACTATTTTGGTTAAAGAAGACATACTCACAGCTACAAAATGTACAGTGCACCCAGTAACTGTGACTCCAGTTTCCAGGGCTTGCTCATGGGCATTTGAACCCTTAAAAGAAGGGAGCAAGGATGGGTGGATGTTGAGCATTTTTCCTAAAAATTAAAAAAGCACAATGGTCAGAATTTAAAAATCCTGTGTATTCTGTAAAAGGAATATATGTTTTCCTGACTAGGGTAAGAAGTCAAACAGGAGCTGGATTTCTGGATTAGGTGTTTTCTTTGCCAAATGAGGTAAAGAGAAATAAGTTCTCATCCAAGGAGGCCCTGGCAGCAGCAAGTGCCTGCCTTGCACAACCCAAGGCACACTGGGGGGCTCTGAACAGGCACCTGCAGTGACAGGGAAGTGGGTGAGGCGTCCAAGCTGGATGGTAGGGCTCTTAAAGAAACTTTAGTTTGTTGCTGGCACATACTAGTAGAAAGAGGCAAGAGGTTCTTGCATAGTGTCTATTCTCTCCTAGGCCTCCTAAAAGTGCTGGGATTACAGGCGTGAGCCATTGTCCAGCCACTATGTCTTTGACTTCTAACCATGGAGTGACATGTCCACCAGCCAGATGATGGATTAGTTAGTTCTGTGTGTCTTTTGTCACCAAAGCCATTGCTGTTTTATATTATACCACAAGTGCTAACTATATTCACCTAAGAAAACTTAAACTGTTCAGAGGGAAAATACATGTATTACCCAAATGTGTACGCAAAAAAGGAAAACAGGATGCAGTCAAAGCTATGGGGAAAAAGGCAATAACGCAAGATAGTATATGTTTTCTGGCAACAATGCCTTCCTTGCCAACTTTTGGCAATGGTCTATGCTTCCTAAAGAGAGGACAGACTCCTCATTTTGGAATACAGGGAATCACTTTCTCTTGCTTCTAAAGAAGTAAGAAAAGATCTTCTAAATATTTATTCAGAAGATGAAGTACTATCTTAGTAATGTTACACAATTTTTGCTTACCATCCCATTTTTTGACAAAGGGGCCAGATAGAATTCTCATGAATCCTGCAAGACAGACTATGTCTGTAGAGAACTCTTCAAGGACTTGGTCAACTGCATTGTCAAATTCTATACGATTTTTATATAATTTATGATTAATTACCTGTAATAGAAAAAGATAAGCACAATCTTTTTCAATGAATTACCAGAAATAACTTAAAACTCAACCTTTACATGGACCATACTTTATTACTTCCTTGTGAAGACAAACCCATTACACAGAGATTATTAAGGAAGGGACAGGATGAAGTAGAGAGGCAAGCCCAGCACCCGCCCCCAATGTAAGTCCAGAGAACAAATACCCCATAGACCCAGGGCCTGTGAGGGCAGATTATGATTTTAAATACAGCCCGCAGGAAGGATACTTTTCCAGGTAACTTACTTTGGTGGGAATACCAGCTGCTTCTGCTTTATCTAACCCAGTCACTGCGGCTTTGTTGGAGATAACAACAACAATGTGCGCAGAGCTATTTGGTTCCCGAGTACTGTTTATGAGTGCTTGGAGGTTTGATCCTGAAAAGGGAGAAAAACACAAGTGAGCTTACATTTTTTAAAAAAAGATATGTGCTGTTTTGAATAGGGAACAGTCAGGCTTTCTGAATATATGTCTTGAAAAAGACTGGTGACAAGTGAGGCGTTTAAATTCCCTTCCTGTTGGGTTAATGGATCAATAGCTTGTGAAAACCACAGGTATTACTTGTTTTAGGACATATAATTGCTTCTGCAAAATACTATCTTATGATCTTACATTGCAGTAGAAACAGTGAAACATGATTTTAAAACCAATTGATGAGAAGTAAATTGTTTAAGCAAGAAAAATCAACACAAAAGAATAAACCACTATGAGCCAAGGGTAGTGGCTCACACATGTAATCCCAGCACTTTTGGGAGGATTGTTTGAGGTCAGGAGTTTGAGACCAGCCTGAGCAAGACCCTGTCTCTACAAAAAACAGAAAAATCAGCCACGTGTGTGGCATGGGCTTGTAGTCCCAGCTACTTGGGAGGCTTAGGCAGGAGGCTTGCTTGAGCCCAGGAGTTTGAGGTTGTAGTGAGCTATGATGACACCACGGCACTCTAGCTCAGGTGACACAGTGAAAACATATTTCAGGAAAAAAAAAAAAAAAAAAAAAAAAGAATAAACCACTATGGCACTATGGCCCTTATAATACTTTCTTTGCTTTACCATCAACTTGGGCCTAAAATATATTGAAATTTTAAAATTGATTTGTAAAACAATTACACTTCTGGGAATGTATCCTAAAGAAATAATCAGATATGCATTTCAGAACAAATTATATATTTACAAGAATGTTTATAGCAGTGTTACTTATAATAGAGAAAAAAAATCATGCATCTGGGAGAATATAATGCTCTTACTACTTTA
This sequence comes from Microcebus murinus, assembly GCF_040939455.1. Taxonomy (NCBI): domain Eukaryota; kingdom Metazoa; phylum Chordata; class Mammalia; order Primates; family Cheirogaleidae; genus Microcebus; species Microcebus murinus. The sequence continues at coordinate 10,895,271 of NC_134104.1, read as the reverse complement.
CCCCTTTATCCACAGAGATCAAACATAAATTTCTTTTTTTTTTTTTGATAAGTCTAAGTTTTGCTACAAACATAAATTTCTTATTCTTACTACTATTAGTGATAAAAATCCCTCAACTGTCTTGAGCATTCTTACAGCTCTACAGTGAAGAGAAAGCCACATCTCACCTGTTCCAGATATTAAGACAGCCACTCTTGCCTTTTTTTGTTGGACAGAAAAGTGATTTTTCAGGGAGCCATTCTTCAACACTGACCCATTTATTTGCATGCTCTCAATCAGATTTTTGACTTTCACACGAGGGGAACCTTCATTTCAAACATATCCATAAATAAGAACAAATGTGAATTAACAGGAATAATGGAAAAAAATTTGATTTTATGAAAACTTGAGAATACATTTTCTTCTGAAAATAAGATATACAAGGATCAAAATGAATAACAGGTTTGCATCACTTAACATTATTTATTCATAAAACTTTCTGAATATGGAGGTAACATAATTACCCACTTCGACTAAGATCTACAGAGCATATCACTATGTTGAAGCATATTGTGGATATATTACTGCCTGCCAGTTTTCTGCCCCTACTACCCAAATCTTCCTAGTGAGACCATCCATGATAGTGCTACGATTTCCTGGTCTCAAAGGTAGGCCTGTGATCCAGCAAAACCATTCAAAGACTTGATATGGGATGCTGAGAAAGGGAGGGTCTTTCTTATTGTAATGTAAGCTGAAGGATGTTATCTTTTTGATATTTGGAGAACCTGCCTGAAGATGAATCCACACAATAGAGGAAAGAAAGGCAGATATGGGCAAAGTCAACAAGCTCTGACATTTTTTGTCAGCTAATTTGAGTGGATTTTCTGCCACTCTGCCAAGTTCTAGCACTTCTAGCAGAGTGTCAACTCATGCACGGAACTTGTCAGGGTCCTTACGCACTATTCCTTATGTTGAGCTCGACCACAAAGCGGAGCCATGAGGTCTTGTGTGCAAGAAGATTACTTTGGAAGGTGATTCAGGGGGGTGTAATTGTGGATATGTGAATGCCACACAGAGCTGTCAGAGTCCTGAGGCAGAAATTAAGATATGTGATGTCACTGGTGTGGGTGCGTAAAGAAAGTTGCCATAGAAATGGCTGGAATAAAAGGTGGGCAAAAAGCTTGTGAGGCAGGGCTCAGTTATATTTATTAATATGATTATATACCTAAAACCAAATAAGGAGTGATTACCTTCAGGACGAGCAACCACACTGCCAATCACCCAGGCTTCTTCTTTGTGCTGCTGAATATCCCTCAGAACCTGCTCCGTCTGATCCTTGGATACCACCACGGCAGCCCCAACACCACAGTTAAATGTTCTGGCCATCTCTTCTTCAGAGAGGTGTCCTTCCTGCTGTAACCATGAGAAGATCTTGGGGATCCTCCAGGTCTGGGCATCTGAAAACAGGCAAGAGTTGTTAGGATTAACCTATTGTCTCACACATATATAAAATCATGCAAATATACAAAAATACAGAAATCACAATCAGGTTCTGCTGCCTTATGTAGGGTAAAGCTATAAACTGGCCTTTCACAAGTTCTTTTTTTCTGGGAACCACTTGTACCTTAGACATTACGAACATTTTTTTGTTGACACGCTTGGCCAGTATTCACAAATCAGTGAGGTTTTGTGCTGCATGAACTAACTAGATCCTTAGAAATTTCCTAATGGATTAGACGTGCTAGTAGCTGCATTCCAATAAGGTTGGCATACCATCCTTTTGTGAATGTTTAGCTGAGTCTTTGTGATGACCAAAATGCACCCTATGTACAATGCAAAACTAGATGACTTATATGCAGGTTTAGAGGCAATGCATACATCATTTAAGAAGTTATGCTACATGAAAGATCATATGCTACATAAGATCAACCACTCTGCCTCTTTTATTTATTTTAAAATTTAGACTTTTTAGGCATGCTATAAGGATATTTCCTCTACCATCATAAATAATAAAATAAAAATCTCTAATAAAATTTTCTAGGTAAAGGCCTATATATGTATATGCACATAAAATTCTTGAATAATAAAAGAATTTGGATAGTCTTTGGGATCTATAGTTATGGAATCTGATTTAGAAAAATTATTCTGAATTAAATTACTTATGATAGGCCAGGCGTAGTGGCTCACACCTGTAATCCCAGCAATTTTGGAGGCTGAGGTGGGAGGATCACTTGAGGCCAGGAGTTCAAGACCAGCCTGGGGAACATAGCGAGACCTAGTCTCTGCATAACATATAAAAATTAGCTGAGGATGGTAATGCGTGCTTGTAGTTCCAGCTACTTGGGAGGCTGAGGCAGGAGGATAGCTTGAGCCCAGGAGTTTGACGTTGCAGTGAGCTATGATGACACCATTGCACTCTAGCCCAGGTGACAGAGTGAGACTGTCTCCCAAAAATACAAAAGCAAAGCATCACAAGTTTTTGAATCTTTTCCCCTATTAGATTTAATTATGTTTCTACATAGCTAGCTAGGAAATGTCCGTTCTTAAAATTTAAGCTCAAAAGATTTAGAAATCACAATGTTCACTGTGTTCTTAATAGTTAAAACTCAGCAGCAACTTAAAAAATCAAGTAGTGGTACATCTATAAAATGTAATACTCTTCATCAAAAATGATGTTACTGTGACAAGTAGATGCCGATGATGTATTCAATGGCAGGACAAACAGCAGACTACCAAACTATGATCTCATTTTTGTGAAAAGTTTTACAAAGTATTTATTCAGAGAAGAAGACTGATAGGCTAAGAGCCTGTTTTCTACAAATGAACAAGTACTTTGTAACACATTTAATTTTAATGTTGAAAATTCCTTACTTAAATCTATTGTTGTCAAAGTATGATTCCTGGAAGAAACCTTAGACGCAGTGGGTTATGCAAAGCATCTTTATTAAGATATAGACATTCCTATAACTCAAAACCTAATGGCTTTCAGGAATCTTGCTGTATCAACTTTTAATTTCCTAATGAGGTAACCATTATGTTATTATTAACCAGTGGTATGATAGAGCCAGCACTTATACACTGCTCAACAGCCACTTAAAAAAAAAAAAAGATTCATTTATTTAGTTTGATTTTTGGAGACAGAGTCTCACTCGGTTCCCCGGGCTAGAGTGCCATGGCATCAGCCTAGCTCACAGCAAACTCAAACTCCTGGGCTCAAGCAATCCTTCTGCCTCAGCCTCCCGAGTAGCTGGGACTATACAAATGTGCCACCATGCCCAGCTAATTTTTCTATACATTTTTAGTTGTCCAGATAATTTCTTTCTATTTTTTAGTAGAGACAGGGTCTCGCTCTTCCTCAGGCTGGTCTTGAACTCATGACCTTGAGCGATCCTCCTGCCTCAGCTTCCCAGAGTGCTAGGATTACAGGTGTGAGCCACCGTACCCGGCCTCAACAGCCATTTTTAAATGGGCTATGGTTAGATTATTCACAGCACAGAAATTGGCAAATATACAAATCATTCCTGCCTTTCTTCCCCATTTATCAGCAGCCCACTATTCTTAACTATCCTGGAGGGGATGATGAAGGAGCTACTTCTTAAAAGTTTTTGTTTATGCTTGCTCTGTCCAAGGAACGTCTCCACCAGTAATTTAACCCTCCCATGAACACTCTGACTCCTTACTACGCTCATTCCACAGATCTGGAAAGGATTCCCATTCAGCCCAGTGTCCGCCTGCTTCGCTGACCAGGCTGAAACCCCATTAGAGCACTCTCCTTGCTTGTGCTGCCCACGTCCTCACTCCTACACAATCTATTTCTGACTCTTTGGATTCTCTCCCAGATTTACATACTGACTCTAGGGTCAGCTCATCAAATCTACTCTCCTCTATCCACAACTGCATCTCCCTCATGAATGACTGCAGTACCTGCTCAGCCCAACTGGATCGACCCAATTGATCTATTTTTTCTGTTCTTGTTTCAAGGCTATACATGCTTTTTTTTTTTTTTTTTTTGAGACAGAGTCTCGCTTTGTTGCCCAGGCTAGAGTGAGTGCCGTGGCGTCAGCCTAGCTCACAGCAACCTCAAACTCCTGGGCTCAAGCGATTCTCCTGCCTCAGGCCCCCAAGTAGCTGGGACTAGAGGCATGTGCCACCATGCCCGGCTAATTTTTTCTATATATGTTAGTTGGCCAATTCATTTCTATTTATAGTAGGGACAGGTCTCACTCTTGCTCAGGCTGGTTTCAAACTCCTGACCTTGAGCAATCCGCCCGCCTCCGCCTCCCAGAGTGCTAAGATTACATTAGTGAAGCACCGTGCCCAGCCTGAAAATTTTTTTTTTTTTAAGACAGAGTCTCACTATGTTGCCCAGGCTACCGTGAGTGCTGTGGTGTCAGCCTAGCTCACAGCAACCTCAAACTCCTGGGTTCAAGCAATCCTGCTTCCTCAGCCTCCTGAGTAGCTAGGACTACAGTCATGTGCCACCATGCCCGGCTAATTTTTTCTATATATATTAGTTGGCCAATTAATTTCTTTCTATTTATAGTAGAGATGGGGTCTCGCTCTTGCTCAGAGCTGGTTTCGAACATCTGACCTTGAGCAATCCGCCCGCCTCGGCCTCCCAGAGTGCTAGGATTATAGGTGTGAGCCACTGTGCCCAGCCTATACATGCTTTTACTTTGGGATAAAAACTATACAACCAGTTTCAACTTCACCTGTGTGTTCAGCGCCCCTTGCTGTCTTATTCTTGCTTCTGACCTTGACTTCTTTTCTTTTTTTTTTTTTGAGACAGAGTCTCTGTTTACTATGACAGCTGGAACAGTTACTCTGCCTTTCTATGTCTCTTTATCCTAGAAAAACGGAGGGAAAATCCTGTCCCTCACTACTGTCATATGCATAAAATTATTCTCCTTTCCTTTTACCAGTAAGTTTCTTGAAGCAGGAATCTCTGCCCACTGTCTATACACCTCTGCCACCCACCCCCCCTACAATAATCTGGTGGGTGGCATCTATGTCCAGCAAGATGCTTTTTGACTTAACTCTGAAAACATGGGTCTCTTTTCTTGTCCTTATCTTAGCTCTCTGTGTTGCACCTGACATATAACTGGTGTCACGTTAAAATTCTGCCTGGGTTTGACTATGATACTTTCACATGGTTTATTTCCTGCTCAAATTGTCTTCAGTATTCTACTTCCGAGGAACAGGCTTTTGCCCCCCTCCCCCGATATTCTCTGGGCTATAACCATTACTATGTGCATATGATCACCCAACTTATCTTCAGCCTGATCTCAACTTTGGCTCAGTCACCTTGCAATGAACACACTGAAGATTTATAAATGATATTCCCCCTTCCTAAGCCAAACCTATTCTTTCTCCTGTGTTATTGATGTTACTATCAACTCACCCACTTAACTAGAAACCTGGGATTTCTTTTTCCTCCTAAGCATAAAATGATTCTCCAACCTGTTTCCCTTCTCTATGCCTTGTTTCAAGCCTTCTCTATGCCTTTTATCTCCTATGTAGACTACTTAATAGCCAGCATTTCCCTTCTTGGGCATGTAGGGTTCCATCTTGATAGAGCTTGAAATACCAACCCCTTGGAGGATCTGCTTGTAGCACTTCATCTTTATGTAAGCCAATTAAATGAGAATATGTTATGCCTTATAAATGTAGGTAATGAAGCAAAAAGAGGTGGAAAAAGGTCAACCTATTTCCCCCCAAAATACTCCAACAATTAAGAATTTTCCATGTATATTCATATGTATAACAACTATCCTTAGAGTTTTCTCATACAATGTATTTTTTCCCTTAACAATTTTCTGAATAAAAGTTCCTTTTAGTGATCTTACCTAAATCCACACCAAATTTCTGAGGGAGGACTCTGGGGATGTTTTCTAGCAATCCACCACCAGTAATATGGGCGAAGGCTTTGACATGTCCTGAACGTAGGACAGGTAACAGTGAATGGCTGTAGATTTTGGTTGGAGTTAGAAGTAAGTCCCCTGTATATTGGAGAGAAAAGCAAGAACTTAGTTTACGAATATAAAACGAAAACATAAAAAGACTACTCTCAAACATACCAGTTCTATAATAATGTCCAACCAGCAAAACCATAGCATAATGTATTTCATTCCATGCTAGCTTTAAGTAACGAGAGACTAAACCCACTAAAGCAGTTGCTTATACGTTTCCAAGCAGGATAGTTTAAATGTGAGCGAGTTTACCTAAAGTCTGATCACCACAACCATCAGGTGCTGGAGAGGAATACTGGAGGGAAGATTTCCCCACAATTTTCCTCACAAGGCTAAATCCATTGCTGTGAAGACCAGATGAAGCTATTCCAATAACAATATCCCCTTCAGTGATTCTTTCCAGGTGAGGGAGTCTCTGATCCCGCTCCATGGCACCAACTGCAAAACCAGCTAGGTCGTACTCTCCAGGAGGATACATATCAGGCATTTCTGCTGTTTCACCTCCTGGCAGGATAAGACAAGAGCCAAGAAATCACATAATGTTTGTAAACCTGCCTATAAAATATTGACACTAGCTACTCTTCACATGAACAATTACACATATGTGGCTATATACTGTAAATATTCAATAATGTAATCTATTATCTATTAGCTGCCTAACAGAACTTTCAACCAAGCATGGTTTCAGGGGAAATAGCACTAATTTCCACAAAGGCTGAGATAAGGTTATACCCCTACAAGTATGTATATAGCCTTCAAACATCACTACTTTCACAGGATGAATGCTCAATTGAATATGATATCATTTCTACAGCAGTTTAGTTTCAGAAATGTTTTCACATATATTTGATCTTATAATCACTCCATTTTCCAGGTAATGGTATAACTTAAAGAAGCAATTTTTTTTTTTTTTTTTTTTGAGACAGAGTCTCTCTCTGTTGCCCAGGCTAGAGTGAGTGCCATGGCGTCAGCCTAGCTCACAGCAACCTCAGTCTCCTAGGCTCAAGCAATCCTTCTGCTTCAGCCTCCCGAGTAGCTGGGACTACAGGCATGTGCCACTATGTCCGGCTGATTTTTTCTATATATATTAGTTGGCCAATTAATTTCTTTCTATTTATAGTAGAGACGGGGTCTCGCTCTTGCTCAGGCTGGTTTTGAACTCCTGACCTCGAGCAATCCGCCCGCCTCGGCCTCCCAGAGTGCTAGGATTACAGGCGTGAGCCACCGCGCCCGGCCTTAAAGAAGCAATTTAACTGAGACTGCCTGACTCTTAAATGTCCTGGTTTAAAAAACATAACATAGGTGGGAGGGGGAGGAGGGAATGGGTATATACAAACACAACAAATAAGGTGTGCAAAGTTTGGGGGATGTCACTTCTATGGTAAAATTTGCCTTAGGTTAGTATTTGGAATGCCATGAACCCATGTGCCTCTGCCATAGGGCTAGAAAGGAATAAATAAACCCTAGGCCTGTCTGCTGAGGAGGCTATTGAGGAAAGATGGGGATATAAAAGGTGCCAAAGATTGGACAGAAAGACAAGGCCTACCAGACAGTGTAGGAGTATGGGTCTAGCGACAAATCCTTGAGTAGGGGTTTGAGAACACCAGGGTCTAAGGGTCTTTAATTCATGTAGTGTTTATTGGCACTGGTCACATTTATCCATAGAACTAAAACACAGTGAGAAAAAGGGCACATGATTATAATGGGTAATCATACCAAGGAGAGCACATCCAGCTTTGCTACAAGCTCTAGCAATTCCAGCAACAACAGCTTCAGTCGTCTTGAGGTCAAGTTTTCCACAGGAAAAGTAATCGAGGAAGAAGAGGGGCTCTGCTCCTTGTGCCAGAATGTCATTTACACACATTGCAACCAAATCTTGACCAATGGTATCATGTTTATTGCACAGCTGGGCAATCTACAGAAGAATAATATACACATCTATATGAGGTAATAAGCTCTAAATTCTATCTTGTCAATTATTTATCAAGGGAGGCTAACAAATACCACTGACTTCAGATAGCTGTTCTTAACACCTAAAACAAAAGAACATGAAATTCTGATAAGCTACTTGGTCTAAAACCACTCTTTTTTTCTTTTATACCCTAAAATGCCCTTAATCTGTTAGACATGTGCAGACATTTTGACCATATTATATGGTTATTTGGTATGGTTCTTTTTTGCTGTCAAGAGGAAAAATATATATTTGATATACAATAAATTCCTTATTTTTCACAAAAGCCCTTTATTTACAAATGTGTCTGATTACCTTCAGCTTAGTTCCAACACCATCTGTTCCAGAGGCCAGAAGAGGATCTTTGAAACCGGCTGCTTTCAAATCAAAAAGACCAGCAAAACCGCCAAGATCAACTTCACAGCCTATTGAAAAGGAATATAATTACACTCTGCATTTTAATAGATTATTTAAACATGAATATACATACCCCTTCTTCATAAGAATGGCTAAAATAAGAGATGCCCTTCCTGAGAACGGGAGACTGCATCATGTGCTCAAAGAATTGATCAAGAAATCAAATATTAAGCCGGGCGCGGTGGCTCACGCCTGTAATCCTAGCACTTTGGGAGGCTGAGGCGGGCGGATTGCTCAAGGTCAGGAGTTCGAAACCAGCCTGAGCGAGACCCCGTCTCTACCAAAAATAGAAATAAATTAATTGACCAACTAAAAATATATATACAAAAAATTAGCCGGGCATGGTGGCGCATGCCTGTAGTCCCAGCTACTCGGGAGGCTGAGGCAGTAGGATCGCTGAGCCCCGGAGATTGAGGTTGCTGTGAGCCAGGCTGACGCCACGGCACTCACTCTAGCCTGGGCAACAAAGTGAGACTCTGTCTCAAAAAAAAAAAAAAAAAAAAAAAAAAAAAGAAATCAAATATTAAAGAAGCATACATATCTTTTGGAGCTTAACATCATATATAAGAAATGCTTTCCTTAATATTAGACACAAGAAAACAGAAAACTATGGGTTTGGTTTAAGTAGGGCAAGACTTACAGACACCTGGCATTGATTTAGAAAATTCTCCTGTTAATAAAGTGCAATTAAATCACAACGTATGTCAAAGTTAATGAATTAACCAAGTACAGGATGACTTACCTGATCTGGAGGTAGCTTTTGCTAAAGGCTGAATTTTCTTGACCAGCATATTTCCAGCTGCAATGTCTACCCCAGATTCCTTGTAAGTCAGGCCCCTAAAGAATTAAAAAAAAAATCATCAAAATGCCAAGGAAAATTATTTTAATCATAAAATACTATTTAAAGCAGAAGACATCATGAGTGGTTTTTACATCCCCTAAGGTGCTTAAAATTTTTTAAAAAGTCAATGCCTGGGCCCCATTCATAGAGATTCTGATTTAACTGGTCTAGGGCAGGCCCTGGGAATTGAAATGTGTTTAAACAATCTCCCTGGGTGATTTGGTTGCCATCATCTCCATTGAGAACTACTGCTCTAACTCAATCACCTAGTTCTTCTAGAAGTACTTCTCATAGGCTCCTAAATATACTGATGTTTTTCTTTTTCTTAATATATCATACTACGTATTTCTTTTTTTTTAATTCCCAAGTATCACTAGTGTTGAGGTCGATGATTTTTTTTTGGAAACGGGGTTTCGCTATCATGTGGGCTGGAGTGCCGTGGCATCAGCCTAGCTCACAGCAACCTCAAACTCCTGGGCTCAAGTGATTCTCCTGCCTCAGCCTTCCGAGCAGCTGGGATTACAGGTGCACACCATCTCACCTGGCTCATTTTTCTATTTTCAGTGGAGACGAGGTCTGGCTCTTGTTCAGGCTGGGTCTTTAATTTCTGACCTCAAGCAATTCTCCCACTTTGGCCTGACCTACTTTTAAATACACTGATATTTTGCCACCACCTATCTTGGTTCAATTTGAATACAGGCTGGAAAGGAGTGCCAAAACCAAGTAAAAAATGTGAAAATTAGGGTTATAAAACCTGTATACAAATATCCCTAAATTTCAGCTTCAGGCAGTTTTGTTGTGAAAACAACAAAAACACAAATATCTCTAATCAGACTGAGGTGCTTTTTTTTGAGAGGGTCTTGCTCTGTTGTCCAGGCTGACGTGGTGTCGTAATAGCTCACTGCAGCCTTCAACTCCTGGGCTCCAGTGATCCTTCTGCCTCGGGCCCTGGAGTAGCTGGGACTACAGGTGCACACCAGTATGCCAAGCTAATTTTTGTTTACTTTTTTTGTAGTGAGGGGTCTCAACTATGTTGCTCAGGCCGGTCTCAAACTCCAGACCTCAAGCAATCCTCTCACCTCACCCTCCCAAAGCACTAATTACAGGTGTGATCTACCATGCCAGGCCTCAAACTGAGTTTTTATTGCAATGATATATAACTGTATCAGTATCCTTTATAACTGAAGACAGTAAGAAACAAGATCAAATACTATGGAAAAAGTAGACCTAGGTAATAATATTCAGTGCATCATTTCCTTCTATATAGGGCCAACAATTTGGAAGTATACATTTAGAGGACAAGCTTGAGAATGACACTGTTGATTGAGAAGTCTTGCCTTGCAAAAATGAGAATTATGACTTACCAGGATGCAGGGATACATGAAGAAATATGTGAAGTTTTATTAAAACAAGCTGCCAGGTCACAATTAGAGTTGAGAGCATTGGCAGTTAACTGACAGAGTCAGTAATCCACGGTCACTCTCAGATAGGAAACAAAGTCCTACTGGTTCAAAAACAATTTTTCCCAGGTAGCAATTAACAATGTGGCATCTCATTTCCTTCAACTTTAACTTAAAGAACTCAGGTCAGAATTCAGATTACAGTCTCTTGAAATTGGTCATTTCAATGGAATCTAGTCATTTTTAAATGAAAAATAAATTTTTAGCATAATATTTTAATGTTTTTGATTCTTAAAACATTCTAGTGTTTAAACTTTAAAAATTTGCCTGTCAGTATCAGGACAGTTTGAATTAAGTTGCTAAAGTGTTCTCATCTTGTCCTTAAATATTTATCACCCATAGGTGAACTTTATGAACAGTAAATGTAATATATTCTTAGAGAAATCAAAACACCCACACCTGCAACTAAAAGTTTATTGATCTTATAAGAGAATAGTTGTATATGGCGACAAATGAATCAGTAAGAGGTCAAAAAATACATTCCAGTAATAGACACAAATGCAGTAATAAAAGGAGACTGCCAAAATTTACAGTATAATTATAAATCAAGTTACAAAGTCAGTTGACCAATATTCTCATCTGGAGTTCTTTGACAAAAGCACAAACTATAATTAAAATATAACAACTTTTAACTGTGTTAACTCAAGAAACAAAAATCCTTAATATCTCTGCATCCTGATAAACTTTTCAAACATAAGAAGCTATTGTGAAGTTTTTTCCACTTAACTTGAATATTGTTCTAACCAGTTTTTTTTTTTTTGAGACAGAGTCTCACTTTGTTGCCCAGGCTAGAGTGAGTGCCGTGGCGTCAGCCTGGCTCACAGCAACCTCAATCTTCGGGGCTCAGGTGATCCTCCTGCCTTAGCCTCCCGAGGAGCTGGGACTACAGGCATGCACCACCATGCCCGGCTAATTTTTTTTGTATATATATATTTTTTTTTTTTTTTTTTTTGAGACAGAGTCTCGCTTTGTTGCCCAGGCTAGTGTGAGTGCCGTGGCGTCAGCCTAGCTCACAGCAACCTCAAACTCCTGGGCTTGAGCGATCCTTCTGTCTCAGCCTCCCGAGTAGCTGGGACTACAGGCATGCGCCACCATGCCCGGCTAATTTTTAATATATATATCAGTTGGCCAATTAGTTTCTTTCTATTTATAGTAGAGACGGGGTCTCGCTCTTGCTCAGGCTGGTTTTGAACTCCTAACCTTGAGCAATCCGCCCGCCTCGGCCTCCCAGAGAGCTAGGATTACAGGCGTGAGCCACCGCGCCCGGCCTGTATATATATTTTTAGTTGGTCAATTAATTTCTTTCTATTTTTGGTAGAGACGGGGTCTCGCTCAGGCTGGTTTCGAACTCCTGACCTTGAGCAATCCGCCTGCCTCGGCCTCCCAGAGTGCTAGGATTACAGGCGTGAGCCACCACGCCCGGCCCTCTAACCAGTTTTGATTCAAATGAAATCCAAACCAAGATCAGATCAGCCCCACAAAGAGAAAAGAATACAGATGACTTAGCATAGGATTAATGACATTTTCTACATAACCATTTAGGCCAGTTATGAAACTGTGCTCTAACCACTTCAGTATGAGATATTACCTGGGCTGCTGAAGGAAAGCTATGGCCCGGAAGCCGATGTCCTTCCTATAAATTGCTCCCTCAAACTTTATAGCAGCTAGTCCTTTCTTGGCTTCTTCAAGGGCTGATACGAGATTCTCTCGGATAGCTGTTACTGTAAGGACTCTACCACCATTAGTAAATATTTTGCCATCTTTGAGCACAGTGCCTGCATGGAACACCTCCAGTCCTAAAGCTTGAGCCTCTGGAAACCCTGTAAGAGAGCATACTTGACATATGATTTGAGATAACAACAGTATTTCACACTGAAGTAATTTATGATTTCCACAAGTTTTTAGAAAAATTTTAAATCTTTATCTCAGTTAAATACAAGAATCATATCAGGCAGGAATTAATGAAATATAATAGCTAACAGACCCCTTTTCCTAAGAATCATCTGTTCTGTTTTAGGCTGACAAATGCATTCCTAAAATCGTGTGTTATCATAAATCTCATTATTTTAACAACTGTTTCAGTGAGGGAGGAAAAAAGCAGCTAAGGCCCAAAAAGTTTGTGAGTTAAAAGTACAAAGTTATTTCTTCCTCATAAGAAGTTAAAAATAAATAAACCCTGAATTTGATCACATCTATCTTTTACTTAAGAGTAAAGGAATTTCTTTTTACCATAGTCATTCAACATCCTTATGTTTTCCCTAATATAACAACGGTAAAATTTCAAGACAAATTTGATTTAAATTATGGGGTCAGCCCCAAATCCCTGGCTTCATTTTCTTTTGAATTATTTTTAAACTCGTAGAAACAACTTTACATTTAAACCTTATTAGACTATATTTTCTCAACTCCAAAATGACCACAGCAGACAGCTTACACCAAAAAAAACCCCCTCCTTTTAATTAAAAAAAATTCTTATTCTCCAGTTTGTCTTCTTTTTCCTTCTCCATTTCTCTTTTTAGCAGTCTATTTGGTAGTTTGTTAATATATATCTTTAGTATTTTTACAATACAAAACCACTCAGTGGCTCAGAATGGCCATTATACTTGCTGGTAGTGGTAATACCCAATATTGCTCGGGTAGAAATGATTATTATACTTGTCACCTCAATCTTAGCAAAAATTTCACCAATAAAAGGGATTTTGGTTCTATTCCATATCTGTTCATTTTCAAAAGCAATCAATCAAACATACTACTGGGGTACTGGCAGAGCTAAACTACAGCCTGGTAGGGGTTGTAGAGGTCTTCCTTTGGACTTATGGCACTGGAACTTATTTGGCATTTTAAAACAGTTTGATTTAACATAATTTAACTAGAGGTTTCACCTCCTGCAAAGAGAAAAGGAAAAGAGAAGGATATATGTTTGGAAGTATTTGAATTCTGCTATCCAAGTGACTATGGGGTACACTGTACCCCATAGGTAAACTGGGGCGGGTCAAACCACACAAGATTGTATGCATTTGTGATCATTTAGAGATCTTACCTCTAAAACGTATCCTACTGATGTAGTTTACAATAATGTTCCTCTGCCTCTCACAGAGCCCCATTATCACTCTGGCTCCAGGAGGATGGAAGTGAAAGGGTATAGTAGGTAATACTCTGGAAACATGGTTAGGTCACTTATGTCTTCCTCACGCAGGAAGGAAAATGGATGTTTCTTTAAATAAGTAATTGTGGATATTTGAACACACATATCCAACAAACAATGTGGTTATGTTAAGACCCTCTAAAAGATTTCTGATTGACTCACACCCATAATAGGAAAAGGCCTTAGTGTGGGAAGGGGGAGGCCTGTTGTGGCACTGTCACTTGTCACATTGCAATCAACCTCTTGTTCCCTGACATTCACCTGTTATTTCCTTGCCCTTGGTGTAGTCTCCAGGATAACCTTTACTTGCCATGACAACAGTGAGGGCAGTATGGTTTTCTAGCCAGACAGGCAGAGATGTGCAGAGCAGGCCATCTAAGATACACTGAATCAATTCATAGAGATCACTTTTAAGAAGGGGGAGGATTACCTGGAAAAATACAATCAACATGCAGTTGTTATTAATTTTAGTTTTCCTTAGACATTTTATTCACAGGGGTACTAACAGAACTTGCATGTATTTCCCAAAGGTAATTATTTCAGGGCTGATAAATCCTGAGATTAAAATAACACACATGTTCAAAAAGGAATAATTTTTTATCTTTAATTACTGTTACCCACTTGGCACTCTGGATCACCAAAACGACAATTAAACTCCAGAACTTTTGGGCCATCCTTGGTCAGCATTATACCAGCATAGAGAATACCTTCATAAAAAAAGAGAGAGAGAGAAAAGAAATCTATAATGAAGACATTGTATTATGACTATAAAATCTACCATTTTAACCTCTATTACTCAAGTTATGGAAAAATCATAAACATTACAACAGTAGTGGTGAAAAAAAGAAAACGGAAAAAAGTTTTATCAAAACTAGGCTAAGGGGGGGATGGGCAATATAAGTAACCTTAACACTTGTACCCCCATAATATGCTAAAAACCAAAACAAAACAAAACAAAAACTAGGCTGGATGCAGTAGCTCATGCCTGTAATCACAGTACTTTGGGAGGTCAAGATGGGAGGATTACTTGAGACCAAGAGTTCAAGACCAGCCTGAACAACATAGTGAGATCTTGTCACTACAAAAAAAAAAAAAGAAAAAGAAAAAGAAAAAGTGGAAATTTACTCTGTAAATAACTATGTCCACAATATGAAAGCACTTACCTGTGTATGGGGTACCCTCCTGCTGCATGCCATCTACTGTCTTCTGAAGAACTATATTTTTAATTTTTAGTAACAAATCCTTCGAAACCTGGGGAACACACAGAAATATTTCATTTAAAAATCATCTTGTAAGTAGTATTACATGGGACAATGAGATTTTTTTTTTTACTATCTGACACAAGCCGAGCACTTTGAACCTGAAGGATTTAAACTTTTAAAACCCTCACAATGACCCTACCAATAGGTATTTCAGCCTTGTGATTTCAAAAATATACACCCTTAAAAAAGCTTGCTAAAAATAGTTTTCTGAAACATAATAATAAAAATGAAAAAAGTCCTCTCCCACCCTTAGGCTCCTTTGTATTCTTCCAGAATACTCTATGCATGTTTCATAAGCCTATATACTTATGAATATGAGTTTATAAACTTAACTATAAAAATCAGACACAGAAATAGTTCTATGTTTTAAAGTCAATATTACCAAATAGTAGTTTTCATTTATAAAGTCTAAAAAAAATGAAGTTTGGTTTGTTTTTAATCTTTTAAAAAAGAAAAATATGGGCCAGGTGTGGTGGCTCATGCCTATAATCCTAGCACTCTAGGTCATGCCTGTAATCCTAGCATTCTGGGAGGCTGAAGCAGGCGGATCACTCAAAGTCAGTTCAAAACCAGCCTGAGGCTGGGAGCAGTGGCTCACACCCATAATCCTAGTACTCTGGGAGGCTGAGGTGGGAGAATTGCTCAAGATCAGAAGTTCGAAAACAGCCTGAGCAAGCCTGAGCAAGCGTGAGACCCTATCTCTACTAAAAATATATAGAAAAAAATTAGCTGGGCATGGTGGCGCATGCCTGTAGTCCCAGCTACTCAGGGGGCTGAAGCAGAAGGATTGCGTGAGCCCAGGAATTTGAGGTTGCTGTGAGCTAGGCTGATGCCATGGCACTCTAGCCTGAGCAACAGAGTGATACTCTCTCTCAAAAAAAAAAAAGTAAAAAGCACTATATTAGCAGAAATGATTGTGTCATCAATGAAAAGTAGGTGATTATCTGGAATGCTAACCTAATTACATACAACATACTCCAACAATGCAGATTTCATAGAAAAACTGTCCAGAAACTGTCGGGAAACACACATTATTTATGCATTATGAAGTAGAAAGATCAGAAGAACAAATTGTGCTTTGACTTGGTTGTCAATGCATCAAACACACAGCACTTTGTGCTGGGCCTTGGCTATCCAAAGATGAATACAATGTAACTCTAGAGTTATTACAGTCCAGAATTTAGACTGTAATAGGCTCCCATGGGTTAAAAACTGGGTGTAGGGAAGAGGGGATGGCAGGATCTGTTTAATCCATACTATACTTTTTAGATTGGCTTAACTTAGGTCTTTATTTGTTTTCTTTTGAGACAGAGTAACACTCCATCGCCCTGGGTAGAGAGCAGTGGTGTCATCACAGTTCACAGCAAGCTCAAACTCCTGCAATGAAGTGATCCTCTTGCCTCAGCCTCCTGAGTACCTGGGCCTACAGGTGCATGCCACCCCTGACCCCCAGCTAATTTTTTCTATTTTTAGTAGAGACAGGGTCTGGCTTTTGCTCACGCTGGTCTCCAACTCTTTAGCTCAAGCAATCCTTCTGCCTTGGCCCCTAGAGTTAACGCATGAACCACCACCATGTCAAGCATTAACTTAGTTCTTCAAAGGCTAATTTTAGATAAGGCTAGTTTTAGAGACCAGAAGAGATACTTTTCATTTCATACAAAAATCAAATTCCTGATCAGCAATACAATTTATAGAAACAAAGAAAAACCAAAACAACATTAGAAAAGCATAATTTAAGAGCTCTTTGAGAAGAGCAATCACAAGACATAGGCAGAGCCTCTGGGAAGTACCTGAGGTGCTGGACAGTAGGCGCCCATCCCTCCTGTGTTGGGGCCGCCATCTCCCTCCAGTAATCGCTTATGGTCCTGCGCTGGGGGCATGGGGGCCACAGTCTTCCCATCAGTGAAACACAGACACTATAGAGAATGCAAAATAGTCTGCTTATGTTAAATGCTAAAGAGTAAAAAAAATAATTTACTAAGGCAAATTATATACACGTTAACTCTTCGAGGAGATTTTTTTCTGAAGAAAAATGAATTGAAACATCAATAACATCAAGCTACATACATTAAGAATCATAAGATCTTATAAAGTAAAACATTTCAACCTTTCCCCCACTTTAAGCTCCCAGGCATTAAAACTTAAGGTGACTTCATTCCACAACTTATTGTATAATAAACTGAATTTGAAAGAAAAAACATCCATGTCTGAATTAATCCAGAATCTTAATGTGGGACATAAGTCTAAAACTCCTAATACATTGGTGATGACTAAAAGAAAATGAATTCTTTTTTCATTTGCATCCCAAATACTAAATGTATATAAATTCCTTTGTAACTTTTAGGCTTTTATGTTTTTAGATGAAGCAAACAGAATAAAACAAGTCTTTTGGGGGGCACATAAATAAAAGTTACGTTTTATAGAAGCCAAAAAGATGAATATACATACAGACACCTCTTCTCCTTCAAGAAGTTCTTCAATGACAATTGTTTCTCCAGCTGCTCCAAAAGCTTTCTCCTAATTGCAGGTTTAAAAAAAGAGGCTTGATAAGCTTTTACTATCTACGTAGTTGATTTCTGTCATTGCTCATCATTTGAATTATGAATGAATATGTGAGTATTGTCATTTCTCTTTCCCTTTTCTCTCTCTCTTTTTTTTTTGAGACAGTCTCACTCTGTTGGTGAGAAAAAATATTAGCTGGGCATGGTGGCACATGCCCAGCTAATATTTTTTTTATATATATATTTTTAGTTGTCCAGCTAATTTCTTTCTATTTTTTTAGTAGATACGGGGTCTTGCTCTTGTTCAGGCTGGTCTCGAACTCCTGAGCTCAAAGGATCCTCCCACCTCGGCCTCCCAGAGTGCTAGGATAACAGGCGTGAGCCCCATGCCCAGCCTCTCTTTCCCTTTCTGAAAAACTCAAAGAAACATATATATTTCCTATTTTTTTTCTTTATGGGACAGAATCTTGCTCTGTTGCCTTAGGGTAGAGTACAGTGGCATCATCATAGCTCACTGTAACCTCAAACTCCTGAGCTCAAGTGATCCTCCTGCCTCAGCCTTCTTGAGTAGTTGGGACTACAGCCTATGCCATGACACCCGGTTAATTTTTGTATTTTTAGTAGAGATGGGGTCTCATTCTTGCTCAGGCTGATCTCAAACTCCTGAGTTCAAGCTATCCTCCCACCTCACCCTCTCAGAGTGCTAGGATTACAGGCATGAACCACCTTGCTCAGCCTAATATTTCTTATTTTTAATGTGGCAACGGATGTAGCCTTGGCACAGATGAAATGAATACATTACTAATATTCTCTTGAGGATTTGGCTTTCCAGTTTCAAATAAGGTACAGAGAAAAGAGATGTTTTCACTGTTGCCATTTAATCCTTATATATATTTGCCTATAATAATTATCTTAAAGCCTGTGAAAGTAGATTTCTATGAGAGGAGAAACCCCACAACAACCAAGATGGATCACAGGAGAAAAACACAGTATATTTAGCCGGGCGCGGTGGCTCACGCCTGTAATCCTAGCACTCTGGGAGGCTGAGGCGGGTGGATTGCTCGAGGTCAGGAGTTCGAAACCAGCCTGAGCAAGAGCGAGACCCTGTCTCTACTGTAAATAGAAACAAATTAATTGGCCAACTAATATGTATAGAAAATTAGCCGGGCATGGTGGCGCATGCCTGTAGTTCCAGCTCCTCGGGAGGCTGAGGCAGAAGAATTGCTTGACCCCAGGAGTTTGAGGTTGCTGTGAGCTAGGCTGACGCCACGGCACTCATTCTAGCCTGGTCAACAAGCGAGACTCTGTCTCAAAAAAAAAAAAAAAAACAAAAAAAAAAAAACACAGTATATTCATTCATTGCTTTACTTCTTTTAGCTTTTAGACATGGGACAAATACTTTTTATCCTCATGTATGGTTTGAGAATTTATTTATATGTTCTATAGCCTGAGGATTTTCTACCTTTTAGTAGCAGACAACAAAGGATGTTAAAATTTACTTCAAAAGCATAGAAGCATTGTTTAGTCATCAATGTAGATCTGTAATAACCATTTTATAGAGATGGATTTTAATATATGACATTATGAAAAATAACTTACCTGTGTGTTTGCAAGATAGGTTTTCCTTATCTTGAGGAGTATTTTGTTAATTTAATTACCCAGTATGAACAGAAAGCTAAACTTGTTCAGAAGAATCCACCTACCTGCATGATCTCCTGTACAGCTTTGCAGGCCTCTTCTTTGTTCTTTGCAACCACCACCCCTTTCCCAGCTGCAAGACCACTGGCCTTCACAACTAAAGCAGGGAAGTCCGCACTGTGAAGACAGAGCCATGTTCAATGTCTAATAAACCCTTACAATTCAAACTTTTAAAATGCTTTGTTCTTTTGTAATTATATGCTATCACAGCAAATGAAAAGCAGAAAGAAAAAAATCACTGATTATTCCAACACCATTTTGATGTATTTCCCACCGAAAGTTTTTTTTCCTATGTGTTCCTTTATAGTTGCAATCACACAGTACATATTACACAATTTTGCTTTTTCCACTCATTATAAGATCACATAGGCAGAAATGTTTGGACGAATAAACAAATGTATAGAGTACATATGGAATAATCTTTAGACAAAGTAGTGAATTGTACTCTCATTTGAAGCACATATAAGAAACCATCAAGTGGGACTGGTGATCTGTAAGGAGACTTACCCAAAGTAAGTAATAAAACTGTTACTTACCCAAGGCATCTGGCTACTAAGAAATAATATTGACCCAACTAGGAAGGAAAACATACCAGGTAGCAGGAAGAAGTGTCAACAAAAAAAGGGCAAAGGCATGTATCTGCCAACATTCATTAACTGCTCAATGTTTTCCATATAATAGAGAACAAAGGATGTTAATTTTCAGATTCAGAATTAGAGCAGTGGTGGCAGATGACCAAGTGATGATTCCTCACTCTGGTCATTTATGACAAAAATCAATATACTTTATAAGATGCCACTGTGTTTGTCAATTTGACTGTGAAAAGAGTACACAACCGCAGAACCAAGTGTATTTTTTCTCCTAGGAACTACTCAGTAGTAAATATTAAAAATTTTATCCTTCTATGTGGCCACAAGATCATATAAACTATATATGCACAGAAATACCATTTTATTCAGTAATTGGAATTATTGACCAAGATAAAAAAAAAAAAAGAAATACCACGACTTGCTTATTTATTAAGAATTAAAAAATTTTCCCCCATAATTATCTTACTATAAACTTGTGATAGCCGAAGACTCTAGAATTACATTTTCAACATAAAAGTGATTGTGTACAATTACATAAGAAAACAACTGCTCTTCATAGGTGGACTTCTATCTACCTCATAATGAATCTGCAGGCCTCTTCAGGTTTGGTGAAAGCTTTCCATTGTGCAGTTGGGATTCCATGTCGGTCCATAAACTCTTTGGCAAACCTTTTGCTGGACTCCAACCGAGCTGCTTCTGCCGTGGGGCCAAAGCATCGCACTCCTGAAGATGACAGGTTTCCAACAATTCCTATTGATGCAAATAGTAACCTCAGGTGAATCAAGGTCTCAATGAGGCTTTTCAGATTTAAAACAAATTAGCACTGGACTATGTCTATGTCTAGACAAGGCAGATGACACAGTAAGGTTTTCATGTTGTCTACTGGATATAAACATGCTACTGACATGTCATTTAAATCTGAATTTGTTACATTTGAATATACATATTATTAAATAGACACCAAGCTAGAGCACAATAAAGACACATAAAATGGTTCCCACAGCTGCAAATTTGATCTCTAAGTCATCACATGTCTGATATTTGGAGGGGGAAAAAAAGCTAGAATACATACATTTCAAGAGGGTAAAAGCTCTTTTTCCCAATATAATATATTATTACATATTACAAGACCTTATCTGTATAATGAATTGGATTAGATGATCCCTAAGCTCCTATTGGCACTGAATATACTATAACTGTAACAATAAACAGAAATGAACTTTACCAGCAGCCAGTGGTGCTTCTGGTCCAACAACTACGAATTCAATTTTCTCATCTTTGCAGAATTGAGCAAGGGCAGCATGGTCACTGATCGAGATGGCTGTGAACAGAAACAAAACAAAACCCAAACACACTGCATTTACAAAAACATTGTTTAACTAAATGTCTTGATAAAAACTAAGCGCTATACTTTAGTATGCTTATGAACTATTGGTTTTCTTTTATTGGTACAGATGATAGTTTCACCAAATGAAATTCAGAGTAGACTACATTCGGCTAACTAACAAAGTTTAGTTTTTGCTATCACTGTAGCAAAAACTACAGTGAGATGAAAATATCAGTAAACTTCCCAAAGGGCCAGAAAGTACCTTCTTTACTATGGGGTTCATGTCACCATTGTTGACTGTCTAGTAAACCAAAAACATACTACAGGATACATTCAGAAACCTGTCTCTTAATGTCATTCATTCAAAATCTACTGCAAATCTATTCTGTGCTCAGTATAGTAGGCACTGGCATTAAAAGTTAACACAAACACGGTCCCTACATTTAGGATGCTTATAATCCACTGTGGGAATGCTGTATAATAAAGATACAAACAAGGCCGGGAGAGGTGGCTCACGCCTGTAATCCTAGCACTCTGGGAGGCCAAGGCGGGCTGATTGCTCGAGGTGAGGAGTTCGAAACCAGTCTGAGCAAGAGCGAGATCCCTCGTCTCTACTAAAAATAGAAAGAAATTAATTGGCCAACTAATATATATAGAAAAAATTAGCCGGGCATGGTGGCGCATGCCTGGAGTCCCAGCTACTCGGGAGGCTGAGGCAGCAGGATTGCTTGAGCTCAGGAGTTTGAGGTTGCTGTGAGCTAGGCTGATGCCACGGCACTCACTCTAGCATAGGCAACAAAGCAAGACACTATCTCAAAAAAATAAATAAAGATACAAACAAAAAATAGCAAACATGAAAAAATTAGCACATTTGATAGGAAGTGAATCGAGAGGCTATTTCTGGTTGAGTCAGGAAGGGCCTCTTTGAGAAGAAGAGATCACCTAACCTCAGTCACTGCAAGTGGTAGCAGTCTCATGACATTCTTAGGAGATTTTTATGGTCTTTCCTGTAGGACCTCAATTGTACAAAGCTATGCCAATTCTTCAATAAACAGATATAATACCTCACCTCTAGAGCTAAGATCCCTGGAAAGTAGATACTTTCTAATTTGCCCCTTTCTTATTATTTTTGGCCTTACATACATACAACTATCTCTTTCCAGTTTGTGATTTGTTGGGTCTATGTTCTTCTCTCCTTAAATATCATGTGTCACATAGGGAACTAAGCACTGTGCACACAATGCAGAACAAGACAGATGAGTTCCTTGCCCTCATAAAGCTTACATTCTAGTGGGGGAAAGGAAGATAGGAGATAGACAAGACTAAAAATAAATAATATAGACAATGGTTCATGACGGTAAACAAATGAAATGGGGGATGGACACGTGCTTTAGTCAGAAACTTCAGGAAAGACCACATTGAGGAGGTGACATTTAAGTTGGACAATGAAGGATGAGGAGCCAATCACAGTAGGGGTTGGAAAAAAACAAAGTCTAAGGTAGCTATCTCTGTTTGGGAAATCAGTAGGAAAGACTGGAGAGAATACAGTGAAACGAGGAAAAAAAAAGATATCAAAGATAAGGCTTAGAAATGCAGGCAGAAGACAGATTGCACATAGGACTTTGTAAGGCATAGTAAGGAGTTTAAAATTTACTCTAAGCACTATGGGAAACCACTAATGAGTTTAAAGTAGTGTATGAACTGGTCATTTTTACCAGTTAAAGAGGTAAGGGTTAAAATCTATTATGGAGTTAAACTGTTAGGACTTACACTTGATAGCACTGTTCAACTTTTCATTTTGAAAAATACACATCAAAATGCCTTTAACCTGTATTAGGCACTTATTATTTTTCTAATAGATGCTTCATAAAGTTTAAAATAATCTAAGATAAGAAAATGCCACACCCTGAACAATAGGATACCTTAAATTTGTAATATACAGCAAGTATTCAAATTACCACATAAAATTTAGGGTTAAGGAAAGCATTCATATTGAATAGCAATCTACCTTTATTATTATAAAGGACAGACATGGTTGACAGTTTTATTACTAAGAAATAATAACTATCACTCCCTACTTTAAAACATAATTACCAGTATTTGAAATCTTTTCAGAGCAGGCAGTGCCCGCATTTCCTGGGGCAACCAACACTTGTTTGACATGATGAGACTGTGCAAGTTTCCAGGCCAATGTATGTTCTCTTCCTCCACTGCCAATTATAAGTACTCGGGCTGCCATTGCTGTCTGTAAAGCAGAAATTCAAAAGGAAAAAAAAAAAAAACCTGCAGAAAGAAAACCACAGTTTAGAATGTACATATTTTAGAAATCATGATTTCTAAATATGATTTAAGTAATCATTTGTACTCATACAAATGACATTTTCATCTGGCAATTCATTTTTGAAAAATCAGGAATCATAATTTGAGTAATATATGACTGTAGTCATAATTGAGTAAGGGAAGTATTTTATGGTTTTTTTTTGAGACAGAGTCTTGCTCTGTTGCCTGGGCTAGACTGCTCACAGCAACCTCAAACTCCTGGGCTCAAGCGATCCTCTTGTCTCAGCTTCCCGAATAGCTGGAACTATAGGCGTGCACCACCATGCCCAGCTAATTTTTTGCATTTTTAGTTGTCTAGCTAATTTCTTGTTATTTTTAGTAGAGATGGGGTCTCGCTCTTGCTCAGGCTAGTCTTTTTTTTTTTTTTTTTTTGAGACAGTCTCGCTTTCTTGCCTAGGCTAGAGTGAGTGCCATGGTGTCAGCCTAGCTCACAGCAACCTCAAACTCCTGGGCTCAAGCGATCCTCCTGCCTCAGCCTCCCGAGTAGCTGGGACTACAGGCACGAGCCACCATGCCCGGCTGATTTTTATATTATATATATTAGTTGGCCAATTAATTTCTTTCTATTTTTATGGTAGAGCCGGGGTCTCGCTCAGGCTGGTTTTGAACTCCTGACCTTGAGCAATCCGCACGCCTCAGCCTCCCAGAGTGCTAGGATTACAGGCGTGAGCCACCGCGCCCCGCCTCAGGCTAGTCTTGAACTCCTGAGCTCAACGGATCCTCTGGTGTCAGCTTCCCAGAGTGCTAGGATTATAGGTGTGAGCCACCAAGCCCAGCCAAGGAAGGTATTTTAAAAAGAAGGCAGACCGACCTAGAAAGCTAGGTTATATAGTCAAATAGTGATTTAGCTCCTTATCTGATTAAATAATATTCTATGAATAATCTCCCTTCTTTGGGCTTCACTTTTAGAAGATATAATTATCAAGCCTTAGTTGAGAAAAAAATGAATCTTGATGTTTTAAATTTAGACCCCAAATTTAAAATATCTGTTCTTAAACCTTGGAATCTTACAGATAATAGACTTGAAAGTCAATAAACTGAAATATTGAAGACTGGGTTAAGCAAACTTTATCTGTATAGGGTCAGATAATTAATATTTTCACCTTTTGATGGCTATACAGTCTCTGTAAAAACTACTCAACTGGAGGGGGGTGTAGTCACGCCTGTAATCCTAGCACTCTGGGAGGATGAGATGCTAGGATTGCTCAAGGTCAGGAGTTCAAAACCAGCCTGAGGCTGGGCACTGTGGCTTAAGCCAGTAATCCTAGCACTCAGGGAGGCTGAGGTGGGTGGATCGCTCAAGGTCAGGAGTTTGAGACCAGCCTAAGCAAGAGTGATACCCCATCTCTACTAAAAATAGAAATTATCAGGACAACTAAAAATATATAGGAAAAATTAGCTGGGCATGGTGGCACATGCATGTAGTCCCAGCTACTCAGGAGGCTGAGGCAGAAGAATTTCTTGAGCTCAGGAGTTTGAGGTTGCTGTGAGCTAGGCTGACGCCATGCCCAGGCAACAGAGTGAGACTGTCTCAAAAAAAAAACAAAAACAAACTACTCAACTCTGCCACTGAGGCATGAAAGCAGGCGTAGACAACACATAAATGGATGAATGTGTCAACATCTAGAAAAATTTCATTGACATAGACAGGCAGTGGGCTACAGATCATTGTTTGTAATAAGTAAGCATGACTCTGTTTCAATAAAACTTATGTATGGACACTCCAATTTGAATTTCCTATAATTTTCATGTGCCACAAAACACTATTTTTTCTTTTATTTTTTTAACCATTCTTATTTGGTTGGTAGGTGGCAAAAGGATTTGGCATGTGGCCCATATGCCACAGGGGTTTTGCTGACCCCTGATTTAAGTAGTACAATATGTTAGAAAATTGGTAGAGAAGACAAAAATAAAATTTAAATATATTTAATTTTAGTTCTGGCATTTGAGTCTGAGCAGAATGGATGCAACAGCTCTCTCTCCTCTCCAGCTAGCGCTATGTAAGGATTAATTGAAATGACTTTTATAAATAAGTACAATTTCTGGCACTCAGCAGTAGTAAATGCTAATTTGTATCTTATTTTTACTTTTACCTAAATTGATACTTCACGGATAGAAACAAGTTCTCAAGCCATTACTTTAATAGGAAAAAAAAAAGCCAAAGGAATGAACAATTTGTTCCACTAATTTACTAATTTTCAGAATACACTGTTTCCAGAAGGCAAACTGGTAATAGAAAAAGAAAGGTAAAATCGATAACTTCCTGTGAGATGCTAACATTACATATTTAAAGAAAAATTTAAGCTAATAATATATAAAACATTTTTTGAGCACTTACCTTTTGCTGGGTGGTATTCTAAATGCTCTTCGTGAATTACCTCAAGTATCTACAAGAATTCTGAGGTAGATACTATCAACACTTCACAGATAAGAGATGGAGGCCCAGTTAAAGTAATCTGCAGGAGGTCGCCTAGCTAAGAGTGGGTGGAGCTTGTATTCCAACCAATGCTATTTGGCTTCAGATTCTCTGCTCTGTTGCCCTGGGGAGAATGCAGTGGCTTAAATCATAGCTCACGGCGATCTCCAACTCCTGGGCTCAAGTGATCCTCTTGCCTCAGCCTCTGGAGGAGCTCCGGGAGGAGCTGGGACTATAGGCCCCAAGACTCCAGGCAAATTTTTCTAGTTTTTGTACGGATGGGGTCTTGCTCTTGCTCCGACTGGTCTGGAACTCCTTAAGCAATCCCGCCCAGGCCTCCCAGAGTGCAGATCCTCTTAACAACTGAAATGATCGTTAAAAATTTCAAGAAGGAAAAAAACACTGCTAAATTATAGTATAAGAAGGAAAAACAATTTTAGTTTAACAGAAAACACATTTGACTTGAAATATGTATCTGAAATAAGTCTAGAGCAAACACTACATCTTTAATTTGAATAAGAGCAGCAGTGTAGGAAAATTTTCCTATTTACTCTAGTGGTTCACTGAAATAGCATTACTGACCAGACTCAAGGAATCTACATTAGGTGTAGTTAGGAAGCTTGTGCTCCAGAGTCAGAGTGCTTTGGCTTGAGACCCTGCCTCATACTAGCAGGGAGACCTTAGGGGACTCAAACTAACTTCCTCGGGCCTTAGTCATCTGAATGGGTAACACTGAGGAGAAAAGGAGCCAGACAAAGCCATTTCCAAAGATTTGGTGAATAAGGTAGAGACCAATTACAAAAGTGGACCAAATAATCTGCCACAGACCAGGGAGAAAATATAAATACACCAATTTAGGGTTATGGCCTAAAAAAGCATACAGACACAAAAAGGCCTTCAGAGTTTACAAGCAGGGAAAGTGATAGATCAAATAGTAAGAAGTGAAAAGCACATGGCCAACCCCCATCCACCACATTCAAAAATAAGACAAGAATTTCTACAGTCAAACCGGTTCCTACAGTTTCATTCAGTTCCTGATGTTAATTCCCCCAAGCAAAGCATAAACGCACTCTATTTAAAAGCAGAGAGGGTTTACGCACCGGCCCCGGGCGGCCACGCCACTCGCACTTGCCCACTCGCCGGAAGTCCACCCAGCGGGACCCGGCGGGCGCCCCGCCCCGGGCTCCGCCTCCCCACTGGCCGGCGACAGGCGCGATTCCCTCCCGCCCTCGGGTGCGGCCGGAGTCTGCTCCCCAGCAAAGCCAGCAAAGCCGTGGCACGTTTATAATGTTAACACTAGTTAGTGTGCGGTGCCACGTAACGTCTGGACGCGGGCGAGTGGGAGCGCCTAAATGCCAAACCTATGGTTAACCAATGCTGCGCTGCTCCTGAGGGTCAGAACTGACCGGCTACTGCGGGCAAAACCTCATGACACGCTTGGTTCCCGATAAAACTAAAACGCACCAGAACGCTGGTCTCTCAGGACCTCTGACCTATTGCTAAGAAAAAAATAAGAGCCAATTATAGGATGCAATGGGAGAGACACAGGATAAGAACGTGCTTAGTATTCGCACCACAGTGGGGGGTGGGGTGGGCTGGGCTGATTAGTTCTTCCCCGGATGCAACTCCTTGACGAAACAGAACTTGGCGCCACCCGCAAACTTGGAGGCCTTGTGTCAAACACCATGTTGCCCATCTCGCTCCCTTTCCTCAGGGCCTTTTATCTCAGGCGGTCAATCGCTACAGTAATCCTCTTAAATCGCCTAAACACCTTTGGGAACTGACAACTTAAGAAGACACAGCCTCCTGAAGAGAGCCTTCTCCTGTAATGGCGCCTGCGTCAGACACTAACATGGCGGACATAGTCGTGCGCGGCGCAAACGTCAGCACCTCTACCCCAGCCGCTCAGAAACAGCGGCGGAGAGCGGGGCCGTGCTCACTGATTGGCTCGTCTGTGGAGCGTGCCGGACCGGACGCTCCCATAGGAGCCAATCAGGAAGGAGAGAGACGGAATTGGCTGCTGCGCCCTCTTCTGAGGCATGCTGGGAGCCTGGAGGACTAGCGAGGAGGAGTTGAGAGAACGGAGCGGACGCCATGGCGACCAACATCGAGCAGATTTTTAGGTCTTTCGTGGTCAGTAAATTCCGGGAAATTCAACAGGAACTTTCCAGGTAAGTGCCTCCCAGACTCTTCTGCTTCCAACGGACCGTTAGGGCCCCATCTAGCCTTCCATGGCGCCTTTCTTCAGAGACGCTGTCGTTCCTCGGCTCAGGCCCCGCTATGGCCCCGCCTGGGCCTGGTATCCATTTTCCGGCCCCCCCCACCCCTCAAACCTTCCGTCCGCTCCCTTCCTTCCCCCTCGAGGAACTTCGCCTTTTCCGAGGTAACCCCGGACTCTTTTTTTCAGAACCGAGTTAAGATGCTCACCCTTCTCTCGCGTTTGGTCCCCCCCTACTGTTTAGCTACTTGTAGGCCTGGTTGTCCACCGGGGACGGGCCTGGTTCCCTCCTCAGCTCCTCCTCCGCCGCGTTTCCCCTCCCCCTCTCCGCCTCCGCGGCTTTCGCCGGCCAGTGCCTATGACCGGAAAGGGTCTCTAACGGCCGTTTCTTGGGTAATCTTAAATCCGCTTTATTATTGCAAGCTTCAGATCATTTAGGGGTCTGAATCCATTAATTAGATTATTCGGGCCCTAGTGTTCTGTGGTTCCCACCAGGCAGCATTCTAGTAGATTACAGATTTTAATTAAAACAGCTCAAATTAATATTCACTGTCTGGTAAAATATTCGAGTTTAGGATGGAAGGAGACTTTGAAGTATTAGTGATTAATTTTAGCCATTGGAAAGCGTACTTTGTAGGTCCATTTTTTTCTTGCTGCTCCTGCTCCAGTTGACAAGTTTACCAACACGCTATTTTTGCCGTTGCTGCTAGACTTTACATAAATTGTCCTTGGTTCCACAAAATCTGAAAGGAAAGAGATTTTCAGAGAAATGGTTGCTTTCTCAGAAAGGAAAATAGTATGGGTTATATTGTTCAGTGTTCGTTGTCTTTATTTTCATTTTGTATGAGTTACTCATTTCTTGAAAGTACAGAGGTAGGAAAGAGGTTTTGGAACGTAAATATTTGTTGGGAATTCAGATGTTTGCTGATTGTATTTTAAAAGTTGAGAGCAAGAGCAATACGTGTTTTTGAAAATCGGCTGAGCCTGAAAACCAGTTGTAAACTTTGTGCCCAAGAGTAATACAGAATTTTTAGGGCAATGATATAAAATAGTTGTATGTAATAAGTAGTTATGTTTGCTTAATTTAATAAGCTTTGTTTATATAGCTTTCTAAATAGCCACTCTTTTAGATAATGAGTGTTATTGTAGAAAATTTAGAAAATATAGAAAAAGGAGAAAGGAAAACCAAAAACCACCAGTTACTGATGTTCTAATGTCCTTTAATTTTTTTCACGTATTAAGTGAAATGTAATCACTTGTATTGATTGTTTTTCCATCTGATAATGTGAACAAGTTTGTTCATCACAGTCTCAGTGGACATTCTTCATGGCTGTGTAGAATTCCATTGTAGGAATACATTGATGGATATTTTGATGTTTGAAATTTTTATTGCTTCTCAGTAATTGTGGTTAATTTCCTGGTAGCTTTAAGATGGAATCATGATTATTTTTCTACAAATTGACTTTTTACAATCATAGTTACTTTTCTGATTTTTAAAGCTGTGATAATTGTTTATGTATAAGTGCCTATGAGAAGTTTAAAGTGCTCCAGGAAGACTGCTTAAAAAGAATATTAGACAAAGCAGTTTATTACTAGAGGAATGTGCAACTTCTCCTAAAATAACATGTAATGCATTATCAATCTAAAAACACATTTTTGATTGGTCGCCCTTTCATTAAGCTGTTTTTTTCTTTTTTTCCCCATCTCCTTTTACATAAATTAGTGTGGGTAATGAGGCTAACATTTAGATAGTTAAATTATTTAAGTATTGTATGTGGATGGTAAGAGCATGTGCTCTGGTTTTGAATACCACCATCACCTCTTAATAGCCATGTCCA
Source organism: Microcebus murinus (assembly GCF_040939455.1). Taxonomy (NCBI): domain Eukaryota; kingdom Metazoa; phylum Chordata; class Mammalia; order Primates; family Cheirogaleidae; genus Microcebus; species Microcebus murinus. Next base: position 10,865,319 of record NC_134104.1, on the reverse strand, counting down.
GCTAAGTTTCTTGTCTGTGCCTCGTTTTCCTCATTTATAAAATCGGAATAATTAGTGGTGATCTTAAAGTTTTGTAAGGATTAAATGAGTTTTTAAAAATGTAGAATAGTGTGATACTAGTTAGTCAATACATGTTAATTATTATTTTACATGATTCATTGTATTAGAAAACCTAATGTTCCTTAATAATATTTAGTTAACTACTTAATTTTTTGTGTGTTTGATCATTTAGACTCTTATCAGGTGTTAGAGCATGATTGATGTGTTTATTTAGCTAAAATTGACATTAAAATTTGGACTGTTGTAGAAATTGATTTTTTACAATTTTGCATATTTACCACAAAATAGTAAAAACGACTATGTGAATGACATGTTATCTATGTTAAGATTCTCCTTGCCCGGTAAATTAAAAATGTGTTAACAGCCATCGTTCATTTTATGTTAGTATGAATGAATTGCCACTTGTCCAAGTCTATGTAAGGTTTTTTGAACACCAGAAATTTCTTAATGCCATGATTTTTGATAATTCGTTAAAAATTATATCAATATATTTTTCTTTTTATACTTTGTGCACATTTCAGTAACAGTCTGTACCTGAACAGAGGTTACAAGTTACCCTTTTTACTCAGTGTGCCTGTAGCCAACTTTGTGTTCCTTGATAACTACTGATGGTGGTTGTGGTTTATGCATAGGTGTGGCTTTATTGTGGCCATGATTTCTACCATAATGTTAGGTCATATGTTTTTCTTTGGGTTTGTGATTAGACTCTTATTAATTTTTCTCCCCTGAGAGAAATATATAGGTAACCCAAAAGCCTCAAGTTAGATTTATGGAATTATTTTATTTATAAAAGGGTATACTTAGGAATCTGTTTTGAAAACTTAGCTTTCACAATCCTGAAAACTCTTAATTTTGTAAAGATGAAAATGTCCTAAATATAAGTAGTGTCAAGGAAGCATCATTAGTAGAAAAAACTTGAAATAGAGAAAGGATGAAATGTCTGGATGATATAATACAATACATGATTATTTTAATTAATTGGTTTATTAATACTAATTTGTTGATTTATTGTATGGTGTGATAAAATATTAATGAAGTTTGATAACTTTTCATGTCAAGTGGAAGGAATGAAGGCCAGCTGAATGGTGAAACAAATACACCCATTGAAGGAAACCCGGCGGGTGATGCAGCTGCCTCTGCCAGGAGCCTGCCAAATGAAGAAATAGTACAGAAGATAGAGGAAGTACTTTCTGGGGTCTTAGATACCGAACTACGATATAAGCCAGGTAAGTTGGAGATAATCAGTCATCTCAAAATTTTAAGATTTTTAAAAAAAATTTGACGGCTAATAATATTATTTTTTAAACATTTAAAGTGTTCATTCAATCTTACACTTCAGTAGATATAAGTTTTTGTTTAATTGATTTACTGAAGTCTGTCTTGTTTAAATCCTTGTTTGAATATGTAATTGTGCTGAAACATAAACATTGATGTAACTTGTTTGCTTTGTTGGTGGAATATAATTTTTATCTTTATCTGGTTTAGTTTTGATTGAGTTTCAATTTATTTGATTCAGTTTCTCAATACCAATAATTTGAATGGGGGTTTCATTGAATAATTGTGTAAATGTCAGTTTTGGAGGGTACATTAGCCTGGACCAAATCCAACGATTTTAAAAACATACCCTGGGAGGTTTTGTTTTAAAGTCCAATCACAGAGGTTCCCTCATTTTTGTATTCACCCCACTTAAAAGTGCAATGAATGGGCTGGGCGTGGTGGTTCACGCCTGTAATCCTAGCACTCTGGGAGGCCAAGGCGGGTGGATTGCTCAAGGTCAGGAGTTCAGAACCAGCCGGAGCAAGAGTGAGACCCTGTCTGTACCAAAAATAGAAAGAAATTAACTGGACAACTAAAAACATAGAAAAAAATAGCCAGACACGGTGGCGCATGCCTGTAATCCTAGCTCTCTGGGAGGCCGAGGCGGGCGGATTGCTCAAGGCCAGGAGTTTGAAACCAGCCTGAGCAAGAGCGAGACCCTGTCTCTACTATAAATAGAAAGAAATTAATTGGCCAACTAATACATATAGAAAAAATTAGCTGGGCATGGTGGCACATGCCTGTAGTCGCAGCTACTTGGGAGGCTGAGGCAGAAGGATTGCTTGAGCCCAGGAGTTTGAGGTTGCTGTGAGCTAGGCTGACGCCACAGCACTCACTCTAGCCTGGACAACAAAGCTAGACTCTGTCTCAAAAAAAAAAAAAAAAAAGTGCAATGAATGGAGGACAGTCATTGCTTGCATATTTACCTTTCTTGGAATTGACTAAATAATAGATGTTTAGAAATGAAGGATTTATGATTAGCTACAAAAATAAGTCATTATCTTCATTTAGTTATGGAATAGGTTTGTGGTTTGTTTTTATTTCATGAGGTGTGATTTAAAAAGCACAGACTTTAGCCATGCTTAGATTTATGGCTCTAACAACCTTTCTTTCTTTTCTTTTTTTTTTTAATTTGGATAGTCAAGTAATCCAGGCAATCTAACAATCTTTTTTTTTTTTTTTTTTTTTTTTTTTTTTTTTTGAGACAGAGTCTCACTCTGTTGCCTAGGCTAGAGTGAGTGCCATGGCGTCAGCCTAACTCACAGCAACCTCAAACTCCTGGGCTCAAGTAATCCTCCTGCCTCAGCCTCCTGAGTAGCTGGGACTCTACAGGCATGCACCACCATGCCTGGCTAATTTTTCCTATATATGTTTGTTGGCCAATTAATTTCTTTCTATTTTTAGTATAGATGGGGGGGAGTGTCTCGCTCTTGCTCAGGTTGGTTTTGAACTCTTGACCTAGATCAATCCGTCCACCTCAGCCTCCCAGAGTTCTAGGAGTACAGGTGTGAGCCACCGTGCCGGGCCCAACAGTCTTTTTTTGATTGAAGTATAACTTAGCTAAATTTGTTATTATGAAATAAACAATTAATAGAAAATGATTAGTTTTACTTTGGCATATGTCTTATGTGCTGGTTTATTTTTTCCATAATCTTAATGGCTAAGATACCTGATCAGCTTTTTCTAGAATCTCTATCATTTATCTAATTTGATATTGGCATTAGAGTAAATCCCATCTACTTGTAAAGTGGAATATAAACTACCTTCTCTTTAGAAGATGCATATTGAAATGTTATTAAGTTACATGTCAATGGCTGTAAGAATTTTCTCCCTGGAATTACTTTATTATTTTCTAAAACAAACATTTTAAAATTTATTTTATTTTAATTTTTTTAAAGAATATATATATATATATATTTTTTTTTTTTTGAGACAGAGTCTAGCTTTGTTGCCCAGGCTATAGAGTGAGTGCTGTGGTGTCAGCCTAGCTCACAGCAACATCAGACTCCTGGGCTCAAGCGATTCTCCTGCCTCAGCCACCTGAGTAGCTGGGACTACAGGCATGTGCCACCATGCCTGGCTAATTTTTTCTATATATTTGTAATTGGCCAGTTAATTTCTCTCTATTTATAGTAGAGATGGGGTCTTGCTGTTGCTCAGGCTGGTTGTGAACTCCTGAACTTGAGCAATCCACCCACCTCGGCCTCCCAGAGTGCTAGGATTACAGGCGTGAGTCACCATGCCCCGTCTTAAAATTTATTTTGTAGTAGTTTTTGAAGAGTATTTTATTGGCATGTAACATAGGTATAAGATAAAACTTGAATTCTTTATTGATGCATTTTTTTATTTGTTGTTGAGGTATTCATATATTATCTAAAAGCTATCACTACACTTTGCTGAAAGTTTACTAGTTGCCAGGCATTGTTCGATGGGCTTTGCATGTTTTACTTATTTCATTCTCTAATTCTGGAAGACACAGTGTGTCAGTAATTTGGCCAAGGCCATTCATCTAGTAAGTGATGGATTGATTCAGGATCTAAAAGCAGGCAGTCTGTTCCAGAGCCAATGCCATGTTGCTTTCTGTATAAAAGGGGTTAATAAAATAATCACAAAAATTATTTAATGTAAGCATTTTTGTTAGGAATTACAATAAGTAATAACATGAAATATATTGATTGATAAATGTAATTTGCTATAATTTGAGAGCTGGAGGAAATAATGATTTTTATAGAATTTAGTGAAACATAATGTAATTCCAAGTAAGTTTTAGTGATAAACTTAAGTATTTATTTTTAACCTAGGTTTTAGTTCTAGAAAGAAATATTGGAAAAGTGGCAGTCATGTTAAATGGAGTATGATAAATAGTTTATTTGATAACTTTTTGTTTAGTAAGAGGTATTATACTATGTTGTGTTAACATGGAACATAAGTATGTGTTGATATCATGTATCTAAATCACCTTTGGGGGATGTCTGACAAAATTAATTTGTTACTTTCAGACTTGAAAGAGGCCTCCAGAAAAAGTAGATGTGTATCTGTACAAACAGATCCTACTGATGAAATTCCCACCAAAAAGTCAAAGAAACATAAAAAGCACAAAAACAAAAAGAAGAAAAAGAAGAAAGAAAAGGAAAAAAAATATAAAAGACAGCCAGAAGAATCTGAGTCAAAGCCGAAATCTCATCACGATGGGAACATAGATTTAGAATCTGATTCCTTTTTAAAGTTTGATTCTGAACCTTCAGCAATGGCACTGGAGCATACTACAAGAGCATTTGTTCTATCTGAGACCAGTGAATCCTCTGCAATTGTGCTAGAACCTCCTATAGTATCAATGGAGGTGTCAGAGCCTCACATCACAGAAACTCTGAAGCCAGATGCAAAAACTGCAGAACTGTCAGTTGCATCTACATCAGTAATCACAGAGCAGTCTGTGACAGTAATGCTGGAACCACCCATGACAAAGATTCTGGATTCCTTTGCAGCAGCATCAGTGCCTACTACGACAGCGGTGCTGAAGTCATCTGAGCCAGTTGTAACCATGTCGGAGTATCAGATGAAGTCTGTGCTGAAATCTTTGGAGGGCATATCTCCAGAGCCATCAAAGATCATGTTGGTAGAGCCCCCAGTAGTAAAAGTGTTAGAGCCATCAGAAACCCTTGTGGTATCATCAGAGACACCTACTGAGGTGTACCCTGAGCCAAGCACATCAACAACAATGGATTTTCCAGAGTCATCTGCAACTGAAGCGCAAAGATTGCCAGAGCAGCCTGAAGAAGTACCATCGGAGATTGCAGATTCATCCATGACAAGGCCGCAGGAGTTGATGGAGCTGCCTAAGACCACAGCGTTGGAGCTGCCGGAGTCGTCGGTGGCCTCAGCGATGGAGTTGCCGGGGCCACCTGCGACCTCCATGCCGGAGTTGCAGGGGCCCTCAGTGACTCCAGTGCTGGAGTTACCTGGGCCCTCTGCTACCCCGGTGCCAGAGTTGCCAGGGCCCCTTTCTACCCCAGTGCCTGAGTTGCCAGGGCCCCCTGCGACAGCAGTGCCTGAGTTGCTGGGGCCCTCTGTGACACCAGTGCAACAGTTGTCACAGGAAATGCCAGGGCTTCCAGCACCATCCATGGGGTTGGAGCCACCACAGGAGGTGCCAGAGCCACCTGTGATGGCACAGGAGTTGCCAGGGCTGCCTGTGGTTACAGCGGCAGTAGAGTTGCCAGAGCAGCCTGCGGTGACAGTAGCAATGGAGTTGACCGAACAACCTGTGACGACGACAGAGTTGGAGCAGCCTGTGGGGATGACAACGGTGGAACATCCTGGGCATCCTGAGGTGACAACGGCAGCAGGGTTGCTGGGGCAGTCTGAGGCAACGATGGTGCTGGAGTTGCCAGGACAGCCAGTGGCAACGACAGCGCTGGAGTTGCCGGGGCAGCCTTCGGTGACTGGGGTGCCAGAGTTGCCAGGGCTGCCTTCGGCAACTAGGGCACTGGAGTTGTCAGGGCAGCCTGTGGCAACTGGGGCACTAGAGTTGCCTGGGCAACTCATGGCAACTGGGGCACTGGAGTTCTCGGGGCAGTCTGGGGCAGCTGGAGCACTGGAGCTTTTGGGGCAGCCTCTGGCAACAGGGGTGCTGGAGTTGCCAGGGCAGCCTGGGGCGCCAGAGTTGCCTGGGCAACCTGTGGCAACTGTGGCGCTGGAGATCTCTGTTCAGTCTGTGGTGACAACATCGGAGCTGTCAACGATGACCGTGTCGCAGTCCCTGGAGGTGCCCTCGACGACAGCGCTGGAATCCTATAATACGGTAGCACAGGAGCTGCCTACTACATTAGTGGGGGAGACTTCTGTAACAGTAGGAGTGGATCCCTTGATGGCCCAAGAGTCCCATATGTTAGCTTCTAACACCATGGAGACCCATATGTTAGCATCCAACACTTTGGACTCCCAGATGCTAGCGTCCAACACCATGGACTCCCAGATGCTAGCGTCCAACACCATGGACTCCCAGATGTTAGCCTCTAGCACCATCGACTCCCAGATGTTAGCAACTAGCACCATGGACTCCCAGATGTTAGCCACTAGCTCCATGGACTCCCAGATGTTAGCAACTAGCACTATGGACTCCCAGATGTTAGCAACCAGTTCCATGGACTCCCAGATGTTAGCAACCAGTTCCATGGACTCCCAGATGTTAGCAACCAGCTCCATGGACTCCCAGATGTTAGCAACCAGCTCCATGGACTCCCAGATGTTAGCAACCAGCTCTATGGACTCCCAGATGTTAGCAACCAGCTCTATGGACTCCCAGATGTTAGCAACCAGCACCATGGATTCTCAGATGTTAGCATCTGGCACTATGGACTCTCAAATGTTAGCTTCCGGCACCATGGATGCTCAGATGTTAGCATCTGGTACCATGGATGCCCAGATGTTAGCGTCTAGTACCCAAGATTCTGCTATGTTGGGTTCAAAATCTCCTGATCCCTATAGATTAGCTCAGGATCCTTACAGGTTAGCTCAGGATCCTTATAGGTTGGGTCATGATCCCTATAGAGTAGGACATGATGCTTACAGGTTAGGACAGGACCCCTATAGATTAGGCCATGATCCCTACAGACTAACTCCTGATCCCTATAGGATGTCACCTAGACCCTATAGGATAGCACCCAGGTCCTATAGAATAGCACCCAGGCCATACAGGTTAGCACCTAGACCCCTGATGTTAGCATCTAGACGTTCTATGATGATGTCCTATGCTGCAGAACGTTCCATGATGTCATCTTATGAACGCTCTATGATGTCTTATGAGCGGTCTATGATGTCCCCTATGGCTGAGCGCTCTATGATGTCAGCGTATGAGCGCTCTATGATGTCAGCCTATGAGCGCTCTATGATGTCCCCTATGGCCGAGCGCTCTATGATGTCAGCTTATGAACGCTCTATGATGTCAGCTTATGAGCGCTCCATGATGTCCCCAATGGCTGATCGATCGATGATGTCCATGGGTGCCGACCGGTCTATGATGTCGTCATACTCTGCTGCTGACCGGTCTATGATGTCATCGTACTCTGCAGCTGACCGATCTATGATGTCATCTTATACTGCTGATCGTTCAATGATGTCTATGGCTGCTGATTCTTACACTGATTCTTACACTGATACATACACGGAGGCATATATGGTGCCACCTTTGCCTCCTGAAGAGCCCCCAACAATGCCGCCATTGCCACCTGAGGAGCCACCAATGACACCACCGTTGCCTCCTGAGGAGCCACCAGAGGGTCCAGGATTATCCACTGAGCAGTCAGCATTAACAGCTGAGAATACTTGGCCTACAGAGGTGCCATCTTTACCTCCTGAAGAGTCTGTATCGCAGGCCGAACCTGCTGTGAGTCAAAGTGAGATTTCAGAGTCTTCGGCAGTGCCTGCTGATTATTCATTGTCAGCATCAGATCCTTCAGTGTTAGCAGCATCAGAGGCTGCCATGACTATTGCAGAACCACTGCTAGAGCCAGAAACTTCAGTTACGTCAACACCCGTAGAGTCGACGGTAGTAGCAGAAGAACATGAAATTATTCCAGAGAGACCAGTGACTTGTGTGGTGTCTGAAACTCCCATAATGTCAGCTGAACCAACTATGTTAATATCAGAGCCTCCTATTATGTCAGAGACAGCAGAAACATTTGATTCCGTGAGAGCCTCAGGGCATATAGCCTCAGAGGTACCTATGTCCTTGCTGGAGCCAGCAGTAACTATTCCAGAACCAGCAGAGAGCAGCATCCTGGAGCCACCAACTATGGCTGTTCCAGAGCCTCCAGCCATGGCTGTCCCAGAGCCTCCAGCCATGGCTGTCCCAGAGCCTCCAGCCATGGCCGTCCCAGAGCCTCCAGCCATGACTATCCCGGAGCCTCTGCCTATGGCTGTCTCAGAGCCTCCTGCCATGGCCATCCCTGAGCCTCTGGTTGTGGCTGAGCCAGAGCATGTTACCATTCCTGTGCCAGTTGTTTCTGTCCTGGAACCTACTGTGCCTGTCCTGGAACCAGTAGTGTCAGTCCTTCAACCTGCTGTGATTGTTTCAGAACCATCTGTTTCTGTCCAGGAATCCACTGTGACAATTTCAGAGCCTGCTGTAACTGTCTCAGAGCAGACTCAAGTACTATCAACTGAAATGGTTATGGAGTCTACACCAATGATACTGGAGTCTAATGTTGTGTCCTCATCACATGTTATGAAAGGAATGACTCTACTATCTGGTGATCAAAATCTTGGTCCAGAGAGTGGCATGCAGGAGATTCCGTTGCATTCAGGTGAGGAGCCACATGAAGGACACCTGAAAAGTGACTCTTACGAAAATGATTGTGGAATGAATATAGACCTTAATATAAATAATCATTTGGTTGGTAAAGAAGTGGAACATAATACAATGTGTGCTGCTAGCACTGGTTCTGTTGGTGAAATTGGTGAAGACAAAATTTTACCCATCGATGAGACTAAACAATGCCAAGTATTGGATACTTACCCTGGTGTCAGTGAAGCAGATGTAGGAGAAACTCTATCTTCTACTGGTCCTCTTGCTCTGGAACCTGATGCAGTGGGAACTAGTAAGACTATTGAATTTATCACAGCATCTACTCTCAGTTCAGTTAATAAATATGATGTTGAAGTATCTTTAGCTACTCAAGATACTGAACATGACATGGTAATTTCAACGAGCCCCAGTGGTGGTAGTGAAGCTGATATAGAAGGACCTTTGCCTGCTAAAGACATTCATCTTGATTTACCATCTAGTAATAACCTTGTTTGTAAGGATACAGAAGAACCATTAACCCTAAAAGAGAGTGACCAGACTTCTGCAGTAGCTCTCAGTCCTAAAGATACTAGTGGAGTTGAAAAAGAAGTACCTCTCCCTACTAAAGAGATATCTGATTCAGCATTTTCTGCCAACATTGAGGATATTAATGAAGCAGATTTAGTAAGACCATTGCTTCCTAAGGACATGGAACGTCTTACAAGCCTTAGAGCTAGTATTGAAGGACCTTTGCTAGCAAGTGAAGTTGAACGTGACAAATCTGCTGCCAGTCCAGTTGTAATTAGTATACCAGAAAGAGCTTCAGAGTCATCTTCTGAGGAAAAAGATGATTATGAAATTTTTGTAAAAGTTAAGGACACACATGAAAAAAGCAAGAAAAATAAGAACCGTGACAAAGGTGAGAAAGAGAAGAAAAGAGACTCTTCATTAAGATCTCGAAGTAAGCGTTCCAAGTCTTCTGAACACAAATCACGCAAGCGAACCAGTGAATCTCGTTCTAGGGCAAGGAAGAGATCATCTAAGTCCAAGTCTCATCGCTCTCAAACACGTTCACGCTCACGTTCAAGACGTAGGAGGAGGAGCAGCAGGTCAAGATCAAAGTCTAGAGGAAGACGATCTGTATCAAAAGAGAAGCGTAAAAGATCTCCAAAGCACAGATCCAAGTCTAGGGAAAGAAAAAGAAAAAGATCAAGCTCCAGGGATAACCGAAAAACAGTTAGAGCTCGAAGTCGCACCCCAAGTCGTCGGAGTCGGAGTCACACTCCGAGTCGTCGAAGAAGGTCTAGATCTGTGGGTAGAAGAAGGAGCTTTAGCATTTCTCCCAGCCGCAGGAGCCGCACCCCAAGCCGCAGGAGCCGCACCCCAAGCCGCAGGAGCCGCACCCCAAGCCGCAGGAGCCGTACCCCAAGCCGCAGGAGCCGCACCCCAAGCCGCAGGAGCCGAACCCCAAGCCGCAGGAGCCGCACCCCCAGCCGTCGAAGAAGATCAAGGTCTGTGGGAAGACGACGAAGCTTCAGTATATCCCCAGTCAGATTGAGGCGATCAAGAACCCCGTTGAGAAGAAGGTTCAGTAGATCTCCTATCCGTCGTAAAAGATCTAGGTCTTCTGAACGAGGCAGATCACCCAAACGTCTGACAGATTTGGGTGAGTCATTCTGTTAAAATTGAATGGGATTGTAATAGAGAATGATTTAAACCTGAGCTTTTTCTGATCTTTAGTCAGATGAAATATTTTGGGTTACTGGTTTATGATAAATATTTCTATCTTTAAATTTTTATGGTTAAAAACTCGTATTTATAAGAAAGCATAGGGATAAGCATGTTGTAATTGGTGTTGAAAGACGTGCTTTGGAATATAATTAGAATCAAGATGTTTCCATACTTGAATGTTTTATTTTGCTTTGGTCACCTTGCCATGACTAAAAATGGAAAGCAGAAGCAGATGTAGAAGTCTAGTTATGTTAAAAACAAGGCTAATATATGTTCATATTGTTATTTTATGTATTCCAAATACATCCTTGCAAATGAGCCTAAAATTACAATATTTCTTAATAGGTTTCTTAAAATGGTGATATAGGACTTAAGTATTTGTGAAGGTAATTATGATTGTTACAGTTGATAATAGGAGCGAGTAGGGAGTTTTGCACGTGGGGGGGTATTTAACTGGTTGGGTGATAAAGTAAGTGAAATTTATTAGATCAGTGACATTTAATCTGTTCTACTTAAAAAATAAATACTTGGCCGGGAGCAGTGGCTCACACCTGTAATCCTAGCACTTTGGGAAGCCGAGGCATGAGGATTAGTTGAGGTCAGGAGTTGGAGAACAGCTGGAGCAAGAGCGAGACCCTGTCTTTACTGAAAATAGAAAGATTAGCCGGTGTTGTGGTTTGTATCTATAGTCCCAGCTACATGGGAGGCTGAGGCAGGAGGATGGCTTGAATCCAGGAGTTTGAGGTTGCGGTGAACTATGGTGATGCCACTGTGCTGTAGCTTCGAGTGACACAGTGAGACTGTCTCAAAAAAAAAAAAAAAAAGCTCAAATTTTAAGTAGTGTTTAGAGATGATTAAAACTTGGATAATGCATGATTACCTGCAATAAGTGTGGATAATATATTATTATTCCAGTATATTGGACATGTCCAGGTCAAGATTGTCTAAAGAAAAAGACCTTAAGAGTAATTAGGGAGACTCTGCATTCATTTCAACAAAAGTTTTCTGAGTTCTGTCTTTTCCAAAGCAAAGGAACATTATGTAATTCCAAAAGTGATGACATGTTGGAGAAGACATGGGTAAAATGCCAAAAAAGACAGAATGTGATGAGTATTGTAGTGCTGGTGTAGGTGAGGTACTTGAGGAGCACAGTAGAGTGTTAATTCTTACTTAATGGTGACTTGTTAGAAGAGGTGGCTCTTGAACTTGGACTCAGAGTGATTTAAGATGTCAGATTAGGAGGAGAGTAATTTTGGGTTATGGTAATTCAAGGAAGTAAAGTTGGCTTTGGTAGGTTTGTGTCTTCAGAGTGTGTCATAGTTCAGAGTGCGACTGTCATAGTTGTATGGTTATATGGTGAGTCAGCTGTTTTGTGTTGTAGTATTTGAACGGGAAGCTCATTGTGGACTTAATTTTTTAAAAATAGGGGTCCACTGCTTTAAAACTTTGAGCCAGAGGGTTAACTTAGAGTGGAAAATTTATGCCTTAGTTTTGTTAGTATATAAAACTTTTGGTAATAAAAAATGTACAGCCTTCTAGGAAAACTGCTTCTTATATTCTTCCTCTTACAGATAAGGCTCAGTTACTTGAAATAGCCAAAGCTAATGCAGCTGCCATGTGTGCTAAGGCTGGTGTTCCTTTACCGCCAAACCTAAAGCCTGCACCTCCACCTACAATAGAAGAGAAAGTTGCTAAAAAGTCAGGAGGAGCTACTATAGAAGAACTAACTGAGGTAAGCTAGACAGAATTTGTTTTCATTCTTAAATGGATTATTCCAGTGATGTTGACTCTGGAGCGTGCCAAAACCCGAATTGTGGGCTGAACTGATAATGGCTGGCACCGAGTGGCCAAAACCCGAAATACAGATGTGGCAGCGGCAGAAGCTCTGTTTAGCAGGCCATTATCTGGGATGGCTAAGCTCCGCTAGCTAAAAGTTACTTCCCATTACTTTTGCTTTCCAGTTTTAGAAGCCAAACTGACTGAGGAGTGGGACGGTTCGTTTGAATGGAGGAGGTGTTGAGTGAGCAACACGCAGAAGCTCGCCTACAGTTTCGTTTCCATTCACGACGTGTTCACTGATCGCCACGAGTGTACTGCATATACGCAAAGACACAGACAATCTTCAGAAATGATCTTTTGCCACCGGAGCTTGGAAATTAATAAGAATAGCTGGCCATTGCCTGAAAGGAACTTCTTTCGCATCAACATTTCGGGTTTTGGCTGTTTGGTACCAGCCATTGGCGATAATGGCCAACCATTATCAGTTCTTCCTGCGGTTCGGGTTTTGGCAGTAACATATATATTTTAAACATACTTATTTTTGTTTTTAAAAATTTGGTCTTTCCAATTGAGGCTTTTTGGGGGGCTTTGTTTTATTATTACTACTTTTTTTTCTTTGGGGGTGGAAATGCTGAAATATTGCTGCTAGAATCCAGAAATACCACACTGTTTCATATATTGAAACTTGTTATTGGCTAGCCTTATGCCAGCCTGCCACTGTCAATATATATTCTGTTCCCCTTGGTTACAAGCTTGATATACCCTGTGTTTTTGGCTAAATGAGCTTTTTATCCTATTGTAATATTTTCAATTGATAATAGATGTAATGAATTCTACTGCTTGTATAGAGACAGGTCTATCCAGATTTACTCTGACCTTTTTATAAAGCCAGGTAATGGAGTCTGTTCCTTTGCTTCTCAGGAAGGAATTGACTTTGCTTTATGTGTCAGACCTCATCAGTTGTACCCTCTCCATCATGCCTTATTTTCCATCTTTAAGTTCTGTTCATTAAGAGACTCAACCTACAAACATTTAATGGAGAGACATGTTACTATATAATTCTGCAAATGTTTTAGATTTTTTATTTTGCCATACATTTGAGGATCATAAAGCTTAATTTGTTTCCTTACTTAGATTTATTACAATATGAATTATAACTTTTAAAAAAAAATTAAGAACCTTGTAAAGCTTATATTGCTTACTTATCAAATCCAAGCTCCTTATCCAAAACACTATGGACACTTAGTATTTTGCTGTTTTTAAAGCCTCATCTTCAGCCCTGTTGTCCCTTTTAACAAATTTATTCACACCTTTTTACCACCACTTGAGTAGGATGACTTCTCCTTTCTCTACCAATCCTTATTCTTCACTATGAAAATCTGGCTTAGAACTCTTCAAGGAATATTCCTTGATTCTCTAACCCTGCCTGACTCTATTCTTTCTTAAGCCTTTGTTCTTTTAGCACTTATGTAATCAGTTTGTATTATATCAGTTTGCACTTGTTATTGTGTTGCTCTGTAAAAGCGTTCCTCAATTATTTCATGTATATGTATTCCGTCTCTTGTACTAGATTGTAAGCTCCTTGGGAGCAGGGACCATGTCTTCTACTTTTTTTTTTGTATTCCCCAGACAGTGCCCAGTACAGTGCTCTGCACATAGTAGGTGCTCAATAAATGTTGTTGACTGACTGACCAGCCAGAGTGTGTTTAAGTAATAGCGAATAAGCCAGATTATCTATCCATAGATAGATAACTTTGTTTTGAAAGTTGCTTTTATGTGGTTTTGATTCTAAGAAATTACATGTTGTTCTACATAAAGCATTTAAGAATTATTTTTGTTTGTTTTTACTTTTAAAGAAATGCAAACAGATCGCACAGAGTAAAGAAGATGATGATGTAATAGTGAATAAACCTCATGTTTCGGATGAAGAGGAAGAAGAACCTCCTTTTTATCATCATCCCTTTAAACTCAATGAACCCAAACCCATTTTTTTCAATCTGAATGTGAGTACTAATGCTTATGGATTGGTAAATAGCATAACTTATGGAACTATTTAAATAAAACCCAAGTAGAATTTAGTTTATTAATTTTTGATTTAAATACTGTGAAATAACCAAATTATTTCCTTTCTGATTATGTTGAAAATCTTCAGAAACCATTTAATGTAGGTAATTGTTATACTACTAAGATTTAATTGAGAAATACTTTATTTTTTAGATTGCTGCAGCAAAGCCAACTCCACCAAAAAGCCAGGTAACATTAACAAAAGAATTTCCCGTGTCGTCTGGATCTCAACATCGGAAAAAAGAAGCCGACAGTGTTTATGGAGAGTGGGTTCCTGTAGAAAAAAATGGTGAAGAAAACAAAGATGATGATAATGTTTTCAGCAGCAATTTGCCCTCAGAGGTAAGTAAGAGGAATATTATATTTTTTTCCTTTTTTATGCCTGAATCTGCCATTTTATTGTTACTTTATATCTGATTTGGATTCTGTTTCACTCTTCTTAGGGCCGGGTTAAACGGCAGGGCCGGGTTAGACGACAGATGAAACAACCCGCAGCTTCTCATTTGACAGTAACTCGATGCAATTCACTTTGTGGAACCAAGCCACAAAGTGAAAAGCATCGAATTGCAGAGAACAGTGTTATCACATCCCTACCCAACATTGGGCCCTCCTTGCACTTGTGGGAAGGTAGCCCAAGGTACAACTATTTAGCTTCCCGTTTTGCTTCAAGGCTCTATAGCTCTAGATTTTGGTGGTAGCAAATTTACTGGGTGGAGGGATTGAGTGGAGAGAGGCAGATCCTCAGGTTCAACACAAGAACTGGATTGGAAAAGGTCATTGTAGGCTGATAATGACATCTTGGGTACATAGCCCATTGCCCTTACATGATATTTTGTGTTTTTTTTTTTTTAACTATTTCTCTGGGTTGTTTGTCAGATAGCCTTTTAATTTTAATCGTTTTCCCTTCCCCATGCTACCTTGGCCCTTTTGAATTCTTGTGTTTAACCTAATGCTCAGCCTTGGTACTCTATTCCCTTCTCCTTCCCCTCTTTGCTACTATTAAAAGTTGGAGAAGTGGAATTCACACCTTGAAATTTCCACAAGGCTATAGTTGTATCTTGTCAAAATGACGCACTAATAATGCCAAGTGTCAAAACAACCCCATTAAAATGCCGCCTGATTAAATATGTGCTGCTAAATATAGTGCACATCAAAACAGCAAGACTGTATATATATGTAAATATATATATATATATCTGTATCTTTGTATGTATCTCTGTATCTGTACCTTTGCTGTATCTTTTAATAAACAGTTTACTTTTATTTAACTTGTTGTGCAAAGTCACGCTTGGGGGATGTGGGAGGGTGGAGAATTACTAGGGGGGGTGGGAGTTATAAGTGCTACCATAGATTAGTTGTCATCACCTCTTGCCCTTGGTTTCCAAAGCCCAGACATCTGTCCAAGGACTGGACTATATATCTGATGCCCATACGGACTCCTTTTTCTTGCAGTTCTGGCATATGTAGGTCAGAGAGACCTGTGCTCTTCACTTCAGGTTCCATTGGCCATATCATCATCTTCCAGTAAACACCTCCAATTGTACAAATAAATCCTGTTTATAAAATCAGAAAGTGAACAGAACCCAAATCAGAAACGTTTTGATAGCAATATTTTTTCCCCTGAAGTATTCACAGGCAACATTTTCACTGTTCTTTTTTCTGGGACCTGTGGCATTTTGAAAGGGAACAAGTTCTATACAGTGAACCTGGAGCTGGTCTTGGTTACTAGTAAATGCAACTTACAGTCACAGATGATGATCTATGTTCACATGGGGTTCAACAATTGAAGCAAGTTATGTCATCACCAGTGAGGGAGGGATAGTTGATTTAGACAGTAATTTAGTGAGACCAGTTGAGTAGTTCAGTTGTTAATCCCCAAATCAGGCTACCTGCACATCTCAAGAGGGAAAGGCTAACTGACATTTGCAGCTGACTTAATCTTGTGGTAGCTCAGTGTAAACCATGATGGTAAGGCTGAACTGAACAAACTTAATTTACAGATCCCAATACATATGCTTCTAGTAACTAATTTCTTGCAGATTAAACATTCAACAGAGTTGGACAAAACATAGCTAGGGAGTCTTTACATGTGAAATATTTTCCAGTGTAGTGAAAACAATAAATACTACAAAATTCAAAGGGATTTTCCTGAGAAGATAACTGACCATAATTATTTTTAATTTCTTCAATTAAACATGGGGAAAGTGCTCAGTAAATCCTGATGATTATACTTTTTTGATTGAGAGTATGTGTGTGTGTATATATATATGTATTTATGTTTGAAATTTAGTACTCAGCTTTTTTCAGTCTTAACACTGAAAGTGTGATGTCTTAGCCTTACCTGTCATCAAAAGTTGTCAGACTTTAATTAAAGGTTGAGAACTATTAAGATATCTACGGGAGGGGGGCACTTGATAGAGACTAAGTGTACTTAAATAACTATACAATTATTTACGTAAAGGAGTCATGTTAAAACTTGTTAAAATAGAACAAAAATAAGTTCTGCTCAGCTAAATGAATGAAGCAGATGATGTCTCTTGTGGAAAAATATATATAACTATTCGATATCAAAACTACTAGAAGATTAGACTCGAAGAATATATAGATTAACTTGAATGCTAAATAAAAGAACCTCAAAAATATTGGAGGGGGGAAAGACAGGACTGTGTTTTGCTTTCAAATCTTTTGTACTTTTACCTAGCAATAATAATGTCAGATGCCAGACATGTAAAAGAGATGTTCATAATATAAAATATTTAGTTCTAGTTATTTACCATCTAAATTACTATGTTTGTAAAGTTAACATTCTGTATATCAATGTGAATTATTTCTGGTGACATTTTGTTGAGAGTATTGACCCTTTTGATTCCCTGTTAGGGTTTGAAAAATAAAGGCTTTCTAGAGTAAAAAGAAAGTACTTTTAAAAGGCCAACTTTTTAACTGAATAGTATTTTTCATTTTTTATCTATCAGTCTTTTTTGTTTTAATAAATATAAATGAACTTTGTGGTTCTCTAGTCCTGAGCATAAAACATTCAGGCAAAGATCACAGATTTTATCTCCACAAGGGCTTTGCTATAATTATAGCTTTGCTGTAATCCCTAACCCCACCAGTTGTCTGGCATATGAGTGCTCTGTGACACATAAGTATGAATGGATAGACGTGAATGGAGCAGCATAAATCCATATCTTATGGAAAAACAACTCATCAGGCTGTGTGCCCTACTGTCATAGCATCGTCTTCCTACTCAGAAACCAGCCAGCAGCATCCTCAGGAGAGACTACAAACTTTGACCATATTTGTGAAAATTTGATTTATAAACAATGAAACAAAATATGTTGAAAAACTAATATTTAAAAAATAGTCTTCAGGGACATTAATTCTTGGTAATAAAGTTAGGAAAGCCTTATCATGCAGAAGATTTGAATGTAATCATTGACATAAGTGGAGTGATGACTCCATTTATTATACTATTGTGGAGTTTTCATGTGTTTAGTATCAATAATGTTTTAGGTGTCCAGCTCTGTTAAGGTCTAGTGATTACTTAGATGTTAACATCATCTTTATCTTAAGCAGTTTGCTAGTTTGTATTATTGAATCATATTTCTACATTCCAGTGGAACTAAAATTCTTAAATGTAGAAACTCTAAATTTATAAAGATTAGGAAAGCTACCTTTTGGGAGTAAAATGAAGATTTTAATCAGAAATTAAACACATAGGTCCTAGCACTGCTAAAATATGTAATGTACAGCCTTATTCTTTTCTCCCTATATTCTCTAGGTAGTTAACACAATTTCTCTCAGCCATTTAACAGGTTATCTATTGGTTTTCACATTATACTTCATTTAGATTAATGTAAGAATTACCCCCTAGATGGAGAATTTTGAATGATGTAATAAAAACATTCGTAATTCAGGTTTTAAAACCAATTAAACACAACAACTGGGACATTCTGTATTTACTGTGGCTTTGTTTTTATAGTTGTCATTTTGTTCTTTTACATATGAACCTCTTTATATTTCATCAATTTTAACTAAATATTTTAAAATCATGTTTTATCTACAGGCCAGATGGTTTTTCTTTATTTCTGTTTTCTTATAATTAAAGTTTTCCTTTTATGCCTTTTAATTTTGAGATATCTGCAATTACCTGTGTAAAAAATCGATTTCTGGCTGTAGGAGTTATTTTCTTTATCTGACTCACCCCATCCTAACAATTATCTTTAGATCTTTTATAGCCTTTCACTGATGCTCTAAGAAATTCTTAAGGTGGTGGTTCTATTTATGTAAATAGTTGGGTTAACAAAAGGGTAGTAAATTGACTTAGAAGAATTTTTTAAATGAGAAATGGAGCTATAAAAGGTACACATACAATGTAGGTCATGAAATGCTTGTTACATGGTGCCAGTTGCATTATGTATTTCATTACACCACAGACACCTCTGTAGGTTTTAGAAGTAGTAGTAATCTGCATTATTGCTATGGTAAGGAGATGAAAGAACTCAGCCAGTTTTTATTAACATGAAAATTACAGTTTAATTCAGGACACTTTAAAATTTCACCTTTTAGAAACTTGTCTGAGGGAAAATGAAATTAAACATTTCCCGTTACTACACAATCGTTTTCATACATTAAGTAGCAATATAATCTATAGTGTATCAATAGAAACAAGGTTTGTTATTACAACTTGATAAGTATTCTAGAAATTTAAAATTTTTTCCTAATTTTTAGGGCTTTCAGCTTCACCTTGGTGCCTTTCCCACATTTCCGGTTTCTAAATAGTAAAGAATGATTAAGATTCTAAAGCTTCACATCATTCAGTATAATAGTCACCAGCCACTGAAAAAATCAGTTTCTTAATCACCCTAGCCACATTTCAAATAATCAAGCAAGGTTCTATTTGATAGTGCTGCTCTAAGGGATAGCTGTGGCATATTATGAGTGTTTTATTATGGATACATAACATCTGGTGTGACCCTTGAATATTGCTGGTTTGGGTATTTATAGTTGGCTTTTTATGCATTATTGCATAACCTGAGTTACCTTGAAAAGCTGGAAACAGGCTTTTATTGTAAACTTTTGAAGATCCTTAGAGGTTAAGATAATCTTGATTCATTCTATTTTGAGCATATCTTTTCATATTTAAAGATAAGAAATTAATAGGCAAATTATTTGGTAATAAATTTTTGACATGAACGTTGGCTCATTTGGTAAGCCTGTTGAAGAATAGATGAAGTTTGTACTACCCTAGGAAATAACAGTTGTGATTTTATCTAAAGTAAATATCAAGTTGTGCTATATTCCTTTCAGAGTAAGATGTGAATTTAATGTGAAACATTCTTGAGATATGAAGGAAGTTTATTTTAGGGATAAATGATGAGGCATTAGGTTACCTGCTTAATAAAGGCTAAAAGAGGAAAGATATGAAGATATAAAATCTCTACAAAGATGAATTCACAGAGAGGTATATTCATTTGCTTTCTACTTGGAAAGAATTATTTTTCTAGGAAAGTTAGCATTTTTAGAGCCTTCAAAATATATCTTTGTGTTTAATTTGTAGTTGGAAATTAGGGATCAAGCTTTGGGATGGTAGGTAGACATGTTTTTCCCAGTATCCTCTCAGATTTTAGCCTTTTCAGAATAAAAACCTTTTTTATGACTAAGCACCCTAACACTTAGACTTATAGATTGCTATGAAAACTGAAGTAAGTCTGGGAAGGTTAATGACACAGTCTCATTTAATGTGCTTTCAAAAATTACCTTGATAATCTTACTTGACAATTTCAGGAAACATTGAAGGTAGGCCTAGGGGACATAAATTGTGACCTGAAATATCTGTGTTCTCATATAAAGTCCTGGGAATTGATCAGAAATATAGTAGAAGTGAAAGGTGAACATAAGTTTCATAGTGTTCCACTCAGATTTTGCTTACATTCTGATAGGCCTGCGAAATATTCTAATTTGTGTGGATGATTTTATAAGTTGACAAAAGATTATGATCTTTCAGTTCACAAAATTGATACAGTCTAATAAAGAATTACAGAATGAATTCAGTTTAACTTTGACTTCATTTTAAGAAAACATTGTATAAAAATCTATATTTGCTTTGTAGAAGAAAAACCTTGGTTTATCTAAAGGAACATTAGATCATTCAGCAAGTTAAAGAATTTTATGGCATGATTAAGGGGTTTTAAAGGTAGGAAAAGAAAGATTAGTAAATCCTTGTGCATGAGGTATTTCATATATAATACATAAAAAGTTAGCTTCTACTTAACTTTTTAAAAAGAAAATCCATAGCTGTTAATGATTTTACTGACTTACATCTGTCATGGTCATGCAGTATTTGTCATTTTTTGGACATGAAAACAGCAAAATTTTGCATGTCAGATAAGCATTTTACAAAAATGAAATTTTTTGGCATGAGATAACTAGAAAATAGTATAGGTAAGAGGTATTGAAAGAAAAAAGTCAGAAATTAGTAAGTTGATACAAATCAACTTGACTTCTTATTTTTAAAAGAAAAAATATCAAATACTTACCTGATAGGTGTTTCCTTCTGTAGTTAAACCTTCCACAAATCTGACAAATTGAGAATTTCCTCCAAAGGTTATTTTTTTTTTAAAGTTAAAATATAAAATTTACATTTTGCTTAGCATAAACTTTTAAAAGGTAATATGAGCTTTGAGGAGGACCTAAGACTTCAGACATGTAAAAGTGTTTCACTGGATGTTATTATGGACTTCCACAGAAATATTTTAACTCCGATAATAAATCTATATAAACTGAAAACAAAAGGTTCATTTATTTATATCCTGAATATATTCTTTGAATAAATTGAGTTTTTAAGAGCAAAACCGTACCCATGCACAACTATAAGAAGATGAAAGAGATGTGCTGATGAGTAAAGGAGTGATCATAGAGCTTTTCTACTTATTCAAGAATTTTACTTACTGCTTCTGAAGGTTAATGCTAATAAGTGAGAGTAGAATGAAAAACTGCTAAGGAGTATAAAATTTGGTTCAATTCCCAGTATTATAAAAAATTTTTTGTTAATGAAGGCTAGAGATTTTTAAGTTTTTAATGGAATGTTCTATGATTATGGTTTGCTATAGTAGAAAATATACAGAATGGTTTTGCTGCCTATGATAATCCCTATGATACCTTGTAATTTACCTTAATCCTTGTCTACTTTCCAAGGTTATGTTACTTTTTTGAGTCTTTTCCCTACTTAACAAGATTATTAGTATATAAGGGTATATTGTTTTTGAAATGTAGCAACTAAAGATACAAGTGCTCTTCAGAACTTAGGGAGCTCTGGTAATTTGAGATAATTATCTATGTTTTCTTTCTTAGCCTGTGGACATCTCTACAGCAATGAGTGAACGGGCACTTGCTCAGAAAAGACTCAGTGAGAATGCATTTGACCTTGAAGCCATGAGCATGTTAAACCGAGCTCAGGAAAGGGTATGTAGCAGTTTTAACGTCTAAATGAGAATTTCACTAACTAGATGGTTAAGTTGTGATGTAATCATTTATCTTAATTAGCTGGCTTATTTTAAATGAAAATGATTTCAGGTCAGATGTTTCAGTAAATGTTTATTGTGTACTATGTGGCAGGAACTGTTTCTTGAGCAAACAGAACAAATTCCCTGCCCTCATAGAATTTACAGTCTGGGTATAAATATACCTGAGTGCCAAAACAACCCTGTAAGATGTGTTAGGTATTACTGGTTCCCATGTTTCAGTTGAGAAAACTGAGGTAAAGAATGGTTGAGTGATAACTGTTCATACAACTAGTTAGTGGGGGAACTGGGATTCCAACACAAGCAGTTTGAATCCATAGTCTTATGCTTTTGACAATGGACAGGTTATCCATTTCTCTTCTACTTTTCTTTCTATGATAAATCTATATAGAAACAGGAAGTACATGTTCAAACAGGAAATACATTAATGACAGTACAGGTGTTCGGAAAAAACAATTTGAATGAATGAGATAGCTGATTCTTTAACTGTCAGAGAAAATGTTGGTGATTGACGCAGTCCAGATTTTAAAACTTTTTAATGTATTTGGGATAGTATCCTCTATTTTTTACTCTTTAAGCATATGTCATGAGTTTATTCCTGATTTATAATATCTCAAAGGAGGTAATTAAAAATCCAGGGTATCAAGACATGTATTAGAATGCATTTTTACAAGCTAGGTAAGAAGGGAGGGTGAGAATCCTTTGTTATATGAGCTCTTTTGTACATTTTTCATGTTTCTGTAATATTTTGAAGAATATTATAGCTATGCTTTTTAGTTAGAGATATATCTCAAATCTTGTTATTAATGGGATTCACTGAATGTTAACAGACTGCTTCCTAACTGTAGCGAAATATTTAATTTTAAATATGTATGATTTAATATGTTGTTTTAAAAGTTAAATGCTTAAGTCTGTTTATAAGCCATTTTTGTTTAGTGAATTAAATTATTACCAATGGCATTTTAATCAAATAAGTAATTTTATTTAGTTAATTGGAGTGGCTTCTTTTCTTCAGATTGATGCCTGGGCTCAGCTGAACTCTATTCCTGGCCAGTTCACAGGAAGTACAGGAGTACAGGTTCTAACACAAGAACAGTTGGCTAATACTGGTGCCCAAGCCTGGATTAAAAAGGTACACAATATATGAACATACAAAAGTGTTGAAATACAAAGTTACAAAGTTTTTGGAAAATGTTTTATTAAAAATGCATGAATAGGCCAGTGACTCTAACCAAAGTTCCTGAGTAAATTTCCTGTGTGTGTATGCTCCAGGATGGACACTGAAGATGGGCTGGATTCATGCAACAATGGCAAATGTATAATTATGGCTCAAGAGCCTCTCAATTTATATCCTGAGGTTATTTTTTAAATTACGGCTGCTGATTTTGGTGGAGGTGGTGGGGGGTGTTTCTGTTTAACTCTGGTTTGAATACTAATAGCATATTAGGTGCTCTTCAGAATATTCCACAGCTCCTGTTGGACTACTAACGTAATCATTTCAAAGCAGTGATTCTCAAATTTTTCTTCATCATGGGATACTTTATTACAGGTTTGTTTTTGGTGGATCACTGCCCCCGAGAGCCCTCTACCACCCTAATTTTCCATTGGTCTATTTCTTTGTCCTTACCCTTCATTAGTTCCTGTGCCCTCCTATAAGATACCTTGGCCCCTATTCCTCTCCTCTTGTGACCTCCAGCCCCAGGTCAGCTGCTGGTTATAGCAAGTGGTTGGGAGGCCCTACTATTAGCACTGCATGTGGTGATCTTGCTATGGTACTGGAAGGCTGAGGGAGGATGGCTGGAGTGGGGTGGGCCATGCTGAAGGGTGGTGAACAGGGCGGGATGGGGATGGAGATTAATCTGTGGACCACCATTTAGGCCCTGGTGGCCTCTGGTGATCCACAGGTTCAAATTGAGAACCACTAATTTCATGGAAAAAAAAAAAAGATACATAAGACATAAAATCAAGGGAGAGGACGGACACCATGCACTATGAAGATGTAGGTGCACCTGGTTTCAGATTCCTGCCATGAGACCTGTGAACTCCATCTACAGCTGCCTCATCATTGGGGGAGTCTTAGGTGGTTGAAAAGGGCATTCTGAAGAATGTGTTCTGGTGAAGGGACGAATCTTGGTTGGATCAGTGATGGGAAATTTGTTTCAGGAGCACTGGCAGCATGCATAACAGTGCTGAAATGGGAGGCTACGTGTTCTAATAGATTGGGAAGGTTTCTTTATCCTGTTGTACTCCTGGCTCCTTGTGTGATCATGGGCAAGTAATTCTTTGGAATTTCAGTCAGTCAAGTGGAGACAAGTCCTTATTTCTGCATCAGGATTGGTAATCAATGTGATAGTTACCTAGAGAGAGTTGCTCTGGATGCCAGTAAACAAGCTAGATTTCTAAAAAATGAGATAATTGGTTGTTTTGAACTATTTAATCTTATGACATTTATTTCAGTTTTGATAGTTTTATCTCTGTTGATTCTCTTAACAAATCAATATAAAACCTACGTACTCCTTTTGCTTCCCTTTTTTGGGGAAGTAGTTGCACCATTATGTGTACAGTGAGTTCAAATTCATTAAAAAATTACAATTTAAGTAGCTTACTGGGAGGTGGTGTTAGTGTTGGAAAAAGTGGTATCTAGCAAAATATTGAAAGTTTGGATTAATTTTGGACTAGTATTTTATATTGCAGTTAAAAATAGAATGATTTATGTAGTCTTTAAAAAAATGGTTTTCATCTATCAGTGGGAAGAATTATAAAAGGACATCTAATTCTTTACTGTTTTGATTCCTTAGTACTATTTAGTCTTGTAGCTGAGTACTCTATATTTCAGGAAGTTAAAACATGAAGTTCATGGGTGTTTAAGTAGGCATATAATACACACTCATGTGCATTGCTAGGTAGAAACTTCTGAATGTGCTTCTGCTGCAAAATTTTAGTCTTTATCTTTATAATAATGTGCTGATCTATAACATTTGTATACTTTTAAATATCATGGTGACATAAGTAACTTTTACACAGTGAATCTTTTACTAATTCAATTGGCTTTCCCCTGTCCCCTAAAATAATTTTTGGTATTTTCAGTCTTATAGGCAGTTCACAGATTGAATAAATAATTTAAAATGTTTAGTAGGACCTTTAAAAAGATTTCATCCTTATATTTTATGTAAAATATACTTTGGGAAGCGAATCATTTTGATAAGTTATCATAAGATACGTGTTAGACCAATTTTTAAAATATAGAAAAAGCAACACTTTCAGGAAAGCATCCAGTTGTATAGAATTACTGAAGAATATTTGATGCTACTAATAAGGAAGAACTCCTTTTTTTATGAAAATGGGCCAGAACATGTAGAAGTCAATAGGTAACTGAAAATTTAAAATGTCATCCCTGTTGAACATCACAAATACCGTCTACTCATTAAATGTTTAGTTGTGTTTAGAAAACTTGCTCAAATGATCATTTTGGCTTTTTTCTTGCTTTAGTATAGCCTAACATCCTTGTTATGTGTTAAAAACCACATGGAATTCCAACATTCTGTGTTCTTTCTTAGATTGTTGCAGGGTATTTTTAGATTAAAAAAGAGAAGTCTTATCAGTATTATCATTTATCAGTAAAACATTTTAAATGATTATTGATTTAAAAGACCTTTCATTTTCCAAATGAAATGATTTGGACAGGACCTGATAAATTGTTTATTAATATAGTCTCATTAGATTGGCTTTTTTTTGTAAACAGCATACACACTGGGGTAGAGAAACAACAGATGAAGATATTAGAGAATGGAAACAAAATTGGAAACTTGGGTTATTTGGGGTTTATATATTGTACTGTGCACAGTTGCCCTTTTTTTTAGGAGTATTCCCTGGAAAAGAGGGGCGGATGAACCTGGAAGTAAGTAAAAGTCATTCTAGGTGTGTAGCATCAAGGCAGTTGATATCCAAGCATCAGCTAACTTTTCTCTTTATACATCTACACTGCATGGCCTGCACCAAATAAGGAACTGAACCAGGGGTATGTTTTTACCTCCACAGCTGCCTCCTTCCATCAGAGCACCTTGTTGAACTTAATGTCTAGTCACACATCATTGGCATGTTTCCTCCCCAGCATTTAATTATAAAGCTGGGAAACAAATGAGATTATACAGTTTTATTACTGTGAGGATTTTTTATATTTAGTATTAACTTATCAATATACTATTTCCTAAGCTACCAAAGGTTTTGACTCCCTCTGTTGATAAGTTAATGACTTTTGCTATATACTTATAAATGTAAACCTAAAATTTAATGGCCAAGGGGAAAATAAAGCATGATTTGGAGATAAGGCTTTTTTAAAAGCCTTAACAATCAACAGTGGAATTCAATATTGTTATATGTACATGAATGCCCTTATAGAGGCATTGAATATTTCTTAACGTGTAAAAATAGACTGTTCACCATGCTAATTGATATATAGTTGTGCATTTAGGACATTAAGTGGTTTGCTGCTTTGATGGAAATTATGGTTCAGTGGGTTGGATACAAGAGAGATGATTGTTCACAGAATAACCTGTGAACTTTCACCCCTCTGTATGGAAACTTGTTTCAGGGCCAAATCCTTGTAGCTGTCTTCTTGCCCCGGTCAGTGCCAGCCGTACTATTCACAACACTGCTGCTACCGAGGCCTAGGTATGTAAACATTTAAGGAGTTCTTTAAAAGTCTTTTAACATCAAGCTAGGTTTTAAAGGAATTCAAATTCATTTTGGTGTACTTACAGGGCATTTTATGTGATTCTCTTCTATTTATTATTACATATGTTTATTTTAAAGAGTTATCTTTTTGCTTCATAGGGATTTTCTAAGTAAAATATTTATACTTGCTTTATAGTAAAATGGGGAAGAAAACTTTGGATGACAACAGTATGCTTCTTCAGTGTCCAAACTATTTCTAAATGATTTCTGGGCTTTATTCATAAACTAGGTACACTTGGGACCATATTATTGACTGTTTTAACATTGCCTTCTTTTTATTTTGCAAGCTAAGAAGAGATACCAGTGAACCTAAATAGTGGACGAAAACAGGAGTGTTCTAATTTTTTTTTGGAGGGGGGCATGAGGGCTACTGTTTTAAAACTGCTGTTTACTTGTCTTATTTGACTTTCAAAATATTATGTTAATGTGAAAATAATTAGAATATACACACTATAGTATGTATTAAGAAGCATTTACATTTAATTACTATACCTGTAACAGATCTAGAAGCAAAATAAGATTCCTCTTTTTAGAAAGTAACCAGTGAGCCTGTAGTCAAGTTCTAACTGTAAAATGGGGACATTTTACCTTTCTTTTCCTTGGATAGGATCAGTTCTTAAGAGCAGCCCCGGTAACTGGAGGAATGGGAGCCGTTTTGATGAGAAAAATGGGCTGGAGAGAAGGAGAAGGATTAGGAAAAAACAAAGAAGGAAATAAGGAACCCATCTTAGTTGATTTTAAGACAGATCGGAAAGGTAACAAGTTCTCTTTTGGAATGTTTATTATACCTCTTTTAACATTTAGGGTTTCATTTTATACATTCCTTTAATCCCTGTGATCCCGAACTGGAGTTATTTCTTGTGTATGTATAACTATTTGTCAGAAAATCTTTAACCCATTTTCCTACATAGCAGCTTATTTTTATGTAACTATGATGGAGACACTAGATTGAGCTTTTAATAGTCAACTATTATGGAAATGTGCATATATCTAATTATATGATTATAAAAGTAACTAGATTTCATGTTTAGAAAATGGAATTTGCATTTTATTTTCTCTTGACAGGGAGGGAATATGCTTGTCTTCTTTGTACAATTTATTTTTTGTCAGATATTTTACACATTTTCATTATTTCCTAGTAGAGTGCTGTTTTCACTTGAAAAACCTTTTTGCTTGTCCCTCTTTTTAAGCTTAATAGTTAAGTTGGTTGGGGTTGGAGAATAGTAGACCCATTGCTGACAACAGCCATCACCCTCTTGTTAACTGTCTTGTGTTAGGGCACTTTGGAACTTTTGGCATTGATTGTATTTTTCTACTATCTTCAGATACTTGGGGATTGAGAGGGATCTATATAGCCTATATGTAGTTGTCAAGTATTTAAATATATACTTAGTTCCCACAGATAACACCCCTTGGAATAATGTTTTAGGCAATGAACTGGTTTTATACCAAATATGTATTGCAAAATTCCATGTTAGAGTTGTGCAACATTAGTCTAGGTGTAAGCTCTCAAGAGAACAGCACACATTTCCCAAGAATTAATTAGCAAAAGAGTGGCTGAAAATTTTCCTATAATATGTAGGTTGAGCATACTAAATCTGGAAATTTGAAATGTTCCAAGATCCAAAACTTCCGAGCGCTACATAAGGTAATGCTCAGAGGAAATGTTCATTGGAGCATTTTGGATTTCAGATTTTGGATGCTCAACCAGTAAGTATAATACAGACATTGAAAATCTAAAAAAAATTTAAAACACTTCTGGTCCCAGCATTTTGGATAAGGGATAGTCAAACTATATAGAAAATTGGAAAGCATTGTTTTTAGTTAGTAATATAGTTAGTTCTCTTTGAAATAGACCTGTGGGGAGGGAGGAGGTTATGTAGAGAAAAGTTATGTTTATATTTTGAGAACATCTCACAGTTGTTAAGAAAGGGAGTGTTTGCTGAGAAAAAGGGAGGGGGGGCCCATTTATCCTTTTAGACAACTGCCTTATTCACCCTTTTTTCTGGTGGCATAAAGTCCTAACCTTTTTGAGAACATACTCATAACTATTTTTTGAGATAGTAAACCTACAGAAATCACTTGTAATAGCCACTACTTTAAACTTGTAAAGAAACAGACATGGAGGTGTTGATAATTACATGGCATTTAATTTGAATATGTAATTGTATACATATTCATATATTAAATTCTTGTATTTTGTGGACATTTGCTGTTTATACAATTTCTAATACTAGCATATGAACATAAAATATAAATTCATATATTGAAACACAGCAAGAGACGTTAAAATTGATGTAGAAATCAAGTGTAGTAGGAAATTGATTTTATTTGAAGGCATGGATTTAGGTTCAGCCTCCTACAGGAGTCTTTGCTTTTCTATATTGTAATTTAAAATGATGCTTTGAAATTTATTTAGTGAACGATGGCCCCTTTTTTTTAAAGGTCTTGTTGCAGTAGGAGAAAGAGCACAAAAGAGGTCTGGGAACTTCTCTGCAGCAATGAAAGATCTGTCAGGTAAGAGCACATTTTTGAATTCCTTCTTGTTCCACCCCTACCTTGAATTCCTAATTTGTTATAAAAGTTGTTGGAAATAATTTATAACAAGTTTATTTATTTATTTATTTTTGGTAGGCAAGCATCCTGTGTCTGCCTTGATGGAAATCTGTAATAAGAGAAGGTGGCAACCACCAGAATTTCTCTTGGTCCATGATAGTGGCCCTGATCATCGCAAACATTTTCTCTTTAGGGTAAATATGAATTTTTGTATTAATTGTATATATTAATTTGATAATTTAATGTTAGAGGGTGAGGGTTAAACATGATCACAGGATTAAGATTCTGTTTGTGGGTAGGGGTTCATATGTGTGGGTGAGTGGTTGGGTTTTAAAATACCGAAGGGTGCTTTAATATGACTTGTGAGTATCTTACTTTAAAAAATTAGAGGGAAAATGTGGGCAAAATCTGGTACACAATTTGTTGATACTTTCTAGTGGAACATGGGGAATCTGTTTAGTACTTTTATCAGGTTTTTTTTTTTTCAATTTGGAGATCTGCTCTTAATTTGCAGTCCCTTTTCCCAAATGATTTACTGCTTCTGGGTTGAAATTAATTTGACTTATATAGTATGGGTTTATATTTTTGTAAATTATTTTTCTAGCATTTAGTGAAAAAATACAAAGCTAATAGATATTAAAGTTTGATGCTGTTCTTATTGTATGTTTTTCTTGAATAGGTATTGAGAAATGGAAGCCCTTACCAGCCCAATTGTATGTTTTTCTTGAATAGGTATTGATAAATGGAAGCGCTTACCAGCCCAGCTTTGCCAGCCCTAATAAGAAGCATGCTAAAGCCACAGCAGCTACTGTGGTTCTTCAAGCAATGGGCCTTGTACCAAAGGACCTCATGGCTAATGCCACTTGCTTCAGGAGTGCCTCACGTAGATAGATTGAGGTTTTATAATAATCATTTCAGATAATTTTACTCTGCATCACAATGTATTTCCTCTTTAATGTTGTAAATATTTGGCAATTTAAGACATTGTGTAAAAAGCAATCTGTACAAACATCTCCAGGCTTTGATTTTTGTACCATGGAAATTGTATTTAACCATACAGGGTTTTGGTATGTTTATATTGTTTACCTTAGTGATGTATTTGTTTAAGTGGCTAACATCCAAACGATTGTTTGAAGGCATCAGTAATCTTCAGTGTGGAATGTTAAATAACGCTTTTATACTGTATTTTGTACTATGATGTAACTCCCCTTCCTTATGGCTAGGCTGCTGTAACACTTGCCTGTAATCAGAGAAGGGCTGTGCACCTTGTACTATTTCACAATGGGTTCTGCTGGACAGATACTGGGCCAGTGTTAATTGGGGTAATCAAGCAAGATCTGTTCCACAGGGCTAATGCCACCATCTCCCCTTAAAATTTTGTAGAGGTTATAAAAAGAAAGTGGTATGTTGTGTGATGATCAGCACTAAGTCCTGCATTCCTGTTAAAGCCACTTGGGTCATAAGGGAGTCAAAAATGAAGTCTGACTAGAATTCTACTGCAGAGGCCAAGTACATTTAGTATGGCATTGAGTTGTGATATAGTTTTACTTTGATGTGCATTTTGAATTTCAGCTACACCTAGATAGACGTAAAATGATAATTAAAATGCTGTAACCAACTTATCTAATAAAATTGGCAACCAGCCACTATTTTGTTGACTATGAGAGAAAGTTTAAGTTTATGTTAATTTTTAGGGTCTTATAGAATATTTCATGTGTATTACAGTGGTATTCATATGCTATGTCTCTAAACTTTATTTTCAAAAGCTTAAGGCCCAAATACAAACTTCTCTGGAATAAATGTGGTGTTTTTATTTTCTGGATTATAAAGTGAATACATACTTAAATACTATTATATCTTTACCCGATGCTTTTGATTTCTAAGCACTTTTATTTAAAAAAAAATTTGAATTACACACACACGCACACGCACACTCACCCATAAGCACATTAAATACTACTTTGCCGTGACAACTAAGCAGACTTTACAACTCCTCTTAAAACTATTCTATGTGGAATACAGAATAACCTTTTATCTCAATTAACACGCATTTAAAAAGACAAATTTAAATATACTTGAGAATAGAGGAATCATAAATCAGTAGGAAAGATGCTAAGGTAGAAGCATCAACAATCAGCTCAGTAGACAGTGTCTATATTCATTTTCTATCTATAAAACAAGAACCTGCTAATAGTATTAGGTAAATATTAAAGTAATATAATTTTGCCCTGGTGCTATTTGTCACAATGCCATGAGATAATTGCACATTAATTCAGTTTTCTACTCAGAAGTTAAATTTGAGGTTTTTTTTTTTTTTTTGAAAAGTGAGTTATCATCACATCTGAAAATAGTAAAAGCAGAAAATGATTTTTAAAACCTTAATGCTACTGCTCAGTGCATGTAATAAAAAGTTAATGTTTATAAACATTTCATATTTTTAAGTATATTCCTTTAACTTCAAGAATCTTGACTTTCCTTGCTAGAAGGCTTTTTTCCTCAAAGATTCCTTTTAGGCTTACTTTGGTGTTCAGGATCTCCAATTATAAATGTAGTCTCTCATTTCCACATTCCGTAAAGATGATTTTCCCAGGGATGGTATTTGACTAAGTTGCTCCAGAGTCTTAGGGTGTAAACCACAGTTAGCAAGCTCCTTATGAACAACCTCCTGTTTAGTAAAAAGCACATTATTAGTCTTTGAACACTCGAGAGTTTTATTACCATGGAGACTTTGACAAATAAATGGCTCATTCCCATAACTCATCCTATTGATAGAAGTTGATCCTAAGAATTTCTGCAGTGACAAAAATCCCAAAATACTGATGTTGGTTACTTTTAAAATAAGTCTACCAAACTGGTAAGTATGAGGCAATTTTCAGTCTTAATAGGTATAACTCTAAATAAAAACTTCAAAATTGAAGGCAAATAAAGTAAATACCCATAGTGAATCAGGTTTCCTTAAATTACAAAGCAATCAGGAACTTATTATTTTGGATCTGAGAGGACAATGAAAAATACTGTCTCGAGTTCGGGAAGTTCTGTAGTCACTACTACAAGTACAAAGGACTGAATAAAATTTATCTCACAAAAATTAGGTATAGAAGACATTCCTCTTAGTAATTCGTAACTGATAAAATTAAGTAGTAACAGTTCTATAACTTGAAACAAAATGGAATGACCCACTTCCTCCAGCTAATTTGAGGAAACTACAACTAAAATAGTATGTTTATGGGTGTCTACTTACCTTATGCAGTACTTTGTCCACTGGCAGGCAGATATTAAATACAGCAGTTGGGTCATGTGGATACAGTCCTACGCAGAAAGATCCGCTCTGTGAAGATTTGAGTAGCATGGTCACAGAATGTAGAAAATGAGGCATGACAGGACCTGTAATCTCCAAACTAAACTGATCTTTATATCCAGAAAGAGCTTGTGTCTTCACATTTACACTTCGTGCCTTCATGAAAATTTAAAGAAAAAGAAAATTATGATCACCATCTCCCTAGCTTTTCTCCCCTAGCTAAAAATGTGTTCAATATTTCCATTTGGGGTTTGTTCTCTTTAATAGTTATGGAACAAGAGCATTTTCTGGCTGGGCATGGTGGCTCATGCCTGTAATCTCAGCACTTTGGGAGGCCAAGGTGGAAAGATTGCTTGAGCCTAGAAGTTCAAGAGCAGCCTGGGCAACATACTGAGACCCTGCCTCTACAAAAAGTAAAAAAATTAAAATACAAACGTTAAAGTTGTAAAAAATTTTTTCTAAGACATCTAAACAATGTTATGTGAGTAAAAATGTTCACTAAATAACGTCTCCAGCACAATCTCCAACTCATGAGATTTTCAGTTGAAGTATACTCTACAGTCCCCAACCCACCAGGCTGCAGCTGTGTACTGGGCTACATAGCAAGAGGTGAGTGGCAGGAGAGCAAGTGAAACTTCATCTCTATTTACAGCTGTTCCCCATCACTCCCATCACCGCAATAGCTCTGCCTCCTGTCAGAGCAAGGGCAGCATTAGATTCTCAGAAGAGTCTGAAACCTACTGACAGCTGCATGCGAGGATCTAGGTGGAGCTGAGGTAGTGATACTAGCATTGGAGAGCGGCTGCAAATACAGATTATCATTAGCAGAGGTTGGACTGCGTAATAAATGTAATGTGCTTGAGTCATCCTGAAACCATCTCCACAGCCACCAGTCCATGGAAAAACTCTCCAATGAAACCAGTTCCTGGTGCCAAAAAGGTTGGGGACCGCTGTTCTAGAGAATATAATTTTTTTGTATAGCATCTTGATTTCATAATCCACTGTCACTGCAGAATATTGGAAAAATACTTTCTTTGAAATAATTGTCTTATATCAAAGGTTTTTGTGGCTTGTTAAGGGAGGAAAGTAAAGTTAAAATATGTAGCAAGTTAAATGCTAGGAGTTACTTAAGCAAACAAATCAAGAATTTACCCTATGAAAAAAAGTAAAGTACTTAAAACTAGGCTGTAGGGACTGAAGTTTTGAATATCTTTATTACCTTAAGCATTTGCATTGTGGCACCTCGGAAAGCTGTAGGAGCTAAGAGGGTTGGTGGCAGTCCTGCCTGTGGACCTGAGGTAGCAATTAAACTCTTACAGTTGATCAAAAAATTGAGCAATGTGAAGGTATTGATTCCTTTCACCAACACAACAGACTCAGGTCTGTGATCCATTTGTACTTCATGTTTCTCTTTACGTCTGGAGGTGACAATTAAGGAAATAGCAAAAGCAAATCCCACACTAACGTGGAAGGCAGTTATCTGGATTCTGAATCACACAGGACCCTTTTCTCCATAACAAAATAGAACGCTCATGCTATCACTCTTCACTGCAGTCATAAGGCATATGTTTGAATCAAAATGTTAACCATCTGCATTTACTAGAAAACAATACCAAATAAAAAATATTTCTTCTCTAGTCAAAAATATACCTGTGTTCCCACAAATTTAACCAAAATTCAATGTTCTCACTAAAAAAACAGTTTAATAGTTCACAGTTTATTGATACTTAGGGGCTTGTTAATGTTATAAGGGAGAATCAGTTTTAATATAATCTGAATGGAATTTAAGTTTATATTCATATAAAACCACCAGCCAATGTTAAATTCCTAACTTAATTCAACAAAATTTAATTCTAGTTAATAGCAACTGAAAGGATACAGCTTGATAGAGAGTATGTCTGGTTTTTTAATTTTATCTTGCACACCCATTTCTTCCAGCCAGGAAAAACTTTCCTCTTCATCCTCATCACTGATTACTTGTTCCCTAGGAAATTGCTATAGTTATTAACTCTACAAATCTATTTCACTGAGTCTATAAATCATTAGACAATGTAAAAAGTTATTTTAATCACATACTCCCCGTATCCCAAGCTTGCTCCAGATGTTCTCTTCTTACGGCCATTTTCTTTTACTAAAGGCAGAGAAAATTCAATACCTACATGAGAGAAAAAAATTTACCTGAGTTTTTTAAAAAAAGTATTTAACAGATGTGCCCTACTTTTAGAGTGTAACAAATTTGAAATGTGAGTTTTTACACTTGCTCTATGAAGGCAGTGGTTTTCAAGCTTTCTTTCTTTTTTTTTTTGAGACAGAGTATCACTTTGTTGCCAGGCTAGAGTGAGTGCTGTGATGTCAGCCTAGCTCACAGCAACCTCGATCTCCTGGGATGAAGATCCTACTGCCTCAGTCTTCCAAGTAGCTGGGACTACAGACGTCTGCCACCATGCCTGGCTAATTTTTTGTATATATATTTTTATTTTTTTAGTATACATATGCAGGGAATGTATATATATATATAATATATATTTTAGTTGGTCAATTAATTTCTATTTTTGGTAGAGACAGTGTCTCGCTCAGGCTGGTTTTGAACTCCTGACCTCGAGCGATCCGCCCGCCCCATCTCTCAAAGTGCTAGGATTATAGGCATGAGCCACCGCGCCTGCCCCAAGCTTTCTTAATAGTACTCCACAACACACAAACCTATAAACACAGACATCTCCTAGAAACAAAAGGCTTAGGACACAATACATACACGTGATATTCTTTCATATATTTTATTCCAGTTCACTTTTTAAAAATGTGTTGATTGGGACCAATAAATAGATTTCATGATCCACTAATGTGTTTTATTTAAGAGATCAGAGGGGGAACACCATTAACTTAAAGCTATGTAAGGAACAGCTTAAGTAATTATAGGAAGAAAAACCCAAAATAAAGAAATAATACATTTCTTAAAATAATATTGGTAATCAATTGATAAAAGACAACTCAAATTTCAGCTTTTAAGGCAAGAGTTTATTATATAGTCTAGTAAATCTAAACCTAAACTTTTACCTTCATTTTTCATAGCTTCTCTTAAACCTCGAGTTGTAGGAGATACGAGAGCTGTGATCACATCACTCCCTGCTAATCCTGCTGCTCGGAACAAGACAGTAAACTGATAGGTACAAACGTAGAAATAGGGGCAGAGTTTTGTCTTCAGCAGATTATATAGAGAAGTAAAACTCACAGACCTACAAAACAAAAAAATGTTCTTTAGCAATTATTAAACATTTAACTCAGCAGTCCCCAACCTTTTTGACACCAGGGACCAGTTTCATGGAAAATAATTTTTCCACAGATGGGGCAAGGGAGGTGGACCTCAGGTGGTAATGCAAGCAATGGCTGTAAAAACAGATGAAGCTTCCTTCCTGCCGTGTGGTCCCCCATTCTCTGTTCCTAAGTTTCATGGAAGGTGATTTTTCCATGCATGGTTGGGGAAAGAGGGCAGTGGTGGTGACACTCTTTGGCCAAGTCCCTAATAGGCAGGTAGTTGGGGACCACAGATTTAACTCAATGGTTAAAATATAACTTCGTATAATTCAGTTTAATTCTTAACCTGGTTTAAAACACAACACAAACATATCAGATACTAGTTTGAATTTTTGTGGTTATATACAACTTAGCTATAAAGGACTGAAATTGGTAATGGGGATGTGATGACTTCTCTATACTTTAACAAATAGTATTTACTAAACACTTATCATTTTTACTTTAAACAAGACATAATTAATAATTCGTTACTTTCTCTGAGCAACTTTTGCTGATTGAGAAAAGGAAACAGCCACTGACAAGAAGACACTTAAAGAATTATGTTTGTATAGATTTATGAAACTTTTATATACTCCACGACTGGGTAAAGAGTGAATAAGAGGTTAAAAAAAAAAAGTAAATTTTACATGTTGGTTATGAGCAGTTTCAGATAAAATTCAGAAGGAAACAATATCCTTCTGCAACTATGCATATCTACATCACAAAATATGATAAGGAGAGAATACTGCTAAGATGAAAATTCACTGTTGGATTACACAGCTTTTTTAAAAAATTTATCTTACCAGTCACTCATTAAAACGTGTTGCAGTGTTTCATCATTTGACCAAGGGTTTGTCTTTCCAGCCATTTTCCTATCAGCTCCAATACGAGGGAAGAGTGGAAGCCAAGGCAAGGCAGGGTGGAGCCAGTAGATAAGGCTCTGTTGGAAGGCACAACGGAGCTCAGTGGAGAATTTGGGATCCTAAAATCCAGAGGTGACAGTGGGCGGTTTTTGTTCCATGAGAAAGTAGAATTTCATTAACGGCACAATGAATATACCACACACTTAGTCTAAGAATCTTTACTGCTTTCTATAGGAAAGCATTAATTACTGTTATAGGAGGTAAAATGGAGATTATTCTTATTTCAGAAACCCTTTCTGGCAAGAAATTTGTCTGTTAAACCATGTGTCAGAAGGAACACTTAAACACAGATGGGAACTCCCCTGTCTCTACCATCCTTGAGAACAAGGACTATCTTTTTTATCATGAGGTGTGTGTGGCTGTATGAGTTGGTATCATTATGTTCGACACCCCTCTACTCCACACGCCCCTGCCCCGACAAAACACCGTTTCAAAAGTAGCCAGCAAAAACTAATAATATGAATCACAAATCATCCTCATGTATTTATTGAAAAAATGTACGTAACAAGACCTCTTCTAGGTAATCCTTTTTAAACTAGTTTGAGTTGATGTGATACTTCAAAGCAATTGCACTATATTTCTCTAAAACCATTTTATAACTTACTACCACCACTAAATTTACAAGAGACCATTATGGAGGTAGCAAGAATCAGTGTGTATAAAAAAACCAAAGTATATATAAGAAAATCAGTAAAATCCATTTGTTCTTGCAATTCTACTCAATTCCTTTTCATTTATTTTCCTTGTATTTTCTTTCACAAAAAGCTTTAGAAAAGAATGGTTTAGTTCAAACAATTCCTGCCTGCAACATTGATTAATTCTCAGGGCAGGTCTCTAAATTTAATGGGCAGTTAAATCACATAAAAGGCTGTATGAAAGCACTATTTTGGAAAAACAAAATTTCCCAAGTCTTTGTACCCTTAAATGTCTGAAGAAAAACTTAATGGAAAGCAATATCTCTCATATTATACACAGAAAAACATTTGTTACTTTAACACATAGCTGTTTTATTTCAAAATTACCTGTATACTTTCAGGCAAAGTAACTTCTGTTGCCCTACAATGTTGGACAAGCCCTTGAGCCTCTTCCTGTGCTTTCACATGCTCTGCCCAGGTAAAGGGTTGAGAAGAGGTAAAAAGAAGTCGAGTTTTAATACTCCAATCCACAGGTAACTCAGTACTTTCTGAGGATGGAATATCAGATTTGGAGAATGATATGTGGGGAGTCTTTTAGAAAAAAAAAAAGAAGACAAAAATTAGTAGAGTGGCAAGAAAACCTTCAACCTAAAGAGTTCATTAGCTAACATACCAATATATATGAAAAGTCAAAATTATATAAACTATATAATAAATAACATTAAATATATACTATACACATTGTGAAAAAGTCTGAAAGCCACCACACTAAACTTTTAACAGTAGTTTCCTCTTGGAAGCAGGAATTTGTTGTTGGGGTGGTAGGAGCAGAGGGGTGCATTTCACTTTTTAGTTTATACAGTTCTTTATAATACTATAGATGTTGGTATCAAAGTAGAAATCTTCCAAGTATTTATAAAAGCACATTTTAGGCCTCTTAAACTCCTAAAGCAAATCTAAGTTGCTCTTTCTGCAGGTAACTTAGGGCCCTTAAAGGCCATGTATTTAAAAAAAATTTTTTTTAACCAAATGGCCATTATATAAAGGCCATATTTAAGAAACATTTCCAGACCTCAAATATTTTCCCTCAATCTGTTTGCTGTGTTTTCAGGTCAATTTTCTACATACTATAAGGATTCTTTTAGGTGATATCACAACAAAATATCAGGGAAGGGGGAATTATCTCCATATGAAGGCCATTTATTTATAAGGGAGAATGGGTCTTAGGAACTCTTCCAGCCTGTTCCCATTAGGACAAACTGCATTTATCAAACTAAGTATAACAGAAGTACTTGGAATAGAAACAAGTGTGTGTGTGTGCAGACATGTGCTGGGGGAGGGGAATGAAGTTCAATGCTATGCCACAACTTGTGGTGGTCATCTGGGAATTTGGTTTGAAGATCTGGTAAAAGATGAAGTTCAAAAAGTAGCTCAACCTGGAGGGGTTGACTCTGAGTGATGAGCTGGAGGAGTCAATTATCCAAAGATGAGTGTTAAAAACTGTTAGGTAGAAGGAAAAATGCACATCTACTAGGTCTCCTGTAGTGTTGGATGTCATTACAGACATCATTACTATACCACTCCAAGTCCTCTACCTTGGCTGATGCCATCTTTTCATCTCCAGTAGATATGATCACTCTCAAGCCTCCCTGTAAAACCACTTTCCAAGCAAAATGCTTCTAAGTATAAATTCATAAAAATCTACACTATAATGATATTTTAACAAGTATTACCTGGGGTATTTCAGTAACAGTAGTTCTTTCAGGAAACGTCTCTTCCCATAGCAAATCATTTTCTTGATTAGACTCTAAAAACTGAGGTTAAAAAATTGTCGTTTTTAACTTAAACGATGCTTACTCAAGTTTGCTTTCAACATGTACAGAGCCTCATCTTGCATACAGGTTTTTCAAAGTAAATGCAATCGCACCCAAATTCATACACACCCAAATCAATCGAACAGAGTTCACTTCGTGCCTGAAGTGAACTTTTGTGCCTGAACTTCAGAGAGAGGGTCTGGCTTTGTCACTCAGGCTAGAGTGCAGTCGCAAGATTACAGCTCACCCTAACCTCATCCTCCTGGGCTCAAGCCATCCTCCCACCTCAGCTCTCAAGTAGCTAGCACAACCACATCGGCCTAGTTTTATTTTTTGTAGAGATAATAGTCTTGCTATGTTGCTCAGGGTGGTCTCGAACTCCTGGGCTCAAGCGATCCTCCGGCCCCGCCTCCACAAGTACTGGGATTACTTACAGGCTTGAGCGCGCCCGGCCTGTGTCTTAACTTTAGTATCAAAATCAGAGGGGAAAAACGCCGGTGTATCACACCAAAAGTTCCAAAAAGTTCTGAGGAAAGGAAAATGCTAGTAAATTCTGACTCCCATGAATCAAAATTCTTCCATCCCAGAATAAGCCTGAATGACAGAAGAGAGCCCCTGAATCACGGTGGGAAAGCAGGGTCTCGTAACTTGCCCCATCGAACGGCTGCCTTCCAGGATGGGTTGTTCCAAGGATTTTTTCACCTATCTTCCAATTATCTTTAAGCCCTCTAAAAGGGGGCTGCGAGCTGGATCCCTGCATGGGTGGCCCACTCCGGCGCGCTTCACTTTCCCCGAACGCCACGCCGCGCCAGGTCAGCATCCCTGTAGCGGGGCGGCTTGCGGGACGCACTGCCCACAAACCCGACCTTTCAGAGGAGACGCTGCTCCCGCCGTGAGGCAACCCAAGGCCACAGGGTGGCCGACGCTCTTCGCGCCCATTTCTTAGCCCCGAACGCGAGACCTTCCCAACCCCGATTTCACAGCTGGGTCAACCCACGAAAGACAAGAGCCCCCAGCTGCCTGGCGCGAACACTCACCGGGCCCGGCGCCTCCTGCTGGCCGCCAGGCGGCCCGTCGGGGGGCTCCGCGGCGACCCGCGGCCGATTGTCTAGGCGAGCGAAGGGGTTCCTTCGGGCCGCGGCGGGGCCGCCGGCGCCGCCGCCTCTGCCCACGGCGGCCGGGAAGGGGCGGAGGGGCAGCCCGGCCGCCAGGGCGGCGCGGCGAGGAGCCGGCTCGGGCAGCTGAGGAGGCGGGGAGACTGCGGCCCCGTGGTTCCGGGCCCTCTTCCGTCGGAGCCGCAATATCTCGGGCGGCTTTTTGAAACTGGGAGAGTAGCCGGGCACCGACAGGGCCATAACGCGCGGCTACCGAGGCCCGCCAGCCGCCTCACAGGCACTTCCCGCGCGGGCTCGCCCCGCCCTCGATGTGGCGCCGCGCCGAGCGGAGGCCCCGCCCCCACGTGCCGCCCGGCGGAGCATGCGCGATAGGCCGCACGCGAGGCCCCGGCCTCGGCCGCTTTAGTCGGAGACCGCCTTCGCCCCCTGGCCCAGTCTTGACCCCGCCCTGGCGCTGCTGCTTGGTCCTCGGCCATAGTCCAGTCGCCAGATGTGGCACGGCAGGGAAACATGCGGCTCAGGGTACCGGTGTGCAGTACTCCGTTGGGCACCGAAATAGCTGTTCGTTATTTAAGCCCCAAGCAGGGATGTGATCAGCCCGGAGTATGGCGCCGGGATGGAAAGGAAATGTCATACTTGAGCGGCGGTGATGGACTGCTGCTTCAAAAATTTAGGAAGGGCAATGGCTATGGCTCAGTCAACAGGTGGCGAGAGGGAGCTCGACCTCCTCCCGAACCTCCTCAAAATGGAGAACTCAGGAAATCGGCCTGCTTGCTATGCAAGCACAGCCTCCCTGCAATCCCCAGAGCCTGGCCATCCGAACCCTCCATGCAAACATGCTGCCACTGCCACTGGCGAGTAACTATGATCCTCTTGTTTGATCCTAGGGAAATTCAGAGTGAGCGAATATTTGAAAACAAAATTTAAGTGCCTATGGGCTAGATCCTTTGAGACCTGAACATACATTCAAATGTTTAAATTATGACAGCAAAGGTAGTAAAGGCAT
Organism: Microcebus murinus; assembly: GCF_040939455.1. Taxonomy (NCBI): domain Eukaryota; kingdom Metazoa; phylum Chordata; class Mammalia; order Primates; family Cheirogaleidae; genus Microcebus; species Microcebus murinus. Next base: position 10,824,188 of record NC_134104.1, on the reverse strand, counting down.
ATTAAGGAAGGAAGATATTGAGAACGTTGCTGATACAAAATTAACGTTATTTTGATAGTTTAGCAAAGGCCTGTAACAGCTTTATCAATATAGTATGGCTTTTGCTGAAAGCAGCAATTTTCTTCATGGAAAGAATGTGATAGCAGAGGCAAAATGTATAGAAACAATAATTAAAAAGGTTTTTAGACTATCCCTTTAGATGTCATAGAATTATCTTGATCGTCTGCACAATAATTTTTCAAATACTTTTCAAATGTGTCCTATAACTGAGCATATTGTCTTATACAGCAGGAAAACATGCTTAAAACCAGAACTTGCTTTTATCTTCCTTAATTTTTCTCAATAATTTCCAAGGAAAACTCTGGCTTCAAAGGCAGAATGGGTTCATCCAATTGAAGTTTTGAGAAAGAAGAAAATTAAAATTGAACGACTTGCTTTTTTCTTCCTTGATTTTTCTGAACAACTTCCATGGAAACTTTCGCCTCATATAGTGGAATGGGTTCATCCAACTGAGGTCTGAGGAAGAAGGAAATTATTAGAAATGCCAGGTCTAGATAAACATGAGTAGAACCCAAAGGGTGGTAGATGACCACTGCTATAGCTCAATTCCATTACTTTCTTTTTTTTGTTTTTACTTGTTGGTGCACGAGAATCCATTACTTTAAATAATTCAAATATTCATTAGTATTTCCACTGTTAAGGTGATTTAGTTTTGAAGGGAAAAATATCTATTTTATGCACTCCCTCTTTTATGAGTGATAAACAGATCCAACTTAAAAAACATAGCGTTTTCCTCTTTGCAAGCTACGGGTCATTTTACATTGCTTTGGAAGGGGTGATGAGGAAAAGCACAGTGAAGAGCAGTATAGAATGGAATGAGAAAACTCACAAACCTCTTCTGTCTTTGGAAATACTGGTGTGCCATCAAATACACTTTGAGAAATATTAAAGAATAGCTATTTAAACCAAATAATAAAATATGGAGGCAATAGATATACTGTGAGAACTGAAACAAAAATGGAAATACCCATCTTATCTCCTTGAGAATAGAAAAATAAACAAGAACAATGATTTGGTTACTTTAGCATACCTAAAAACACCAGTTGATAACTTCTCCATCACATCTTTTAAGATACGTAGCTGGAAGGATTGTTAAGGTGCCAATGCAAAGGAGAGAGGATTAAATATTAATAAAACTGTTCAATAAGCTGAAGATGTTAGGCAAGTCACTTTTTCCCTGAAGTTTTACCCTCTTAGAGATTCAAAATGTTTAGTTACAGAAATTCTATAAGCTGTTGAGTTTACTTCTAAAACAGGGAAATGATTTGAGACAGCTGGTGGTGTAATTGAGCCTAAACTTCTAAGGGTAAATGGTAACAGCAGCAAGTCTACCACCTGTCCTAAGTGATGACCATCATTATCCCAATGGATGGTAATGGAATAGTGTCTAGTTTTCATTTCTACACTACATATGGCATTTTTATTTAAAATCAATTTTAGCATTTTTATCTTACTTTACATGTACATTTATTGACTAATGTGGTTGATGACAGGCTCGAAATTTATTTGCAGAAAAGTTTAATAAATGGTGTGTATGATATACAGCTGTCCCTTGGCATCCATAGGGGATTCATTCCGGGATCCCTGAGAATACCAATATCTGTGGATACTCAAGTCCCTTACTTACTTGACTTACTCAAATAAGACTTACTCAAGTCCCTTATCTATACCATAAAATGGTATAGATTTTGCATATAACCTATTCATACCCTCTTTAAATCATCTCTAGATTACTTATAATACCTAATGCAATGTAAATTCTATGTAGTTATTATACTATATTGTTTTCTTACTTGTATTATTTTTTGTTGTATTATTATTATTCTTTTGCTAGAGATGGACTGTCACTCTTTTACCCAGGCCTGAGTGCAATGGGATGATCACAGGTTACCGTAGCCTCAAACTCCTGCGCTTAAGCAATCCTCCAGCCTCAGCCTCCCAAGTAGATAGGACTACAGGTTATATTGTGTTTTTTTTGTTTTTTTTTTTTTTGAGACAGAGTCTCACTCTGTTGCCCGGACTAGAGTGCCATGTGTCAGCCTAGCTCACAGCAACCTCAAACTCCTGGGCTCAAGCAATCCTTCTGCCTCAGCCTCCCGAGTAGCTGGGACTACAGGCATGTGCCACCATGCCCGGCTAATTTTTTCTATATATTTTTAGTTGGCCAATTAATTTCTTTTCTATTTTTAGTAGAGACGGGGTCTCACTCTTGCTCAGACTGGTTTCGAACTCCTGACCTTGAGTGATCCTCCCGCCTCAGCCTCCCAGAAAGCTAGGATTACAGGCGTGAGCCACCTTGCCCAGCCTATATTGTTGTTTTTAATTGGTTTTATTTCCAAATATTTTTTTTTTTTTTTTTTTTTTGAGACAGAGTTTCGCTTTGTTGCCTAGGCTAGAGTGAGTGCCATGGCGTCAGCCTAGCTCACAGCAACCTCAATCTCCTGGGCTCAAGGGATCCTTCTGTCTCAGCCTCCCAAGTAGCTGGGACTACAGGCATGAGCCACCATGCCCGGCTAATTTTTTCTATATATATTAGTTGGCCAATTAGTTTCTTTCTATTTATAGTAGAGACGGGGTCTCGCTCTTGCTCAGGCTGGTTTTGAACTCCTGACCTCGAGCAATCCACCCGCCTCGGCCTCCCAGAGAGCTAGGATTACAGGCGTGAGCCACTGCGCCCGGCCAATTTCCAAATATTTTTGATCGTCGGTTGGTTGACTCTGTGTATGTGGAACCTGCAGATACAGAGGCCCAACTGTGTATCACTAACAAAATCAGAGAATGATATAAAAATTAAGAAAAAAATCTATCTTGGTAATTAACTGAAATTATAATATTGGGATAGAGAGTATATGTAAGCCAAATTATAATATTGGGATCAAGAGTCTAATACTGTAGAATTATTTATGGCTTAGAATCACACAGTAGGAAGTAGATGTCTAGGCAGCAACTAGCTCATGTATGAACTGACTGAGGGGGGTTTGTACAAGTGAGAACTAAAGTCCAATTCAGGATTTCAGAAAAAGCAAATTAGAAAATGTGATCATAAATCATTTTAAAGTTAAAAAAAAGGACCTAAGGAATATTACAATAATTCACTTATTCATATCTCTGCAAGTTCTCTTTCTACTTCTGTTAATGAACCTGCCATCTGTGTGTGTGTGTCTCTCTGTGTGTGTATCTATGTGTGAGAGAAAATATAGCGTATGTTTCCAATTTTGGAAAATTTAATATTAGTTCATAAACATATTCTGTTTCAACCTGGTCCAGGGATTTGTTAAATAGGTTAAAATCACTTTCTCATGGAGAGAGGGGATTTGAGATAATTAAGGTACACAATACACACCAAACAGTTTAGCTTCTAAAATGTAAGATTCAAAACATGCTAACTAATGTTACTTCGAATAGCTATATGGTGTTCTTTACTTTAGGAACTCATTATTCTTGATAATTAATGTTATTGGACATGTACATTTTTAAAAATGAAATTAAATAAAAATTCTTTTCAAAAGTTAAAAGTGTATTTTCCAAATTTAATAGGAAAATATTTAATAAGAAATAGTTTAGGCCAGGTGCGGTGGCTCACGCCTGTAATCCTAGCACTCTGGGAGGCCAAGGCGGGTGGATTGCTCAAGGTCAGGAGTTCGAAAACCAGTCTGAGCAAGAGCGAGACCCATCTCTACTATAAATAGAAAGAAATTAATTGGCCAACTAATATATAGAGAAAAACTTAGCCGGGCATGGTGGCGCATGCCTGTAGTCCCAGCTACTCGGGAGGCTGAGGCAGAAGGATTGCTTGATCCCAGGAATTTGAGATTGCTGTGAGCTAGGCTGATGCCACGGCAATCACTCTAGCCTGGACAACAAAGCGAGACTATGTCTGTCTCAAAACAAAAAAGAAAGAAAAGAAACAGTCTAAACTCATACATTTACTACATGAAGGGGTTTTGTTTTTTTATTTTATTTTATTTTTTGAGACAGGGTCTCACTCTGTTGTTGAAGCTAGAGTGCCAAGGCGTCAACTTAGCTCACAGCAACCTCAAACTCCTGGGTTCAAGCAATCCTTCTGCCTCAGCCTCATGAGTAGCTGGGACTACAGGCATGCGCCACCATGCCCGGCTAATTTCTTTTTTCCTATATATTTTTAGTTGGCCAATTAATTTTTTCTATATTTAGTAGAGAAAGGGTCTTGCTCTTGCTCAGGCTGGTTTCAAACTCCTGACCTTGAGCTATCTGCCTGCCTCAGCCTCCCAGAGTGCTAGGATTACAGGCATTAGCCACTGCACCTGGCCCATGAAGGGGTTTTGTAATCTCCTTAAAACACAACACATGCAGTATACTAATTACATATTACTATTTTAAAGCTTTGAATTAAGTATGTCATCCCTCTTAGAAAGGGCTGGCCTTTTTACATGTACATATACATATATAACTACATACATTTAACAAATGTGAATAAAGTATGATACTCAGTGGAAACAAATGTAAGGTATACAAATCTCTTTCTTCATACACATCTATACTCTATTAAATAATGAAGACTTATTTTTTATCCAATATATTAAAGTTTGTATCAAGTGTAGCTGCCTTTAAAATACTCATTTGAGAAATATGGCCAGGCACGGTGGCTCATGCCTGTAATCCTAGCACTCTGGAAGGCTGAGGCAGGAGGACTGCTTGAGCTCAGGAGTTCAACACCAGCCTGAGCAAGAGCAAGACCCCGTCTCTACTAAAAATAGAAAGAAATTAATTGGCCAACTAAAAACATATAGAAAAAATTAGCCGGCATGGTGGCATGTACCTGTAGTCCCAGCTACTTGGGAGGCTGAGGCAGGAGGATTGCTTGATCCCAGGAGTCTGAGGTTGCTGTGAGCTAGGCTGACACCACAGCACTGTAGCTTGGGCAACACAGGGAGACTCTGTCTCAAAAATAAAATAAAATACCCATTTGAAAATAAAAGGAATTCTTAAGGTAACCATGCTCTAAAGAGGTTCCGACTTTTCCTTTTAGAATTGTTTTTATATTCTCATAGGAAAACTTTTTATTACTTTTACCAAACTATAATGATTTGGCTTCACTTATCAGATCTATCTCTGAATGACTTCTGTTTTTAAAAATCATGAGGTGGGAGGATCACTTGAGATCAAGAGTTGGAGACCAGCCTGGGCAATACAGCAAGACCCCTTCTCTATAAAACAAAACATTAGCTGGGTGGGGTGGTGCATACCTATAGGCCCAGCTACTTGGGAAGCTTAGGCAAGAGGATCTCTTGAGCCCAAGAGTTGACAGTTACAGTGTTACAGTGAGCAATGACCCGGCTACTGCACGCTAGCCTGGGCAACAGAGCAAGACCCTGCCTCAGGAAAAAAAAAAAAAAAAAAAAAAAATCAAACCCATCCCCCCATCCTCATTTGTTGAAGATTTCTTAGCATTGGTATTTATAAAACATCCCACAAACTCTTTAATTTAGATAAATATTCTGAAATGTTTTGTTCAATGGCACCATCAAAGAAGTGTGCAACCACTCAAAGTGATGTGTAATTTCCATAATGTCAGTTGACAAACATAAAAAGAGAAAGTCATCCATGTATCTTATGACTTATCTCCTATTCAGAAAGGAGTGAGACTGCCTGGATGTGATTTCTGTTCTGCCATTTGCTGTGTTCTTGGACATATATTAACCTTTCTATGCTTCTGTTTCTTCACCTGTGAAATAAGGATAACGATAGTACTAACATCTAAAAAGGCTATTTTAATGTTTAAATGAATTAATACTTGCAAGGTACTTGGAACATTGTTTGGCATACTCAATAAAAGTTAACTGCTATTATTATTTCCTGTTATCATAATGAAAGAAATTATTAGTAGAGTACATGGTAAATTTCAAGTCAGAAACTGAAGTCAGCAGATAAAAAGGATATAAAGATATTTTCCCTGTTGTACATTTGACAGATTCCAAACTTCATCATTAAGGAAAGCTACCGTTGCTCCCTTGAGGAAAAGACAATGGCTGTCTGGAGGATCCAACTTGGATAGAATAAACAAAGACTGATCAATTACTGTGAGTTGAAGGATTGGTATCTTGAGACAGAAAAACTTCTATATAAATTAGACAACATCACAAACAATCATCATACAAACTTTAATTAATAACAACAGGTAAAGTATAATGTTTTCTTTTCTTTTCTTCTTTTGGAGACAGAGTCTTGCTGTGTTTCCCAGGCCAGAGTGCCATGTCATTAGCCTAGCTCACAGCAACCTCAAACTCCTGGGCTCAAGTATCCTCCTGCCTCAGCCTCCTGAGTAGCTGGGACTACAGGTGAGCGCCACCATGCCTGGCTAATTTTTTTCTATTTTTAGTTGTTTAGCTAACTTCTTTCTATTTTTATTAAAAAAAATTTTTTTTTTGAGACAGAGTCTCACTCTTTGCCTGGGCTAGAGTGCCATGGCGTCAGCCTAGCTCACTGCAACCTCAAATTCCTGGGCTCAAGCAATCCTTCTGCCTCAGCCACCCAAGTAGCTGGGACTACAGGCATGTGCCACCATGCCCAGCTAATTTTTTTCTATATATTTTTAGTTGGCCAATTAATTTCTATCTGTTTATAGTAGAGATGGGGTCTTACTCTTGCTCAGGCTGGTTTCAAACTCCTGACCTTAATGATCCTCCCGCCTCGGCCTTCCAGAGTGCTAGGATTACAGGTGTAAGCCACCACGCCCGGCCCTTTCTATTTTTGGTAGAGACAGGGTCTCATTCTTGCTGAGGCTGGTCTCGAACTCCTGATTTCAAGTGATCCTCCTGCCTTGGCCTCCCAGAGTACTAGGATTACAGGCGTGAGCCAGCATATTTCATGGTTCAAAATGATGAAATAGTGTGGTGATAAGTATATTGCAGAATCCTGGATTCATCTAGAATCCTGGTGATTAAGTGGCAGGGGTATGTGTCTTTTTTGGCTACTACTTACCAGTCACTTTCATGAGGATGTTAGAAAATCAATGCAGAATGACATATGAGAATTATGATATTTGAATATCAGCCATGATATAAATATTTAATTAGAATTCTGTTGAAAAACATAACTTTGGGAGATATCTATATATATATAATATAGTAGTTCTAATTTTAATAATTAGGAAATTGTGGTAATTTTATACAGAAATATTTTGCTAAGTATATGTCAGTATGGAAAAAAATGCTATTTGAAATGCCATTAAAAAACCCATAAGCCACTACTTCCAAATCATTAAATAAAATTATAATTCATTCTAGTTTAGAGAACTTCTCTATTAGGCAGTATTTCAACATTTTGGCCAACATGTACCTAAAATTTAAAAAATGCATTTCTTTAAACATAGAATATAATTCAAAATTTATACTAATTTAGCCATACCTTGCTTCAAAAAAGACTTTGGCATTATTGTTAATTATACTCCTTTTGTGTAATGGTAGTAATAGTAATGTTTTATTTTTCTGAAAATACCTGAAGGTTTTCTTCTGTTGTTACCCAATGGCCTCCAACACCAAGAAGTGTGATGATATCATGTTTATGTGGCAGTAGTTGTAATTTTACAGCTGGTTCATCATTTTTACTATACAATCTCACTTGTAAGGGAATAGTTAAAAAAGAAAGAGAGAAATATTTAATAATCTGACAGAAATTCATTCTTGAAATAATTTCTTTTTACTTTCTAAAATTTTTATTTACAAATTATTTAGAAACAAGGTCTTGCTATGTTACCCAGGCTAGCCTCCACTCAAGTGATTCTCCTACGTCAGCCTCCCACCATGCCCGGTTCTTTCTTTCTTTGTTTTTGCTTTTTGGAGACAGAGTTTTGCTCTGTTGTCAGAGTTAGAGTGCAGTGGTGTCGTTGTAGCTCACTGCAACCGTAAACTCCTGGGCTCAAGATCCTCCTGTCTCAGCCTTCCTAGTAGCTGGGACTACAGGTATGTGCCACCATGCCCAGCTAATTCTTCTATTTTTTGTAGAGAGGGGGTCTTGTTCTTGCTCAGGGTAGTCTCAAACTCCTGAGCTTAAGCAGTCCTCCAGGTTTGGCCCAGGCATGAGCCACTGTGCCCTGCCCTTCTTTTTTATTTAATTAATTAATTAATTAATTTTCAGAATATTACAGGGGTACACACATTTAGGTTACAAATATTGCCATATTTACTTTTTAAATGTAGGGATGAAGAAATATTTTTCTTAGAAAAAGGCAACATACAGTATATTAAGATACCTTAAAATATACTGTTTTCATTAAAACTGGTCATAAAATTTTCTCTAGATTTAATTATAAGTGAAATATATAAAGATAAATCTATCTTTATTTGAAAACCAGGCAAGGTAATATAACACTTAAGTCTGATATTTTAAATCATAGCATTGGTGGCTTAATATATTAGGATAAGTTGATTTCTGATTAAAGAACTCATAGGCTCAGATAGTCAATATTAGTCAGGCTCAGTGGCCTGTGCCTATAGTCCCACCCAATTGGGAGGCTGAGGCAGGAGGGTTGTTTGAGCCCAGAAGTTTGAGACCAAAGACAATCAAGATACTTTAACATAATTATTGAAATGTTCATTTGAAAAAAATTATGTCACTGAAGTGTATGTTTATTTTTACTGAAAGATTTTTCTCTGGTTTGATCTCAAATGTTGGAAATACTGGTTTTAAAAAGAAATCACACATGACAGTCATAGCCATATTTATGTATTCTTCTCATGTTAGAAGATAAAACCCAACAGTATAAATACAAGTACTTTGCAGCCTTATAAAACCATCCTTTAGGAGGGATGGTATTACCTAAGTATTTCAAAGTAGGTATTAAATAGATATTGGTTAAACTAAAAAAGTTCAAGAAAAGTGAAACTGGAACAAACATTGTACATTTTCAAGATAGAGGCTGTAGAAGTCAATCATCCAGTAGAAGGCAGCCATACAAAGCGTTTCTGCTGACTGAATAAGCATCTGGATGATAATGTATATTATCTGGGAATCACTAAAGATCATGTTCATAGGTTTCTTTGTAGAGATATGTCATCTGTTACTTGAACTGTAATGCCTATGCTTTAAAAGGCAAGAATGTTCTCTCTTCCAGAGAGACAGTGCTTACAATGGGAGTAAAGTGAAGAAGCTCCACTTAAGTAAGCCTTTAGTTAAAAACAAAACCCAAAACTAAACATCCAAATTAATAAATGCATTAATAATTATTCCCTGGTTATCTTTGTTCTGAAATTCATTCAAACTAAAAAAAATTACACAGTCTACTGATTTCATAAGGTACCAACCTCCAGCATCTAGGACAATATCTACTCCCAGGCCACCTGTTTCTTCCAAACAGCTTTCAGCAACGTGGACTTTCCCATTAGATACATCAATCACTCTGGCTGTAAAGGACAAGAAATAAGGCAGCTGTGTTGTTCTCTATGTGATTGATATAAAAAAAATCAAGAAAAAAGAAAAAGAAAACCAAATAAATATTCTCTGAAATATTTATTAAGCAAAATAATATTTATTAATAAATATTTATTAAGCAAGTTAAGCAATTCAAAGAAGTACTGATTTTAAAGAGGAAAAAGTCAATTCAAATGATACTTTTTCTCATCTAACCCGGTATTGGTAAGCATCAATCTAAACAAAGGGACTAGTAAATTCAATAAAATAAAAATATGAACATTTTGTGGATAAAGTGATCCAAGGCTGATCTTTTGACACAGAGGAGTATTCTCTGTACCTACAGGATATGTAGTGAGAACTGAGAACCTGAAAACACGGGTACATATATATTAAGACATGAATTGGAAGATTAAGCAGTTTCTTTCATTCTTTTTTTTCTGGTGCACCATTCCTGGAGGTACTGCAATACCAGGTTGATGTAAAGAGTGGACAGAGCAAGCTCCTATTGCAGCTCCCCGTTCCAAAAATCCATTTAATAAATTGTCCTCAGATAGAGGATGTATAGATATTAAACTGATAAGAACAGATAATACACTTGATCTTAGCCAAAAGGCCGAGAAGCAATAAGCAGTTTCTTGAGTATGTTCATATTTCATAGCATTTAGAGCTAAAAAGTACAAAAATATACAGATGTTTCATAATTTACGGTGGGCCTATATCCCATAGTTAATGCATTCCTGAGCTGAAAACGCATTTAATACTCCAAGAAACCCATTGTAAAGTCAAAAAATCTAAGTAGAAATATTTGTAAGTCAGGAATCTTCTGTATTGATGCAATATGGTAATTATCTACCAGAGGCTGTTTAATCCATTCTCAGTCCTAGAATTGCCTCCTACTTCCCCCCTTGTTTCCTCAAATGAAGAAAAATCCTGAAAGTAAGGAAAAGAAACATTATGATTTTTAGCAGTAAGTGAAAATTAAACTAATTTTAACTGGCTGCTTTAAATTAATAAAAGAATTATATTAATAGAATAGAAATTATTAAGAGAATTAAAAAATTCTCAGTTTTGAATTGGCAAATGAAGACATATGTTTATATTTCATTTTTGTATCTCTTAACATCTTTGCGTTGAAGAGAATTCTTCTCAGTGTTGCTCAGATTAGAAGTGCAGTCCCATAGTAATCTAGGATTTGGGGGAGGGGAGAGGAGGAAGCCACAAGGGAAAGGGGACTGAAGAAATCTAGGAGGGGCAGAATTAAGCAATAAGAAACATTTCCCTTCAACAAGACTTTTTGTGATCTTTTTCTGCATTCTATTTTCAAATCTCTTCTATTGCCCTTTTTCTCCTTTCTCCAGCCCCTGCATTATCTTCCTTCCATTTCTTGGTTATCTCTACACAGAAGCATAATGTAACAATGGAAATAACATAGGCTATGATGTTAGACAGGCCTGGGTTCAAATCTCCTTCCAGTCCTTTTCTTAGTTGTATATCCTTGGACATGCTAGTTAAATTCTCTGAGATACTGTTTCCTGGTCGGCCAATCCAGGGTTATTAAGGACTTCAGGACGTTAACATCCATATTAGCACTCAATGAACATTACTTTCCTTCCTGCTTGCCCTTCACCTAATACTCTGTTCCTTCTTTTTGCTCATCAGCTGATAGTTTTTCTGTTTCTATCTTTCTCTTTTCCTTGTTCACTATTTTCAGTTTCTACTTTCTTCCTCTGCTCCATATTCACTGCTGTTTGGATAGGTTCCATCTTTTCAAGAGCTCACCAGCCTCCACCATGTCCTGATCATCATAAACTATATGCTTTTTTGTTTGTTTGTTTGTTATGTTTTTTGAGACAATCTCACTCTGTTGCCCAGGCTAGAGTGCCATGGCATCAGCCTAGCTCATAGCAACCTCAAACTCCTGGGCTTAAGCAATCCTTCTGCCTCAGCCTCCTGAGTAGCTAGGACTACAGGCATATGCCACTATGCCCAGCTAATTTTTTCTATATATATTTTTAGTTGTCCAGATAATTTCTTTCTATTTTTAGTAGAGACGGGGTCTCACTCTTGCGAGGCTGGTCTTGAACTCCTGACCTCGAGTGCTACTCCCGCCTTGGCCTCCCAGAGTGCTAGAATTATAGGCAGGAGCCACTGCGCCCAGTCATAAACTATATGTTTTGATGACCTGTGTTTCTGTGTAAGTGGATCATCTCCCTTCCTACTCTATCACAGAAAATAGACATTAGAGCCATATTACAGGGTAAAAGAGGCTGAGAAATATACAAAGTGGTACAAAATATATTGATTTATTGACTAAAACCAAAGGAGCATTAGGTATTTCTAAATTGTGTCAAAGTTTACATAATTCAAACTTGGATAAGTTGTTGATGACAACGGGAAAAAGAAAAAGAAACATTAAAACAGGTAGGTTTAAAAAACTTAAATAATTAAAATGAAAATTATTGCTTAAGTAAATCTGGACTCGGCCACAGATACTAAGTGCATTTTAATATTGACTTTCATTTATGACTTTGTACTTTATTTTACAAGTGCAGTTTTTAAGGTGATTTCTCTTTATAATTATGTTTTTAAAGTCTGCTGAGTAATATTACTCACCTATAGAAGGCCTAAGTCTTTCAAGGAACTGCTTGTCTTCAAGGCTGCATGCTGTTGAAATCACTTTGGCTCCCCTATGGTGTGCTAACTGAATAGCTATTGTACCAAATGCCTGTGTGGAAAAAAATATACAATGGGTTTATAGTTATAGGGTAGATGCCATATCTAATTTATTGTATAGATTGTTTAATAAAGTGTATTCTTTATTGTTACTTTAGTATATTTTTAAATGTTATGTAATAGGAAAAGAGAAAAAATACAGATAAGTTTAGTAGGAGAAATCTTTGATTGACTTTCTTCTTCAGAAGAAATGATGGAAAAGCTGCACAAGTCACATGCTCTCACCCATAATCTGACCACAACACATGATTTCAAGGATGGAGGACCACATCCAGACATGTGGCTTGGAAAGAGAAGAATGGGCCTTAAGGGCCTTGTCAGCATGATGGTCTAAGCTAATTATATAGTTCATATGGGAGTCTAGCTACCTTTCTTTGAAGATCAAAGCACTTCAAAAGCTTCATCCTATTTCGGACCCGTGGGGTAAGTTCGGGGAAACATTACTATCCTGATGTTGGACATTAGGCTGAAGCCAATGCCGAAGACAGCTCTGCCTTTTCTTCAAAGAAAAGCAGGGAAGAAAGCACTTTCATCAAAAGCCAGATAAAAAATAAAACTATAAATTCATCTCAACATTTTTAGAATATAATACTTCTACGTATTTTAGTGTTGCCTTGAACTATTTTTTGGATGATACATGTGATACGTTTAAATGAGCACATTTTGATCTTGTATGTGATCCATCTATAAAATGCCAACACTTTATTAACAAAACTGTAAGCGTAGGAAATATGACTCAAAACTGGTAGAAAGTTCTGGACTATGGACTTCAAAGACTCATGAGCTATTTCAGGCTTTGTATAATAGGAATGAATAAAAATGGTTTATCTGCTTTAATATACTAGCAGATTGAAAGTAATAAGAAACTAATTGCAGTAAATCTAACGTTTATCTCCTATTGCTACAAGCTGTTTACTATAACAAAATGGGAAGTTGATAAAGAAATCAGTGAGTAAGCTATCAGCAAGGAATTATACTAGCTAATTTCTAAATTCCCTAAGCTTACTGTATGTTGGTCTATTTCTGAATAGCATTAGCACCTACACTTGCTCCATCCATGATCAGCACTGATTTTCCAGGAGAGAGATGAGAAAGATAATGCAGAGCTGTATAGGCTCGTACTCCATCCCGAATAGTTCCAGCTGCTTCTGTCCAGGTAACCTTTTCTGGTTTATGAACTACCACAAAGAACGAGAGGAAACAATCTGTTAGCAAGTCCCATTAGTCCTGACTCCTGGATCTATTTCTCTCCATCTCTATTACCACCAACGCCCTGATCTAAGCCCTACTATTCTCTCTCACCCACATTATGGTTTCCCTATTTCCATTATGGTCCATACATAATCCATTCTCTACACAGAACCAGTGTGTGTCTATTTTTTAAAACTTTTTAACTGTGAAACAAAACACATGCAGAAAAGTACACAAAACATAATGTACAGCTGGATACATAAATAAAAAGTGAATGTGCAAGTCACCACTATCCTGGTAGAAAAGAACACAGCCATCACCCCAGCATCCTTTTCTCTCCCCACCAGAGGTCGCTACCATTCTAACTCAATTTCTTATTTGTCTTTATAGTTTATCACTAAAGTTTGCATTCCTAAATAATACAATTCAGTTTTGCTTAAGTTTTGAACTTTATTTACATAGAATCGTACATACCATATGCTTTCTTTAATGTTTTTAAGACATCTTTTTTGTGTGTGAGGCTGCTGCAGTGCTTTCATTTTTGTTGTTCTACAGTATTTTACTATATGGAAAACACCTTCATTTGCTTGTCCATTGTTCAACCAATGAACACTTTTGTTGTCTCTAGTTTCTGGCAGTTACAAGCCATGCTACTAAGAACAATCTTGTATAAAAGATATTGTTACACTATGCATGTTCTTCCCTAGGATATTTAATTTGGAGTGAAAATCCCAGGGTATATGACCTTTGATTTAACTACACACTTCCAAAGTAGCTGTACCAACTTACTCTCCCACAGCAGTGTCCTATTGCTGTAAACCCTTGATATCATCAGATTTATAAATTTTTACCTATCATGTAGGTATGTAATGGTTTCTCACTGTGGTTTTAATTTACTTTTCCCTGTCTACTAATGAGGTTGAGCACCTTTCTGAGTTTACTGGCCATCTGAAATTCCTTTTGTGAAGTGACTATTCAAGTCTATCAATTTTTCTATTATTTTGTCTTTTACTTATTGATTTATAGGAATTCTTTATATATTCTAGATGAGTCATTTGTTTATATACTGTAAATATTATTTTCAACTTTATACCTTCTCTTTTTAATCACTTTAACAGTGTCTTTATTTTTTTAGAGACAGAGACTTGCTCTGTTGTACAGACTGGAGTGCAGTGGCATGCACGATCATAGCTCACTGTAATCTCCAATTCCTGGGCTCACGTGATCCCCCTGCTGCAGTCTCTGGGGTAGCTGGGACTACAGGAACACACCACCATGCCCGGTTAAATTTTTTTTTTCGAATTTTTTGTAGAGATGAGGTCTCACTATGTTGCCTAGGTTTGTCTCAAACTCCTGGGCTCAAGGGACCCTCCTGCCTAGGCTTCCCAAAGTGCTGGGACTACAGGTGTCAGCTGCTGCATGTGGCCTACCAGCATCTTTGAGAGCAAATCCTAACCACTAGACCACCAGGGAGCGACCTAAGAGTGTCTTTGAAAAACAGAAGTGGTGGCCAGGCACAGTGGCTCACGGCTGCAATCCTAGCACTTTGGGAGGCTCAGGCGAGAGGACCACTTCAGACCAGGAGTTGGAGGTTATAGTGAGCTATGATTGCACTACTGCACTCCAACCTCGATGACAGAGCAAGACTCTGTCTCTTAAAAACAAAAAAAGTGTCAGAATATTTAAAAACCATAAATATATAAATAATATACTAATACTTCTCTACTTAAAATTCCTCAATAGTAGCTTTCCATTGCACCTGAATCAAAATACAAAGTCCTAATATAGTTTACAAAGCTCTACATGATCTGACCATTAAACTATTATTCCATAATAGGCTTCACTATTTAATTTTGATTTTGTGTTTATGTTGTACACTGATGTGATTCTTTTTCACAGTACAAGAAATTCTTTCTCATTTTCAACTTTACAATCAACTTTATAAAACTTTTATAGTCTTTACTAGCTCTTTCAAATATATTTCCTCTAATAGCAATAGATTCACAAGGACTAACCACAGGACTAAGTAGAGTGTCACCACTGTAGTTAGCAACAAACTAGTGCTATCTACTGGGGAAGCAGAGCATTCAAGGATACATGTTGAAAATATTCAGGGGGACAAGCAGGGGACTAAAACAGTAAAAACACATTAAGAACCAAGTGATAGCACATACAGTACTTTATTCCTTATAAAACTCTTTACGATAGCTATTCTTCTAATTTTACTGATTATGAAATGGACTTAAGGATAATAAACCTATTTGTCTAAGGTCATATAGCTCCTAGGGTGAATGTATGTCTACTCTAATGGGGTATGCTTAATCTACATATGATTTACTTATTGGCCTCTTTGGGGGAATATTTGCCATCATAAGAATTTGAAGTGTCATATTTTAATAAAAAAATCAGTCACGCAGTCCTTAAAAAATGCTAACTGCAATAAAACTACATTTAAGATTTCAAAGGTTCTAAAATTGAATGGTTAGATGTGGGTTAATGTTAAGATCCTTGCTTTTGTGTTTTGGTGCTCAACAGGTATTTAATATGTTATAAAAACTAAACAAATAGAGCGAGCCACATGTAGATCAATAATAACAGTTTATTGGAAACCAAGAATTTTCATTTCTTTCTAGCTTAGGTCAAAAGGAATAAAAGAACACTAAAAATGTGTGCCAAATTTTGAATGAAAAATAAAATTATTTTTATATTTGACAGAATGGCTTAAGAATTGAAAGCACAGGCCAGGCATGGTGGTTCACACCTGTAATCCTAGCACTCTGGGAGGCTGAGGCAGGAGGATTGCTTGAGCTCAGGAGTTCTTTGAGTCCAGCTTGAGCAAGAGTGAGACCCCATCTCTATTAAAAATAGAAAAAATTAGCTGGGTGTGGTGGCACATGCCTGTAGTCCCAGCTACTCAGGAGGCTGAGGCAAAAGGATCGTATGAGCCGAGGAGTTTGAGGTTGCTGTGAGCTAGGCTAATGCTATGGCACTCTAGCCAGGGCAACCGAGTGAAACTCTGTCTCCAAAAAAAGAAAAAGAAAAAAAAAAGAATTGAAAATACAAAAGAAAGACTTTCTCTATTTTTTAACTCTATTGTCAATGTTGTACAATACGATTAACTACACATTTGGGGGGCTGTTCCTAGATCTTTGGTTTGGCGAAAGAAAACACTTATTTGAGTTGAAGGTGACTGAGTGCTAAGCTCTCATTAAACAATCACCAGACAAAGAATTAACAGGAAGTAAAACAGAGTTGTAGTAAACTGAAAAATCTCCCCTGCAGTTTCAGGGAACATACTGATATGATTCTCTCTTTCACAATATGTTGGAGCTATGACAGAGCTTAGAGGTTACCTAATTCAGGGTTCTCATTTATAGATGTAGTTCGTGTGCCTAGGATCTTGCCTAAAGATGCCACTGTTAACGGTCATTGTTTTTTTTAATTGTAAATTGACAATTTATAATTGTATAAATTTATAGGGTACAAAGTGATGCTATGATTCATGAATACAAGGTGGAATAATTAAATCAAACTAGTTAACATATCTATCACCTCAAATAATTAACTTTTTTTGTGGTGAGAATGTTTGGAATTTATGCTCTTAGCAACTTTGAAATGTACAATACTCTAATATTAACTATATTCACCACACTGTACAATAGAACTAAAACATTCCTCCTGCCTGAGATTTTGTGGTCTTTGACCACCATCGCTTCATTCTTCCTATCCCCCAGCCTCTGTAACCACCATTCTACTCTCTGCTTCTATTAGTTTGCTTTTTTTTTTGTTTTTTTTTTTGAGACAGAGTCTCGCTTTGTTGCCTAGGCTAGAATGAGTGCCGTGGCGTCAACCTAGCTCACAGCAACCTCAATCTCCTGGCTCAAGCAATCCTTCTGCCTCAGCCTCCCGAGTAGCTGGGACTACAGGCATGCGCCACCATGCCCAGCTAATTTATATATATATATATATATATATATATATATATATATTAGTTGGCCAATTAATTTCTTTCTATTTATAGTAGAGACGGGGGTCTCGCTCTTGCTCAGGCTGGTTTCGAACTCCTGACCTCGAGCAATCCGCCCGCCTCGGCCTCCCAGAGAGCTAGGATTACAGGTGTGAGCCACCACGCCTGGCCTGTTTGATTGTTTTAGATTCCACATATAAGTGAGAAATGTGGTATTTGTTTTTCTGTGCCTGGCTTATTTCACTTAGCATAATGTAGCCCTATTCCATCCATGTCATCACAAATGACAAAATTTCCTGCTTTTTAAAGGTTGAATAGTATTCCACTATGTATATATGCCATATTTTCTTTGTCCATTCATCTGTTGATAGACACTTAGGTTGCTCCCATAACTTCTCTATGGTGAATAGTGTTACCATGAATATGGGAGTGCAGACATCTCTTTGACAAACTGATTTCAAATCTTCTGGGTAAATACACAGAAGTGGGATGGCTGGGTCATATGGTAATTCTATCTTTAGTTTTTTGAAAAACCTCCATATAGTTTTTCCATAATAGCTGCACTAATTTACATTCCCACCAGCAGTGTACAAGAGTTCCCTTTTCTTCATATCCTTGCCAATGCTCATCTTTCATCTTTTTGATAATAGCCATTCTGATGGGTGTCAGATGATATCTCATTGTGGATTTTTTTATTTTTTTGAGACAAGGTCTCACTCTGTTACCCAGGCTGGAGTGCAGTGACTGGCTCATAGCACATTGCAACCTTAACTCCTCCCACCTCAGCTTCCTGAGTAGCTAGGACTACAGGTGTAAGCCACTATGCTCAGCTAATAATTTTAAATATTTTGTAGAGATGATGTCTTGCTATGTTGTTCAGGCTGGTCATTGTGGTTTTAATTTGCATTTCCCTAATTATTAGTGATACTGAGAATTTTTTCATGTATCTGTTGGCCATTTGTATCTCTTCTTTTTAAAATTGTCTATTCAGGTCTCTTGTCCATTTTTTAATTGGGCTTTCTGTTTTCTTGCTATTGAGTCATTTGAGATCTTTTTTTTTTTTTTGAGACAGAGTCTCACTTTGTTGCCCAGGCTAGAGTGAGTGCCGTGGTGTCAGCCTAGCTCACAGCAACCTCAAACTCCTGGGCTCAAGCAATCCTCCTGTCTCAGCCTCCCGAGTAGCTGGGACTACAGGCATGCGCCACCATGCCCAGCTAATTTTTTTTTTTTTGTATATATTTTTAGTTGGCCAATTAATTTCTTTCCCTTTATAGTAGAGACGGGGTCTCGCTCTTGCTCAGGCTGGTTTCGAACTCCTGACCTCGAGCAATCCGCCCGCCTCAGCCTCCCAGAGAGCTAGGATTACAGGCGTGAGCCACCACGCCCGGCCTGAGATCTTTATATATTGTTAATATTAACCTCTTATTGGATATATAGCTTGCAAATATTTTCTCTTAATCTGTAGGCTGTCTCTGCACAATGTTGTTTTCTTCATTGTGCTAGGGGTCATTCTTAAAGTACTTCTTTTAAAGAAACATTTTATTGTGTTTTCTTTTTCAAGGAATATTTTCAATTATTTACTCTATATACTTTGTTGGATTTTTGGACTATCAACCATCCACCTGATTTACAAATAAATTAGAAAAATAAAAAGTCATTTGTGTGGTTTGTCTTCCTTAGCTTAAACTTTATAGCTAGGAAACTGATGCTCCAATTTGCTCTTCTCCTTCTGGTTCACGTTATAATTCTCCAGTGTTCAGCAATGCCTAAATAAATGGACCTTGTTTTATTGTTTTAAATAGTTCATCTTCTATAGCAGTTTAGTTTAGGTTACTTCATCAAAACTCAAGCCTGGGAAACCAAACTAAAGGTTTTAGTTGACTCCAAATTCACAAAGTTATCAAAAGAACAGAGCTTAGAGCCATCATCCAACGAAACTCTAGGGCCAAAAATAGGACCGTTTCCTGTAAAAGAGCCAGTGGTAGTACTCAATTTTCATACTGTACAATACCAAAATAGCTATGGGCCAGGCATGGCAGCTCACGCCTGTAATCCTAGCACTTTGGGAGGCCGAGGCAAGAGGATCACTTGAGGTCAGGAGTTGAAGACCAGCCTGAGCAAGAGCAAGACCCTGTCTCTACTAAAAACAGAAAAATTAGCTGGGCATGGTGATATACACCTGTAGATCCAGCTACTTGGGAGGCTGAGGCAGGAGGATCATTTGACCCCAGGAGTTTGAGGTTGCTGTGAGCTAGGCTGACACCACGACACTCTCCTCTGGGCAACAAAGTGAGACTCTGTTTCCAAAAAAAAAAAAAATTAGCTATGGATTAGAGATTTTCACTGCATGGTATTTGAAAGAAATCTTTATCTTTCAAAACAAGACACATACTTGGCTTCATTTCTAGCCTTATTATACATATAAATAGGCATAGGCCTCAGATTTCTAGAAAAGTATCTTGAAAATTAATTTTTAATCAAATAATATAGTATTACTTGTAAATTTTAGACACAGCAAATGTCATTAATTTAAATAAGAATTACTTAAGGCCGGGCGCTGTGGCTCACGCCTGTAATCCTAGCTCTTGGGAGGCCGAGGCGGGCGGATTGCTCGAGGTCAGGAGTTCAAAACCAGCCTGAGCGAGACCCCGTCTCTACTATAAATAGAAAGAAATTAATTGGCCAACTGATATATATATATATAAAATTAGCCGGGCATGGTGGCGCATGCCTGTAGTCCCAGCTACCCGGGAGGCTGAGGCAGAAGGATCACTCGAGCCCAGGAGTTTGAGGTTGCTGTGAGCTAGGCTGACGCCACGGCACTCACTCTAGCCCGGGCAACAAAGCGAGACTCTGTCTCAAAAAAAAAAAAAAGAATTACTTAAAATTTATAATTTCATAAATAAAATACCAAAGATTTGCTAGCCTAACTCAAGTTGCCATATAGATTTAATTGAATAAGTTTAGTATTTTGGTAGAACAAAATCCAAATTGGCCTGTCCCCAAAAGGTCTGATTAGAGATTGTATTACTGAAGAAAAAAGCTCAAAAAAATTTAATTAAATAGCTCAAGAACACAAAAGAAAATATTTTGACCTTATAGATATGGTATGAAGAACAACATAATGAATTCAGCATAAGAAATATACACTGGCAGTACTAGTGCATCTGCTCTGATCAGAACCCCCTTCCTTGCTCACAAAGGTAGCCTCCATCTAACTTTGCATTCTCTGCCTTTTCTTTATATCTTTAAGTAATATATGCTTAATTTTGTATGCTTTTGAACTTTATATAAATAAATGTTATCAGACTATATTCTTCTGCAACTTCCTTTTTTCACTCAATCCTGTTTGTGAGATTCATTGATGTTGATATGCTTAGCTCTTATTTATTCACTTTCACTGCTGAGTAGAAATTCATTCTATAAATATCTTTAGTTATTTATTCTCCTGGTGATGGACATTTGGGCTGTTTCCAATTTTTTTCACTTTACAAATCATGCTGCTATGAACTCTTTTTTTTTTTTTTTTTTTTTTTTTTGAGACAGAGTCTTGCTTTGTTGTCCAGGCTAGAGTGAGTGCTGTGGCGTCAGCCTAGCTCACAGCAACCTCAAACTCCTGGGCTCGAGTGATCCTTCTGCCTCAGCCTCCCGAGTAGCTGGGACTACAGGCATGCACCACCATGCCCGGCTAATTTTTTTTATATATATATCAGTTGGCCAATTAATTTCTTTCTATTTATAGTAGAGACGGGGTCTCGCTCTTGCTCAGGCTGGTTTTGAACTCCTGACCTTGAGCAATCCGCCCGCCTCGGCCTCCCAAGAGCTAGGATTACAGGCGTGAGCCACAGCGCCCGGCCTGCTATGAACTCTTGTGCAGTATATCTCCTGGTGCACATCAAGTTTCTGTAGGGTACATAACTATGAGTAGAATTATTGGTCTGGGATATATACACCATTACCTTTATTAGATAATGCTAGTGTTTTGATCATATTTGTACCAACTTATACTCCAATGCACCAAAGGTTCCATTGCTCCATATCCTTGCCAACATTTGGGGTAGTAAGACTTTTTAACTTTTGTCATCTAGAAGGTATATAATGGTATCTCTAATGGTTTTAAGTTGCTTTTCCCTGATTACTTAGGAGATGTAGCATCTTTTTACTGTGGTTTCATGAAGTACATGTGTGTATATATATTTTTTAATTTAAATATTAAAAAAGTAAATTACTGTAAGAAAAATTAGAAATAAACATTTCAGTTAAACTGAATAGTTGTCAAAAGATAATTAGTATTAGAAACCAAAGATGAATGTTCTTGATCTTTTCCTTTCTCAGACTCTACATGTATTACCTAGATTTTGTATATATTTTGTTTCAACCAAGAGTAAGAAATTTAAAATTTCTGATTAGAGATAATTTCAGAGCCAAGAGAGAAAACACTTTTCAAAGATCCTGCCATAAGCAGTGTCAGTAAAGCTTAAAGGTCTATATATTACTTAATCTGAATATGAATTTTATGAATACTAATTATAAGCTAGAAGTATTCACATGAACAGCCAACAGTTGTTTATTATGTATATTACCAGTTAATGGTTATTTATTAAGTATACCACTCAGGGTAGAGTCAAAGAAATTAAAATGTTATTAAATACCATATATCAGTGAAGTAAGACTTATATGAGTTCCGAAAGACTAAATTGTCACCTACCCAAGTAGTGCTCATGTACTCTAACAACTTCACAAAGTCCAGGGTCTTCAGAATCCAGGGGCAAAATTCCTAAAAATTAAAACAAGAAATTTAAGGGAAATGGGGCCAAAATAAATTCATTCCTAATGAGAGGCTAGTAAGGAAGGATTAGTACAAATTTTGTTCAGTGGAATTGTGAGGAAGGTTCTAGTAATTACTAGCATAGAGAAGGGAGAGACTTCAGAAATAGGGAAGGAAAGGGACCACTCATTTTCTGTTATGAACACTTGTGATCTCTCTTTCTTTTTCTCTCTTCTTTCACCTCTGAGTGACAGTAAAGATGATGGCCAATGTTATATAACCAAGTCAAAGTCTTGGGAGTACCTGGACTCCTTGTTAAAATTATCCCTGATTCCCTGCTGCATGACTACTTTTCCATAGTTTACTTACATAACATACATCAGTATGCTTCCAAATAAAATAAAATCCTATTTTTCCCCTAAACTAAGTCTGATTTTATTTTTGTTCTCTTACAAAAAGTATCTTAAGTAATACAGTGTCACTGACTTCTTAGGCATAAAAAAAGATAAGAATCATCAACTTTCCAGGAAAATACCTGAGTCTAAGGCAATACTATAAAAAGCTGATGAAAACTCTCTTACAAATCTATTCTTCAACAGCTTGAGGCATGCTGTAAGGCTAAACATATTCTAAATTTATATACATATTTTCTAAACTTATATCTTCCACAGGAGAATGAAAATTTCAAAGACTTATACAAAAGCCATATGCTATTCATTTTTGTGTGACTGTCTAGGATACATGCATAAATATATATATTTGCAAAAATACTTGTTATGGGTTTTTAAAAAATGCAATAAACTAAATGTTTCCAGGCAATTTTTAGTTTTACAGGAATAGCAAGAAAGAAGTGCTATATGATTCAAAATGGAATGGAGAAGAGAGTTGCTATACAGCCTTGTCAGTTAGCTCTGACTTTCCTTTTCTCTAGAGATTTCAGTCTGGCCACAGATTGGGAACCTGCCAGGAAAGGGCTGAGTCAACCATAGTAACAACTATGGTTATCTTTTTATCTATAAAATTGCTCTAGCAGGGTGAGGTGGCTCATGCCTGTAATCCTAGCACTCTGGGAGGCTGAGGCAGGAGGATTGCTTGAGGTCAGGAGTTTGAGATAGCCTGATCAAAAGCAACACCCTGACCCTCTCTCTACTAAAATAGAAAAATTAGCCAGGCACAGTGATAGATACCTGTAATCCCAGCTACTCGGGAGGCTGAAACAGGAGGATCACTTGAGCCCAGAAGTTTGAGGTTACAGTGAGCTATGATGATGCCACTGTACTTTAGCCTGGGTGACAGAGTGAGACTCTTTATAAAAAAAAAAAAATTGTTCCAAAGCCAAATAGTGAAAAGTTTTAAATGTTCTGCTATTGGTTGGTATCAAACTCTCAATTTTCGTCATTGATGGATATTTGTGAACAAATTCCAAAAATCAGAAAAGTATTTCTTTTCTTTTCTTTCTTTCTTTTTTTTTTTTGAGACATAGTTTTACTCTATTGCCTGGGCTAGAGTGCATTGGCATCACCATAGCTCACTGTAACTTCAAACTCCTGGGCTCAAGTCATCCTCCTTCCTCAACCTCCCAAGTAACTGGGATTACAGGTGCAGCCTCCTGGGTAGCTGGGATTATAGGCGATTGCTACCATGCCCAGCTAATTTTTCTATTTTTGGTAGAAGGGGTCTCACTCTTGCTCAAGCTGGTCTCAAACTCCTGACCTCAAGCAATCCTCCTGCCTCAGCCTCCTAACATGCTAGGATTACAGGTGTGAGCTACTGTGCCCAGCCAGGAAAATATTTCTGTATCATACAAGGTCACAATGAACATTAATAATTGTACAGGAAAAAAATGGAGATGATAATAAAATCTATGACTCAAAATGGGAATATGAACTATAACTTACCGACTACTTCATCATCTGGTTGAAAGAATGATACTTTGCTTCCAACTAAAGAAAATTAATAGTTAATATTATAAGATTATTAAATATAATCCTTAATTAACTATTAAGATAAATTTTAACAATCCTTGGGTTTATAAAATGTCACTAACTCAGAGAAAAGGCCAAGAACTTCTAGTACATTTTGATGGTTTATTAGGACTATAGGATAGAGCACTTCAAATCTGGATTCTCTAAAAAATCCAGGCCATGATTGTTGACACCATGGAGAAGTTTGTTTCTCTCTGCCTATTTAGCTAACTTTAAAGATAAAGAAGTAAAGGAAAATAATCCATTCTACAGGTTCTATGATACTATGATAATTCTGTTATTTTCCACCCCACCTGTGGCTAGCCCAATCTTTTACAATTATTTTAGTTGCAGAATCTCACACAACAAGGATTTTTTCTTTTTAGAAACTTTGTTGCCTAGGCTGGAGTGTAGTAGTACAATCATAGCTCACCATAGCCTCAAACTCCTGGGCTCAAGTGATCTCCTACCTCGGCCTTCCAAATAGGTAGGACCAGAGGCTCATACCACTATGCCTGACTAATATTTTTAATTTTTGTAGAGACAGGGCCTTGCTCTGTTGCCCAGGCTGATCAGAAACTACAATGGAGAATACTGATAAGAATCACATGTAAATTATTTGGATTTGGAAAAGAAATCCAGATTGGTGCCAAGAAATCTTTGAAACTTTACAGAAATGACCTTGTTACATTTTCTCTGCATAATCAGAGAAAAAACCTCTATCATGAGTCAATTCATTTGAATATATTTGTTCAAAGAGTTATAAGAGGAAAGGAGAGGTAAAAACCCAAACATTGTTGAATGCCTACTATGTCCAGCATTTTAGTTTGTTCACACATTTAATCTTTACAACATACCTATGAGGTAGGTATTATTATTCCCACTTAGCAGACAAGGAAACTGAGGTAAAGCGATGAAGTAAGGTGAAAGCCTAAAAATCTGAAGTGGCCCCTTTTGGCTGGCTCTGCCAGTGAATTGGCCCCACAACACATTTGTTGGTACTCAGCAAGTAACTCTAAGTCTGGCTTTCCTCTTTTCAAGTCCTCCTTTTGCAGCTGCTTCTTCTCTGAATCCTTCCTGTGCCATCATCCCCTAATCCTTTTGGCTTCTGAGTCATTGCACCTTTCTCTCTTCCTTCTGCTGCTGATCCTTGTCCACCTGAGATCACTCTGACTCTTTACTTCACACTCCTCTTCTTTTCATTATACCTTAAACAGTGGCATTCTGAAAGGTCCTATGTTTATGTCTCTCCTCCATTTCTATTCTCTTCCTAGGTAAGCTCATCATCTCTACTATTTTAAATACAACCTACATGTTGATAACTCTCAAACATATACATTTCCAGCATAGGTCTCTCTCATCCTTGAGCTTCAACTCATGTAATTGCTTACTAGATATCATCAGTGAGATGTCATGTAAGTACCTTGAAGTCAAAAGTATAAATCTGCACTCACCATCTTCCTCCAAATTGGATCCTCTTCCTTTATCAACCAAAGGTACCAATTCATGCATTAACCAGAATTCTGTAAGTCATTCTTCATTCTTATGTTATTAATTCTTCAGTTCCAATCAATTATTACATCCTGCTTCTATTTCCTCAATATTTCTTGGATCTGTCTCTGTTCTCCACCTCTGCCACCAATATCTAGGTTATGGACTTTGTCACCTCTGGCCTGTTGGCCTATATCTAATCAGTCCTCCTGCTTATAGACCTGTTTGCCTCGAATCTACCCTTCATTCATATGGCCAATCTAATAATCTCCTGAAGTATCCAATCTGATATATGAGGTTCAGCACAAGGTCTGGCCCTTGCCTATCTTCCTGCTTCATTTTTGGGAGGAAGAAATCAGTGTTCATATCATCATTAAAATAATTTGGTCAATATCTTTTATTCTGCAAAGTTTGAAGGAGAATTTTCTTGACAAAATATTTATCTCCTGCCAAGTATCTTGTCTCTGACTCCTGCACAGAAATTTATTTTGCCTCTAGCAACATCAAATTCTTTGTAATTCTTATATACATCCCATTTTTACTTGGTTCTTTGTCTTTTCTCATGATATCCTCTTTGCAGAATGTGATTCTCCACCTACCCACTCCTTACTATCTGGACTACTTACTCCAAGAACTCCTTGTTTCTTCTGGCTGGGTTGGGCAGCTTTCCTTGGAGCTTTTATAATAATCTGCTCATATGTACTTATCTGCCTCTCCTCTAGCTAGTGGGCAGAGACTGTTATATTCATATACTAATCACTTAGCAAGTGCTCATTAAATGTGGAATAAATGATTATCTGGTTACTATTTTCACTTTTTTGCAGTCCGAGCAGAAAAAGGGAAAGGAAACAAAATTATCATTTAGCTATGTCAGAAGATTACATTGAGAAAGACTATCAAGTACTACAGATTAAAATCACAGGTATAACTCAAATATAGTCTAATCACATTAATATATTCACATATGCAGTAAGAGCAAACATACACTGGTTAATCATGCACTACCTAACCTATTAGCAGTGAATATTAAGTGTAGGTCTATTTAGAAACAAATTTTATCAAACACTTAGACGTACTGTTCTGTGTGTTAAGATCATTATTTAGCAAATAAAACTTAAAAAATATATTTTAAGGCAATGATAAAATCTCACTGGTTATTTCTCCTCAAAAACCATAATTCCCATTTTTTTACAATGAACTGCTTAACTTTTAAATACTCAATTTTAGGCAGTTTTAAAAATTTAATGTGACATAGTTACTGACTGTTACATAAGTTTTGGTCCAAAGCTAACTTACACAAGTAATTTATGCTGGTTTGTAAACATCATAAAAAGGATGATATTTGTCATTCTATTCAATATATAATTATTTATGTATTTAAATACATAATCCCTAAATATTTACTAAGCTATAATAAGCTCTTCAATTATAAAATACTAATTAGGTCCTATTTTTCTTTGTAATTAAGGAAACAAGAAAAGAGGCCAGACATGGTAGTGTGTACCTGTAGTTCCAGGTACTTGGTAAAACTGAGGCAGGAGGCTCGTCTGAGCCCAGGAGTTTGAGGCTGCAGTGAGCTATGACCACACCTGTGAATAGCCACTACACTCCAGCCTGGGCAACATAGTAAGACCTTGTCTCTTAAAAAAAAAAAGAATATTTTTGCATAATTAAATTTTATGTTTGAAGGGGCAAGTATAATTTTTTGTACTGGTAAATCAATTAGCTACCATTAAATTTCTTTCACCTTAGAAAATAAATATAGGGAAAAAAAGAAAATAAAGATAGATATTTACATCCATCAACTTACCCTCTAACACAATTCCAGCAATTTCTCTCCCAACAGGAAAGAACTCCTTCTTCATCTTCATTTCTGCCAGAAGCTAAATCATGACAACGGCTGTTAACACATTATTGTCAAGAATAAATCCTAGGCTTTCTCATACATGAGGAAATCAAGAGCAAAAATCAAACCACAGAAAGAGCAAATATGACTCAATTTTTGGAATTAAGACCAAGCAAATAACTTTACCAAACAGAGTAGGAAACCAAGAGTTTGCTGAGGAATTAGTTGATATATAGGACTTAGAAATGAGTGTTATTATTCAAATTACCATTAATGTTCTTTAACTTCTTTACTCTGCCAGGTATGAAGGGAAATTATGGCACAAACATTTCTTGGTTGGCTAAACACTATTTATCAGTCACCTTATTCAAGTGTGGAGAGGGAAAGGGAGAGGACATTGTTAGATAAGGAGGTGTGGCCAATGAGAACAGAAGGTATTCTATTCACACACCCTTTAAAATCACCTAAGTTTTTCTCACAAGTCTTGGAATAGGGAGCAGGTGGGAAGAAGTGATGGATATTCATAGGGAAATTACTGTATTTCAGATTCATGATGATTAGAGTTTCTTTTTTAGGCCAAATTTTTATTTTGAAGAGATTAGTATTTTTTTAGGTTCTGACCAAATTAATTATAAGTACTTGTCTTTTGAAGTAACAGAGTATACTAAGATAAGCCTATTTAAGTTCCTGCCATCTATAAAAATACTAGAGATGTTGAAAACATTTGTAGATGTCACAGATTTAAGGAACAGTAAACAAAAAGAAATTGAAATAATTATCTTCTCTATTTCCTTTATTTTTCACTTTTTTGATCTCAAGTGTGTACACTTGATTGTCAGAAGTCTTTTTTTCAACACTGAACTTAAAATACTAGGTGTTTTACAGTGTTTCTTTTATGAACATTTCCAGAGTTATAATCATGGTTTTAGCAACTGCATCCTACCTCCTTCACTTATCATAAGCATTTTCTTACATTACTACACAGCTTCATACCATTATGTTTAACAGATGTGCAATATTTCATTCAATTGATTTTACCATAATTTATCATTACTTTCAGTTAGACAGGGAGATAGATTATTTTCTACACTAAGATTTCATTGGATTTTTCATAGTTTTAATAAGAACATTTTCTGAATACAGAAGTCTGCAGATAATGTCTAGTACTAGTATTCGTGGTGAAAAGACTTTCAAAGATCTCACTAATTCATTGCTCAAATCATGCTAATGTTACACAGTGTTCAATGGAAGCCTATACCATGTTCTGCAATTTCCCTAAGTGTGACTTCATCATAGAAAACTTTTAGGTTCCTTAAAATTATGGTGACATTATAATCCAATAAGTTAGGGTCCAATAAACTATGGTATTAATCTTTAAAAAACTGAGTAAACGGACTTGCTTTATTTATCATGTCACATTTAACTGGAGTTTATTTACCATTTGAAAACCTTCCTTGTATTTCATAGTCAATAATAAAAGATTACTAAAGGGTGGTATGAGGTAGAGATGTATGTTTATGAGAGAAAGGGAGACAAAGAGAAATGATAAGAATAATATGAACCATATCTAAAGACATTAACTAGAAATATCTACAAATTGGTGGTTAATAAATTAACTGATTAGGTTTCTAGTTTCTATCTTTATTGTATTTATAAAGGTAACATCTTCCTTATTAATAGGCTTTACTAATTATAAACTCTCAGGCCAGGTGTGGTGGCTCAAGCCTATAATTCCAGGCTTGGGAGGCCAAGGTAGGAGGATCACTTCAGGCCAGGAGTTCGAGACTAGCCTGGGTAACATGGCAACACTCATCTGTACAACAAATAAAAAACAAAATTAGCCTGGCATGGTGGTGTACACAAACAGTCCTAGATATTTGGGAGGGTGAGGCAGGAGGGTTGCCTGAGCCCAGTGGTTTGAGGCTGCAGTGACTATAATCATGCCACTGCACTTCAGCCTGAGCAGCAGGGTGAGATCCTGTCTCAAAAACAACAACTACAACAACAAAAACAAATTATAAACTCTCAGTGTTTTGCAAACTAAAGAAGTTTATAAAATATTTTCATATAATGATATACATGACTTCCATCAGACTAATAATTTACCTCAATGTAGAAATATATAAATGCACACTAAATATTTTTTCCCTAGCTATTCTATTCTTCTAAGGATGATAATTTCTTGGCACTCAGAAGTCAGTTATCATTGTATTTGTACTTTAAATATACTAAAAGACTTTCATTTGACTTTTGGCCATAATAAAAACACCAATACCTTTGTATTTATCTGGCTCAGAGCACAAGCTTTAACTTGAAGTTTCACAAAGTTATCTTCAGTAACAGGAAAATTTTCCTAGAATCAAATGATAAAAATATGTTACACATTTCCATGGGAACATGCCTTTATGCTTTCAAAATTTTCATATATAATTGAACAAAATTAAACCATCCCCAAATCTCATGGCTAACAATTTAAAAAGCTACAAGTAATTATCCAACAGTATATACTAAAAAAGAATAAATGAATTTGGGGTACAATTTTTAAAAAGCTTTAGGGTAAATATGTTGAAAAACACTTAAATACCAACATGGATACATAAGTAGACAATAAACTTAGGATAACAAAGAACAACAAATATTGTACTTTATTTTAACATAAATAATCTCAAAACATCAGATCTTCCCACCTACAGGGATGTCTTTAAATACATATATATAAAACATATAGCCTTTACTAAATTTTGGAATTTTCTTAATGCTATAAATGAAATTCTTTTCAAATTCTCTAAGAGTCATTTGTTCATCGCTTCCTTAACATCTGTCTTAGACATTTCAGCATGCCCCATGGGATTCTGGGGTCAAAATACCAATTTAATGAAACATAATTACCTCTCAAATTCCACA
Source organism: Microcebus murinus (assembly GCF_040939455.1). Lineage (NCBI taxonomy): Eukaryota > Metazoa > Chordata > Mammalia > Primates > Cheirogaleidae > Microcebus > Microcebus murinus. The sequence continues at coordinate 10,793,874 of NC_134104.1, read as the reverse complement.
ACTAGATATAACTTCAGAGGCAAAAAATATCCCAAATTCAGACACTCTATCTCATCTATCTATATTATTAAATATAGTATCATCTCCTTTAAATAATGATACTGGCACCAATAATTAAATTACTCTCCTCAACCCCTATAAGTCTAAAATTAGATCAAAAACTTGCCAAGAATAGCTACTTGACCCAATGGTAGAGGCCAAGTAGTCTTTGAGATTTAGACTCCTGACCTAAATGTTTTTGGAGTTAGTGAAAGACAAGAAAGAAAAATTGGATTGTGTTCATGATACAGAAATTCTTATTATTAGTACGAAATACTGATATACATACAGCACTTACTTTTCATCCCTAAAGTTACAGTGGAATGATTTTGGCTTGCCACAAATCACCAATACTGTATATGAAAATTTTACTATCTATGCTCAAGGTAATAGAAAACTACAGAACATTTAAAGCTTATTGAATGAGGTAACTTTGAAAAACTCTGAAATTTGTGCAGAAAAAGTATTTCCTAAAATATAACTACATTTTGAAAAGTTACTTTATTGTGCTGTTCAAAAATAAATTGGGTTAATTTTTCAACATATAAGATTATTAAGTTTGTTTTGTTTTCCTAATACCTTTCATACCACCATCCTGAGGAACCAAAAACTCTTGTGTTGCAACTCTTTTAAAATATATTTAAAATTAGGTAGTGTAATGGCTCCAGCTTTTCTCTTTTTGCTAACGATTGCTTTGGCTACTTGGGGTCTTTCATGGTTCCACACAAATTTTAGGATTGTTTTTCTATTTCTGTGAAAAATGTTTTTTTTGGTTGTTTTGATATAGAACAAGGTACTGTGATAAGGATTGCACTGAATCTATAGATCGCTTTGGGTAGTACGGACATTTCAACAATATTAACTCTTCCAATTAATGAACATGGGTTATCTTTCCATTTATTAATGTCTTCAATTTTTTTCATCAATGTTTTATAGTTTTTCATGTATGTGTAAAGATATTGTATGCCCGTTAAATTTATTCCTAGACATTTTATTTTATTTTTTGTAACTATTGTAAATAGGATTGCATTCTTAATTTCTTTTTTAAGACTTTTTTTTTTTTTGAGACAGAGTCTCACTTTGTTGTCCAGGCTAGAGTGAGTGCCGTGGCATTAGCCTAGCTCACAGCAACCTCAAACTCCTGGGCTTGAGTGATCCTTCTGCCTCAGCCTCCCGAGTAGCTGGGACTACAGGCATGCGCCACCATGCCCGGCTAATTTTTTTTTTTTTTATATATATATCAGTTGGCCAATTAATTTCTTTCTATTTATAGTAGAGACGGGGTCTCGCTCTTGCTCAGGCTGGTTTTGAACTCCTGACCTTGAGCAATCCGCCCGCCTCGGCCTCCCAAGAGCTAGGATTACAGGCGTGAGCCACAGCGCCCGGCCTTAATTTCTTTTTTAGATAGTTCACTGTTATAGAAACGCTACTGATTTTTATATGTTGATTTTGTATCCTGCAACTTTACTCAATTTGTTTATTAGTTCTAATAGTGGGGTCTGTAGGGTTTTCCATATATAAGATCATGTTGTCTGCAAACAATTTGACTTCCTTATTTTCAGTTCGGATGCTCTTTATTTCTTTCTTTTGCCTAACCGCTCTGAGACTTCTAGTAATGTGTTCAATAGACGTGATGAAAGTGGGCATCCTTGTCTTGTTCCTGATTTTAGAGGAAAAGCTTTCAACTTTTCCCTGTTCAGTATAATGTTAGCTGTGGGTTTGTTATGGATGGCCTTTATTATGTTGATGTATGTTCTTCTATACCTATTTAGGGTTTTTATCATGAAGAGATGTTGCATTTTATCAAATGCTTTTTCTATGTCTACTGAGATGATCATATGGTTTTTGTCCTTCATTCTGTTAATGTGATGTATCACATCTGTTGATTGGCATACGTTAAACTATCCTTGTATCCCCTTGGGATGAATCCCACTCGATCATGGCCATCAGCGAAATGCAAATCAAAGCCACAATGAGATATCACTCACTCCGTTAGAATGGCTTTATCAAAAAGACAAAAAAGTAACAAATCCTGGAGGAGATGTGGAAAGGGGACCTTTTATACACTGTTGGTGGAAATATAAATTAGTATAGCCATTATTTAACATATAAATTAGTATAGCCATAGAACCTCCACAACTCTAGAGGTTCCTCAAAAAATTAACAGAACCACCGTAAGATCCAATAATCCTACCACTGGGATATACAAAGGAAATGAAATCAATATGTCAAAGAGATAGCTGCACCTCCATATTTATTCACAATAGCCAATATATGGAATCAACCTAAGTATCCAACAATGGATAAAGAAAATGTGGTATATATAAAAAATGTAATACTCTTCAGCCATAAATAAGAATAAAATGCTGCCATTTGTGACAACATAGATGAATCTAGAGGACACTATGTTAAGTGAAATAAGCCAAGCAAAGAAGGTCAAATACCACATTATCTCACTCAAATGTGGAATCTAAAGTTGATCTCATAGAAGTAGAGAGTTGAATATCAGTTTACAGAGGCTGGAGAGAATAAGTGGGAGGAAGCACAGGGAGAGAGGTTGGTCAATGGGTACAAAGTTACAGTTTGATGGAGGAATAAATTCTGGTGTTCTATCGTACAGTAGGGTGACTACAGTTAACATTAATGTATATTTTGAAATAGCTTGAAGACAGAATTTTGAACAGTCTTACCAGAAAGAAATGACAAGTATTTGAGGTGATAGATATGCTAATTACCCTGATTTGATCATTATACAATGTATATATGTATCAAAACATTATACTGTACCGCATAAATACATTTAACTTTTATTATGTGTCAATTAAAAACAAAATAAAACTTAAAAAAAGTTATACTATAATATGAACTACTATTTTACATAAAGCTTAAAGGAAAGTAATACAATTTGAGGAGTTTCATTTAAGTAATTTTTGTTCATTTAGTTCCACTCAAAATAACATAACAAGTCATTTAAAAGTGGACCTATGACATATGGAAAATACACTACCTTGTTTCATTTAATAATTAAATAATTTTTCTTACCCTTTCTTGAAATACAAATGTTGTTTCTTCATTTGTGGAGCTCTGTTGAAAATATAAGCCTTTCATTGTCACCTAAAAAAAAAAAAAATATATATATATATACACACACACACACATGAAGTCAACAAAGTTTTCTAGACCAAATAAAAGTAAAAATTGAAAAGCAAAAGGATAAAATGAAGGATACTCAATACCCTAAGTTTTAACAGCAGAGTAGTTTTGTCTGTTTTTGAACTTTATATAAATGAAATCATAGTCCTTTATGTCTGTTTTCTTTCTTTCAATATTATTTTTGTGAGTCTCACTCATGTTGCTTGTAGTTGTAGTCTATTATTCTCATTGCTAAACAGTATTCCATTGTATTAACAAATTACTATTTATCCATTCCACTATAGACAAACATCTGAATTGTTTCCAGCTTGAGGCTCTTACAAATTGTCTGTACCTCCATAATATTCTGAAATTAAAAAAAGAATATTCTTGTATAAATTTTTTTTTTTTTTTTTTGAGGCAGAGTCTCACTCTGTTGCCCCAGCTAGAGTGCTGTGGCAGCAGCCTAGCTCACAGCAACTTCCAACTCCTGGGCTCAAGCAATCCTTCTGCCACAGCCTCCCAAGTAGCTGGGACTACCGGCACACACCACCATGCCGGGCTAATTTTTTCTATGCATTTTTAGTTGGCCAATTAATTTCTTTGTATTTGTATGAACTTTTTGATGAAAGTAGTGTTATTGCATTTATTTTATGAATGAAGAAACGCTGAGTCTTAGGCTAAAACACATACATGGGATCTTATAGCACCAGCTGGGCTAGAACTGGGATACAAACCAGGTGCTACCAATCCCAAAGTTATTACTCTTAATTAGCCATTACATGTAATGACTTCCTATTGAGCTGTTCACATTAGATGTATCAGTTAAAAGTAGAATACTTTATCCTTTACGATTGATGATTATTAGGTATTTGTTGATAAAAATGGCTACATTACTTGCAGGGCTCTTTGGAAAATGAAAATGTATTAAATTTCAAGACAGCAACAGCAGAGCATTAAACCAAGCACAGTACCCTTCTGAGTGTGAGGCCCAGTAAGACTGCATAGGTCACATAAAGCCAGACCTGTGTGTTGAATCTTAGTGAATCTAACTGGAGCCATATACGTAAAGGGTTTTTATCGAGTGTAGTTGTGCAATGGTTGCTGGTTTCTAGGATGTGATAATCTAATATTGGTATTAACAAATGAATAAATGTTCAAGACATACATAGAAGTTATGGATGTAGCATATATCAACAAAATATATAAAAACATAGTAAACTAGGTCAAATGATTAATTCTAACTGTTTGGTCCTTATTTGTGTCAATGTATTTGGTGTGGCGTGGGGGTGGGGGAAAGAGCTACAGCAGCTATGTATTCCCTACAACATTAAATCTAACCTCTTCTGCCTAGATTTCTAGGCTTTCTAAAACGCACATCCACTCTACCTAGACTACCTTACTCCTCCAACAATTTTCCAACACATCCCCTCTGTTCCGTCTAGTCAGTATGACTTCACACCATATGGTTATTCCCTGTCTCACAGCTTCTAGGCATGGCCTGTTCTCTGAAAGTATGCTGTACTTAACTCTACAGATTCTGTTATGTAAATAAAACTCAAATCCTACCCCCTCTCTGGAATCATCCCCAGTAACACTCAATGCACCCCCATCTGTTCCATGATTCTAGATTTTGTTATATACTAAAACAAACAAAACCTTGGTTTATGTACTAACTAGTGGGCTCTCCCAACCATTGCTAGGGCAAATCAATATCCATTATTATTAAATAAATAAATCTCTGCTCCTATTCAGTCTAGACTTACTACGGTTGCCTTTTCGAGAAGTGGAACAATTATATATCAACACCTTGATTTCAAAGCATCTCCCTTTGTGATTCCAGAAGCTACTGTTTTCTCTGCCTATTGAATCTTAAAACATATGTATGGCATGTCTCCCAGATCAGCAGTCACATGGGCCTTATATTGTGCCCCAATTTCAAAGACTCTGAAAGAAAACTGCTTGTTTGTACCCCTAGTACCCTAGAATCCCCTAAAGCAAATATTGTATACATAACAATGCCAATGTTTTCAGTCAGATCATCATAAATAGTACCTCTAAATTTGGTGAAAATTGCCCTGGCTGATGGAAAAAGTAATGTTTTAGTCCAGTTAACTATGTGGGAATACAAATATCCTTAAAATTGCAAAGTAAAGAAATGAGGTGTTTGTATAAAAGCATCCAGAAGAAAACTGAGGAAACACTTGTTTTGCAAACCCAAAAAAGAAATACTGAGTTCCTAATACTAAGAAAATGGTAGAATGGATAAATAATATTTGAGGCCCACATGGTTTCCTAGGCAGAGTAAATGAAACATTTAGTCTATGATTTACTAACTTTTTATTGACTTTAAAGGTATTTGCACAAGGAAATAAAATAAACATTTTATTAAATAAAAATAGAAATTATAATCTATAATGCCACATTTCTAAGAAAGTCATATAACTTCAAAATTGTATGTTCTACTATAAACTTTGCTATATCAAAAAGGTACTATATAAAACTTTTTAATGACAATAAACCTGTTTAAAAATGTAGGCTGCCACAGCCTGTGAAAAGCATAAAGATTTATCAGATATATCAGAATTTTAAAATAGTTGAACTAATTCACAAACTGAGGATTATGTCAGTAATACTTTAAATTTTTATAATAGCTACATATTACACCTATTAAAAAATCTGGAGAAACAAAAATTAAGAAGACAACTATTTTAAATAATTTTGGGTAAAAGGAGAAAGAGGACTTTGCATAAACACTTGACCATAAACACTTTAAGAAAGTGGTTAATAAAGGTACTGATCTGTTAAGGGATTTCTAAAAATTCAATGGGAAGTAATTTCAAATGGTTTTATCCTTCTTATACCAGCAATATGAACTCTACCTGCTCTTCTGTTACACTCAATCCCCTAAGGAGCTCATGTATTAATAATTGTAAATAAAACCTCTACAGAACATTCCTTACCTATACTTTCAGGACAAAAGTGTCCCAACTATCAGATCAATGTCAAATTCAACAGATATAAAACTAGACTCATATTTCCCCCAAACAAGATTTTGCTGTAATCTTCAGTCATCAGAGATATTTTAGATTTAATCATAACTCCTTCTGCATTATCAGCCATAAAGATTCTTTTCCTTTATGATATATATACTGTCTGGCCTGTTCATTTCAAGGGCCATCACCTTGGCACAGGTGATATGCAAACACCTGAATACCTTAGGCCTGGGTTATGGCCAGGCTGCTGAATGTCTTCATTTCTCTCCCTCATCCAATCCAACTGTTAATTTTGTGGCCAACTAAATTCCTGAAAGTCCAAACTCTTCTTACATGCTCACATTTTTATTATTCCCCAACACAAACTCTGCAATACTATGGCCACTTCAGGTTCAGAGTTCAATTATGTTTTTAACTTACTCGTTTTTATTTTAAGGAAAGCAAAGATATATTGTCAAGCAGCTAGGCTACAGAAAAACAGATGAAGTCAACTCTGAAACATGGCCCTATGGTCACCACACCAGGCTCTCTTGGGCTGTGTGGGTAAACCATGCTCTATTCCTCATCCTGTGTAAGGACCTGTGTATAGTATTATAATACTAGCTGGATTTTTGGGGGGAAATATTCAGTTTTATTTTGATCATTTGGAAAGAGGTAAATTAAGTTTTAACAATGTTCTTACTAATCTGTGAGACTTTTCATACACATCCCATGTCAGAAAAAAATGTCAAATCATGTGCCCAAATATTTAGCTAAGAAACATGGTCAGGATAATCATAAGTAACTAGTGGGAGGTTTGGTTAAAATACTGTACTATACAGGTTGTGGAGGATAGTAGTCTTAACCAGATAGGCCACTGCTTCTTAAAGTGGGTGGTGAAAGCATGGTCCTAACAGTCGCAGGACATCTCTACATGGTATCAGCAATAGTCTCCAGAAATCTGTATACTCAAAGGGCACTCTGCATAAGCAATGTGCAAACACACAGATATCTGCTGCATACAACTGCATTGCTCTTCTGTGTCTGTTATAATAAGATAGATAGGCACAAGAGATGCCATGACAGTGGCTTACACCTGGCTAAACCCTGGAAAGCAATTCTAGCTAATGACATGTGTTATAAGAACTTCAAACACATAGTTTTTTAAAACCAAATAAAAAATGCATGAAGTTACATGGTCCCTATCACTAGAAGGATTGAAACGGAGCCTGGATACACATTATGGGGGCTTCTTAAAAGAGATTCAAACATCAGTTTAGTGAGACATGGGGATCAAATGACCATTAAGGTCCCTTCTAATTATGACAATCTAGATTTTGATGAATATTATCAAGACATACTCAGTTGAATTTACATATGTGTGGCATATTTCCCATCCAAGTACTAACCAGGCTTGACCCTGCTTAGCTTCCAAGACTAGACATGATAGAGCGTGTTCAGGGTGGTATGGCCGTAGACAAATATGTGGCATATCTCTACATCTTATAAGCAAAAAAATAAAAAAGGTGGGGGGCACATTTGCTTGGAGATGTCAAATATTTGCTTATCTATGCAACCAGTGGTTTCCAACATGTGCCCATCTAGCACAGTGTCTCTCAACAAAGACCTCTTTTGAGTCTCAAAAGAATTTTTGATTACCTACCCCATCTCCATGAAAGCTTTATTTTATTATCTGCTGATTTTCAGAATACATTTTAACTTAAGAATCTAGGATTTTGTACCTGAGCATTCCCTTCCTAGTATCTCTGGAGGTGGGGTTAGGGAGTGGGGTAAGGTGGGCAGGATGGTCATTATCCCAAAGACTGGAAATCTCTGGTCCAGTTACTATTCAATGTATGGCATGTTCTAGAACAACAGAAGCTTAACTTTCATTCATATTTTTGAATTAACATGTATTTTCCCAAATTATACCACTGGGGAACAAGGAAGCCAATGGTGTGATGAATGAGTATTCCCTTTACCTAAGCTTGCTTAACCACTTGACACTGGAACGATGGAGGTGGAGGTCCATGGTGACAATAAATATAAACAATATAAGCAATGAATAATTCTCCTTAAACACTATTACACTATACTCTCTCCCCTCCAACTGATTTAACTGATCTTTTCGACCTACTAACATTATTGTGGTTTACAAATGCTTATTTAATTTTCCAGTTCACTACAGGATTCTGAATAAACCATTTCTTGCTTCAAATGCAAAATATGAATTGAAATTTTGATTGAATATTTACTAATAAATTCAAAATCAAGAGAAAATAATTTTATAAGATGTATTGTTTATTATGTATAAAAAGGGAAAATTATTTTGTAAAATACCATACTTTAGCATATGTGGATATGTGTATTCTTGCTTTTCTAACTTTTAAAACTTTCTTTTAAAACTCTCTTTAGCTCAATGTAGTACTGTTCACTGGGCCTATAAAAAGCATAAAGTTGTCTTTGAAATATCTTGTTTACAAGGGTAAGAAAACATTCATTTTTAACAATGAAAAAAAAAAGTTCACTACAAACAAAACCAAAAACCACTATGATTCTATAGTGAGGCACTTTAAGAATTCCCAAGCTTTCTTGCCCTCCTCCCTCAGGAGGCACACAAATGAAAAAAAGACTCACTACTGCTCAGGGTCCAGAGGCCTAAATATCTCCTTGAGGTTTTCAACTCTCTTCTTCAATCAGAACTTTGATTTTAAATGCACAGCCCGGAGAGTTGTAAAACTACCAAAATATTTCACTGCATATGACTGGCAGCTTGATCATGCATGGGGAAACCTGTCAGTTAGAAATCTGAACATTTATCCCCTGGCATAAACTAGAACAGAGGCAACAATGAAGCGAGATTAATGATAAAAGGTAATAACTTGTACACTGTAGTTATCTATGGATAGGATTTAGAAGTCATAACTAACCCAGTTTGAAACCTGACTCTCCTATTAACTAGCTGTATGACTACTTAATTTTAGCCTTTCTGGGCCTTAGATCCCATGTCTATAAAATAGGGATAATAATAGTAGTTACCTCAAAGCGTTGCTGTGAGGATTATATAATACATTCAAAGCACTCAGCACAATGCTATGCTTTCAATAAATGTTAGTTATTTTTACTATTATTTCTGTAAGTTGAGTAGAGAACCTCTAAAGTAGTTCTGAAGTCCATCTCACTGAAGTGAAACGTTGGTCACTGCAATCTTTTTAATTTCTGCAGTGGTCCTGCAGTGGATTTGTATCAGTGGATTTGCACTGTCCAGTAACAGTAGCCACTAGCCACAGGTGGCTTCTAAGCACTAGAATTGTATGTAGTCAGAATTGAGAAGTGCTGTTAAGTGTAAAATACACACCATATTTCCAAGATTTAATACGAAAAAAACAGTATAAAACACCTCAATTTTTAAATATTTGAGTAAGTGTTGAAATGATAATATTTTGGACCTACTGGGTTAAATGAAACATATAATTAAAATTAATTTCACATGTTTTTCACTTTTTAATGTGGTCACCAGAAAACTGAAAATTACATAAGAGGCTAGCATTATATTCGCACTGGACTTAAGTAGAACCTTGCTACTTACAACATGGACGGACAACACCTGGGATCTTATTACAAATGCGGATTCTCAGACCCAGGCTCAGACCTACAGCTTCAGGATCCGCACTTTTAACATGATCCTGACGTGATTCTTACAGAGTATTCCGCTGGTTAGCTTAATGAAGAGGGCAATCTGGCCCCAAAGCCACATAAATGCGAATATGACTGCTTTAGGTAACTGCTTTCCGAAAAAGAAACGTGAAGGGGAAGGAAGGTGGCAGCGAAGGAGTACTAGATAAAGAAAAAGAAATTCCAGTTATAGGAACAAAAATAAGCAGGGGTGCGGAATCCAACCTGGGAGAGTAAGTAGAAAGGATCTTTCAGACCTTTGCCTCCATAAATGTGGCGGGATATGCAAACTAAGATATAACCTACAACCCAAACCTGCAAAGGGCCAGGAAATCGTCCGTCAAATCTAGTCTTACCCGCCCCTCAGCGGCCTCAGTTAAGCTAGGCCGGGACAAGAGCGGGTCTCAGGTTGGGGTGCAACGCCAACCACCCTCCTCCCTGGGACCGGACGGTTCCGTGATGCGTCTCCCAATCTTTCGCCCAAACTCCTGTTGCCCAAGAAACACAACGCATCTCCCCGGGCTCACCTGCCTCTGAGCGGCCCCAACGGCTTGAGCCTTCGCCACAGCCACCTTCGCGTCCTTCCGCAGAGAACCCGCCCCCTCAGCCCAGGCGCTGCCCCCATTGGTCAGGCCGCTCGTCAGTCCGTGGGGCGGGGTCGGCCTCCGGGAGGCTGTGGAGAAGGCCATAGCAACCGACCTCCGAACTACTCCTCCCGGCATGCTCCGCTCGGGGAGAGACTAAGCACCGCCCCAGGGGCGACCGACAAATGGGGCGAAGTTGGAGTCGCCGAGGATGGGTTCCGTTTTATGCAGATTTCAGCTAAAGGCCACACCCTTCCTCATTCCAACCGAATACCTTATCACCTTCTTTTTCGTCTCCACATTATTCTTTCCTTTAAAATTTTCCGTAACTAAGTTAGGTGAATGTATCCTATCTAGTGCCTCGCATGGCAACGGGCAGATGCACCGAAATTGTAGAACAAAATCATCAAAATCCACGATAAAGAAACCCCAGACCAGAAACCTACTGTTACGCCTCATAGGGGGTGGGTAAAAGGGGGGGAGAATTCTACTCCCGCCCCCTTCACGCCTTCTGATTGGCTTATTCGTCTGTCACTCTGTCCCTTGCGAGTTTTTGTCTCCCCCCCGCTTTCGTTCCGGCGGTGGGCGGGGCCAGCAGCAGGGGGCGGTGAGGAGGCGCAGACCCTTCCTTCCGATTGGGTGGCTGTTGTTCCCACCCACCGATGGGCGGAGACTGAGGGGAGATGGGGGCGGGGCGAGGTAGCGGAGGGAGATGAGGAGATAGGCGGGAGCGAGGGAGCGAGGGAGGGAGCGACGGAGGTAGAGAGGAGTGGAGGAGCCAGGGGAGGGAGCGAGCTTGGTTGCTCCGTAGTACGGCGGCTCGCGAGGCAGAATCCCGAGCGGGCCCGGGGACGGACGGAGAGGCGGGCGGGGATGGTGTGCGGGGCTGCGGCTCCTGCGTCCCTCCCCGCGGCGTGTGAGCTGCATTGATTTGTCCCTGGGGCGGCAGCGCGGACCCGCCCGGAGATGAGGTGAGGAGTGGGCTGGACGGCGGCGGCCTGGGCGCAGGAGGCGGCGGCGGCGGGGGTCGGCGCGGGGGTCGGCGCGATGGCCGCCCGGGGCGCCCGTCTCCCCGGCCGCCCTTCACCCCGCGCCGCGCGCGCGTGGCGCGGCCGCCGCCCGCCTCGTCCTTCCCCTCCTCCCGGGGGCGGCGGCGGGGCGGCCGGCTGCCGGCGCCGGGAGGCCGTGGGACGGGCTCGGGGCTGAACGGGCGTCTGCACCCCGGCCGGCCGCGCGGGCTCGCTCCCTCTCGAGGGGGCCTCCGGGGTCGGACGGCCGGGCCAGGGCTGACCTCGCCGCCCGAGAGTGGCGGGCCGGCCCCGCCTCGCCCGCCTCCCGGGAGCCCGAGCTCGCGGGGAGCGGCGGCGCGCCGCCCGCCTCTCCGCAGGCTGGAGCCCCGGCTCATCCCTTTTTCTCCCCTCTCGCGCGCCTGCAAAATCCCTGTCAGTGAAGGGCGGTCAATGCCGTTCGGCCCCGAGCGGTGCCGCCGGCCGCCCGTGATGGCATTTAGCAGACGGCGGCTCCCTCGCCCTGCGAGCGCGTCCGCGGGGTCTGCCGCTGCTCCTTCCCCGCTCCCACCGGCGCGCTCGCCCGGGTGCGCCCGGGGCACGGTCGCGGGCTCTCGCTGGAACGAGGGCGAGTACTCAGAATCCCCGAGAACAGGAAAGCAACGAGGAATAGGCTGCACCTTGCTCCACTTCTGTCGCGTTTGCATTAGGAGGCAACTTCGTAGATTACATCTCCTACGGGCAATCTTTTGTTGTGATTCTGGCTAAAAGGAGGCTTTTGCTTTTGAAGAAATAGATTAGCGGCTTTCCTGTTGCGTTGGAGGCTGGGGGGGGGGGTTTGATAGCCTCCTTCAATGTGAAAGTTTCCTTTAGAACTTTGTCATCGTCGGTGCTGTTCCGAAGGCAGCACCAACCTGAACGTTTCAGTACATGCGGACTCGGGCCAGATGCGTTTCTTTGTGCGTGTCTATTGGCATCCTTCTCGTGCCTGTTCCCGTGGCCAGAACGTACAGATAATAGAAACAGGGCCAATAAAAAGGATAGATAATAAAAGCAAATACCGTACAAACAAATGCATCTGGAAAATCTCAATTCTGTCAGCGGGGAGACAGTTTTACTAATCCCGTTGAACGGATGAAGAGAAAGGCACAGAGATCTGATGATTATGTGGTGGACCGGATGTGAGGGCAGGAACCAGCAGGCCAGCTGGTTTGCATGGTGCCACTCTGAACCCTCCAAATAGGAGGAGTGTATTTGTTGGGATACCTTTATTTTTAGATGACTTCAAGGTTGAGAGTTCAGAATCTTAAACACCCTTCGTGGTTATTGTTTCTTGTTTCTATTTGTCTGTCTCTGACAACAAAATATTATGTTTTTGTTATAATTTTTTTTACTAGTTTGCATGAAACATTTATGTCGTTTTAATGGGAGTTTGCTTATAACTAAAAACATTAAAAATATATGTATAGAAGAGAAATTCTTTCTGCAGGAGGGTTTGTGAAGAACCTCAGGATCTTTTAAATGATCTAAATTAAGAAATGAGGGACACTAATTTGGTGATGGTGTGAAAATTATTTTAAACACCGTCCAGTAAGGATCATTTCTGATAGTACAGTTAAAGAAATTGGAATTTCATTATCTCCGAATGTATCTCTCTGAAGCACTTTGGAGAATAAAAAAAAGAAAGAATGTATCTGTTGAAATTGCTGAGGCACGTGGCACCTTCACAAAACTCTATTATTATTCTGCCTGAGAGAGGAAATAAACAAATTTTTAATGTACTTTGGAACCCTGTGGATTGTTCAGATACTAAGCATTGTGAAATAGGGCATAAAACCAGTGGTAGCAAGAGTTCCATGAAGTGTTTGTCCCTCTTAGCATTTTTTTTTTTTTTTTTTGCGGTTGACTCACAGTTTTCTTTTTCTTAATGTTTATCTCTCATATTGGTAGTAGAACTCTGCTTGAGTTTATCTTTTCCCAAAATGCCTAGATTGGGCCAAACTCTCAAAGCTGTAAGAGATTAAGGAGGAGGTGCTGGTGAATTCCTCTACTCTTACTCATCTTTTTAATTTGCTAAATTTAAGAGTTATGAAGAATTAATTACATGAAGGTTGGGTTTATATTATTCAATTCAAATTCCTCTGCCATAGAGATTTTTCCTTCTAAATGATCATTTTCTCGTGAATGGCTCCACTTACTGGTTGAGTTTCTCAGAGTCTGGACCTCCGATCACTTACATAAGCATTAACTGAGGTATTTGTTAAAAATACAAGGTTCTGTCACTTCACCTCAAAATCAAATAATTGGAGGTAGGGCCCTCAAATTGGTATTTTCAATAAGTTCTTCAGGAATTTCTCCTGCACAGGAAAATTGGAGAGCCACTGGCATTGTGCTTTTTCCCTGAGCATCTCCTGGGGCTAGCTCCTGAAGTGAATAGCTACTGTTTCTAGTGGCAGAGTAAGTTTTATACCTTAGGCTGCTAATTAAAAACTATTGGCTGTGACCTTCAGATATGTAATTGTACTCCTAATATGTTTGGGAAGTGCAGAGACTTTGGTTTAGCAATTTATCCCCAGTGCCTAAAATAGTGCCTGGAGGAAATTGATAAAATGTTGAGTGATTGTATTGAGGCCAATTTTTTAAACCTTTACTTGTCCAATTAATCTTATCACTTAGTAGTCACTGATTTTATAAATTAAGAGCCACAGGCTCTATACCTCAGCCACTTCTGTAAATTTGGTTAGTTTTGGAAGGAAAGAGCCTTTCTCAGGCATAGCATGCTCAAGGTGATAAACTGGAAAGAAGACTCCTATCAAAATATTTGCTTAGAGACTCAAAATACAGATTTAAATCACAGTATAGTGGTAAATCATTTTATTATCATTATATCAAAATACGATTTTATAAGCTATGATAAGCCCAAAATACTGCTATAAAAATTGGTTTCTAAAAATATAGAAAATTGCCAGGCGTGGTGGCTCACGCCTGTAATCCTAGCACTCTGGGAGGCCGAGGCGGGCGGATTGCTCAAGGTCAGGAGTTCAAAACCAGCCTGAGCGAGACCCCGTCTCTACCAAAAATAGAAATAAATTAATTGACCAACTAAAAATATATATACAAAAAAAATTAGCCGGGCATGGTGGTGCATGCCTGTAGTCCCAGCTACTCGGGAGGCTGAGGCAGGAGGATCGCTGAGCCCCAGAGATTGAGGTTGCTGTGAGCCAGGCTGACGCCACGGCACTCACTCTAGCCTGGGCAACAAAGTGAGACTCTGTCTCAAAAAAAAAAAAAAAATAAATAAAAATAAAAATAAAAATATAGAAAATTGATATATTTTCCAATTTCATTTTTCATGTTAATAAAATTTGACCTTCACTTCCTTTTTTCAAGAGTCCACCACAGGGTACCATAAATAACAGGTTCTTATTATGTAGTTAACAGTGCTGGAGCATAAACTCCAGCTAAGAGCATAAACTCTGGAGAAAGTTGGATTTGACCACATATAGTCTGTGAGTTTGATCTAACTTCTCAATGCCTTAGTTTTCTCAGTTGGAAATGGGAATAATGATAGTAGATAAAATTTAAATACTTATAAGTGCTTTCATCAGTTTTTGAGACACATCTATTTAGTAAATGGTGGTTATGATGATGATAATGAATTGGGATGTATAAAAATCTATAAAACTCAAAGGCTAAAATAAACCATTTAATTTTTGAACCATTTTATATATATATATATATATATATATTTTTTTTTTTTTGAGACAGAGTCTCGCTTTGTTGCCCAGGCTAGAATGAGTGCCATGGCATCAGCCTAGCTCACAGCAACCTCAAACTCCTGGGCTCAAGCGATCCTTCTGCCTCAGCCTCCCAAGTGGCTGGGACTACAGGCATGCGCCACCATGCCCGGCTAATTTTTTCTATATATATTATTTGGCCAATTAATTTCTTTCTATTTATAGTAGAGACGGGGTCTTGCTCTTGCTCAGGCTGGTTTCGAACTCCTGACCTCGAGCAATCCGCCCGCCTCGGCCTCCCAGAGAGCTAGGATTACAGGCGGGAGCCACCTCGCCCGGCCTGAACCATTATATTTTATGGTAGTAAGTAGACATCTATTACTTAAAAAAGAAATCTCTTACTAATTTCTTGTACTAAGTTTGTATAATTTTTTAAATTGGATAATTAGATTGAACAGTAAAAGTAATAAATTACCAAATATGTAAATATAAGTTTTAAAAATAAAGATAAATCTTGCAATCACTTTTTGCTTAACTTTATTATTTTAGAATCAATCAGATAATCAGTTTATGATGATCCGCTAATATCTCTTGCGTTGGAAAAACTAACTGCATGTTTATGGTGGAAAAATTTAAATACAGAAAAGTAGAAAGCTATAAAATACCTGTAAGTCTACTACCTACATATATATCTCTAAACCTTTTTTGTGTGTGTATGTGCATGTAGCTCTTGATACACAGTTTTTGATAACAAAGATGGAAAGATGGGATCCTCTTATACATATAGTTGTTTTCTAACTTGCTTTTTTTTTTTTTGCTTGATATCTTATGGGTGTCTTGCCATGGCTATGTTGTCAGTTATAAGTTTTAGAGACTTAGTAATACTCCATTTTATGGATCTGTGATAATTTAATCAATTTATTTTTATTAGACGTTAATTTGTTTCTTCTTTCCCTCCACTGTTATCCATAACCCTGCAGTGATTATCCTTTTACATATGTCTCTGTAAATACTTGTGAGATTATTTTACTTAGGATAAATTTCTAGAAGTGGAATTGCAGGATCAAAGGCTATGCTTAGTTTTAAGATTGTTGATACTTATTTCCAATTTGCCATTTAGAAAGATTGTAGCAATTTATATTTGACGATGGTATAATATGAGAGTTCCTGTCTCCCTCCTCCCCTTTTTTGGAGTGACTTAACCAGTGACAAACGTAGTGAATTTTTACTTTAGGGAAGAAAAATGGATGTTAGTATAACTTTTTCAGTGGTGTGATATGGAAAGTCCAAAAACTCATGCACCTGTAATAGTGATGGCTAACGTTTATTAAGTCCTTTTGCAGCATTCTGTATATGTTAACTTACTTAACCTTCACAAAAACTCTCATCTTACAGATGCCTTAGAAACTGAGGTACCAGTAGTTAAGAGAGCCAGCAAAGTGGCTGCAGATTTTTAACTATAGAGCCCAAAATTCTTAGCCTATTTTCTGGACATGTTTTATAGGCATTTGAATACTTTTTACTTACATTCTTAAAATGAATGAATGAAACTGGGTCTCACTATGTTGCCCATACTTGCCTCAATCTCTTGGGCTCAGGCAATCCTCACTCAGCCTTCTGAGTAGCTGGGATTACAGTAAGCTTGTGCTACTGCACTTGGCACTTTTTACATTCTTGCTTTCTGTTGTAGAGTAACTTAGAGGCTTCCTGATGTGTATTAATATATAAATTAGGTGGGGCACAAATTTGAATTCCTTTCATTGAACAGTTGGTTGCATAAGTTAGCTCAGAAATAAGCCTCATCAACTGCCTAGCAGCATTCATCCCTCAAAGCAGTCTTGCTATCCTTTACTCTGTAGTGGTTTTCCTAAAGTACCCCTGCATGAAAAACAGGATCAGAGTGCTAGAGAAGACTAGTAAACTTTGAAAAGGCAGTTCACTTGTGGTGTGGATTTGGCTTAGAACCACAAGACTGTACAGAAGTGTGATGAGTGGGACAGCTGGGAGTCTGGCCAGATGGTTCCATGTTGGCCAGTTTGGAGATTGGAAGTGGCCTATGGAAGTTCACTTTAGGATTGCAGAAGTCTCAATGTAGAGAGATGTCACAAGTCCACTGGGAGATTATTAAAAAGTAAATAAAAAAAACTTTTATTAATAAATGTGATGGTAGAATATCATTAAAGTTTGTAGCCTCTATGTGAATATAAACAAATTAATCTATTTGAATTCATCACTTTTTCTTTTTCTAGTAGAATTAATGATTAGTAGCTTGCCTTTGTAGCTTGCTGCTCAGGGAAAACATGGGTGAAATTGTTTTGGCTTCAGCTTTCTGGCCTGAATTTGCCCTTGCTGCCTAGCTAGGTAGGACTTTTGTGGCACAATTTTCAATTGGTCACCAAAACTGCTCTTGTGTGGTGTGGGCTCTGCCTGGCCACGTGGGAGTGGTACTGAGTGCATTTCACTTCATTAAGTGCTGGAGCCAGGAGTTGAACTGAGGGATGTGGCAGAGTTTTGGATTTAACTTCATTTGAATGTGAAAACAACAAGGTCGTAGCAGGTGGTCAAAGTTTTATTCTTGGTGGTTAAAATTAAATATCCTCTTTTAATACCAGAGGAGAGTGCTTTTGATCAGCAGTCACTTTGGTGAGCATTTTTGACTTGTCCCTTCTTGCATTTTATCTGCAGGTCCTTGGTGCCTGGTGGCATGCATTTGCAAGATAGTCAACAGGCTTTAACCAATGTAGTTAAGAGGACACAGACTAAGATAAAAACCTTGAAACAAGATGCCACTGAGCCATTCATTGTGTGTGTGTGTGTCTATTTGCCTGTGTATCTGTGTGCATGCAGGATTAATTACTTCTCTCCAAGGCAAACTTCTATTCTTGTTTTTTTTTTTTGTTTTTGTTTTTGTTTTTTTTTATTAAGACAGAGTCTCGTTCTGTTGTCCAGGCCAGAGTGCCATGGCATCAGCCTAGCTCACAGCAACCTCTAATTCCTGGGCTCAGGGATCCTCCTGCTTCAGCCTCCTGAGTAGCTCGGACTGTAGGTGCTCACCACCATGCCTGGATAATTTTTTTTTTTTTCTGTTTTTAGTAAAGACAGGGTCTTGCTCTTGCTCAGGCTGGTCTGGGAACTCTTGACCTCAAGTGATCCTCTAGCCTCAGCCTCCCAGAGCGCTAGTATTACAGGCATGAGCCACCAGGCCTGGCCTCCAAGGCAAATTTCTTGAGCAGTTTTATGGTTCTAACAAGAGCAATATGTCATATTATAAGCCATTGTATAAACACACCCACCATTCCTGTATATCATCTATTGTGAATCTAGTGTTTTATGAAAATCAATTCATTTCTGCAGTTTAACTTAAAATAGATTTTAGGCCGGGCGCTGTGGCTCACGCCTGTAATCCTAGCTCTTGGGAGGCCGAGGCGGGCGGATTGCTCAAGGTCAGGAGTTCAAAACCAGCCTGAGCGAGACCCCGTCTCTACTATAAATAGAAAGAAATTAATTGGCCAACTGATATATATATATAAAATTAGCCGGGCATGGTGGCGCATGCCTGTAGTCCCAGCTACTTGGGAGGCTGAGACAGAAGGATCGCTTGAGCCCAGGAGTTTGAGGTTGCTGTGAGCTAGGCTGACGCCACGGCACTCACTCTAGCCTGGGCAACAAAGCAAGACTCTGTCTCAAAAAAAAAAAAAAAAAAAAAAAAAAAAAAAAAAAATAGATTTTAAAAGCAAGTAATTTGGCTGGGCGTGGTGGCTCACGCCTGTAATCCTAGCACTCTGGGAGGCCAAGGTGGGAGAATCGCTCAAGATCAGGAGTTCGAAACCAGCCTGAACAAGAGCGAGATCCCGTCTTTACTAGAAATAGAAAAAATTAGCCGGGCCTGGTGGCACATGCTTGTAGTCCCAGCTACTTGGGAGGCTGAGGCAGGACCGGAGTTTGAGGTTGCTGTGAGCTAGGCTAACGCCATGGCACCCTAGCCCAGGCAACAGAGTGAGACTGTCTCAAAAAAAAAGCAAGCAATTTTTCAGTTTCTGAAATTATTTGAAACACAGCTGCACTATTTTTGCAGAATTGGGAATATTATATTTTGTCCCCTGGCAAATAAAAGCTGTATAGATAGTAATGAGAGAAACCTTGAGAAATGGACAAGAAAATTAATGCATTCTTGGTATACAGCAGGTTTCAATGAACAATGGTCCCCCCCTTTATTTCTTCTCCCTCCTTCACTTACGATAAAGAACTAATATTAAATAAAGTCAGTAGATGATAATAAATCCATAAGTAGTACTGCTTGTTTTTAGACTCCTTCAGATATAGTTGTTATTTTAATATTTTTAAATAAGATAAATTGAGGAGGACAAAACTTGGTAGAACTTACCAGGTTGGGAGCTCCATGGTGGCAGGGAGTGTGTCTGTGTTGTCCAAGGTCTCATTCCCAAGCCCTAGAGCAGTGTCTAGAGCAGCTGCCTGGAGGATACCCAACTGGTTAGTTGTTTTGTGTTGAAAGATTGGGGAGGAGTCAAGGAGACAGGCCTCTTTGGACTTTATTCAGAGTCCCTGGGAAGTAGAAAGCTAATGAGCTAAAGGTAAGTTTTAAGAAGGGAGTCCCATGATTTGCTTTGGTTTACAAAACTGCCTCTGGATGTCTTATGGGGAGTGGATTGGAGGCAGGTTAGAGAGGAACTTGGCGTTGACTCTCAGTTATCTGTGGATGTTGATATTTCTCCCTAGCCTTGTACTTTTATCTTTATGATGAGGATAATGTGATTTACTCTTTTAGGCCTCAGAGACAGTGTGAGATGAATGGTGATTTGTATAAAGTTGGTGAAGTTCTCTGAGGGAAAGAGAACCCCATAAAACTACTGTTATTATTGATTAAATAAAATAGCCATAGAGATTTTTGTTTGCTTTTCCTGGTGAAAGAAATCTTAAATGTATGCAAATGAATCCTTAAAATAGCTAGAGTTGAATGTCTATAGAAGCTGTTCTTTTTGAGAAAGGTCTATTTTGTGAAATGCTGCTGTTGTCTGTCCAATCTGCAGTTTGAATTAGTATAAAAGAAACGGAAGTCGTGCAGTAATTGTAACCTTACATTACTTCTTAGTTCAATTAGTTTTAAACCACAGTTATTATGTGTTATCTTTAGTTGTTTTGATCATGTTAGATGAAGTGATATTATACAGTTGTGATTTGGTAATTAAAAAATAACATGTTTTTTTCTCACTACGCAAGCAATATATATTTATTGAAGAAAATGTTTGAAAATATAGATAAGAGGACAAAAAGCCTACTGAGAATCTCACCATCTAGTGCTAATGACTGTTAATGCCTGTGAGGGTCAACAGGTGAATTATCCATCAGGTGCCTAGTGTGAAGCTGCTTAGTTGGACAAATCTGACAGCCTTTTAGTAGCTATAGGCACTGACAGTGGTCTCATCACAGGGGCAGCCCAGATCTTTGTGGCCCTGGAAGGATGCATTTTGGTGTTATTACACCTTCTAGTTCTTCAAGAGAAGCTGGAAATCTAGAAATGTGGGTTTAATATGAAATCTTCTGATTTTTAGATGGGCCACAATTTTTACCAACACACTGAGGTTTAAGCAAAGCATACCCAAAAGCTGAATTCTGTCATATATTTAATCAGTCACTTATTGCCCGATATTTAGATTCTTTCCATTTTTTTGCTTTAATAAAGACAGGTGAAATTCTTGGACCAAAAGATTTTCAAAGCTTTCCCAGCTTGCTGTCCTCCTTTGTGTTCCCCATATAGTGTGAAATATACCTATTTCCTGTTACCTACCTTATTGTGTGAAATATACCTATTTCTTGTTACTGGGTAAAACCATTTCAAAAAATCTTAGCCAACTGTGTTTTACCTTGCATTATTTTTTGTATTACCTATGAGTGTGGATGTTTATTTAGTGCCTATTGGCCTTATACAAATATATTTGGTGACCAGCCACCTTGCTGTTAGTTCCACTACTGTTTTGGTCATGCATTCAATGCTTTTCAAGCTCTGAAATGTTGGATAATATTGTACTGTATTAGCAGTAATATAATTAGAACCAATTACAGGTGTCATCCCCCAAAGCTGAGGCCACCACTATCTTGAGCATGCCTGTAACCCATTTAAAGTACTGTGGTTGGGAACTTCTGTGTTTAGTTGTTCAGTGAATGTTTGAGCACATGCTATGTGTGCCTGGCATTGCTCTAGGTGTGTAACCTTGAACCAAGACAGAGTCTCAGCCCTCTAAGACTTTATGCTTTTTAAAAATTCTCTTGAGTTTTTCATGTAGACCATCACATTTATAAAAAAGATCATTTTAATTTCTAGAATTTAGAATTTATTTTTTAACTTGTATTTCTCTTTTGGCATGACCTCCCCAAAAATGGTGAATGCTAGTCACTCTTTAATTTCTTACATTCAACTTAAGTCTAGAATGGACTTTAGCAACTAGTTCCTTATTTTGATTGTGACAACCAAGGTACAAAGGTGGGACTGCGTAATGGGAACCTTTGGAATATCTGCCTGACCCATTACAGATCCCTTAACTGCCCTTTAACCTACACATCCAATCCCTTCCAACTTCCTCTTCCCCACAAAGACCACACTAGCCCAATCAGTGTTTCTTCTCTGGAAATTTGAAGTTAGGCCCCAAAGAGAAGTATTTGGCCTTAACATGCTCAAAGGCCATAAGGTAAAGTCGTGGGCGTAATAGGCAGTTATGTTCCTCTGTGTCTGGCCCTGAGAAAGGCGGTTTGTGGATGGAGAGAATAAAGCAAGTATCTGGAGAGAAGCAGAAGGACACTACCCAAGTCTCTGACAGTTTTAAGCGTTTCTCTTCCAGGCTTTTCTGGGTCCAGCTGCATTCTTGTTCCTGAGTTTTTAAGATTACCCCCAGCTGGAGTTGGTTTCTGCTACTGTGATCTAAACGTTCTTCTTGTTCTCAGTACTATATTCTTTTTGTACTATTTTATCTCTTGTAGTTCTTGACTATTGTCTAGATAAATATATAACAACATCAAAAATTAAAGCTAGCAAGAAAACAGCAGTACTCAAATTTAATCTAATTGAGATAATCACAGTTTGATTGGAAAGGCTATTTCACAAACGTGGACGCTGCCTCTGACCTGTTTTAAACCTGTGTAGATCTATAGCTGAGGGAAAACAGGAAAGAAGAGATTTTGAAGTTACTTTTAAATGTTCTAGAATTTCAGTGGTCTTATTTCCTTTCATACACATGTAAAATGTTGACCTCCTGCATAAAAAAAGATATTAGAGACATTCACAGTGTACAGTATTGTGTACATCTACGTAAAGGGTGAGTTTGAGGTCTGTTGGAGTGTGTAGCCACTGAAACAAGACTCTTGACTGTAATATCTAAATACCAAGAAATTGAATCACAGAATAGTTTACCTGGGGCTGGACTTAGTTTCTTAGATTAGCTTTCTGTCTCATGGTGATATCATGTGTCAAGAATCCTTAACTGTTTGAAAAGCCAGTGGTAAGTTTAACTTCCACTATCTAAAAGGAGTTGGGAAGGGAGGGGAAAAAACAGTGACAGGAAGAGAAGAAAAGAAGGGTTCTAGGAGAGAGAAGGAAGACTGGAAGGTTGCTTCATTGCCACAATTTGGTCATGATTGTATGTGTCTGACCTTTCTCATTTGCAAGTGGTAGAAGTGCAAACTAGAAATGTATTGACTCACATACTGTCAAGTCCAAGGATTCTGACCGGCTTGGCTTGATTGTGTGCCTGAGCTGATCATACAGGCAGGGGAATACATACTCTCATTCACTGTCCTGGGTCTTGGATCTTCCTTTTGCCCCAGTTGGTGAGGTCAGTACCTAAACTCCTAGAATTAACAGAAGCGGGTAAAGGAGAAGTGGGATCTGTTGGAGGAGGAGTGGAGTGCTTGGCAGGTGAAACAGATGGCCAACACAGTCTTCATATACAGTGATCTTATGGGAAACGAATATGGTGACCTCTTTTTTTTCTTTTAAATGTTCGTCTTTAATAAAACAATGCAAACAACAAAGCAACAAAAAGTATTAATATATTTGAGCTTTCTGAATAAAATTTTCTTTTTAAATTTAAATGCTCAATATACTGCCCATAGTAGAATTTTGTGTTGTCTCTTATTCATTTTTTATTTATTTATTTATTTTTACTTAATTTTGCTAATCCTCTCTGTATCGTTACAGTTTAGTATATGTGCTGCCAAAGCAAGCACTCTTATTCATTTTAAAACAAAGTATATTTTACTATTCTAATCTAAATAGAATGAAATTTGGGAGACTCATCTGGAATCTGGTTAGGTCACCTTTAATTCAGAACTGTGGACATGGTTTTCCCCAGTTTTACTACTTCTGTAATTGTAAATTTTCTCAGATTTTTCAATGCCTATAGGTGTGTTAGCCTATTTTCTTCTTGGCTCATACTTGGAGGCTTCTTAACTTATAGGACATCTGCAACTGCTGGAAAAATGTGTATGTTATGGAAAAGAAGGAACTGGAAAGTGATATTCTTTCTTTAGCCATCTGCTTTTCTTGTTAGACTCCAGGAAAGAAGCAACTTGACCTTTTTCTGAAAGTCAACTAATTTTGAGATTTTTGCTTGTTTTGTTCTAAGAGACTGATAAAAGTAGATGGTAAGAGCTTATGGTATCTTGAAAAGGGTTGCATTTATTTTTGCATTATAGATACTTTACACCTGATTACAACAATTCCTGGTTAACAACCCCACCCAGAAACTTTCTTGACCTCCCTTTTATCTCTCAGTGTCAGTTTCCTCTTAGTTTCATTTCCTCCATATGCAGCTGGGACCTCAGAGTGGGTCATTTCAGCCATTTCCTTGCTGTGTTGCTCTGTTATATCTAGGACTTCTTATCCTTAAAATGTTGCTGTCTTAGGGCTGTTTTTTCTACCCTCTTTTGGCCTTCCACTGTCTTCCAGAAAAGTCATTTCCACTCTATTATCTGTGCATGCCCAGACCTCTGTCTTTTTTCTTAGTTCTAACCCTTTTAATCTAGCTACAATCATGTGTCGCTTAATGGCAGCATTCTAAGAAATGTGTTAGGTGATTTTGTCATTATGGGAACATCATAGAATGTCCAGCTGACCCTTGAACAAAGTGGGGGTTAGGGGTGCCTGTGCAGTTAAAAATCCATGTATAAAAGTTTTGACTCGGTGTGGTAATCCTAGCCTGTAATCCTAGCACTCTGGAAGGCTGAGGCGGGTGGATCGTTTGAGCTGAGGAGTTTGAGACCATCCTGAGCAAGAGCGAGACCCTGTCTCTACTAAAAATAGAAAAAAATTATATGGACAACTAAAAATATATATAGAAAAAATTAGCTGGGCATGGTGGTACATGCCTGTAGTCCCAGCTACTCAGGAGGCTGAGGCAGGAGGATTGCTTGAGCCCAGGAGTTTGAGGTTGCTGTGAGATAGGTTAAGCCGCGGCACCCTAGCCCCTAGCCCGGACAACAGAGTAAGACTCTGTCTCTAAAAAAAAAAAAAAAAAAAAGTTTTGATTCCTTGACTCCCCAAAAACTTAACTACTAATAGTCTACTGTTGACCTGAAGCCTTACTGATAACATAGTTGATTAACACATATTTTGTATGTTATATGTATTATGTACTATATTCTTATAGTAAACTGGAGAAAAGGAAATGTTATTAAGATCATTAAGGAAGAGAAAATATATTTACTATTCATTAAGTGGAAGTGGATCGCCATAAAGGTCTTCATCCTTGTCGTCTTGAGTCAGCTGAGGAAAAGGAGGGATTGGTGGTACATTCTCAGGGGTGACAGAGATGGGAGAAATCTCACATATAAGTGAACCCATACAGTTCAAACCATTACTTGAAAGATCTGGGTTCATTTACCTGGTGATTAACAACAGTTCCCAAGAGTCTACTGTACTTACACAAAACTGGATGGTGTAGCCTACTATACACTTTGGCTGTATGGGGTAGTCTGTTGCTCTTATGTTACAAACCTATACAGCATGGCACTGTAATGAATACTGTAAATAGTTGGAACACAGTGACATTTATATATCTAAACATAGAAAAAGTACAGTAAAAATATGCTATTATAATCTTATGGGACCACTGTTGTATATGGTGTCCATCATTGACTGGAATGTTGTTATTCAGTGCACAGACTGGAGTACCTACTGTATCCATTGGGCACTTCAAATTCAACATGTCTAAAGCATAGCTTACCTACCACCTTTCTTCTGACCAACCTCTTCTTCTGCCTGTATATCCCATCTTGGTGAATGATATTATCTATCCTTTTGTTTATTCTTTCAACAATTATTTATTGATTACCTAGTATGTGTCAATAACTATGTTAGATACATTGTTACCTAATAAAATATATGTGTGTGTGAGTGGTAGGAGTGTTTTTAGTTATTCGTAATGAACCCCTTTGGATCTTATCTGAGTTTATGCTCATGAAGTGGTTCTTGGGGATTAGGCTGGACAACCTCAGCATGGGGGCTGGTCTTGAGGAACCAACCAGGAAATCACTGGATTAGAGGGTTGGCCCTCCACCACCACCACCATCATCACCACCTCCTCCATGGAAGGGAGAGGGATTAGAGATTGAGTTCAGTCACATGGCCAATGATTTGATCAGTCATGCCTGTATAATGGCATTGTAAATGAAAACTCTGGAGCCGTGAGGTTTGGAGAGCCTCTAGGCTGGTGAACGTAATAGTGTGTGGAGGTAGGTACCTACATATACTCCAGAGAGGAGGATAGGGCTTGACAGGTATGCACCTCCCCTCCCCCATACTTTGCCCCATGAGTTTCTTCCATTTGGCAGTTCCTGAGTTGCATAGCACTTTCCTGAGTTTGGTGAGTCATTCTAGTGATTTACTGAACTTGAAGGGGGATCATGGGAACCTCTAAATTTGTAATCAGTCTGGTGTAAGTGATGGTAGTTTGGGTATATGCAAGACTTGAGGCTGGTGTCTGAAGTAGGAGCAGTATTTTGGGACTAAGCCCTTAACTTGTGGGGTCTGCACCAACTTTGGTAGTGTCAGAACTGGATTGAATGTAGGATACCCAGTTGATGTTAGGGAACATTTGTTAGCAATCAGTCTGTCTATAGAGTGTCTATATAGTATAGTCTTAGTATCTGCCCTTAAACCACATGGGTGGATAAACTGTTACAATTCTGCCATGTAAGCTAGCCATGGACTAAGCCAGCAGCCTGGACTCTTATCGGCTTCTGCAGTTGGTTGCTTGATTCTGTCAGTTCTGCCTCTGAAATACCTTTGGAATTCTTCCCTTTCCATCCCCCACCCACTGTCTTAGTCCAGGCCTTTGTTATTTTTCACTTTACTACTTTGCTTTTAATGGCTGCTGCTGCTTGTTGGTCTGGTGTCCCTGTTTTACTTCGTTTTACATATACATCGTTGCCAGAGGAGTCTGTTCATGTGCTGCCTCACAATATAATCTTTCCATGTGGTTTTTATCTCCTAAAGTAACATTTCTCAAACTTTTTGGTATCAGGACCCTTGTGTACTCTGAAGTGATTGAGGACGCCAAGGAGCTCTTCATGTGGGTTATTGTCAATCACTATTTGTCAGATTAGAAATTAAAATGGAGAAATTTGTAAAATATTTATTTTAAATAGCTATAATAAACCCATTACATGTTAACATAAATAACATTTTTATGAAAACTGTTTACAAAACCAAAAAAATTTATTCAGAAGAGTGACATTGTTTTGCATGTTTTTGCAAATCTTTCATGCTGGCTTAATAAAAGACAGCTGGATTCTCCTATCTGTTCTTGCAATCAGTTTGTTGCGAAATGTTACTTTGGTTGAAGTAGTTGAAGAAAATCTGGCCTTTCACAGATAGGTAGTTGGAAAAAGCAGGCGTCTTTTAATAGCATTTCTAGAAAATTATGGTTATTTTGTGATATACCAAAACCTGACACTGGTAGTTTCTTAAGGGTTAGTTGCAATGTGAAATCTGAAATCATATCAGAACTTTTCATACTCTGTTACAATAAAATCTATTGATCCATCTTACACTTTGGATATTTTATTCCTGTATGATTTTTGTAACATCCTGTATTAGTCATTTGGAAAATAATGATTCACTGAGATATGTAGATCTTCAAAATGTTGACATATTTCATTAAACAATATTACAAAATCCCATTTTTTAAGATCACCACTCATCTTATTAGAATATTCTTGAAATGTTGGGAAGCAGTCTGGCTCAAATGGCAAGTAAAAGTTTTCCAAAATTCTAATTTTCATCCAAAGCTCAAATTTTATTATTAGCAAAAATAGTGTCAGTTGTTTTCTTGTAGCAACAGGCTTACTTCTTTATTGAGCATCTGCCTGCCAAATACCCAAGTCTGAAAAACCATAGTTTTTTTTCTGTTATCATTTTGCCAAATAAAAATTGTGTTCCATGAAAAAAGTGGCTAGTTTAGCTCACAACTCAAACATTGCACAAGTATCCTCAAGACATTGTAGTTTGGTGTACTAGTATAAGTGCTTTATAAGTACTTAGTCATAAAAGTATTAAATGTGAGTACTCAAGGGTTGATATTTAATAAAGTAATAATTTTTTATGATTCATCAAGGACATTCTGATGTGAAACTGGCTTTTTTTTGTTATTAATGTGAGTGTGCAGCAGTGAAGACTACAAAGACCACACTAGTACAGTTTGGTGCCACTGCTAATATGGCAGCAGTTTTCCCCACCATTGTTATAGGGATTCCTGCCTGTAATTCCTGCCCTTTGGGAGGCCAAGGTGGGAGGATCCCTCAAGGCTAGGAGTTTTAGACCAGACTGGATCACATAGCAAGATGCTGTCTCTGCAAAAAATTTAAAAAAAAAAAAATTAGCCATCTGTGGTGGTGTGTCCTTTTGGTCTCACTACCTGGGAGGCTGAGGTTGGAGAATCTCTTGAGCCCAGAAGTTCAAGGTTACAGTGAGCTTTGATCATGCCACAGCAATCCATCCTGCCTGGGTAACAGAACAATATCCTGCCTCTACAAATGAATGAATGTGCTTTATGCTCTGTCCCTGCTGACTTTCCTGATTTCTTCTTCTCTTCCATCTGTACCTTATCATTCCCCACTTTAGCCACTGCACCTCAAAATGTCCTTGTTACCTTTATGTTTTATTTCCCTCAACCTAGCATGTTCCTTTTTTAACCCTCTTTCTTCCTTCAGCCTCCCATAGTCTGTCCCTGACTTATCATTTAGGCCAAACTGGGTGTCACTGAAGTGAAAGCTCCTATACTTCCCCCAGCTAGAAGTCATTTTCCCTTTGATTCCTAGTCCTGAACTTTTGGTTATCCCTCTATTTTCTAGAGACCTCTGATTTACAGTTGTTAATTTACTAATCCCATCATAACAGGAAAGCCTTTTACATCCTTCTTATGACTTAAACTTTAAACTTACACGTGCTAATGTTTTGCATTTTGAACCTTCTTATCTCTAATTAAATGAAACATTTGAGCAAATAGATGATGGGCTTTTTTTTTTTCCTGCTCCATTAGAAATGTAACTACCTATAGTTAGGCCTAGCCCAGCCTGGGTTAGGCCTAGCCCAGTGGTTAATAAACTGCTTAACCACTATTTGAGTGGTAGCCATTTTCCCCATCTGGAAACTTTCTTGGTGTTATCTAGGTTTTGGGTTTTATGCTGCTGAATTCATCAGGTAAATGACCTTTAGATAAAGGACAGGTCAGAGTTGTGCTCACACATCCTCCTATACATACACAGGAGTGAGTACAGAGTACTTGTCACATTTCAGGGATTCTGCGAGTCTTTCACATATCCCATCTAACATTTGTTTTCCACAGTTCTGTGAGATAGATGGTAAGACTCTTATGTTACACATAAGGAAACAGAACCTCAAACTTGCTACCATTTGTAGTAATGAAAACCACAAATGGCATATTGGGTGGCTGAACTTAAATAAGAAATTCTTGACTTGCCACATTAAATAAGTAGCAGTGTTACAAAATTATGAAACAAGACTTGGTATAAATGAGCTTTTATCAGTGTAGACATATTCCAGGGCTTTAAGTCTACCTTTTAATTTTAAAAGGAGCAGGAATTGTTTGTAAAGCATTGTTCTCGATATGGACTAAAGTTCATTCAAATTCTGATGTCCCATAACTCTTTAGGCAGTTGCAGTGCTAGATAATGCCAGGTAGTTTTGCCTGTAATTACTGCTTAGAAATTGAAATATGTAGAACTCTAGCATTATGTTCATATTGGTTTTATTATGAGATACCTTTTAGATTTCTTCTTCCTGTGAGATACATTTTTGTTTAGATTCAGTTTACAAAGCCATTAACTGATAGAAAATTGTACTGTAAATTATGGGTTTTAGTTAAATGGGCCTTTAGGCCCTGGCTTTGCTGGCAACTGTGACCTCTTGTGATTTCAGTCAAGATGTAATCCAAATGCTCTTAGTAATAGACTGTTGAGTCAAATAGTCTTTTGTCAGATTCAAAAATGTTAGAAAAGACCTAAATCAGGATGATTAAAATGACATGCACCCATCTGCTTTTGGGCTTACTACTTTGTGACATTTCTAACCTGATTAAAGAAGCAAATTCTAGAACCAAGAGTTACATAAAACATTTGTGTGGACAGTGGAGACTAGAACTTGAAAGTGACTTATCAGCAATGTAGCTAATAGCATTTTTCTTTAAAAAAAGTCCCCAATGAGGCAACCAGGCAAAGTTTCTTGTCATTTCACAGTTGAGAGGCAGGCGGTGTAGCAAAGGGATTCTGGAGCTAAGCTGTTCAGCTACTGTCTTAGTCTGTTTTGTGTTGCTATAACAGAACACCTGAGGCTGGGTAAAATATAAAGAAAGATTATTTGGCTCATGATTCTGATGGCTGGAAAGGTAAAGAGTGGGCATCTGGTGAGGGCCTCAGGCTGCTTCCACTCAAGGCTAAGAGGAGCCCACTGTGCGGAGAGTAAAGGTGAGGGGCACAGGGGAGGTGCCCACTCTTTAATTACCAGCTCTTTATTTTTTCCCAGCATATTGTGGGGGTACAAATGTTAAGGTTACATATATTGCCCTTGCCCCCCTCCCCCCCAGTCAGATCTTCAAGCGTGTCCATCCCCCAGTTGGTGTGCATCACATTCATTATGTATGTATATACCCATCCCCTCCCCTCCACCTGCCTGACACTCGATAAATGTTATTCGTATGTCTACTTAGGTCTTGGTCCGTTAATACCAATTTGCTGGTGAGTATATGTGGTGCTTATTTTTCCATTCTTGGGATACTTCACTTAATAGAATGGGTTCTAGCTCAAGCCAGGAAAATAGAAAAGGTGCTGTATCACCATTGTTTCTTATAGCTGAATAGTACTCCATGGTATACATATACCACATTTTATTAATCCACTTATGTATTGATGGGCACTTTGGTTGTTTCTGTATCTTTGCAATTTAATTACCAGCTCTTGATGGAACTGAGAGTGAGAACTCACTCCAGAGGGAGGGCCTTAATCTATTTATGAGGGGTCTGCCCACATGACCCAAACACCTCCCATTGGACCCCACCTCCAACATTAGGATCACATTTCTACATGAGATTTGATGGGGACTTACAAACGATAGCTGCTGCTAACTGTATAACCATAAGCAAGCTATTTAGCTTCTCTGTGCCTCAGTTTCCTCATCTGTAGAATGGTACTGATTATAGTTCTTGCCTCTTGAGATTGCTGAAGATCTTAAAGCACACAGCACAGTGCCTTACTGAATAGTAAACACTATATAAGAAATGACTGTTATTTCATCATCATCTCTGATCCAAGCCTGGAAATGGCCAGTTAAGACAGAAATGAAGGCATTATGTATAGTTTTGTTGCCAGTTGAGTATGTGACCTCTTTTAACTTCTCAGTGGCTCTTTTCATCACCTGGAAGTTTTGCTATTTTAAGCTTGGAAGAGAGGACAGGACCAGATGCATGATAGATTTATTTTTTTATTTTTTTATTTTTTTTTTTTTTACAGCCTTACACTGATACGTATGCATGATAGATTTAAAGTGCTTTCATCTGCTTACAAAAAATAATTAGACATAATGCTTACCACTCAACAACAACCAGAAAAACACATTAAAAAGTGGGTAAAAGACATGAATAGGCATTTTTTCCAAAGAAGATATACAAGTGGGCAACCAGAACATGAAAAGATGCTCAACGTCATTAGTTTAGTCATTAGAGAAATGGAAATGAAAACTATGAGACAACCTCTTTACACCCATTAGGATGACTATTATTGTTTTCAAAAATGGAAAATAACAAGTATTGCTGAAGATGTGAAAAAAAACAGAACCCTCATACATTGCTGGTATGAATGTAACATGGTGCTGCTGCTGTGGAAAATAACTTTTCAGTTTCTCAGTTAAATATAGAATTATGATATGACCCAGCAATTCCGTTCCAAGGTATATACCCAAAAGAAAATAGGTGTTCAAACAAAAATTGGTACATGAATGTTCATAGCAGTGTTAGTCACAATAGCCAAAAGGCGGAAACAACCTAAATGTCCTTCAACTTTTGTGTATCAATGGACAATGTGGAATATTCATACAATGGAATATGATTCATTCATAAAAGGAAATGAATGATACATGCTACAACATGGATGAACTTTAACACATGCTAAGTGAAAGCAGCTAAACACAAAAGGCTTTGTGCTGTATTATTCCATTTATATGAAATACCCAGAGTAGGTATGTATAGAGACATAAAGCAGATTAGTAGTTGCTTGGGGGCAAAGTATGGAGTATCTTTTCAAGATGATAAAAATGTTCTGGAACTAGATACTAGTAGTGTTTGCACAACATTGTGAATGTATTAAATGTCACTGAATTGTATACTTTAAAATACTTAAAATGGTAAATTTTATGTTATATGTATTATACCACAATTTTAAAAAAGGGGAAAAAAATTAATTAGACATTACATTTATTCCTAGTTTACCTGAGTGGTAATTTTGCCAAAATACTTTCTCAAACCTTTCTTTTTTTTGTTTTGGTAATTTTAGGATAAGATCATTTTTAGTTCATTATAGTTCAATGAGATATATCATAATTATTCTCTTGTAAAGCTAGAAAAAGTAGAATTTTTTCATGAAAGCCATGAGAGTTTTAGATACCTTGTCTTCCTTTAGTGCCAAGGTTCTTAAAGTGTAATTTGGAGCACCTGGAGTTCTGCAGGTTCAGATTATTTGCATAATAATTATTGAGAGTTACTTGGTTTTTTTTACTCTTATTCTCCACAAGTGTACAGTATAGTTTTTCAGAGGCTGTGTGAGGAATGATGGTGTCATCTCTTTGATGGCTAATGGTTTATGTACTTGTATATGTCTGGATTTTTTTTTTTTTTAAATTTTCTAAGGTAGGGTCTTTGGGGTCCTCCATAATTTTTAAGTTTATGAAAGAGTCCTGAGGCCAAAAAGTTTGAGAACCAAATGCCTTAGTGAAAATGTGTATGCTAATAACGAAAAAATATACATGAAGTACCTGTACTGTATATTTTTGAAAACAGAAGGAAAATAAGTTATAAGCCATATGACCCTTTTTTGTCACTTAGCTTTTATCATCTTTACTGCTCAGAGTTAATTAGAGTTATTAGGTTATTAAGTATGAAATGTCCGATTTCCTTAAATACTAAGTTTGACAGTTGCTATCTCTTGACATTTCACTTTGACACTTCTTGTTTTATTTCTATTATGAAAGTACATCCTAAGTCTTTCAAACATAGTTTGGCTGGTGATTCTCTTTCAAAAACATTTTTAGAGCAATTTTTGTGAAATCATGGATAAGTTAAAAATTCGTATTTTCGAATGAGTACCATAGTGGAACGAGTGCAGCGCAGACACCTCAAGATATCACTTAACTCCAGTGAGAATGGCCTTTATCAAAAAGTCCCCAAACAACAAATGCTGGCGTGGATGCAAAGAGAGAGAGGAACACTCCTGCACTGCTGGTGGGACTGCAAACGAGTTCAACCTCTGTGCAAAGCAGTATGGAGATACCTCAAAGCGATACAAGTAGATCTACCATTTGATCCAGCAATTCCACTACTGGGCATCTACCCAAAAGATCAAAAGTCACTTTATGAAAAAGACACCTGCATTCGAATGTTTATAGCAGCACAATTCACAATTGCAAAGCTGTGGAAACAACCGAAGTGCCCATCAATTTATGAGTGGATTAATAAAATGTGGTATACCATGGAATACTACTCAGCTTTAAGAAACAATGGTGATATAGCACCTCTTGTATATTCCTGGATACAGCTGGAACCCATTCTACTAAGTGAAGTATCTCAAGAATGGGAAAACCAGCACCACATGTACTCACCAGCAAATTGGTATTAACGGATCAACACCTAAGTGGACATATAGGAGTAACATCTATCGGGTATTAGGAGGGTGGGAGGGGAGAGAAGGGGATGGGTATATACAACCACTACGAGTAAGATGTGCAACATGTGGGGGATGGACACGCTTGAAGCTCTTACTTGAGAGGGGAGGGAGGCATGGGCAATAAATGTAACCTTAACACATGTACCCCCATAATACGCTAAAAGAAAAAAGAAAAAAAAAGTATTTGGGAGGGATGTAGTTAATGAACACACAGTATGTCAGTTGTTTGAGAAGTTCCATTCTGATGATTTTAATCTTGGAAATGAGCCACATGGGCAATCTGAGACCATGGTGGAGGATAACGATGAAATAAAAGCTGTAGTGGAAGTGAATCCATCTCATCCTACCTGTGAATTAGCAGCAAGGTTTGAAGTTACTATTCCAACAATATTGGACCATTTGAAATAAGTCAGCAAGGTAAAGAAGCTGGAAGATGGGTTCCACATGGATTAAACAAGCATCAGAGGAGAAATCATCTCGAAGCTTGCCTTTCTTTGCTGTCACGACATAAAGTCACACCATTTCTACACTGTATTGTTACATGTGATGAAAAATGGATTCTTTTTGACAATTGCAAGCGTTCGGCGCAATGGTTGGATAAAGA
Source organism: Microcebus murinus (assembly GCF_040939455.1). Lineage (NCBI taxonomy): Eukaryota > Metazoa > Chordata > Mammalia > Primates > Cheirogaleidae > Microcebus > Microcebus murinus. The sequence continues at coordinate 10,759,662 of NC_134104.1, read as the reverse complement.
TGAAGTGCTGAAACATAGTCCAAAGCCAAATAGTCATCAATGACAGCTAATGGTGTGTGTTTGGTGGTCCAGCGCTGGTATTATCCACTACAGCTTCATGAAACCTGATCATTCGATTACAGTGGATGTCTACTGCAGCCCAAATGATGAGGATGCTTGCAATTAAGCAGCCAAGAATGGTCAATAGAGACAGGCCAGTCTGCTTGCAAACCACATGTTGCATGGACAGTGCTGCTGAAACTACAGCGGCTGGACTTAAAAACTCTCTGTCATCCACCGTATTCAACTGACTACCACTTCTTCCAGGCTTTGGACTACTTCTTGCAAGTAAAAACAGTCAGTTGTCAACAAGCTGTGGATAATGCCTTTTGCGATTTCATCACTACTCGCTCTCTGGGCTTCTTTGCTGCTGGCATAAACAAGCTACTATTAAGATGGCAAAACTGTGTCAATAGTTTAGGTGCATACTTTGATTAATTGTACTGCTTCTTGTTTGAGACATAATAAACTAAACTTTTGATTTGAAATTGGACATATATAATGAAATTGGACATATATAATGACCTAATAAAACCAAGGTTTTCTTTTTGGGACACTGTCTCCTGTTTAGGAAAAGGAGTTTGGCTATTAGTTAAGTCTATAGTTTTGAACTTGAACATATTTTAAAATAGGAATGATATTATACCTGGTGATTAACTTTCCCATAATCAGTTCCCAAAGTTTTAAAATGTGTTTGAAGTATAATAATAACAGCCTTGTTTCTATGTCCAGACTAGAGAAAAAAATGATAACACCATAACAGCTAATGTTTACTAAGTGACTACCACGTGCAGGCAGTCTTCTAGGTGTTTTTTCCATGTAATGACCCATTTAATCCTCCCAGCAAGTGCAGAATAGGTACTGTGACTTCAATTTTACAGCTGAGGCACAAAATGCTTAAGTAAATTCTCTGCTATCCCACAGCTAGTAAGAAGCAGATCTGGTGTGTGGATCCATGAAGTCTGGCTCTGGGGTCTATACTATTCCCACTATGCTATCCTATATAGTACCTTTCCTATGCACACTGTTTCTCAATAGCTCCCTGGAAATACATGTGTGAAGTCCCCATTTGGAAGGGCAACATTCTGCTGCATTGTATACTGCACTGGTAGTGGTGGTGGTGGTTGGGAGAGGGATTGGGTTCTGGTGCCTGAGGCAGGGGCTCCAGCAAAGAGTTGGTTGGGGGAGAGAGAAAGAGCAAGGATAGGAGATTAGGAAGCCATAGGGATCTGAACCTCATTCCCAGGACATTTCTGGTCCCTTTCCTTGCTAGAGGTTGGCTCAGTTTATGGTTTATAATAGGACCTCTCCCTCTTCTGGGGCCCTTTGAAACAAGATACATTTTCACACTTTTCTCTTAACCTCTGTACTTGAATGAAGCACATATTCCATTTGAACTTTACTGAGAGTTTTTACTACCAACTATTAATAGAAATGAAAGAAAAAGTTGAAGGGGGAAATAGTAGTAAAAAGATACCCTCTTAAACAAGTAACAGAACCAATAAGTACCAGTTGGGGTCTTTGGGATTCATATAATTCAAATGAAAGACATCAGCCTCTCTAAAAGGGTCACACTGCTGAGGGGTGGGCTCCCCCAGTCTTTTCATCGTTGAGGTTAGGATGGCTCTGGTATGAGGAATAAGCCAGGGCCTCCAGGCCCGGGCTAGAAGCAGGCAGTGTTGCCAAGAGATGTGCAATGGGGCTAAAGGATGTACCCTCCTTCCTCCCATTTTTTTCTTCTTAGTATCAGTCCTACTACCGGAGATCCCTTTCTAGGTCCAAGATCCATTGTGTGGTGAAGTGGGAAGGAGGGATAGCACTGGGGTTATGTGAAGGAGAGGCTCTATTAGTATTAAAAATTGGGCCCTGGCTTGGTGTACTGGTTCACGCCTATAATCCTAGCATTTTGGGAGGCTAAGGCAGGAGGATCACTTGAGCCCAGGAGTTTGAGGTTACAGTGAATTATGATGATGCCATTACATTGCAGTCTGGGTGACAGAGTGAGACCCTTTCTCAAAAAGTAAAAATCAAAATAAATAAATAAATAAAATTGGACCTTATAGTACTTTTCAGTACAAGTGAAAGTTGTACTTTCAGCTAAAGGCTTTTACCTCAAAAGATTT